>NC_091248.1:102982500-103607500 GCF_042477335.2 Ovis canadensis
TTTATTAGCATCAGACCTGTACAATAAGAGATGTTTGGGGCGGGCGGTGGGGGGAAAGTAGGGGAGACAGGGAGGGAGGGAAGGAGAGCGAGAGGGAAAAAATATTTGGACTTAAGAAAACTGACAGCAGAAAGAAATCTGAATCTATACAAAGCAATTAAAGATTACAGAAATGATAACAAGTGGATAAATACAAGACTTTTCCCCCCTTACTTTCAAATCACCTTTAAAAATATTTAAATCATTAGAGCAAAATAACAATGTATCATGGAATTGAAAGGTAAAATGTATGGCAACAATATAGCACAATGTCCTGAAAGGAAGAAATGGAACTGTGCAATTATATAAAGTTCTTTCAAAAGTGATAAAATATCCTTTGAACACAGACCACAGTAAGTTAAAGACATACACTGTAAGCCCTAAAGCAACTACAAAAACAAAAGTTACAATAAACCAAAAAACGAGATTAAAAGAAAACTTAAAAACTAATAACTCAATCTAAAAAAAGGCAGAAAAAAGAGAAAATGAACAAAGATGATGTGAGACAAACAGAAAGCAAGCAGTAGGATGGTAGATTTTAAATCCAATCATATCAATAATGATTTAAATGTAAATGGTCTAAACATCCAAAGTAAGTATTACCAGACTGGTCTTCAAAAGAAAAACCTAACTATGTGCCACATATATGAAGCCTATTTTAAGTACATAGACATGAGAATATTAAAAATAATGCCAAAAAAGATTATAACACCAACTAAAAGAAAGCTTCAATAACAGTTGATTTCAGAAGAAAATATGTCAGAAACAATGGAGGTCATTTCATGATGATGGTCAGTTCTTCAATAGGACATACCTGTTGTAATGCTTACCCTCATGATAAACAGGCTCAAAACAAATGAAGAGAAACTGATATAACTGCAAGGAGAAATTCATAACAATAATGGAAGAATTTAACAGCTTTCTCTCAAAACTGATAGAGCAAGTAGACAGAAAATCAGTGAGGATAAAGAAGACAAACTATGCTACTGATCAACTTGATATAATTAACATTTGCTGAACACTCCACCATGGTGCTAGTGGTAAAGAACCCACCTGCCAATGCTGGAGAAGCTAAGACACACAGGTTCAATCCCTGGGCAGGGAAGATTCCCTGGGGAAGGGCACGGCAACCCACTCCAGTATTCTTGCTTAGAGAATTCCATGGAGAGAGGAAGAGAAGCCTTGTGGGCTACAGTCCATAGGGTTGCAGAGTCAGAGACAACTAAAGCAACTTAGCATGCACTCAGCACAGCACCTAACAACAGTGAAATACATGTTATTTTCAAGTGCATGTGGAACATCAATTTAAACCATATTCTTATACATAAAAAGGATCCATAATATTTTCTAACATAATGGAATTAAGTTAGAAAAGAGCAGCAGAAGGATCGGAGAAAGCAATGGCACCCCACTCCAGTACTCTTGCCTGGAAAATCCCATGGATGGAGGAGCCTGGTGGGCTGCAGTCCATGGGGTCGCTAAGAGTTGGACACGACTGGGCGACTTCATTTTCACTTTTCACTTTCATGCATTGGAAAAGGAAATGGCAACCCACTCCAGTGTTCTTGCCTGGAGAATCCCAGGGACAGGGGAGCCTGGTGGGCTGCCGTCTATGGGGTCACACAGACACAACTGAAGCGACTTAGCAACAGCAAAAGGATATCTGGAAAATCCCTAAAACTTGAACACTAAATTGCATGCTTCTAGAAAACAGCAAGAGAAAATGTGTGGATCAAAGAAATGAAAAAGAAAATTAGAAAGTAATTTAAATTAAATGAAAATACAACATATCCAATACATGAGATGCCAGTAAAGCAGTATTTACAAGAAAATGTACAGTACTAAATATCCAAGTTAGAAAAAGGTCTCAAATCAATAACCTGAGTAGTTATCACCTTACAAAAGAAAGGCAATTTAAATTCAATGAAAACCAAAAAAAAAATCAGAACAGAAATCAATAAAAAAACAAAAAAACCAGCAGAAATCAGTTAAACTAAAACCTGTTTTGTTAAGAAAATCAATAAAATTAACATACCTCTAGCCAGGCTAATTAAGAAAAAGAAAATTATATAATGTCTATTTATTTCCAAATAACACAGGAAAGAGAAAAGTGACTGGAGATATAAAGCAAACAAGACTAGCATGAGTTGATACCCATTATCCTATTTGATAAATTTGCATATGTCTAAAAGTTTCTATAATAAAGATGGTTTAAAAAAGAGACAAGAGGTAAATTTATATGTATCTCATATAATAACAGACTCTTTACAGGTAAAGTGCAAACACGCATTCATACACATACCTACAAATAAAAGGGAAAGGAAAGAGACATGTCAAATCCTTGAGAGCTTTCGATGGAGACTAATTATATTAGGAGATGAGAAGTATACAAAGGCTATTTTACCTTTTAATTCCATACAGTCATTGTGTGCGTGTGTATTTTTTAACAATGAGTATAACTGGGATCATTTTTGTACCTAAAATTGAAAAAAAAATTTGATGGCTAGTACACTTGATGTGGGGGCTTTCCAGGTGGCTCAGTGGTAAAGGATCTGCCTACCAACTTAGGGGCCGCAGGGAACACAGGTTTGACCTGGGTCAGGCAGATCCCCTGGAGGAAGAAATGGTGACCCACTCCAGTATTTTTGCCTGGAAAATCCCCATGGGCAGAGAAGCCTCGTGGGCTTACAGTTCATGGAGTCAAAAAAAGTCAGACGCACCTGAGCGTGCACATACACACAATATGAAAATTATATAACTATGGAAGGAAATAAGGAAATTTTTTAAAAAAAGACTTGATTTCCAATGGAAATCCTCACTAAGCTGATTTTTTCTAAATTAACTGACGAATCCAAAGCTACTTTAAAGCAAATTTTTTTGATGGGAGATGGGGTGGGAGGTAAAGTCGTGTACCAAGTACACGCACATAATCACTTTGAATGCTAGTAAGGGTATGCAAAAAACCTTCAAGCTAGGCTTCAGGAGTACATGAACCAAGAACTTCCAGATGGACAAGCTGGGTTTAGAAAACGCAGAGGAACCAGAGATCAAGTTGCCAACATTCACTGCATCACAGAAAAGTCAAGGGAATTCCAGAAAAAACATCTACTTCTGCTTCATTGACTACGCTAAAGTCTTTGACTGTGTGGATCACAACAAACTGAAAAATTCTTAAACAGATGGGAATACCAGACCGCCTACCTCCTGAGAAACCTGTATGCAGGTCAAGAAGCAATAGTTAGAACCAGATATGGAACAACTGACTGGTTCAAAATTAGGAAAGGCTGTATATATCAAAAGAAATGCAAAAAAGCAAAATGGCTGTCTGGGGAGGACTAACAAATAACTGTGAAAAGAAGAGAAGCAAAAAGCAAAGGAGAAAAGGAAAGATATACTCATTTGAATGCAGAGTTCCAAAGAATACCAAGGAGAGATAAGAAAGCCTTCCTCAGCAAGCAATGCAAAGAAATAGAGGAAAACAATAGAACAGGGAAGACTAGAGCTCTCTTCAAGAAAATTAGATACTAAGGGAACATTTCATGCAAACATGGGCTCAATAAAGGATAGAAATGGTATGGACCTAACAGAAGCAGAAGATATTAAGAAGAGGGAGCAAGAATACACAGAAGAACTGTACAAAAAAGATCTTCATGACTCTGATAATCACGATGGTGTGATCACTCACCCAGAGCCAGACATCCTGGAATGTGAAGTCAAGTGAGCCTTAGGAAGTATCACTATGAACAAAGCTAGTGAAGGTGATGGAATTCCAGTGGAGCTACTTCAAATCGTAAAGGATGACGCTGTGAAAGTGCTGCACTCAATATGCCAGAAAATCTGGAAAACTCACCAATGGCCACAGGATTGGAAAAGGTCAGTTTTCATTCCAATTCCAAAGAAAAGCGATGCCAAAGAATGTTCAAACTATCGCACAATTGCACTCATCTCACACACTAGTAAAGTCATGCTCAAAATTCTCCAAGCCAGGCTTCAGCAATACGTGAACCATGAACTCCCTAATGTTCAAGCTGGTTTTAGAAAAGGCAGAGGAACCAGAGATCAAATTGCCAACATTTGCTGGATCATCAAAAAAGCAAAAGAGTTCCAGAAAAACATTTATTTCTCCTTTACTGACTATGCCAAAGCCTTTGACTGTGTGGATCACAATAAACTGTGGAAAATTCTTCAAGAGATGGGAATACCAGACCACCTGACCTGCCTCTTGAAAAACCTGTATGCAGGTCAGGAAGCAGCAGTTAGAACTGGACATGGAACAACAGACTGGTTCCAAACAGGAAAAGGAGTATGTCAAGGCTGTATACTGACACCCTGCTTATTTAATTTATATGCAGAGTACATCATGAGAAACACTGGGCTGGAAGAAGCACAAGCTGGAATCAAGATTGCTGGGAGAAATATCAATAACCTCAGATATGCAGATGACACCACCCTTATGGCAGAAAGTGAAGAACTAAAGAGCCTCTTGATGAAAGTGAAAGAGGGGAGTGAAAAAGTTGGCTTAAAGCTCAACATTCAGAAAACAAAGATCATGGCATCTGGCCCCATCACTTCATGGGAAATAGATGGGGAAACAGTGGCTTTATTTTTGGGGCTCCAAAATCACTGCAGATGGTGACTGCAGCCATGAAATTAAAAGACGCTTACTCCTTGGAAGAAAGTTATGACCAACCTAGTTCAGTTCAGTTGCTCAGTCATGTCTGACTCTTTGCAACCCCATGAACCACAGCACGCCAGGCCTCCCTGTCCATCACCAACTCCCAGAGTTCACTCGAACCCATGTCCATTGAGTCAGTGATGCCATCCAATCATCTCATCCTCTGTAGTCCCCTTTTCCTCCTGCCCTCAATCTTTCCCAGCATCAGGGTCTTTTCAAATGACCAACCTATACAGCATGTGAAAAAACAGACATTACTTAGTCAACAAAGGTCATCTGGTCAAGGCTATGGTTTTTCCAATAGTCATGTATGGATGTGACAGTTGGGACTATAAAGAAAGCTGAGTGCCGAAGAATTGATGCTTTTGAACTGTGGTGTTGGAGAAGACTCTTGAGAGTCCCCTGGACTGCAAGGAGATCCAACGACTCCATTCTAAAGGAGATCAGTCCTGGGTGTTCATTGGCAGGACTGATGTTGAAGCTGAAACTCCAATACTTTGGCCACCTGAGGCAAAGAGCTGACTCATCTGAAAAGACCTTGATGCTGGGAAAGATTAGGGCAGGAGGAGAAGGGGACGACAGAGTATGAGATGGTGAGATGGCATCACTGATTCAATAGACATGAGTCTGGGTAAATTTCAGGGGTTGGTGATGGACAGGGAGGTCTGGCACGCTGTGGTTCATGGGGTCGCAAAGAGTCGGACACAACTGAGCGACTGAACTGTATATGTGAAGGCTGTATATGTCACCCTGCTTATTTAACGTCTATGCAGAGTACATCATAGGAAATTCTGGATGAATAACAAGCTGGAATCCAGATTGCCAGGAGAAACATCAACAACCTCATACAGCAGATAATTCTACTCTAACGGCAGAAAGTAAAGAGGAACTAAAGAGCTTCTTGATGAAGGTGAAAGAAAGTGAAAAAGCTGGCCTGAAACTCAACATTCATGAATCTAAGATCATGGCAGCTGGTCACATCACTTCATAGCAAGTAGAAAAGTGGAAGCAGTGACAGATTTTATTTTCTTGGGCTCCAAAATCACTGCAGACGATAACTGTAACCATGAAATTAAGACGCTTGCTTCTCGGAAGAAAAGCTATGACAAATCTAAACACCATATTAAAAAGCAGAGACATTACTTTACCAACAAAGGTCCATCCAGTCAAAGCTATGATTTTTCCAGTGGTCACATACAGATGTGAGAGTTGGACAATACAGAAGGCTGAAAACCAAAGCACAGATGCTTTCAAACTGTAGTGCTGGAGAAGACTCTTGAGAGTTCTTTGGACTGAAAGGAGATCAAACCAGTCAATCCTAAAGGAAATCAGTCCTGAATATTCACTGGAAGGACTGATGATGAAACTGAAGCTCCAATACATTGGCCACCTGATGCGAAGACCTGACTCACTGGAAAAGACCCTAATGCTTGGGAAAGATTGAGTGCAGGAAGAGTAGAGGATGGCAGAGAATGAGACAGTTAAGATAGCATCACTGACTCGGGATATGAATCTGAGCAAACTCAGGGAGACAGTAAAGGACAGGGAAGCGTGTTGTGTTGCAGTTCATGGGGCTGCAAAGAATCAGAAATGACTTAGTGACTGAAGAACAACATAGGCACATAAAACAGCTAGAAAATATTGACAAGGAGAGTAACGAGGGACTTGTATGCTGTGCTTAGTCGCTTAGTTGTATCTAACTCTTTGAGTGACCCATGGACTGTAGCCCGCCAGGCTCCTCTGTCCATGGAGATTCTCCAGGCAAGAATACTGGAGTGGGTTGCCATGCCCTTCTCCAGGGGATCTTCCAATCCAGGGATCAAACCCAGGTCTCCCACAATACAGGCAGATTCTTTACCGTCTGTGTCACCAGTGAAGCCCAATGAGGGACTTAAAACTAATCAAACTGTATCATAGTTATAAAGCTATACTAACTAAAAATCCTATACACTGACAAGAAAATAAAAAAAAAAAAAGAATGCAGAAATGGAGCTAAATACATCTGATAATGTGGTAAATTACTGGGATAGCATTTCAAATAGGTATGGAAAAATGAACTGCTCAGTAAGTAGCATTGTGGCCATTTGTATCATAAAAATGTAATACTAGATTTCTACGACTCTTGTTTTCCAAAGTCACTTCCAGAAAGATCAAAGATAATAGGTATAAAATAAAACAATAGATGTACTAGGAAAATGTGAGTATATATTCTTGTAATTCTGAACTAAGCCAGTATTAAATAAAAACTTGATACACTTGAAAGACTACCACATTTAACTACAAAATATTAAAAACCTATGCGATGACCAAAAATATTTGTCAAAAAATAAAATGATGACTGCTGAAAATTATTGTACTATAAAATTACTATTCCTAAATAGTTCTCAGGTCACTAAAAAAAAGCAAATAATTCAATAGAAAAACGGTCTAAAGACAATAACAGCTAATTACAGAAGAAATATAAATGACCAACAGACTCAAAAAGACAACTTCTTCAGAAACTACGAATCAAACAATGCGGTTTTTTTTCCACCAGTGAAATGGTCAAATGCAAAAAATACTTTAAACTCTAATGTTGATGTGACTAGACAGTTTCACAGTAACTGTTTTGGAAGACAATTCAGCAGTATCCGTTACTATTTTTTAATGCTCATGCTCTCTGACTTCATTTCCTAGTTTACTCTATAGAAATACCTGGAAAGGATACACAGAAATAATATTTGAATCTTCATTACAACACTGTTTTCAAAGGCAGAAGCTTGGAAAGTAAAAATACCCATGGTTTTGAGATGAACTGTGTGTCTCCCTAAAAAAATACACTGATATACTAACCCTAACCCCTGTTTATCTATGAACATGACCATATATCAAAAGAGATTTTTCAGGGCTGACACTATTCCAATAACTGGTTTCCTTACACAAAAAGAAGACAGAGAAACAGACAAGTAGAGAACAAAAAGAGAATCCTCTGATGATTACACAGGTAGAGACTGGAGTGATCAAAGTATAAACCAAAGAATATAAAGAGAGGTCAGCAGATGCTGGAAGCTAGGAGATGCATGGGACAGATCCTCTCTCAGGGCTGCCAAAAGGAACCAATCCTGCCAACACCTTGACTTTGGACTTCTAGCCTCTAAAAGTGTGAGAGGTTAAATTTGTTTTTTAAGCCACACAGTTTGTGGTATCCTGTTACACAAGCCCTAGAAAACTGTCACAGAGGTCAGTAAGCTATAAGGAATACATGAAATATATGATGCAGTAATTAAAAGGGTGTAGCCAATATAAGTGAGCATGGCAATATCTGAAAAATACAAAATGTAAGTGAAAAAGTTAACCTGCAGAATACCATTTTCTGGTAATTTATAAAGAAAGCATCTTTCTTCCCTTTAAACTCCTTACTGAAATTCATCAAATGCTGGTCAAGTCAAATATGGGCTAGACCGCATACCTCTTTATCTTCACAGGCACTGACACCTTCACAGATCTACTTCCTCTCCTAAGGCCTCAATAATAAACATTACACAAAGGATTCCAACAGCTCTAATCCTACAATTTCTACTATCGAGCCATTTCCACAAGGAGGTTCCGTTGTCATCTTGAATTCACTTCCTGAGTCACTCAGTGTATTCCTACATGCAGCCACTATCAGTCAGTCCAGGATTACTGTCCATGAAATCTAGTTCCATTCTTTGGAATCAGAAACCCCATCGTGACAAAGTAGGAAAAATCACTGTGAGTGATAGGTGGTATCCGCCATGAGAACTAAGGCCAAGTATTCACTCATCCTTTTTCTGTTCTAGATGTCACTACAATTCAGGTTCCTTAGCCAGGCCAGGTCTGGTCTGCTGAGATAATGAATAAGAAAATATTTAGTAAACGTTAACACTCAGGAACTTCCCTGGTGGCTAAGCAGTAAAGAATACACCTGCAATGTAAGAGACACGGGTTTGATGCCTGGGTTGGGAAGATCCTGGAGAAGGAAACGGCAACTCACTCCACTATTCTTTCCTGTGAGATCCCAAGGATATAGGAGCCCGGCAGACTACAATCCATGGGATCGCAAGAGTCAGACAAGACTTAGCGACTAAATCACAACCAGAAAGTATTACTCAAGTATTCTTAGTATGAATAAGAATTTCCAGTTTTTCCCATTTCGAGATACTTCCTTTATTGACATTGAGTCAAAATCTTTATGACTTCTTCCTTTATATGTTATGTGTTCAGTCGCTCAGTCGTGTCCGACTCTTTGTGGCCCCATGGACTGTAGCCCTCCAGGCTCCTCTGTCCATGGAACATCCCAGGCAAGAATACTGGAGCAAGTTGCCATTTCCTCCTCCAGGGGACCTTCCCAACCCAAGGATCAATCCCACATCTCTTCTGTCTCCTGCACTGGCAGGCGGATTCACTGGGACTGTGCCACCTGGGGAACATGACTTCTCCCTACTTAGGGACTAAAACTCAATCCCTAGGTCTGACATTCAAGGTCGTCTCTAAAATCTGGCTGCAATCTATCCTTCAAACTTATCATTCAGTATCTCCTCAAGCAAATACCATTCTCAATTCTAGCCAAGCCAGTCTATTCAGTATTTTCAAATACTCCTTGCAACTTTTCTACTCCATAGTTGCTCACATTTCCCTACACTTGAACTGAGTGGCTTCCTGTACTGACATAAATTCTACAGGCCACTCAAGACATCATGCTCAAGCCCCATAATGATGTATTAAAACTCACAGTGATATACCTACTTCTTCTACTATTCAAAACTTTACACTGGCTTGCAAAACTATCTTTATGTGCATAATTTTTGTCTTCCCTGACTACTTAGTAAAGAACTAAGAGGTAAGAACTACATCTTCCTTACCCTTTTCATATATTCCAAGTACTGAGGCAAGTCCTTGATTCTTGATCATGATGATATTTTATTAATAAAAACAGAGGAAATCATTTGATTAGCTTCATGCACTGCATACAAATCAATCAGCTCCTTTACTACTATGAAATTTCTTAGGTATTTCAGTACAGAGAGAGAATTTCACTTAAATTTATTTTGGAACCAAACAAATGATAAACAACCTCACTTCTACTTTAACACTTAAAAATACTAGATACTTTTAGCTTCTCCAAGTTTAACATAAAGTTTTAACTTTAAAACACTTCATTGTCCTAAAGTTACTGTGTATCTGTTTGATGATAATTTTTTTAAGGCATTATATTTTCCCAGATGTCTTCTGTGTTTCTCTTTGTTTCAATTTACCTGGTCTTTAATGAGTACTTCTTTTACAGAGATAGATTTCTATAGCAATCTTCAGGTCAAGTAAAAAATAAGTTAAAAAGCAAAATCACCATGGCAGACAAACTGAGGAGACAAGGACACTGAAAACAATTAAACTATTATAACAGACAGTCATACCATACTGAAATATGAAGTTACTCCAAAACCTTCACTGGATTCTATTTTCTAAAGAGAACTTTTTTAGATCCACCTCCTCCACATTACACCAGTTATTTGGTCTCTTAAAAAAAGTCATAAATTCCTTTGTAACACATCATAAAGTGAAACTGGTGTTTTCTAATAATTTTACTCTCTTATATTAACACTATAATGATATAACCCTCTATTACTTCCAAGAAGACTGATGTAGACACAATAAATAAAAACAATACATTTTTGTTACACTAGATTTATGAATATAGTCAAATACTCCAAACATTTTCTAATTAGTAAACAACATTTAACACTTAAAAAATAGCAGATCATTCAGTCACATGGCAGTAAGAATTTTATTTATGTTAGCAATATATATTAGTCTGGACAAGACTGTATGAACTTTTTTGCTTCTAGAATCTTTACAGTGATATTAATAATGCTGAGTTCTAATCTGTTAGATCAAAGCTATGACTCTCAGAATATTTACAGTGAAACTGAACTCTTACCTGCTCTTATAAACCTCAACTTTTAGTCTCCCTAAAATAACCAAGTCAGTTCACTATAACTATTGCGTCTAACACTTAAAAACTAAAAACTGAAAGAAAAAAAAGCAAATTATTTTTAACCTTAGATAATAAGCAATAAAGGGTAATATCAAACTATCATATCACTAATACAGTGTCATGTAAGTAATAAGGTTCTAGATGGAACTGGTTGACAAAATATTGGAATTGGTAACTCCATCTTAATTAAAAGGCATACTTATACTAATATAAAAATACCTTGCACTTAAAATAAATAATAATAATTCAAAGTTAAGAGCTGATTATTCCATTACTAATGCTGATTAATTCTGTTAACCCTGGTCTTTCTGAGGTAAAATGCCTATTAAATTGTGATGCTAAAGAAAAAGTGAGTTAGAAATGGGAATCTGCAATGAAATGGATGATCTACCTTGCACTTAGATATATATTATCTTGTTTCCACTGTGCAAAACAGAAATATGCCAAGGTTAACAGAAGGGCTGATCTTTCTCTGCTAGAGTCCCTGGCAACTAGAATATTTAGAGTGGTAGAACATTAAAGGTGGAAAGACTGTAGTGTGTTCTGTCCAACCACTCAATTTCAGATCAGGAAAGTGGTCAGAAAAGTTAGGAAGATGGAGATTCTTGTTCACATTCATAATTAATCAGTGGCAGAGTGTGGACTAAAACCCAGGAACTCCTCTTATACAAGTATCCCCTCTTCCCTTTCCGGTCAGCAACCAGAAGGGCTAAGGTTACCCAGAAATTCGCCAAATAGATTTGTTCCAGCTGCTGCTTAACTCTTTTTTACATACTCTATAATGTACTGACTTTCAGCCAAAATGTTAGTATTAACTTACCTAAATCAAAACAAAAGAAATATACAGTTCAAGATTTTACTTTAAAACCACCCTGCCAGTAACAAGAAATCTAAACCAAGTAGTCAACAGTATTAATGACAACATTCTTTCACATGCTTCTCTAAACTCCCAAAACACTTTATAAGTGGCAGGCATTCTAACTGCTTTACACACATCATTGAAATCTCTGATAATCGTTGGCTAAGTTCATTTTACAAATATAGACAACAAGGCTTATACTTGCAAAGAAGTCTGCCTATACTACAGAGCTAAGATAAAGATCTGCTGGATTCTTCTAAATCTCCGGTGCTTACAGCCTATCCTGTATGAAATTCACTTTTGTATTCACCTTTTTTCCTCTTCATTAGCTTAGGTTTTCTTCCTGTCTTTGTCTCTTCCAAATCCAAATCCCATGAATTTTAACCTTTTCCCTCCTAACATAAAACTCAAGGTGAAATATAGTCCCAGAACTAACTTCCCTCCGGGACTGCCTCAATTTAGGCCTTTATCAAGACAAGATCTCTCTAGGCACCTCTCCCTCTAAACCTATTTACGAATTTAGAACAGAAACAAAGTTAACTGTTGGACAGCTACTGCTACCAACCATACTAGTTAAGCAGAAGAATTAAACCGCTTTATTCTCCTAATAAATGAAGACCAAAGTCCAGATACCATGCGCATTAGAAACTGAAGGTTTTAACAACCTGATCAAGCAATGAGAAATACTGAATGAACTAAGGAGTATACAAGCTAACTATTTTAATTTTGCAATCAAGAAGTATGCAGTGATCTATATGCTGGTTATTATCAAAATTATGTAAGACTGTAGATGTAAAGTCTAATCTCACAGAATTACATACAGGGTGAGAAAAAAAACACAAAAATTAAAAGACTATAATAAGCAAGTTAAAGCAAGTGCTAAGGAACTAAAAATAAATACATAAATAAACATTAAAATTAGTTAATTAAAATTTCTTAAATATCACTAAACCTTGAAAACAAACCAAGTGAATATGCAGGGAATGGGGGCAGTCAATAACATTTCTAACCCCAATCCAAATGGGAGATGGTTGCTGAGAGAGAGTATAGGTTTTGTTTTTTCCCCAATTCTTAATATCGTCCTTGAATAAGGAACATATATACATATTTACCTCTTCTTGGCAAGATGGCTATACTCTTTATAGAAAATAATGAATCACATGACATGAAAGACAAAAGAACTAACGAAACAAGACCTAATGATCTTGTGTTTAACCCTTCTTAATTGTTCTAAGAAAATACTAACAGCTATGAACTGCACCAGAACTATTAACTTTATGTAAAAGTATATTAACATATATTTATATATTTACATATGGCTTTAAATGAAACCTCAGCTTTCTCAAAATCTGTTTTCAAAAACTGTGGTAAAAACTACAGATTTACTGAAGAGTCACATCCTCCATGAAAACAATCACCAACTTAGAGTTTCACTAACATCTAGGCATATTTACACAGTGATATACGCATGTTTCTACATACTTTTTCTGCTGATTGTTTCATACGTGCCTCTTCCCCAGTTTCCTCCTCTCATGCCCTCTAAGGGGGATGAAATTCTATTGGGAGTCTTTTTGTCCTTGACCCCACCAGCACTGGTTTAATTCATACCCTCATCATATTTCATGGAGCTTACTGTAAACATGTATCTGACCTCCTTTGCCTCCAATCCTTCTATAGTGACTCCACCTTCCTCCTCGAACTTTAAAAGTCAAATCTGATCTTGCGGTATACCACTAATCAGTGCAATACTTCCTCAACTGCCATCTCTCTTACATCCACATCTATGAAATATGCATTTTTATTTTAAGGGGATAGAGAAATGGCATCCTGAAAGAGCTCAACTTAATTTAATCATAACTCAGAGAATATGGGCCAAAAATTGAGGGAAAACCTATTAACATTTCCAACGTGCTTCAGGATCACCCTATCAGAAAACTGTGAATTTCAGCAGTGATTCTCAAACTGTGATGTAACTTAGTCTCTATTAAGCTTGCTAAAAACAGAAATGCCCAAGTTCCACCTCAGACCAACGAATCTGAATATTATTTAGGAATCTGACCTAGCCATACACATTTGTAATAATCTCCCAATGATTCCAACACATATGTAAACCTGAGAACCCTTCTTGCTCCATAACATACTATCAGTAGGTCCCCTGACTTCCCAAGCTGTTTCATACTTCTCACAACCTGGGGGGAGCAGCTGACCCTCCGAATTTCTAGATATGAAGGACTGACTGACAGGGACTTGAGCATTCAATGAGGACTATACTTTCCAGTCTTAAATATTCAAGTACTGACCATTCTAAAATGGTTTTACTCATCCTCTCTTGTGATCTCCTAAACCTTTATAAAAATAACAACATCCACACATTTATGCACAGTCCTTCTGATACACACAACCGCCCAATGAGATGTACCCCCATTCTGGAAATGAGAAAACCAATTCTAGGACAGGGGGCTTAAGAAACTTATCCAAATTGACACTACGAATTTAAACCCCGGACTGCTGATCACAAACCCAGGATATTTTCCATTGTAACATGCAGTGTCTTACCAGTAACTGTGAAGTACTGATATACTTAGCAGTTTACACATTAGTTTCTTTCTCTAGATTCAGTAAGCTGAGGGAACACATCAACTCTGATTTTGACCTCGACAATTAGCTGTGTGTGTGTGTGATAGTTGCTTAGTCGTGTCTGACTCTTTGCAACCCCATAGATTGTAGCCACCAGGTCCCTCTGTCCATAGGGCTCTCTAGGCAAGAACACTGGAGTGGGTTGCCATTTCCTTCTCCAAAAGGAACTACAGAAAGGAAGTGAAGTTGCCCAGTTGTGTCCGACTCTTTGCTACTCAATACTACTTTGCTGAGTGAAAGAAGGAATGAAACTCCTTGAGAGCTACGACTGTAACTACTCCAGCTTCATTTTCTTGATAATTCTTAAAGCTCTGAATGCACTTCTTGCTTAACAAATTTGGTCTGACCTGTAAATCTCATTGCATGATTTTTTTTTTTAATGAGATAAAATATTTTAATAATGTACAAAATACTGCATGGTCAGCAAAGGGGGGGGGGGAGGGGAACTGTTCCAGAAATTAAGATCTCATTCTTTACTGTCTAATAATTGGAGACTTCAAATATTAATCTTTGCAACCATTTCATACAACAAGAGCAGGTAACTCCAACAGTGTGGTTCTAAATGACAGAAATCCATTCTTTATCTATCGCTGTATTCTTACATGTCTGTCATTTCTTTGACACCAGTAAACATTATAGGAAATGCAAAGCAATTAGTCAGTATGCTTGTGTATAAATGTAATGTCCCTCCCTGCCTAATGTGTCTGGTATGTAACACATAGTACAACTACTTCCTTTTCTGAGACAGATTCTATAACATAAGTAGTGTACCAGAAAATTTTTTTAAAAAACTTTTCATTTGCAGATAATGTCACATTCAAATGGCTGGAGATTTTCCTAAATTGAAAATATGCACAAATTAGGGCTGCTTTAAGAATCTTACACCTTAATTGTATCAGCTTCTGGTGAAAAAAAAAAAAAAGTGATTATTTCTTTAACACTACTTTTAAATAAATAACAAGTAAGAAAAAAACTTCTAAAACAACATGATGTAGTGGAAAGTACAACACAACAGGCATGAGGAGTCCTGCTTTTCTAGTTCCGGTTACATTACTAAATTGCTGTGAGACAGAGGGCTCACTGGCTCAGTTATCTTGTTTGTTTAAAAACTGTGTGGGGAGAGTGAAGAGGGGGCTTGACTGTCTTCAAAGCTGTTTTCCCAAATCCTGATTCTAAGGCACCTTTTTTATTCTGATCAGGTCTAACTTTTGGAAATATGAAACACATCTGCACGTAACGTAATGATTCAATCTCCTACCAGGTGGAACAGGATACAATGGGTAAACTCCTAGAAAGTTAACAATTAATCTAGTAACTTCCCAGAACTTGTCTAATCCTAACTTCTTAAACAAGCAGGTGCAGTCTGGGTGACACATTTAACATTAGAAGGAAAGCTGTAAAAGGTACAGCTCTGTTGACATTTCCCTCGGTGGTTCCGGGGTGCCAGTGGCACAGACTCTGCAGGTGTTAACCAGTAAAGAGGGGAGAAAGGGAACTGAACAGCGTTTCAACAACCTCAACCACAGCTCAACTAGGCCACCCCAGTAAGATGCAGGCTGACAAGGCCTACCCCACAGAGCACAACCTCCCCACCCCCAGAAGCGCCAGCAGCCAATGTAATGAATGCTTCCGTCAACAACACATTCCCCTTCCCACAGCAGAGCTGCTGGCTCCAACCAGCCATCTGGAGTTGGAACAGGCCGCACAGCACCGACCTAAGACCCATTCTCAGATCCCAAAAGGCAAGAACTGCTGGAGATCGCGGTTCCCCTGAGCTTGGTTCTGGGAGAGCAGCATCTCCGACCAATGCAAACAAACAACAACAAAAACAGTGGAGAGGAGAGAAACCAGGCCTGAGAGAGACTGCTGGAGAAATAAACCTCGTTTCTCTGCAGTGGGGAGCAACAGCATTACCTGCCCCCCGTTCTAAACCGATGGACTCGACTTCATTCCTTCCTGAGATCCTCAAGGGAGAATAAAAGACGACCTTACGGCCCGATTCATTCATATCTGAGTTTCGGTCCCCGACCCACACCCACTCCTGAAACCAATGGCATTGTGAAGGAAAGTACCCCCACATCGGGGTCGTAGGAGGAGAAGCGAGAGCCAGTCGAGGAGCCCAGTTACTACGATCAAGCAGCTCCTATAAAAAGATCCCCGCGAGGCCTGACAGTAAAGTCTGAACCAGCAGCAGAGGCACGGACCCGGGTCCGAGCGAGCAGGGCTCCAGAACAGGCCTGCGGACCTGACACTTCCCTGCTCCCTGGGCAGGTCCGAGAGGCGGCCTCCGGCCCGCACTGCCCGCACCCAGGGAGCCGGGTCAGAGAAAGGCCTGGCCAGCAGTCCGATTCTCCCCGCGCCGCTCCCGCCTCCTTCCCCACTCCCACCTCCCGGCGCTCCCTCCCGGGCCCGGGAGGCTAAGGTCGGGGGCGGCGATGCGGGTCTCAGCCACTGACCACACATTTCTTGCCGAGGAAGGTGAAGAGGGACTCGTTCTCCTGAGGGGTGAGCAGCAGGGACCCCACGTTGGTGACCCTCCGCGGCGGCGGCGGCTGCTGCTGGCCGGAGCTCATGGTTTCGCCGGCGGGGTAGGGAGGCCAGGGCCGTCTCCTCGGGCGAGTGGGCGAGCGCTCGTTCCCCTTCTGGGTGACAGGGGCGGGAGGAGGGGAATCAGAGGCGTAGCATCTCGCAGCTCCTCCGGCGCAGGGAGGAGGCCACGGAAGGAGGAGCCGACGGCGGGCCGCTGTGAGAAAGGGAAGCTCCCCGTTCCCGCCGGGGTAGGCTCTGGCCGGATGGTCGTTGTCCTCGCACTCCGGCGACTGCGCTAAACTCCCAACTCCTCCCCCAACCTTCCTTCGGCGGCAGTGGCAGTGGCGGCGGCGGCGGCGGCGGCAACGGCCTCACAATCCAACATGGCAGCGGGGTACGGGCGAGACCACAGGACGCGAGACGCGGGGGAGCGCGCCGGAAACGCGCGGCTGCGGGCCGGGCCCGGGAGGAACCCCACCTCCCCACGCCGCGCCTGGCTTCGCCTAGCCGGCCCGAGGCCACGCCCACTTCCGGCTGAGGCGCGGGCTACGGGCGCTCTGCGGTGTGACGCGGGGTTGTGGGTCCGTCGCAGCGTTTGGCGTCCGAACTGGTTCCTCGGATAGTCGTCCTCTACAGAGGCTTGAAGAGAGGAGGTGGCTCGTCTCCGCCAGCGAGCTGTCATCCCCTCTTCTGAGACGCACACCTTTGCGGAGCGTCATTGCAGACCCGTCCCCGAAATAGCTTTTTTCTGAGACACGAGAAAAAAGATTTTCGAGCTCCTGTCAGAAAATTCTGGAAGCTGGAGACGGAAAATGAGAGAAGGGACGCCCTTCCCTGTGTTCCTCGCCAGTTCGCTCAGAGCCGCAGGTGCCTGCGGTTTCTCAGACACTGTCCCAACTTCAACAGTGGAAATGGATGAACAGGCCTCTGCCAGGATTGTGGAAGAGACCTTGCTGATGGACGTTCCTAAAAAGCAAAGGCACTTAGAAAAGGTTTCTACTGCCCGGTGGTATTTCTCAAAAGGATACATGTATTTGTAATATTGCAGTTTGGGTTCGTTTCTCTATGGGTCCTCCACACATTTCCCTGATGTTTTATGAATTGAAAAATATTTCCTTTTCCCCTCCTCGTGTTTTTCTTTTTCTCAAACACCGAAGGCCTTGTTTACTTTTTATCCAAAATGAATGTACCCATTTAGAGATGTCACTCAGAAAAATACATCTAACTTAATCCGAAATCTCAGGAATCTTTTAAAAATTTATATTCAATATTGGAAACTAGAGTAACTCCCTTTGCTCAGTAGGTTAAACACTAGACAGCTGGCTTAAAACGAAGTTTGGTAATATGGAGATGATAAATAATACACACTGCCCTGAATTATAGAATAAACATCTCCACTTTAAACAAATTAGCATTTATTGTATAATCGTTACCATTGTATTTGCTTATTTTTAAACAAAAAACATGTTAAACTCAAGACATCTATCCTTTAACAAATGAAAGCTGGTAAAACTATTTGATTTTAATATTTCTGAAAGCTCCCAGTACAAATCTTGGGTGTACTAAACAGATTGTTAAGCCATTATCAATACTCTTTAAAAAAATTATTAAAAAATGAAGGCTGCCTTAATGAAATTAACTGAGTGGAAATAAATCTAAAAGGAAAATGTAATCATAGTTCTGTGAGTCCTCACATAAAATATGGATATGTCAAAGTTACCTTGGTTTACAGTGTTAGGAAAAAAAAGTGATTTTGAGAAAGCAGGCAGACTTTTTGTAAAATAATTAGGTTTGGAAAGTCAGTAGAAATATAAACAAGGAGTTGCCGTTGAACTTAGCTAACAAACTTAGAAGCTGAATCAGTTTGTCTCGTATCAAAAGTGAGATTCCTATAAATTAAAGCCACAGTGACGGTGGAAAGCAGTATAAATTACTGAGAAGTAGAGAGTAGAGCCCTAATATTTTCAAACCTATGAACCAGGATAGTAACAAAAGTATAGGCTTCAGATAGTCCTAAATTGGAGTTCTTGTGCAGCCATTACAGCTTTACGGGGTGGCCAAGTTGCTATTCTGAGTTTGTTTCCTCATCCATAAAGTGAAAATAATTTTTATTTAATAAAGGTGTAGGATAAACATAATTAAACCTATTTCAGAGTGATAAAATTTACCAACATAGCATGTGTAAAGAACCTGATACAGAGTGGTTAGTCGAATACTATTTGTCCTCTCATTAATCATCGTTGCCTGTGGTCTGCTCTGCCTTCCCTTAGCTAAGGGAACTAGCACTGAGTTGAAGAGTATACTTTTTTACCTTTGTTGTAGCTAGGCCTAATGCTTGGAAAACTGCCCTTCATATTTGGGACTCAGTGTAATTCTGCAAATACATAGTGGTGAATTTGGGACGTAATTTCTTTGTTAGCAGAATTTCTAGTTAGGCTATATATTGTGCCACATAGGTTATATATGTCCCAATCAGCTGAAATTATAAAACTGTAAAAAACGATAAATCAAGAGACAGGATCATATTAGTTTCTAAATAATAAAAACTGAAGGATAGAAATTTTTATGCCTGCCTACCAGCTTCTAAGACTTGTAGATTATCAACCTTTTGAATACGGGAGAAAGAGATGTGGAAAAGGACTGTGAAAAGAGAAGATAAACAGGAGAGAATAAATGATTCCACAGTAGCTGTGAGTTGTGGAATCTATCCCATGGTGAGAACTGTGGGCTCTGATCTTTTCAGTCTCCTTAGCCTAGACTATTTATGTTTTAATTGTTTTTTTTTCCTTTCAGAAAATTTTTGACATCTTATTTCTAAATTAATTTTCTATTTGCCCTTCTTTTTTTCCTTAGAAATGAGAATGGTAGATTATAATGACCATAGGCTTTTGTCTCAAGCCCAAAACATTTCTTTAGCTTTTCTTCCTAATTATAAGTATGTTTTGTCAAGAAAATTGCAATTTAAGTATTTTCTACCCTTGCATTGTTATTTTTGCTTGCCTCTAGGCTTTTTCCAACTCTTTGTTCTTAAAATGTGAGATACATAAGGGTGAACACTGCATTGGAAATAGGACTTCCTTATTCTCATGAACAGGTGAACAAGCAATATTTGAATTTTCCTCCTTTAGCATGCATACAAGGATTCTGTTTTTCCATGTTCACCCTCAGACCAAGCAGTACCAGCTATATTTGTTTCAACAGTTTAGCAAGTCCCCTTCTTTTTTTCATTCTTTTTGATAATGTATCCTCTTTTCAGCAGAACACAAGACACCTTTCTCTCTGTTTTATTTGGCAAGTTATTTTCTTATCTCAGATTCTTTTTACCCAGTTTGAGAGACTGGATTTGATCCAGGAAATAAGGATTCTATTTCCCTTCAACTAAGTGTCTTGAAGTTTGTAAGCTAGGTTAAGAAGACTGGGGATTTTATCTTCCTGTGTGTATAAAATGCATAAGCTCTCTTAAAATGTCTATGAATATCACTAAGAATAGGCAGTTTTGTTTAACATTTCCTATTTGGCTCTCATTGACTCAATTAGTATCTATTTTAAATTTTATTTTCAGCTTGCCTTGCTAAGATCCTTTAAGGTTAACTCCTCATTTTAACAGAAAAAGTTAGGGTAGCTTACTTATGAAAACGAGGGCATTTTTTCCATTTCATTGTCTTTATACTTTGCCAGTTTCTCCTGTCCTGCTGCTCTGTTAATCCACTTCTTTACAAATGTCATTGTTGATGTACTGTTACAAGTCTTCTGAAACACCCTGTTCCCTTTGCTAATGTTAATTATTTAAAGATGTAGTGACACCCTTCCTTGTAAAGGACTGTCCAGGTAGCTGCACACAGGGATCTGTGGCATTCAGCAGCCATTGTGGTCTTAATTACCAGTCGAGGGTTTTGCTTTCCCATGGCAGAGTCCCAATTATAGTGACAGAATAGCAGTAAACTTGGATACTGCAGAGGTGATGAATATCATTTCCCCCATGCAACCTCCAAGTGCCATGGCTTTAGGATTTCACATAAAGTATCTCTGCACATTTATGTGAATGTTGCATATAGCAGTGTTTAAGAAAATTTGTTCTTGTTCTCCCAAGTTAAATGTTTCATTTTTCCTCAACTAAAATCTTGATAAGTAAGCTAGCAAATGATTTTCCTCTCCCTTCCTTTTTAAATTCATTTTGAGTACAAGCCTTTCTGGGGCTTACTTTTTAAGAAATAGCTTATATACAACTCATTCAGATTTTTTATTGATCTTTGTAGAAAACTGAATTCTAAATTGTGCTAATAAATTATTGGTGATAGTTACTACCGCTGGTCTCCAGATACCTAAAACATAACCTTTATTCAAGAAATGATTTCAAGACCCATGTATGGTATAGTCCCCAATATGCTGCTTACTGTTCTTTTTTTTCCCCACTGCTCTTTTACTTTAATGAATATTCAGTGTCTCAGTTGAATTATTCCAAATAAAAGGGGAAAACATTGACCTCTTTATTATAATATACTCACAGTCAATCTACATATGGATGAGTAAGCAGTTTGGATAATATTGATGATTTGAAGATACCATGCATCCCCATGAATACCTCACTGAAACTATCAAAAGATATGAACTCATCTATCATATAACTTTTTTGGTGTTATATTGATGAAGTTTGTAGTTTCTATTTCAGTAATTTTGGGGTTCATTTTTATTACTCTTTTCATGCTTCGGGTTTATTAGTAGCTCATTTTCCATTTCAGAGTTGAAATCTAAGTTTATTGTCTTTATTTTAATTGAGATATAATTAACATAAAACATTAGTTTCAGTTATACAATACAATTCAATGTATGTACATACTGAAAATACATATAGCTTTTAGAAAATCAATTTTTAGCTTTATTAAAAGTGGTACATTCATATGAATTAAAAAATAAAATGATACTGCAAAGGTTATAACAACAGGGAAACCCAGAAACTCTGTGCTTCATTTGCTATCCCCTTTGCTCCCCCAAGAGTCATCCAGTCTGAACGGTTTCTTTTGGCACTTATATATGTATTTCTAAATAATATCTAAGCTACTATATATTGATTGATCAACTGAAATAATTATTTATCAACTTCATATTATATTTGCTGAGGATTTATCTCACTTAAATTCAAGGGATTAGATCTGATAGACAGAGTGCCTGAAGAACTATGGACAGAGGTTTGGGACATTGCATAGGAGACAGGGATCAAGACTATCCCCAAGAAAAAGAAATGCAAAAAAGCAAAATGGCTGTCTGAGGAGGCCTGACAAATAACTGTGAAAAGAGGAGAAGCAAAAGAGAAAAGGAAAAATATACCCATTTGAATGCAGAGTTCTAAAGAAGAGCAAGCAAAGATAAGAAAGCCTTCCTCAGTGATCAGTGCAAAGAAAGAGGAAAACAATAGAATGGGAAAGCCTAGAGATCTCGTCAAGAAAATTAGAGCTACCGAGGGAACATTTCATGCAAAGATGGGCTCAATAAAGGACAGAAATGGTATGGCCCTAACAGAAGAAGATATTAAGAAGAGGTGGCAAGAATACACAGAAGAACTGTACAAAAAAGATCTTCATGACCCAGATAATCACAATGATGTGATCACTCACCTAGAGCCAGACATCCTGGAATGTGAAGTCAAGTGGGCCTTAGGAAGTATCATTACAAACAAAGCTAGTGGAGGTGATGGAATTCCAGTTGAACTATTTCAAATCCTGAAAGATGATGCTGTGAAAGTGTTGCACTCAATATGCCAGCAAATTTGGAAAACTCAGCAGTGGCCGCAGGACTGGAAAAGGTCAGTTTTCATTCCAATCCCAAGGAAAGGCAATGCCAAAGAATGCTCAAACTACTGCACAATTGCACTCATCTCACATGCTAGTAAAGTAATGCTCAAAATTCTCCAAGCCAGGCTTCAATAGTATATGAACCATGAACTTCCAGATATTCATGCTGGATTTAGATAAGGCAGAGGAACCAGAGATCAAATTGCCAACATCCACTGGATCATGGAAAAAGCAAGAGAGTTCAGAAAAACATCTATTTCTGCTTTATTGACTATGCCAAAGTCTTTGACTGTGTGGATCACAACAAACTGTGGAAAATTCTGAAAGAAATGGGAATACCAGACCAGCTGACCTGCCTCCTGAGAAATCTGTGTGCAGGTCAAGAAGCAACAGTTAGAACCAGACAGGGCAAAACAGACTGGTTCCAAATTGGGAAAGGAGTATGTAAAGGCTGTATATTGTTATCCTGCTTATTTAACTTATATGCAGAATATATCGTGCTAAATGCTGTGCTGGATGAAGCATAAGCTGGAATCAAGATGGCTGGGAGAAATATCAATAACCTCAGATATGGAGATGACACCACCCTTATGGAAGAAAGTGAAGAAGAACTAAAGAGCCTCTTGTTGAATGTGAAAGAAGAGAGTGAAAAAGTTGGCTTAAAACTCAACATTCAGAAAACTAAGATCATGGCATCCGGTTCCATTACTTCATGGCAAATAGATGCGGAAACAAAACAGTAACAGACTTTATTTTGGGGGGCTTCAAAATCACTGCAGATGGTGACTGCAGCCATGAAATTAAAAGATGCTTACTCCTTGGAAGAAAAGTTATGACCAACCTAGACAACATATTAAAAAGCAGAGATATTACTTTACCAACAAAGGTCCATCTAGTCAAAAATATGGTTTTTCCAGTAGTAATGTATGGATGCCAGAGTTGGGGTATAAAGAAAGCTGAGCACTGAAGAACTGATCCTTTTGAACTGTGGTGTTGGAGAAGACTCCTAAGACTTCAAGGAGATCAACCAGTCCATCCTAAAGGACATCAGTCCTGAATATTCATTGGAAGGACTGATGCTGGAGCTGAGACTCCAATACTCTGGTCACCTGATGTGAAGAACTGACTCATTTGAAAAGACACTGAAGCTTGGAATGATTGAAGGCAGGAGGAGAAGGGGATGACAGAGGATGAGATGGTTGGATGGCATCACTGACTTGATGGACATGAGTTTGAGTAAGCTCCAGGAGTTGGTGATGGACAGCGATGCCTGGCATGCTGCAGTGCATGAGGTCAAAAAAGGTCAGACACAACTGAGCAACTGAACTGAACTGCCCTTGGAAAGTTAGTAATGGTTGAATGGATTGGAACCATAAGATAATATATCTTGATGTCATCTATGAATAGCTATTTAGCTAATCCATTAAACAACATTATAATATATAATATATATAATAGTATACTATGTTGTCAAAGCCAGTGATATATAGCTTTTCTATTTGGAAATTATCATTACTTTTTTTTTTTAACGAGTATAGTTGTTTTACAGTGTTGTTAGTTTCTGCAATACAGTGAAGTGAATCAGCTATATGTATACATATAGCCCCTCCATATGGACCTCCATATCATCCCTCACCCCAGTCTCACCCATCTACGTCAGCACAGAGCACTGAGCTGAGCTCCCTGCGCTATACAGCGGGCTCCCACTAGCTATCTGTTTTACACATGGTAGTGTATATCTGTCAGTCCCAATCTCTCAATTTATCATATCCCATTCCCCCCGCCCAGTGTCCACGTGTCCATTCTCTACATCTGTGTCTCTATTCCTGCCCTGCAAATAGGTTTATCTGTACAATTTTCCTAGATTCTATACATACGCATTAATATATTTGTTTTTCTCTTTCTGGCTTACTTCACTCTATATGATAAACTCTGGGTCCATCCAGTTCTCTACAAATGACTCAGTTTTGTTCCTTTTTATGGCTGAGTAACTTTCCATTGTATATCATTACTTTTTAAATGTCTATCTCCTCCATTATTAGTCTTAAGTCTTTCTCAGAGCTCGGACCATGACTTACTCATCTTGATACAATATCTTTTAAATTCTTTATATTGAACCTGCATGCATTGTCATTTCAGTCACTTCAGTTTTGTCCAACTTTTTGTGACCCTATGGACTGTGGCCTACTAGGCTCCTCTGTCCATGGATTTTCCCAGCAAGAATACTGGAGTGGGTTGCCATTTCCTCTTCCAGGGCATCTTCCTGACCCAGAGATCAAACTCAGTGTCTCCTGCATCTCCTGCATTGCAGGCAGTCTTTACTGATGAACCACCTGGGAAGCTCTAATTGATTTACAAGTATACATTTAATATTGTATATTGTATTGTATAATATTGAACCTATATAATATTAAATGTATACTTGTAAATCAAATGATCATTTTTGATCCACAGCACAACATTTGAGTATTTTTCATGAGTTACAAAATAGCTATACAGGCTCTGAAATCAAGTCAAGAAAACTTCACGTCTTCTCCAAACTCTGCCATACACTACTAAGCATGTGATATTCCAAGAGCCCTTGGAGAGAAAATACAATCTGCAGAAATCAGCACACAACCTAATGGGAGCAGGGAGGGTGGTTGTGGCTAACAACAATGAACAGGAATGGCCTCAACCTTAGTTGCCCAGCAAACTAATGCACGTCCAGAGTATGAAATGCTGTGTTTTTGTTTTTGTTTTTGTTTTCCTGAGCAGTCTTAGGTATCCAGGGGCCCAGTCTGAGAGGAGAAATACAGAGCATATTGTTAGGGGTTTCTGGGAATAATCATTTTTAGCTCGATTCAGTTGCCAGAACAGTAAACCAAGGTTGACTTGGTCTGGAAAGCAACTTTGGAATGAAATACTGTAGTGAGAACAAGAACCAGAACAACATACAATACACTGGCCATCTCTAGGGACTTAAGGAGATAGACCAGTAGTTCTCAAAATGTGTTTCCCGCCCCCCCCCCCTCCCCGGTAACCTCACTTGGGAACTTGTTAGAACTGTAAAACCTCAAGCACCACGTTGAATCAGAAACTGAATCAAATGCTGAGGGTAGGCCTCATCAGTCTGTTTAAAAAGAACCATCCTGGTGATTATGATGTATGGACCTTCATGAGGATATCCAGAGGATTAAATTTACCTCCACCAACAACCACCTCCTCCTCCCTCAACATAGAATACAGGAGTAGTTGGTTGCTATTTCCTTCTTTAGGGGACCCAGGGATCGAACTCAGGTCTCCTAGTTGCAGGCAGATTCTTTACCACTGTGCCACAAGGGCACAGTCCATTTCTTTTAAAAAAACTGAATGTCTTTCCCCATGGAACTTATTATACAATTTTAAGATGAAAAGGACTTTGCCAAGTCGCTTCAGTTGTGTCCGACTCTGTGTGACTCCATAGAAAACAGCCCACCAGGCTCTGCCGTCCCTGGGATTCTCCAGGCAAGAACACTGGATTGGTTGCCATTTCCTTCTCCAATGCATGAAAGTGAAAAGTGAAAGTGAAGTCTCTCAGTCGTGTCTGATTCTTCACAACTCCATGGACTGCAGCCTACCAGGCTCCTCTGTCCATGGGATTCTCCAGGCAAGCGTACTGGAGTGGGTTGCCATTGCCTTCTCCTCTTTAGCAATCATTAATTAATTCCTTTCATTTCACAAAGAAGTAAACGGAAGCACAGAGAAGTTGAGTAACATTACTGAGACTAGAAGAAATGGAGTAGCCCTCATAGTTAAAAAAAAAGAGTCTGAAGTGCATTACTTGGGTGCACCTTCAAAAATGACAGAATGATCTCTATTTGTGTCCAAGGCAAACCATTCAACATCACAGTAATCCAAGTCTATGTGCCAACCACTAATGCTAAGGAAGCTGAACAGTTATATGAAGACCTACAAGACCTTCTAGGACTTACACCAAAAAAAAAAAAAGATGTCCTTTTCATCATAGGGGATTGGAATACAAAAGTAGGAAGTCAGGAGATACCTGTAGTAACAGGCAGGTTTGACCTTGGTGTACAAAATGAAGCAGGGCAAAAGCTAAAGAGTTTTGTCAAGAGAACACACTGGTCATAGCAAACACCCTCTTCCAGCAACACAAGAGAAAATTCTACACATGGACATCAACAGATGGTCAATACTGAAATCAGATTGATTATATATTTTGCAGCCAGAGATGGATAAGCTCTAGCAGTCAGTAAAAAGAAGACCTGGTGCTGACTGTGGCTCAAATCATCAGCTCCTTATTGCAAAATTCAGGCTTTAAGAAAGTAGGGGAAACCACTAGGCCATTCAGGTATGACCTAAGTCAAACCCCTTATGATTATACAGTGAAACTGATGAATAGATTCAAGGGATTAGATCTGATAGAGTCCCTGAAACTATGGACAGAGGTCCATAACATTATACATGAGGCAGTGACCAAAACCATTCCCAAGAGGAAATGTAAAAAGGCAAAGCTGAGGAGTCTTTACAAATAGTTGAGAAAAGAAGAGAAGTGAAAGGGAAAGATGTACCCAACTGAATGCAGAGTTCCAGAGAATAACAAGGAAAGATTAGAAAGCCTTCCTAAGTGAACAATGCAAAGAAATAGAAGAAAACTATAGAATAGGAAAGATTAGAGATCTCTTAAAATTGGAGAAGCCAGGGGAACATTTCATGCAAAGATGAGGATGATAAAGGATAGAAACAGCAAGTATCTAACAGAAGCAGAGGAGATTAAGAAGAGGTGGCAAGAATGCACAAAAGCATTAAACAAAAAAAGGTCTTACTGACCCAGATAACCATGACGGTGTGGTCACTTACTTAGAGCCAGACATCCTGGAGTGTGACATCAAGTGGGCCTTAGGAAGCATTACTAGGAACAAAGTCAGTGAAGGTGATGGAGTTCCAGTTGAGATATTTAAAATCCTAAAAGATGCTGTTAATGTGCTGTACTCAATATGTCAACAAATTTGGAAAACTCAGCAGTGGCCACAGGACTGGAAAAGGTCAGTATTGATTTCAATCTTGAAGAAGGGAAATACCAAAGAATGTTCAAACTACTGTACCATTGTGCTGTTTTCTCATGCTAGCAAAGTACTTCTCAAAAATCCTTCAAGCTAAGCTTTAGCAATAAATGAACTGAGATTTATAAGCTGGAGGATTTAGAAAAGGTAGAGGAACCAGAGATCAAATTACCAACATCTGTCGTATTATAGAAAAAGCAAGGGAGTTCCAGAAAAACAACCGTGTCATGGATTACACAAAAGCTTTTGATTGTGTGGATCACAACAAACTGTGGAACATTGTTAAAGAGATGGGTATACCAGACCACCTTACCTGTCTTCTGAGAAACTTGTATGTAGGTCAAGAAGCAACAGTTAGAACCAAATATGGAACAACACATTGGTTCAAAATTGAGCAAGGAGTACATCAAGGCTGTATATTGTTATCCTGCTTATTTAACTTCTATGCAGAGTACATAATGAGAAATGCCAGGCTGGATGAATCACAAGCTGGAATCAAGATTGCTGGGAGTAATATCAACAACCTCAGATATACAGATAATACCACTCTAATGGCAGAAAGTAAAGAGGAAATAAAGAGTCTCTTGATGAAGGTGACAGAGGAAAGTGAAAAAGCCACTGTAAAACTCAACATTCAAAAAACTAAAATCAGGGCATCTGGTCTCATCACTTCTTGGCAAATCAGTTAAGTTCAGTTGCTCAGTCATGTCCAGCTCTTTGAGACCCCATGCACTTAAACACGCCAGGCTTCCCTATCCATTACCAACTCCTGCAGCTTGCTCAAACTCATGTCCACTGAGTCAGCGATCCCATCCAACTATCTCATCCTCTGTCGTCCCCTTCTCCTCCCACCTTCAATCTTTCCCAATGTCAGGGTCTTTTCTAATGAGTCAGTTCTTCACATCAGGTGGCCGAAGTATCAGAGTTTCAGCTTCAGCATCAGTCTTTCCAATGAATATTCAGGACTGATTTCCTTTAGGATGGACTGGATTGATCTTCTTTCAGTCCAAGGGACTCTCAAGAATCTTCTCCAACACCACAGTTCAAAAGCACCAATTCTTTGGTGCTCAGCTTCCTTTACAGTCCAACTCTCACATCTGTATGTGACTACTAGAAAACCCATAGCTTTGACTAGATGGACCTTTGTTGGCAAAGTAATGTCTCTGCTTTTTAATATGCTGTCTAGGTTCAGTTCAGTTCAGTTTAGTTGCTCAGTCATGTCCGACTCTGCGACCCCAAGGACTGCAGCACGCCAGGCCTCCCTGTCCGTCACCAACTACCGGAGTTTATGCAAACTCATGTCCATTGAGTCGGTCATGCCATCCAAACATCTCATCCTCCATTGTCCCCTTCTCCTCATAGATTCTCTTCCAAGCAGCAGGTGTCTTTTAATTTCATGGTTGCAGTCACCATCTGCAGTGATATGGAGCACCCCCCTCCCAAAATAAAGTCTGTCACTGTTTTCAATGCTTACCCATCTATTTGCCATGAAGTGATGGGACCAGATGCCACAATCTTAGCTTTCTGAATATTGAGTTTTAAACCAGCTTTTTCACTCTCTTCTTTCACTTTCATCAAGAGGTTCTTTAGTTCTTCTTCACTTTCTGCCATAAGGGTGGTATCACCTGCATATCTGAGGTTATTGATATTTCTCCCAGCAATCTTGATTCCAACTTGTGCTTCATCCAGCCCGACATTTTGCATGATGTACTTTGCATATAAGTTAAATAAGCAAGGTGACAATATACATCCTTGATGTACTCCTTTCCCTATTTGGAACCAGTCTGTTGTTCCATGTCCAGTTCTAACTTGCTTCTTGATCTGCGTATAGGTTTCTTACAAGGCAGATCAGGTGGTCTGGTAGTCCCATTTCTTTTGGAATTTTCCACAGTTTGTTGTGATCCACACAGTCAAAAGCTTTGGTGTAGTCAATAAACCAGATTTAGATGTTTTTCTGGAACTCTTGCTTTTTTGATGATCCAGTGGATGTTGGCAATTTGTTCTCTGGTTCCTCTGCCTTATCTAAATCCAGCTTGAACATCTGGAAGTTCTCAGTTCATGTACTGTTGAAGCCTAGCTTGGAGAATTTTGAACATTACTTTGCTAGCGTGTGAGATGAGTACAGTTGTGTGGTAGTTTGAACATTCTTTGGCATTGCCTTTCTTTGGGATTGGAATGAAAACTGACCTTTTCCAGTCCTGTGGCCACTGCTGAGTTTTCCAAATTTGCTGGCATATTGAGTGCAACACTTTCATAGCATCATCTTTTAGGATTTGAATTAGCTCAACTGTAATTCCATCACCTCCACTAGCTTTGTTCGTAGTGATGCTTCCTAAGGCCCACTTGACTTTTCATTCCAGGATTTCTGGCTAGAATGCGAATAGATGGGGAAAGAGACTTGGCAAAAGTGTAAACAGTGACAAATTTTATTGTCTTGGACTCCAAAATCACTGCAGATGGTGATTGCAGCCATGAAATTAAAAGATGCTTGCTCCTTAGAAGGAAAATTATGACAAACCTATACTGCATATTAAAAAGCAGAAATATCACTTTGCCAACAAAGGTCCATATATTCAAAGCTATGGTTTTTCCAGTAGTCATGTACTGATATGAGATTTTGACCATAAAGAAGGCTGAGTACCAAATAATTGGTGCTTTCAAACTGTGATGCTGGAAAAGACTTTTGTGAGTCCCTTGGACAGCAAGGACATTAAACCAGCCAACCCTAATCAACACTGAATATTCAATGAAAGGACCATTGCTCCAATACTTTGGCTACTTGATGCCAAGAGCCAACTCACTGTAAAAGACCCTGATGCTTGAAAAGATTGTTAGGAGAGGGCAACGTAGGAAAAGATGGTTGGATGGCATCATCAACTTAATGGATATGAGTTTGATCAAACTCCAGGATATAGTGAAGATCAGGGAAGCCTGGCATGCTAAATTCATGAGGTTGCAGTTAATCACAACTTGGCAACTGAACAACAACAGTAAGATAGTGCAAAAAAGAAGATAAACCTATATTATTCTTTTCATTATTACAAATAATCTGTTTGTAATGAATAATATTCATTCATAAAAATGAATATTTAAGCCTGTTTATTAGTCTGCATTGTGCCCCTGCCTCTTAGAGAAGAATTATAATCCTATGAGTGTAAAATTCCTACTTTTAATTACCTCAGTAGAATATAATAGGTAACTGGTGACTATGATTCATGGATTTATTGCTCTAATATGTATAATTCATATTCAAAACTAGATTGTAGATACTTCTCTAGTTGTCTAGTTTTTGAGATGCCACTCTTCAGTGAGATGGACATGGGTTCATCCCTGGTTCAGGAACTAAGATTGCACATGCTTCTTGGCATGGCTAAAAAAAAAAACCCCATATATTCTATACTACTTGATAATTTTAAATCAATCATGCCTCTCAATTCCCCTTTGCTGGAAGTTACTGTCATTTTTTTAAAGTACCTAAGTATTTGAATGCTCAAATAATTTAGCCAACGTCAGTGGTCATGTTTGAATAAGTTCCTTCTTTGTTTCGGAGTCAAGGGACCTTAGCAATTATTAGTTCAAACCCTTCATTCACTAATGCTTAAAAATGGACAAAGCAAAAAAGTATAAGAGTATACGTTGGATATCTTTGGTTTATTATTTAGCCACAGCTGTCAGTTAAATGTGTCTAAAAGTTTTATTGAGAGGCAGTATAATATAATGAAAATACTGCAGATGTTATAGTCAAAGAGACTTAGGTTGATGACAGATCCTTGACTAAGATACTACTTTAATTTGAAAAAGTTGTTTAAAACTGAAGTTACATATTTTTTTTTTCTCACATTTCCATCTTTGTGCCTTTAAGAGAGTTAGGAAGATAAACACAGTGGAATACTGGTACTTTTTTTAATCACCTGGACACCCTTGGCACTGAATCTTGTATGTTTACTTTATATTCAGTTAGACTAAGAGTCTGAATCGATGAAAGAGGAAAACTGTAATAAGCAGGAAAACTGACTTGATGTGATGACTCAACTCCTACGTAATAATGGTGTCTATGTTGTTGTTATTTAGCCAGTAAGTCGTGTCTGCCTCATGCGCTGTAGCCTGCCAGGCTCCTCTGTTCATGGAATTCCCCAGGCAAGAATACTGGAGTGAATTGCCATTTCCTTCTCCAGGGGATCTTCCTGACCCAGTGACTGAACCCACATTTCCTATTTGGCAGGCAGATTCTTTACAATTGAGCCACCTGGGGAACCCAGCGTCTATGTGCACCCACATTATAAGATCTGACACACATGAGGGGAATGTGTCCTCCTATCATGGTTTCCTGTTTTGATGCAAGTTCATACGCATCTCAGTGTTATGTTCCTCAGGCTCTCCAAGCACCATTGGATTTACTCTAGATCTACAGCTCCAACTGGGAAGCTCCATAAAGCCATCATGTACAAGTTCAAACCCATGATCTCTGTTACAAATCTTTCTTCTTCAGGTGCTTAATCTTGTCTTAGTGAATAACACTGATATGTACTCTTTTCCAGTCAAAAACCTCATAACCATCCTGTCCTCCTATCCCTTACACTACCTCTGTCCTCTCATCTCCAGCTACTATAGCTTATCAATTGTACCTCCTATTCACTATCTATCATCACCTATTTTTCATCTCTTCTGCCCATGCCTCAAAACAGCCTTTCGATATCTGTCCCTACCAACTTATTCAACCTCTTGCTCTGGTAACTCCTCCCCCTGCACCCAACCCCTCAGTCTTCACACTCCATCGGTCTTGGAGTTGCCTCAACAGGCCACATTTTTCACACCTTATTCCCTCTGCTTGGAATGTCTTCTCTCCTGTTTCCTTAAGGTTGTCTCTGTGGCAAGTTTGTACTTCAACAATCAGTTCAAGTATTTATCACTTTTGTGAAGCCTTTTCTGAATTTCCCAGGTAAGATGCTCCTTTCTCCTCTGTGCCCACATGGAATCTTGCATGTAATTCCACTACAGCTTAAAGCAAATCAAACTTATTTATATTTATGTTTCCTCACTTGATTCTAAGGTGATGGACCTTGCTTTTTTAGGTGCATGCAACCCCGTATATTTGTATTTTTCAGGTACCTGATCCCCTGCTGCCTAGCACAGATTCTCGATAAATATTTGTTGACTAAGAATTGTAGAAACATAAAAGGGAAGGGAGGAAGGATAGAAAGAGAGGGAAAAACTAAAGGAGGACAGTTCAGAGTTCTAAGAAACTACTTCAGATCTTTGTATGTCTCAATCTCCTTTTCTTCTAAATAATCTTGGCTCTCCCAATGCAAAATTTCTGAATCATGGCTGAAACTTCTGTTCTCACTCATCAGGATGTAAATGTGGTAACTACCCTCTGCAGCCAGCTAAGTTCCTTCAAAATTCTCCTATTTTCATTGGAAAATCTGCCATGTACCAACTTCCTCTCTAATCTTATTTACTTTTCTCTGACACTCTTGATATATATAACATCTCATAAACGAAGAAACCAAAAATTTGTTTTGAATGTGGTAATGAATCTGAATGATAAAATACATTCAAGAGTAGTGATGGATTGCCCAGGAATTATGTATTATATTTAAGTAATCTGTCTGAATATATTTCTGCTGTAAAAATGTAATAGTAAGGGTTTAGAAGCTTATTATTTTGAGCATTTTATTCACTATTCAAAGTATATATTAATCAAAAAGCTTGTCAATTTCTCATAGAAAAATGAACATCTTTCTGGAAGCTCTTGTCTTTAATTCTTTTGAATTAACAAAACTACAAGTGATAAGTAAAGATGAATTGTCACATTGAGAGTGAAGAAAGGTGATAATCAAGTGGTGATGTTGCCTGTATGGAATAACCTTCTTGTTTTCTAAGTAAGTTAGGCAGGAGTATAAAAGAGGGCTGAGAAGGCTATGGCACCCCACTCCAGTACTCTTGCCTGGAAAATCCCATAGACAGAGGAGCCTGGAAGGCTGCAGTCCATGGGGTCGCTGAGGGTCTAACACAACTGAGTGACTTCACTTTCACTTTTCACTTTCATGCATTGGAGAAGGAAAAGTCAACCCACTCCAGTGTTCTTGCCTGGAGAATCCCAGGGACGGGGGAGCCTGGTGGGGTCCTGCCGCCCATGGGGTTGCACAGAGTTGGACACGACTGAAGTGACTTAGCAGCAGAAGCAGCAGCAAAGAGGGATGTCATGTCAGTATAAATGAAGAGAGAGATTGACAGTATACAATTGTTTGGGTTATAACATGTTATGGATTTTTGCAAGTTAATTATTTAAAGTGTAATCATTAGTGGAAAAATCACTGCTCTAAAGACAATATTGGTTATCTGTTAATTCTATGGGAAATACGGTGAGAAGGAAACTTAAGATCTTTTACTCTAATATTTAATATTTTACCTTTAATTCCCTTCTTAATTTCCATAAATTTCTAAGAAGTAATATATGCTAATAAGGCAGTTTTTCTTGCAAATATGTATGCAAGTAAAAGAAAAGTAACAAATCTTTAAATTATCAGAAATGAAGGTTTAAAGGAATAAGTGCTTTTGTAGTACTTCTTTCTAGAGTCTGCATTTCTTCAACTAATTTACTACAAAAACAGTTCAGGTCTTGGTCTTATCTTCTGGTGTCTCAGACAGTAAAGAATCTGTCTTCAGTGCTAGAGACCTGGGTTCGATTCCTAGGTCAGGAAGATTCCCTGGAGAGGGAATGGCTACCCACTCCAGTATTCTTGCCTGGAGAATTCCATCAATAGAGGAGCCTAGCAGGCTATAGTCCATGGTGTTGCAAAGAGTCGGACATGACTGAGCGATGACTACTTTTCATATTTGTTTAAACCAAGGCTATGATTAAAATTGTTTCATACATAAAATAAAAAACAGTGTACTCTTCTTGCTTTCTACGTATAGCAAAGCATTGTCCCAAGTTCAAAGCAATATCTCAAGGAGCTTTATTCTTTGGGTATGTTCTAACACTCTTCTGTTAGATCAGGTTTTATTTTTTAACACTTTGCTCTTCCTGTTTCATTTGTTTCCCAAAGTACGCTTTCCAAGATCAATTTCTGATGTTTCTCTCATTTGCCTATTGCTGTTGTTCCACTGGGCTTCCCTGGTGGCGCAGATGTTAAAGAATGCCTGCAATGCTGGAGATCCAGGTTTAATTCTTACCTCAGGAAGATCCCCTGGAGAAGGGAATGACTACCCATTCCATTATAATTGTTCCCTATTTTTCTTTCTTTAATAAATTGTTAGGTTTCCCACTCTTCAATTTGTATTTCTATAGTTCCTAACTGAAAAGATCTGCTAAAAATGAATTTCTAATAACATATTCTCTCCTATGGGACATTATGTTGATATCTTACCTATTATGAGAAAGCTCCTAATTGTAGTTGATACAAAAGTCTTTGAATTACAAAAAAGCCTTTTCTTTTTTGTCATCAATAATAGTTGTCTTTTGTTCTCTTGATTTTGAAAGCCTCAGAGTCTGTCCTCAATTAGAAATGTAGAACACCAGTCCTTCAAAACCACTTAAGAAATCATTAAACCATTATTTTTTTGCTATTCAGTTACTCTCAATACCCAGCGAAAAATGTGGGATTTTGAAAAGTTTTCAAAGGAAGTGCTCTCGATTGAAACCCCTAAGTAACTTAATTTTTATTTTTGCATTAAATTAGATTCCTGGGAGGCTGCATGGTTATACTGCATTAACTTAAGCCTCCTATAGAACCAAATGCGCTAAGTTATAATGTAAAAACTCTTGACTTTGATGGAAGATTGTTGTAAGAAAAAGTATTATGGATTTACTTTTATGTTGATGATAAGACTATTGTCCAGAATATTTTACTTAAGTTATATAAGTTAATAGTCTTTCTGTAAGATTGCTAAGTGAGAAATTTCTTTCGGATTTTACAGAGAATCAGCTCTCCAGAAGCACTGGTACATTTTCTCTTTTCTGATGCTACTTGTAAAATAATGTGTTTCTTTCCACATCCCACACCCCCAAACCCCACTTGCCTTACCTCAGTCTGCTCAGATATTCAGAGCAAAATTTAGTGCTATCATGTCAACTCTGTCAATGCTTTCAAAATTTCAGATATTTGCATAACACCTTTATGCAATATTCTCATAGCTCCAGAAGAATTTATATTCTAATCTTAATCAAGCCAGGTTTTTACTTTTAGAGATGTATTTTAATAGGATACTTGGATTTGGCATGCTCACTATATTTTTAATCTACTTCAAAATATTGTTAAGGTGTCAGAATAAATGAATTGTATAATGTTTAAAATCTTCTCACATATAATCAGTAGTACATATATCAGACATTGGAAAATACTGGACTATATTAACTTAGGATTGGCTTATTTTGCCCTCCTATATCTGGTTCTGATTTTCTTTTAAATAATTCTATTGTGTATGCCTTTTGTTGCCTCAAAATGTCTTTGCTAAAAGGGACTCTTTCCTGCAGGTGTCAGAAGCTAAGTGCAACTAGCTTATGTAAAGAAAGAAGAAGGAGAGGGAGAACTGGGTCTAATAACTGACAAGTTTGAGATAGATCTCTAAAGGCTTAGCTGGATCTATCTTCATTGATGTCAGTAGGTCTCAGTCCTTTATCCTCTACCTTTCAGCTTTGTTCGGTGTAGCCATGATCCGTGGGCAGTCTCCCTCAATGTGCTAACTCCTTGCAGCTCCTGGGCTTATCATCTACCAGTTTAGCAATAGTTCCAGGGGAAAACACACAAGCAAGCTCCTCTTTTCCTGCAACTAAAACAAAAGTCTTACATCTAGTTCTCATCACCCTGAAAAGCATCATGTTACTTAACTAATCACTGTGGCATAGAGTTTTGCAGTGTTCTGACTAGTAAATTTGCATCATGTGCCTGGGGCAGATGGGTCAGCTCTGTCTACACCATATATAAGAATCCTAGGGTAGATAGTTTCTAAAGTAAAAGAGGGGCATGGTTACCAGCTGTAATAGACTAAATGTTTTTATCTCCTTTCCTCCTATGTATTGAAATCTTAAATTTAAGAGAAATTTCTTTTGGAATTTAGTTACAGAGAATAAGCTCTCCAGAAGTATTGGTACATTTTCTCATTGGAATTTTTGAGAGATAAGGAGAAAGGAGATAAAAATTCCAAAAGAAATTCTCTTAAAGAATCTTTCTATGTATTGGAATCTTAACCCCCACAATGTGATTCTATCACGAGGTGGTGCCTATTGGAGGTAACTTGGTCGTCAGGGTGATTTCAACAACTGTATATAGGGCCGCTGTGCCTCAACACTATGGATATTTTGAACTAGAAAATTCTTTGCTTTGGAGGGTATTTTAAACTAACAGATTGATCATAATATCAGAGTCAAAGACAGCTCCTTCATTTTTTTGTTTAGTTTTTAAAATATCTTTAGTTTTATTAAAAAAATTTTTTGTTGGCATATACTTGATTTACAGTGTTGTTTAGTTTCTGCTATATGGCAGTCAGCTATACATATATTCTATAAATATATATATTTACACACATACTCCTTTTTAGATTCTTTTCCCATATAGGCCATTACAGAGTACTGAACAGAGTTCCCTGTGCTATACACTAGGTCCCTATTGTCTATTTTATATATAGTAGTGTGTATACCGGAGAAGGCGATGGCACCCCACTCCAGTACTCTTGCTGGAAAATCCCATGGACAGAGGAGCCTGGTAGGCTGCAGTCCATGGGGTCGCATAGAGTCGGACACGACTGAGCGACTTCACTTTCACTTTTCATTTTCATGCACTGGAGAAGGAAATGGCAACCTACTCAAGTGTTCTTGCCTGGAGAATCCCAGGGATGGGAGAGCCTAGCGGGCTGCCATCTATGGGGTGGTACAGAGTCAGACACGACTGAAGCGACTTAGCAGCAGCAGTCACATCAGACTCAGTCACATCAGACTCTTGGCAACTGAATTGGGCTCTACCCAGTACATGCCAGTAGCATTCTCCATTTTAATGGCCCCAAAATGTTCCCAGTGTGTATAAGTTAGTCCCAGTCTCCCGGTTTGTCACTTTCCCACCTCCAAGGATAGCTGTTTAAATAAATGCAGGCATGTTTAACAATGTCTGCGCAGTATAGGACATTTAATAACATCTCTGGGCTCTACCAACACCAATAACCTCAGATATGCAGATAACACCACCCTTATGGCAGAAAGTGAAGAGGAACTAAAAAGCCTCTTGATGAAACTGAAGGAGGAGAGTGAAAAAGCTGGCTTAAAGCTCAACATTCAGAAAACTGGTTCCATCACTTCATGGGAAATAGATGGGAAAACAGTGGAAACAGTGTCAGACTTTATTTTGGGGCACTCCAAAATCACTGCGGATGGTGATTGCAGCCATGAAATTAAAAGACGCTTACTCCTTGAAGGAAAGTTATGGCCAACCTAGATAGCATATTGAAAAGCAGAGACATTACTTTGTCAACAAAGGTCTGTCTAGTCAAGGCTATGGTTTGTCCAGTGGTCATGTATGGATGTGAGAGTTGGACTATAAAGAAAGCTGAGCGCTGAAGAATTGATGCTTTTGAACTGTGGTGTTGGAGAGGACTCTTGAGAGTCCCTTTGGCTGCAAGAAGATCCAATCAGTCAGTCCTAAAGGAGATCAGTCCTGTGTGTTCATTGGAAGGACTGATGTTGAAGCTGAAGCTCCAGTACTTTGGCCCCTCATGTGAAGAGTTGACTCATTGGAAAAGACCCTAATGCTGGGAAGGATTGGGGGCAGGAGAAGAAGGGGACGACAGAGGATGAGATGGCTGGATGGAATCACCGGCTTGATGGACATGGGTTTGGGTAGACTCTGGGAGTTGGTGATGGACAGGGAGGCCTGGCGTACTGCAGTTCATGGGGTTGCCAAGAGTCTGATGTGACTGAGTGACTGAACTGAATTGGGCTCTACCCAGTAGATGCCAGTAGCATTCTCCATTTTAATGGCCCCAAAATGTTCCCAGATATTGCCAAATTCTCCCTCTTCTCAACTGGGGAGGAAAAGTTGCCCCACTTGAGAACCACTGCACTGTATGTAGATATTGATATACAAATATAATGACACTTATAGTTAGAAATGAGCCTCATGATTAATGGTTTGTGATTAATGGTAAAATGCTATTGGTGGTATTATAACCGCTCCATGACCATTATTTCCTTCCTTTTTACATCTACATTAAGACTACCCTTTGTTGTATGAAAGTGAAAGTAGCTCAGCTATGTCTGACTCTTTGCAACCCCATGGACCCATACAGTCCATGGAATTCTCCAGGCCAGAATACTGGAGTGGGTAGCCGTTCCCTTCTCCACAGGGTCTTCCCAACCTAGGGACTGAACCCAGGTCTCCCACATTGCAGGCAGATTCTTTACCAGCTGACACACCAGGAAAGCCCAAGAATATTGGATTGGTAGCCTATCCCTTCTCCAGCAGATCTTCCCAACCCAGGAATCAAACCAGGGTCTCCTGCATTGCAGGCAGATTTTTTTACCAGCTGAGCTACTAGGAAAGTCACTGATAAAATTTATTGAATTTATTACTTGTGCTTCTGTATCTTTACCTCACGGATTCATAATTATTTACACTCCAAATTACAGAAACCACCTCTACTGCATGTCAGAGGAATCTGTCAGTTGCTGCTGTCACACATAGTTCTATGGCCATTACTTACATGTGAAACTGTATTTTATTTCAGTCCATCCAAATTTTTCTTGTTTTCAGCCCATCATCCACATACGTTTGTAATTCTGCATTTTTCCTCCGTATGTGTTCTTATAGTTGAGCTACACTATAGCATTATACCTTCCTGCTAGTATATTGGTTGCAACTTAGAACCTTTTAGTTATAATATTTTTGGCATTTTTGTTATGGGTGGTTTGTACATGATTCAATTACTTGGATTTGAAGAGAAGTCACTAAGACTAGAAGTGAGTGGTTAGTGGATAGAATCCATGGGTAACTGCATGTTCAGTCACAGTTCAAATGAAGCGGGCACCAAAATTTACAGTGGGTGGAAAGAGCATCATCAGACACTTAGTACTCTGGCATCTAGATGCAGTTGTTGTCTGAGGCGCTGGTGTATAAATAACAGTGTTTCTAACCATTAAAATGATGTTTCTGGTACACAAATTCAAACCCAGAGGCTGCAATTTAAAAAAAATTGATGGCCCCTTATCTGAGTGGTGGGAATGATCAAGTAGGCAAGAAATTAGAATAGAAACTGAGAATTCTGGATAGCACAGAGGTCCCATTAATTCAACTACGTGGTATAGAAATCGTGACTTATGGAATAGTTAAGTGAAACCAGTGGTAAGCGGGGTATCTTTGAAACAGAATAATAGAAAATTGTCATAGAAAGAGAAAAATCAGGTAATAATTAAACTTTACCTGATGAAAGTGCCTACTCGGGCACTTTCTGCCTCAAGTCAAAAGTGAAAGAGCCCAGAGAGCTATCTTTGCACTGATGGGCAGTGGAAGCTAATAATCGATGTTCCAGTTAGAATACTAGATTTGTTAGCAGGCTGTACCACACCCATGAAAAAAGATTCATAGCATCAGCTATTGATGACACAATATGATGTCTCCTAAGATTTATTGGTTGTCTTGGTTTGATTTTCTTTTTCCTGTGTCACCGGAACCTTTATTCCCTTAGTAGAATATTTTTATAATGGTTTAAATCTATTCTTATCTAGAGAAGCTACTGGCAGTCTTTAATCTTTTTCTTGATTCTTGTTCAGATTTATTGTTTCCTTGTTCATATTTGGCAGTCAATTCAGTAGTTCTGGTACATGCTCTTCTTGTATGAGTTCCTGTTTGTGCCCTTGTACAGGACAGAATTGCACAAGCTGTAGCTTATCAGGTTTGAGCCTAGTTCTACATTTTTTTAAAAAAATTAGACATTTGCTGTTTTAGTTATTTAATAATTATAATTAGGAAAAGTATATAAAGAAATAACATAAAGTTTGTTTTGTTGTACTTTTTAGTTTCCCTCTTTTCTATGTAAAGTTAAGATACATATAAATTGATCACTACCTTATTGGTTTTTAAATTTTATGTTAAATTGTACTAGTTCAGTTTTACACTGGTTTAGACTTTCACTTTTCACTTTCATGCATTGGAGAAGGAAATGGCAACCCACTCCAGTGTTCTTGCCTGGAGAATCCCAGGGGCGGCGGAGCCTGGTGGGCTGCCGTCTATGGGGTCACGCAGAGTCGGACACAACTGAAGCAACTTAGCAGCAGCAGCAACCGAGAAGGATAACTACAGTGTGTTTATATGTTCATCACATAGAATTTTCACTTAGCCTGCATTTCTCACATAGCGTTAGCTTTCTTTCCCAGTTTTACTTTAGTATGTGTGTGTGTGTTTTCTTTACATCAACCAGTGCATTGTTTGAGTCAAATCTTTACTATTTGCTTTACTTAAATCCCTTAAGCTTATGTTTCAGATCTCACAAGATATCACAGAAGTCTCAACCTAGATGGGAAATTTTGAGTTGTTCAAATTGAGCTGTCTTTTTCTTTAGCAATGTTCATTCTTTGTTTTAATCTTTCCCCTCAAGTTCTCTGCTTTTCTTAACTAATAAATGTATGTAGTCAGTCAATCAGTGAATTCATGTTTATCCATCCATTCATCATATATTTGCTTCATGCTATGTTCTACATGACAGCTGGCTAGGCAGTGGAGAATCAAGGGTGAATGAACTTTGCTTCACAAGCTGGAGTCTTGCTTCTATGCTTTGCTTACCTGTGAGGTATGCTCCCCTGTCCTGCGCCCTTCAATTACTGAGCAAATCCTGTCAGTTCTGCCTCTTTCTTACTAACTCTGTCTGTATGCCTACCTTTCTTACTAACTCTGTCTGTATGCCTACCTGTCTCTGTTACTGAAGTCATAAATCTGTGTTTTGTCTTTGTGTACATGGCAACCCACTCCAGTACTCTTGCCTGGAAAATCCCATGGACGGAGAAGCGTGGTGGGCTACAATCGATGGGGTTGCAAAGAATTGGACACGACTGAGTGACTTCACTTTCACTTTCACATAAGTCTATGTTTTGTCATCAGGATAAACTACAACTGATGAATCTCTCTTTCTTTGCTTCTTATTCAACTCTGTAGTCATAGGATCTTCCTGAAAAGCAAATCAGCTACTCATAAGCCCTTCTATATCTCTTGTCTCCTACAATGAAGTTGATATCATGAACGTTCTTCAAGGCTTTTACTGATCCAACTCAAATATGTTTCACCTGCCTTATCTCTTGATATTTCCTCCCTGAAACGCTTCAGGAACTAGAACATGTACTGTCTCACCTCTGGGTCATCTAAAGAGCTTTCCATTTTGACTCTTCACCTCCACAGTCTTGATCTTTTCACCTCCTTCACCACCCTTTCCCCAGATAATTCCAGTTCATACTTAATGTCTCAAGTTTGATATCACTACTTCCAGTGTGAAAGGAGAATAAAAATGGAGTTGATATTGCTGAAAGAGCTCTCTACAATGGAGCCAAGACAACTTTAAGGAAGTGTGGCTTAAATGCACATCTCAGCTTGAATGGAATCTGACTTTTGACCTGAAATCATCCAGAACACCAGCCAGAAATTCAAGACACTTATCAAACCCTTACCCTAAAATAACTCAAGACGGGTTATCTACTCATCAGACCCCTACCTTAAAATAACTTGTAATTCCATAAGGAGAAATATTTTCTGACTCAAGTTAGAGTCAATCAGAATTCTCACCAGGCAGCTTTTAACTACCTGTGGCTTTTTTGTCTTTTATAAGCCCCTGATTCTTTGCCTTCCTTGAAATACTCTTTTAGAGTTACCTGAATCTGTGTCTCTGAATTGCCTTAAGACCCCAGATAAACTCTTCTTCTTTGCAGCATCCTGCAGGTTTTTTTGAGGGGAAGGAGGTGGGATTGATACCAGTACAGCTTTTTAGGTATCTCTTCTATGGGTACATTTACCATAGACCATATTGAAATTTCTTCTCTTCTTATCGTGTTCTGTATACCCTTATCTTGTTTTTACGTCTCTTCTTGTCTTTATAAGAAACAAGGGAAATGTCTTTTCCACTCTTTTTACCTGGAACCTAGCTTAGTAGTTGTTACATTACAGGTGTGAAAAAAGTACTTGTTGAATGAATAAATGATTGAACAACAGAACAACTCATAAACTATCTCAAATATTAAAAAAAAAAAACACCCTCCAAGTCTTAAAATATGCCAGTAAAGTCCCTGTCCCATACTCCATACAAGGATTGTAAATAGAAAATAACCAATGACTTTGTTAGCTTTTGGCCATATCTGGAATAAGAAAAAAATAAATAAATGTAGGAAAAGAACCACTTTGCTTTGTGTCATGTATAAAATACTAGGTGCAGCCAGATTCAACAGGGACTTAGATTTAGATTTCTTCATTTTAATCTCTGGATTTCTTCCCCCCTCCCATTAACTAATACACAGAAAGAGTGCCCCCACAAACACACACACTTTTTTGTTATCATTTTCCATATGAATCCTTAAAATAGCAAACTTTCTAGGCAACCGTTATAATGGAATGCTCACTGAGCCAGAAGTAGAAGACCGACAGCAATTAGGAAAAATGGGACAGACTACGTTTATCTCAAATTGAGGCTTAAACTGGTTGGGCCACTTTTTCCATCTGGAAAATTAGAATTGGATTAGAAGAGGCTTTCCCAGAGAAACCAAATATTGAGATAGCCAAAAAATTCATTTGCGTTTATCCGTAAGATGTTATAGAAAAACCAGAATGAATTTTTTGGTCAATCCAATACTTACTATTCTATATTCAATTTTAAATAGGGATTAATTTACAAATTTTGAATTGATATAAAAGTTTCAGGAAAACATCTACTACATAAAATAAAGGTATATTTCTATAGATCTCTGCATTTAAATTACCTTAACTTGCATGTAAATTCTTATGTGATGGGAATCTCAACTTCAAAGTGGACTGAGCCCACTGCCAGGATTTAGGGATGACTAAGGATTTCTTGAAAACTGGTAGGACAGACCTAAAAAGAGTCTGCTTTTCATGAGTTGATTGTCATGAGGGAATTGTTTGGGGCTATGGAAAGTCTGAGGAAGTTTAATGCATAGAGACTTGCTCACTAGAAACAAATGCTGTGGAGGGCACCATGTTCCTTCCTGTAGTTGTTATTGTTTAGTCACATAAGTTGTATCTGAATTTTTGCAATGTCATGGACTGTAGCACACCAGGCTCCTATGTCCTTCACTATCTCCCGGAGTTTGCTCAAATTCATGTCCATTGAGTCAGCGGTGCTGTCTAACCATCCCGTCCTCTGCTGTCCCCTTCTATTTTTGCCTTGAAACTTTCCCAGCATCAGAGTCTTTTCCAATGAGTTTATTCTTCACTTGCTCTTATCAAGTGGCCAAAATACTGGTGCTTCTGCTTCAGCATCAGTCCTTCCATGATTATTCAGGACCGATTTCTTTTAGGATCAAGTGGTTTGATCTCCTTGCAGTCCAAGGGACTCTCAAGTCTCCTCGAGCACTGCAGTTCAGAAGCATCAATGCTTTGGTGCTCAGCTTTCTTTATGGTCTAAATCTCACATCCAAACAAGACTACTGGAAAAACCATAGCTTTGAATATATGAACATTTGCTGGCAAAGTGATGTCTCTGCTTTTTAATATGTTATCTAGGTTTGTCTTGGCTTTTCTTCCCTAGGAACAAGTATCTTTTAATTCCATGGCTGCATTCACCATCTGCACTGATTTTGGAGCCCTGGGAAATAAAAAATCTGTCACTGTCTCCACTTTTTCCCCTTCTATTTGCCATGAACTGATGGGACCAGATGCAATGATCTTAGTTTTTTGAATGTTGAGTTTCAGGCCAGGTTTTTCACTCTCCTCTTTCACCTTCATCAAGAGGCTTTTGTTCCTCTTTACTTTCTGCCATTAGGATGGTATCATCTTTGCATATCTGAGTTTGTTGATATTTCTCCTGCCAATCTTGATTCTAGCTTATGATTCCTTCAGCCTGGCATTTCCTATGCTACACTCCATGTAGAAGTTAAGTAAACAGGGTGACAATGTACAGGCTTGTCGTACTCCTTTCTGAATTTTGAACCAGTAAGTTGTTCCATATCAGGTTCTAACTGTTGCTTCTTAACCCTCATACAGATTTCTCAGGAGACACATAAAGTGTTCTGGTACTCCCATCTCTTTGAGAATATTCCATAGTTTGTTGGGATCTACACAGTCAAAGACTTTGACGTAGTCAATGAAGCAGATTTTTTTTTTTTCTGGAACTTCCTTGCTTTCTTCATGATACAACAAATTTTAGCAATTTGAACTCTGGTTCCTCTGCCTCTTTGAAACCCAGCTTGTACAACTGGAATTTCTCTGTTCACATACTGCTGAAGCCTAACTTGAAAGATTTTGAACATTACCTGCTAGATTTCCCTGGTAGCTCAGCTGGTAAAGAATCCACCTGCAATGCAGGAGACCCTGGTTCGATCCCTAGGTTGGGAAGATCCACTGGAGAAAGGATAGGCTACCCATTCCAGTATTCTTGGACTTCCCTGGTCCTCAGTTGGTAAAGAATCCACCTGCAATGCAGGGGACCTGGGTTTGATCCCTGGGTTGGGAAGATCCCTTGGAGAAAGAAAAGGCTACCCACTCCAGTATTCTGGCCTGGAGAATCCCATGGACTGTATAGTCCATGAAATCGCAGAGTCAGACATGACTGAGTGACTTTCACTTTCACTTTGCTAGCATGTGACATGAGCAAAATTGTACGATAGTCTGAATATTCTTTGGCATTGCTCTTCTTTGGGATTGGAATGAAAATTGACATTTTCCAGCGCTGTGGCCACTGCTGAATTTTCCAAATCTGCTGACATATTGAGTGCAGCACTTTAACAGCAATTGTCTTTTAGGATTTTAAATAGCTCAGCTGGAATTCCATCACCTCCACTAGCTTTGTTTGTAGTAATGCTTCCTAAGGCCCACTTGACTTCACACTCCAGGATGTCTGACTCTAGGTGAGTGACCACATTATTGTGGTTATCCAAGTTTTTAAGACTTTTTTTGTATAGTTATTCTGTGTTTTCTTGCCACCTCTTCTTCATTTCTTCTGCTTCTGCTAGTTCCTTACCATTTCAGTCACTTATCTTGCCCATCCTTGCATGAAATGTTCCCTTAATATTTCCTATTTCACTGAAGAGAATGTTTCTAATCTTTCCCATTCTATCGTTTTCTTCTATTTTCCTTGCATTATTCATTTAAGGAGGCTTTCTTATCTCTCCTTGCTGTTCTCTGAAACTTTGCATTCAGTTGTATATATCTTTCCCTTTCTCCCTTGTCTTTCACTTTTCTTCTTTTCTCAGCTATTTATAAAGCCTCCTCAGACAAACCAATTCACCTTCTTGCATTTCTTTTTGTTTGGGATGGTTTTGGTCACTGCCTCCTGAACAGTGTTATAAACACCCATCCCTAGTTCTTCAGTCACTCTGTCTACCAGATCTAATCCCTTGAATCTCTTCATCACCTCCACTGTATAATCATAAGGGGCTTTATTTAAGTCATACCTGATGGCCTAGAGATTTTTCCCATTTTCTTCAATTTAAGCCTGAATTATACAATAAGAGTTCATGATCTGAGCGACCTTCAGCTTCAGGTCTTGGTTTTTTTTTTTGACTGTATAGAGTTTCTCTGTCTTTGGCTACAAAGAACATAATCAATCTGATATGAGTATTGACCAGCTGGTGATGTCTATATGCAGAGTCATCTCTTGTGTTGTTGGAAGAGGGTGTTTGCTATGACCAATGTGTTCTCTTGACAAAACTCTTTAGCTTTTGCCATGCTTCATTCTGTACTCCAAGGACAAACCTGCCTGTTATTCCAGGTATCTCTTGATTTCATACTTTTCCATTCCAGTCCCCAAAAGATGAAAAGGACATCCTTTTTTGGTGTTAGTTCTAGAAGGTGTTGTAAATCTTCATAGAGCTGGTCAACTGCAACTTCTTTGGCATTAGTGGTTGGGGCATAAACTTAGATTATTGTGATGTTGAATGATTTGTGTTGGAAACTAACCAAGATAATTCTGTCATTTTTGAGACTGCACCTGAGTGCTGCATTTTGGACTCTTTTGTTGACTATGAAGGCTACTCCATTTCTTCTAAAGGATTCTTGCCCACAATAATAAATATGATGGTCATTTGAATTAAATTCACCCATTCCTATCTATTTTAATTCACCGATTTCTAAGATGTCTATATTCAATCCTGCCATCTCTTGCTTGACCATATCATTTACCTTGATTCAAGGACCTAACATCCCAGGTTCCTATGCAATATTGTTCTTTATAGCATATGACTTCATTTTCACCAACAGACATTCCACAACCTAGTGTCATTTCCCCTTTGGCCCATCTACTTCATTCTTTCTGGAGCTTTTAGTAATTGCCCTCAACTCTTCTCCAGTACCATATTGGACACCTTTTGACCTGGGGGTCTCATCTTCTGGTATCATATCTTTTTGACTTTTCATACTGTCTTTGGGGTTCTCTAGGTAACAATACTGAAGTTGCTTGCTGTTTTCTCTTCCAGTGGACCACGTTTTATCAGAGCTCTTCACTATGTCTCATCTAATTTGTGTGGCCCTGAATGACCAGGCTTATAGGTTCATTGAGTTATGCCTGGGCACTAGAAACAAATTCTGTGGAGGGCACCATGTCTCTTTCCTGATCTATTAAATGAGAGCCTCTTGGGAATAAATGCTTTGGGTGGGGAAGCTGAAGGAACTTTTAATGACAGAAGACGAGATTTGGGAGAGGGACATTTTCTACATTTTGGAGCACAACATTGCTTCTCTGAGACAATAAATTATGACTAATGTGGTTCCATTAGAACACAATGGAATGTGGTTCCATTTCTTATCCTTCAACTGCAGATTTAGAATGCACTGGGAGACACAGCCTTTGACAGTGATGATGCATTCCTTCAGGCGGTTTCTCAACTGAAGTAGGCATGGTGATTGTCTGTGAACATAGGCAATATATCCCTGGAAACTGAAAAAAATACCGTGATGAAGGAATATTGCAACACACTATTGTTATGCCAGGGCTTCTGGGTGACTCAGTGGTAGAAAATCCACCTGCCGATGGAAGAGATGTGGGTTTCATCGCAGGGTCAGGAAGATCCCCTGGAGAAGGAAATGGCAACCCACACTAGTATTCTTGCTTGGGTAATCCCATGGATAGAGGAACCTGGTGGGCTACAGTCCATGGGTAGGAAAGAGCAACTGAACAAATTCTTCTGTGGAAGCCACAGAACAATAAGCTCCCCAAATTTGAGTAATTGCTATCAATAAAAATTATTTTATATCCCTTAGGATGATGACACCAGGGGAAACTTGGATTAAATTTTCAAAATGGTCATATGAATACAGTTTCTAAGGCATACACTGCCATTGGGCTATTTTTAAATTTTTGTTTATTTTACTTTTTTATTCTAGTACAGTTCCTCTGTGTATTATATGTTACAGATATATAATGTTGTGATTCACAGTTTTTATAAGTTATTTCATTCATAGTTATTATACACTATTGGTCATCTTCTCTGTATTATAGCTTATTTTATATATAATAGTTTGTACTTATTCCCCTACCCCTGTATTGTCCCTTTATTTTTCCCTCTCCCCACTGGTAAGCACTAGCTTGTTCTCTATAGGCTTGAGTCTGCTTCTTTTTGTTATATTCTAGTCTGTTGTAAACTATATCATGATAATATATATGACATCATACAGTATTTTCTTTCTCTCTTTGACTTAATTTACTTAGCATAATGTCCTCCAAATCCATGCGTGTTGCTGTAAATGGCAAAATTTCATTATTTTTTACAGCTGAGTAGTAGATGGAATTCCAGCTGAGCTATTTCAAATCCTAAAGGATGATGCTGTTAATGTGTTGCATGCAATATGTCAGCAAATTTGGAAAACTCAACAGTGGCCGCAGGACTGGAAAAGATTAGTTTTCATTCCAGTCCTAAAGAATGCTAAAGCTACTGTACAGCTGCTCTTATTTCAGATGCTAGCAAGGTTATATTCAAAATCCTTCAAGCCTCAACAGGCTTCAACAGTGTATGAACCAAGAACTTCCAATTGTATAAGCTGGGTTTCAAAGAGGCAGAGGAACCAGAGATCAAACTGCTAAGATTTTTTGTATCATGGAGAAAGCAAGGAAGTTCCAGAAAAAAGCACCTACTTCTGCTTCATTGACTACGCTAAAGCCTTTGACTGTGTGGATCATAACAAACTGTGGAACATTCTTAAAGAGATGGGAGTACCAGAACACTTTATGGGTCTCTTGAGAAATGTGTATGTGGGTTAAGGAGCAAGAGTTAGAACCAAATTTGGAACAACTTACTGGTTCAAAATTCAGAAAGAAATACAACAAGGCTGCATATTGTCACCCTGCTTATTTAACTTCTATTCAGAGTACATCATGTGAAATGGTGGCTGGGTGAATTACAAGCTGAAATCAAGATCGCTGGGAGAAATATCAACAACTTCAGATATGCAGATGATACCACCCTAATGGCAGAAAGTAAAGAGGAACTAAAGAGCCTCTTGATGAGGGTGAAAAAGGAGAGCAAAAAAGCTGGCTTGACACTCAGCATTCAAAATCTAAGATCATGGCATCTGGTCTCATCACTTCATGGTGAATAGAAGGGGAAAAACTGGAAACAGTGACAGTTTATTTTTTTTGAGCTCCAAAATCACTGTGAATGGTGATTGCAGCCATGAAATTAAAAGATGCTTGCTCTTTGGAAGGAAATCTATGACAAACCTAATGTGTGTGCGTTAGTCACTCAGTCGTATCTGACTCTGCAATCCCATGGACTGTAGCTCTCCAGGCTCCTCTGTCCATGGAGTTCTCAAAGCAAGAATACTGGAGTGGGTTGCCATTTCTTTCTCCAGGAGATCTTCCCAACCTAGGGATTGAACCCAAATCTTCCACATTGCAGGCAGATTTTTTACTGTCTGAGCCACTAGGGAAGCCCTATGACAAACCTAGACAGTGACATCATTTTGACATCATTTTGCTGACAAAGATCCATATAGTCAAAGCTGTGGTTTTTCCAGTAGTCATGTACGGATATGAAATTTGGACCATAAAGAAGGCTGAGTGCTGAAGAATTGATGCGTTCAAATTGTGGTGTTGGAGAAGACTCTTGAGAGTCCCTTGTACTGCAAGGAGATTAAACCAGTCAATTCTAAAGGAAATCAACCCTGAATATTCATTGGAAGGACTAATGCTGAAGCTGAAGTTCCAGTAGTTTGGCAACCTGATGTGAAAACCTGATTCACTGGAAAAGACCCCGATGCTGGGAAAGACTGAAGGCAAAAGGAGAAGAGGGAGGCAGAGTATGAAATAGATAGCATCACTGACTCAATGGACATGAATTTGAGCAAACTCTGGCAGATAATGAATGGCAGGAAAGCCTGCTGTGCTGCAGTCTATGGGGTCACAAAGAGTAGTGCACAACTTGAAGACTGAACAACAACAACAGCAAATGGTAGTTCTAGCCTTAGTTTTTGAGAAACCTCCAAACTGTTTTGCATAGTGGCTATCCCAAGTTACATTCCCATCAACTGTGTATGAGGGTTCCCTTTTCTCCATATTTTCCCCAACATTTGTTATTTGTGTTCTTCAAGGAGATCCAACCAGTCCATTCCAAAGGAGATCAGCCCTGGGATTTCTTTGGAGGGAGTGATGCTGAAACTGAAACTCCAGTACTTTGGCCACCTCATGCAAAGAGTTGACTCATTGGAAAAGACTCTGATGCTGGGAGGGATTGGAGGCAGGAGGAGAAGGGGACGACAGAGGATGAGATGGCTGGATGGCATCACTGACTCAATGGACTGAGTGAGTGAACTCTGGGAGTTGGTAATAGACAGGGAGGCCTGGCGTGCTGCGATTCATGGGGTCGCAAAGAGTTGGACACGACTGAGCGACTGAACTGAACTGAACTGAACTGATGATAGTCATTCTCCCAAGTGTGAGATCGAATCTCATTTTGGTTTTGATTTGCATTTCCCTGATGACTCGTAATGTTGAGCATCTTTTCATGTAGCCATTTCCATCTGCATTTCCTCTTTGGAAAAAATGTCTATTCAGTTCTTCTATTTTTTAGTTGGGTTGTTTGTTTCTTTGATGTTGAGTTGTATGAGCTAATTATGTATATTGGATATTAATTCCTTATTGGTCATACCATTTGTAAATATTTCCTCCCATTCAGTAGATTGTCCTTTTTGCCCATGGTTTCCTTTGTTATTCCTTTTCAGTTTAATTAGATCTCATTTGTTTATTTTTGCTTTTATTTCCTTTACTTTAGGAAAGGGACCCAAAAAAAACATTACTTCAATTTATGTCAAAGAGTGTTCTGCTTATTTTCCTCTAGGAGTTTCATAGTATTTTGTCTTACATTTAGGTCTTCAATCCATCTTGAATTTATTTTTGTGTGTGATGTTAGAGAATGTTCTAATTTCATTCTTTTACATGTAGCTGTCCAGTTTTCCCAGGTCCATTTATTAACAAGACTGTCTTTTCTCCATTGTATATTCTTGCTTCCTTTGTCATAGATTAATTAACCATAAGTGGGTGAGTTTGTTTCTGGGCTGTCTATCCTGTTCCATTGATCTTTGTGTCTTTTGTTTGTTTATTTTTTAATAGAAGAAATTCTCCTATCACTCTTTTGTGTGCAGAACTGTAGCCACTGGTCATATTGGTCTGTTGAGTACTTGAATTGTGGCTCATCTGAATGTAAATGTGCTGTAAATATAAAATACTGATTTCTGAGACTTGATATTAAAAAAGAATGTAAAATATCTTAATATTTTAATAATTTTAATATTGATTGTATATAGAAGTATTATTTTGGATATGTTGGGTTGAATAAAACATACTCTCAAAATTAACTTCATTTCTTTTTACTTTTTAAAATATGGCTCTAGAAAATTAAAAACTATCAACACACAAGTGACCTGTATTTTATTTCCATTGGACAAGGCTGACTGATAATTAACATTTGAGCCCTAAAATACATGGCATTTATTTGAGTTTTTAAATTATGGATGCAAAAATTTTTTGGTTAATAAAATTACAGACTCCTTAAGGATAAATTCTGTGTTTCTGTTTTTCGTTTTTCCAGGTACTTGTACCACTGATAACATGTAATAGATTTTACTGCATGCTTATTAATTTGAATTGATGTAATAAGACTATTTGTTTATTTCCATAAAACTGTGAAGTACTTTTAGACTGTGGCCTAGAAAAGTGTATAAACAGACCTTTGTATTGTAAAAAGTATTCAGTTCAGAATATGTGTTAATAAGTAACAATTATTTTAATTCAATTGTGAGCTTTTTCCATTTTCCATTTTCTTGCTTTGTATTTTTAAAATGCAAGTTAAGAAAGGTTTTAGAGCAGTTTTATTCATCAATGTGTTTGTTTATTTTCTATAAACCTTTTGATAACTTAGTATAATTGGGAGAAATTTTAGCTGAATTTCTAAAATTCCAAATTAGTATATTTCTTTTTAACTACTTATTTTGAAATAATTTTCCTATAGAAGATACATAAATAACATAAGAAACTCCTGTGTACCCTTCAACCAGATTTATCAATTATTTATATTTGCCACATTTGCTTTATTATTCTCTGTTTTGCCATCTATCTATCAATATTATTAATGTTTTCATGAACCATTTGAGAGAGACACAGACATACTTCTTTACTCCAATTTATGTTATATCTCCACCGTCCACCCCCTATCATTGCCCGATCCAGGGTCTAATTCAAGAGTATGCTTCGCGTGTAATTGCCATGTCTTTTTCAGGTGCTTTAAATTAGAACAAGTTCCCCACCCTTTTCTTCCTATATGGGCTTTCATGACAGTAATTTTTTAAGAATCTGGGACAATTGTTTTATACTGTGTTTTTTGATGTGAGTTTCCTAGTGATTAGAAGCAGATTATGAATATTTTGAAACATGTATAATAAAAGTGATCCTGTGATAGCCTCAGGCCTCACATCAAGAGAACATGATGTTGGTTTCCCATTTTGGTGATGTCAGCTCCATAAAGGTGGTGTCTACTAGGTTTCTCCACAGTAAAGTTACAATTGTGCTTGAAAAACTGTATGTTTTTAATGAAGTGTACTTCATAAACCCAGGGATCGGGATTCAGTCCCTGGGTCGGCAAGGTCCCCTGGAAAAGGAAATGGAATGGATAGAGGAGCCTGGTGGACTACAGTCCATGGGGTTGCAAAGAGTTGGACACACCTGAAGTGACAGAGCACAGCACATTTTTAGAGTACTTATTGAATTTGTTACAATATTGCTTCTTTTTTATGTTTTGATTTTTTGGCTTTAAGGCTTGTAGACTCTTAGCTCCCATCCAGGGATTGAACTCGTACCCCCTGCACTGGAAGGTGAAGTCTTAACCACTGGACTGCCAGGGAAGTCCCTGTAAAGGGACTTTGAGAACAAAAAGTTTAAGAGCCATTGTCCAAGACCAAATGAAATGCTGACACTACTGCTGTAACCTGGAAATTTCTTAGGAAAGTGGCAGTGAGGGGGGAATTAAAGCTGAGATTCTTAAATTAAATCTATCTTTTGAACAATGGCTGATGTTCACTCACTTTGCGACCCCATGGACTGCAGCATGCCAGGCTTCCCTGTTCCTCACCATCTCCTGGAGCTTGCTCAAATTCATGTCCATTGAGTCTGTGATGCCATCCAACCATATTGTCCTCTGTCAACCCCTTCCCCTCCTGCCTTCACTCTTTCCCAGCATCAGGGTCTTTTCCAGTGAATCAGCTCTTCACATCAGGTGGCCAAAAGTATTGGAGGTTCAGCTTCACCATCAGTCTTCCAATGAGTATTCAGGGTTGATTTCTTTTAAGATTGACTGGTTTGATCTCCTTGCAGTTCAAGGGGCTCTTAAGAATCTTCTCCAACAGCACAGAACAATGGTATACTCAGTATAAGCCTGAGATTTTCTACAGGAAATTCTTACCTTTTGGAAGTATATAATATAATGAGAGGTGAAATAATGTGATGTCTGAAATTTCTTTAATACAGTGGTGGTGGTGGTAAGTGTACAGATGAAGTGAAACTGTGCTTTCAGTTGTCGAAACTGTGTGATTGGTACTTATGGATTCATTATAAAATTCTATTTTGAATATGTTTGAAAATTTTTAAATTTATTTCAAATGTTTCGTCTCTACATAAACATTTTAATGTTATAGTCTTAGACACGAATAAAGCCTAATTGCTTGAAATGTCATAATAATTTAAAGCATATAAGTTACAGTTTTTTGGATATATGTAAATACCTTTCTTCTAAAAAGTTAAAACTGATTTACCTTGACTGGTTTTTACAACATGAATACTCATTATCTGTTTCTTTGACCTTTGCAATATGTTAGGGAAATTTGCAAAATAAAAACATAATTGAATACACATCAAAAGCTCATACAATGGAAAGCAATAGTATTGAATTTTTAGAATTAGCTGTAACACAGTATATATTATCAAAAAATCAGATCTGAGTTTGATTCCTGGCTCTGCTACTTTATATTATTGATAATAACATAACACTAATAGAAATAATGTACTCATGAGGCCAACATTAACTGAGCTTAATATGTGACAGGTTTTGTGCTAAATCTTTACATTAGTATATTCACTGAATCTTTTCAACAAAATCAGAAATAACTTTTGTTTTGTAAATAACTTGCCAGATGATCACATTTGGTAAGAGACTGAGTAGAAATTTGAAGCTGGGGCATGGATCAGCTGGATCAGCATCCTGGTTTTATCCTCCACTGCATGGCCTTGTCTTATCAGTGACTGCCATGAGCAAGTTATTTATTCTCTCTCAGCCTTAGTTTTATCTCTCATAAAATAGGAATTCAAATAGTAACTACCTCACACGCACAGGGATTACATTAGATAATACATGTAAAACACTTGATACAAGTGGCTAGCATGTAGGAAAATAAGAAATGCCAATTACTATTATTCTCATTACCTAGTTTGCTTCAATAAGTATTTGTGTTGACAACAGTGACAGGAAAATCAGAAGACTATTAAACACAATGATGTATTTTATTTTCACCCAGAAATCATCTGGACAACCAAATACAAAATATGTCAGAAGTTCTAGAAATTGCTCTCCAATATGGTAACCACTAGCCACATGTGGCTACTGAGCACTTGAAGTGTGGTTGATAATTGAGTTAGGCTGTAAGTGATACACACATGTGTAATACACACATTCAAATATTTAGAGTGAAAAAGAAAATATCTCCTTCACATTCTTGGATTACTATAGCTATGTTGAGTTAAAAATATTAAAGTTAGCTCCACTTGTTATTTTTAAGTAATTTTCTAAGGTGACTATTAGAGTGTTTAAAATTACATAATGGCTCTTGTGTTTTGGGGACAGTGCTAGTCTGGAACTTGGGTTACTTCTAAGCGGCGTCACGCTTATGGAGCTTTTTGTATCCTTGTTCAAAAGTGTGAAATACTGCTACCTTCCTGAAAGTTAAAATCATTTACAATATGGCCAATCCTAGCTGTTGAGTGAGGAATTACATTGTGTTCTGTTCTTCCCCAATTCTATCATCACTTCCATCATTCATATTATAGACTTTCAAAGGAGAAGTTGTAAAAAATGGTGAGGATGGTTGTGCTGGAAAAATTGAAATATAACATTTGCTTAATAGTTTTGAAATTTTCATGCGCTGTACCATCCACTCAAATGCTAATATTGGATGTGTATTAATATAGAAATAGTTTTCAGCTTTGACTTGCTAGTTTAGCTTTTCTCAAAGTGTATTCCAAAAGAAAACTAATCCTGTGGAATTAGGGTGATCATACATCCTGGTTTTCCTGGCATAATCTCAATTTATACCTATTGTTCTGATACAAATATTAACGCTCATGCATTCAAAAGTGTCCCAGTTTGAGCAATAAATTATATGGCCACCCGATCTTCTCTAATGAAAAGATTGTTTTGTCAAATAAGTTTGGGAAATGTATCATACTCCACCCTCCTTTTAGAAATTTACAACACATACCGGGATTTGATAAGTCATACAATAAAGTAACTTGTTTAATTTCATTTAACTCATTGTTTCCTAAATTTACTTGATTGTGGAATTCCTTCTTTCCTGGAATACATATTCCCTAAGATGCATACATGCTCAATTGTGCCAATTCTTTGCAAAAATTCTGTGGACTGTAGCCCACCAGTTTCCTCAGTCCATGTCCAGGCAAGAATACCGGAGTGGGTTGCCATTTCTTCCCCCAGGGAATCTTCCTGACCCAGGGATCAATCCCACGTCTCCTGAGTCTCCTATATTGATAGATGGATTATTTACCACTGAACCACCTGGGAAGCATTAATATCCCAAGAACATACTTAAAACTGATTTAACCATACTTAGAATTTTTCAAGGCCAGATTTTTGACTAATAGTTGCAATTATTTTTATCACTATGTAAATAAATATAAAGTATTTATATAATAAACCTCTACCTTTTTTCTCAAGTGTAGCAGTGACGTGAACAGATACCTGTTTAAGGAAATGTCTTTTATTTATGATCAGGAAATCCAACACTGAAATCCTGATTCACTTAAGTAAATATTCACTGTGTGTCTTTTATACATCAAACCCCGGCCTAGTGCTGATAATTTAAAGAAGAATTAGACCATGATCATTATCTTCAGTTTGAATATAATTACACGGATAGATTTGCCTCCTCTGCAGGGACTTTTTCCCAACTTTTGGTTGGTTAGTTCTGTTTTCTAATTATATTTCTTTTTCTTGTCTAAAACTCTGGAAATGTTATGAAGTTTAGTGGTAGACCACATATTATCATGTTAGGTGCTTTAAGACAGATGTAAACAGTGTTAGCAAAACAGAGAGGGTAACTGCTCAACCGTCCCCAGGGTCATTGAAAAGTACTTCACTGAGAAGGTGTTATGTGAGTTGTTGTTTAATCACTAAGTCATGTCTGACTCTTCTGTGATCCATGGAGCCCAGCAGGCTGCTCTGTGGGAGTAGAGAGCATTAAAATATTGACAGACACAGAAGGAGTAGAAGTATTTACAGGCAAGAGAATTATTTGTACAAAGAAGCAGTGCCAGAAAAGCTTGTTTCATGCTGATGGGAGTAGATTAGGTGTGTTGGGGACAAATATAAGTTTGAGAAGATAATTGTGAACCACCTATATAGGCTCTTTAAACAGTATTTAAGGCTCCTGAAGAAATCTTGAGAAGTACCTATGCTTCTCATTACTATGACTTTATGACCTGGCTGAGTACTCATCTGTATTCAGCCATCTGTTTTGAAGATCCTGAAGAGCAACTTTCATAGGCATGTTAAAACTCTACCCAAAAAATACAATGTACTGAATCACCACTGTGTGTAACAGCATTTAGTCACTCCCCTTCAATAACATAATAATCATACTGTGCTTATATCTCATCTTATTATTTTGGCAAGGACTTCCTCTAGAAGGTACATGGTTGCTGCCATTGCTGGTGCTGTGTGCTTGTGTGTGTGCACACACACAAGCATAGGCATATAATAGCATCGTATATATGTAAAAGGGGGCTTTATTCAGTGGTTTGGATGTCATTTAGTGTGAATGATTTTTAGATAATAAATAATTGTCCTAGTATATTGAGATGTTTCTAGTTTTTATCTTTTACAAATTTTTTTAATTGCAGTCTGTTTACTAAAATAAGATGGCAAGGATAAACTGAAAACACACATACACAATAAAAAAATAAGATAAGTGGTTTCAGCATGTTCTAAATTAAGCACAGACTTTTAGTATGCTCTGTAATAGCAGTGTGACAGTAGGTTTTAGAAACTACTGGGATGTTTGGAATCAAGAATCTTTATTTTCCAACAGTTGAGAAGTTGCTTAATTTCACTAGAAAGTGTGACACCAGCCCCACACTGGCCTCACTTAACGATTAGCCAAATAGAAACAGAAGTTTAGAGATTTCACAGCTGCTGACAAAGAGTCCTTGGAAAGAGTTATGTTGGAATATTCTAACTGTTGCTAAAGAAAGGAATTAAAAAGGTCAGAAATAAGAAACCAGGAAGAAAACAAGCCTGTCAGCATTCAAAACTGATTACCAGGGAATTACTTCGTGGTTAAAAATCCACAGTGTTTCAGCAACTTATTTAGGAATGTTTATCCCAAAGGACTGTCGCTGCATGTATTTTGCTACAAATAAATTTGCTTACCTTAACTCTATCAGAACTTTACAAACCACAACTGCTTGGGTTTGAATTTGCCAGTTTTCACAACAGCTACCAACTCCACTGGAAAACAGGAGCCTTCCAGGATGTGGGAGGGGCCCTGGTAGTCCCAGCGCCCAATTATGTGGCTGTCCCTTTTGTTATGGTTCACATTTTAGAAGAAGTCACATAATGAGGTGCAGCTTCTACCATTAACAACTGGGAGCCTGATAATTGTGTGGAAAGTGGAAATGTGCTCAGTCGTGTCCGACTCTTTGCGACCCCATGGACTTTAGCCTACTAGGCTCCTCTGTCCATGAGATTTTCCAGTCAACAGTACTGGAGTGGTTTGCCATTTCCTTCTCCAGGTCATCTTCCCCACCCAGGGATTGAACCCAGGTCTCCCGCATTGTAGACAGACGCTCTACCACCTGAGCCACCAGGGAAGCACAACCCCTTACACTGAGGGCTTCCCAGGTGGTTCAGTGCCTAAAGAATCCTCCTGCAATGCCAAAGACACAGATGTGGGTTCCACCCCTTGATTGGGAAGATTCTCGGCAAGAGGGCATGGCTACCCACTCCAGTACTATTGCCTGGAGAATCCCATGGACAGAGGAGCCTGGTGGGCTACAGTCCATGGCGTCTGAAAGAGTCTGACGTGACTAAGTGACTGAGCACACAGGCACCTCTACACTGAGTGTCAAAAAGGGAAACGGTGTTCTTCTAATCGAAAGCAGTCTGATAATTTACTTTCATTCTCTGTTGTTGTTCAGTTGCCAAGTCGTATCTGACTCTTTGCAACCTCATGGACTGCAGCATGCCCTGTCTCTCGCCACCTCCTGGAGTTTGCCCAATTTCATGTCCATTGAATGGGTGATGCCATCCAACCATCTCATCCTCTGTCATCCCCTTCTCCTCCTGCCCTCAGTCCTTCCCAGCATCAGGGTCTTTTCCAATGAGTCGGCTCTTCACATCAGGAGGCCAAAGTATTGGAGCTTCAGTTTCAGTCCTTCCAGTGAGTATTCAGGATTGATATCCTTTAAGATTGACTGGTTTGATCTCCTTGCTGTTCAAGGGACTCTAAAGAGTCTTCTTTAATTTGCTGTGATTCTCTAATTTCATTCTCTAATTTGCTTTGATACCTGTGGCATAAAAAATTATTGAAAAATTAAATACAATGATTTCTTTGAACAAACAAAAGAATCTTTCACTGGGATTAGAGAATCATAGTGCCTATAAAGGGGGGTACTGGGCTGGACATGAATTGAGCTTCAGAGAACCTGTACTCCATTTTCTACCTATTTATTGTTTGCTTAGTCTCCTCTAAGGTAGTTTAACTTTCTCAGTTTCAGTTTTATCATCTTTCAAATGGAAGTGATGATACCTGTAGCACAATGATGTAGGGATCAAGAGAGATAGTGTATTGCCAAAGTATTTCATTAAAACAGTAATTTACTATTCTGCCTCATTTTCCATCCCTGCCATAAACACAATTTTGCTGCTCTGAGTTCCTTGAACTCAGAGCTAGATTAAGGTGTGGGCCACATGGACAGCCCCAGCCCAGTGCCAACTTCTAATAGTACTGCACAGCCCTGAACTACATTGAAAATATGTTGCCAGATGATAGAGGCTTTGACCTGCTGTCCTCAGCAAAATGTAAAGTTTTTATCCCACTTCTGCCAAAAGAGGCAAGTCTTTGAGCAGATATAAAAATACAAAACAAAGCTCTCCTTGCTAGAATTAGCTCTCTATACTGAACTTTCTTGCAAATAAGCAGTAACAAATAACCAAAATGCCAAGGTCCAGGGCGTAGGTCACAATGCTGCTTAATGGGGATATGATTCATCTTTTCATTTAAAATTTTTAATCTATGAATAAGCATGCCACTAAGTGGTCACATTTTTTTTTCAGAGCATTGACTATGCTTTGGCCAGTGGAAGTCAACCAGTAAAGGAATTTGCTTTATGCAAAATTTTTTGTTGCTATAATTTTCCACACTCTTTGAATACATCCTCAACAAGTATTTTTGTATATTGGTTAAAAGAGGTGCCAAACCATTTTCCTGCCAATGATGCTCAGATTTTCTTGCATTTGTGATGCTTTTCCCATGTATTTCCATCTACAAATATGTTGTCTTTACTCCACTTTGCTCACTACTCATCTTTTGAGTACATTAAAACTAATCAGTTCCTCTATTATACCTTCCTGTCCCCCTTAGTTCCCCACAGGGAATTATAATATTTTCTTGATTCTAAAACAGCAACTTTTTTTTTGAAAATCAAAGCAAAGCAAATAAAATGTTAAAGATATGTATCAGTTTTAAGACATGTTCCAATAGCAAAACACTAAAGTGATCAAACAAGTTTTAAAATCTGGGGAGTGGGGTAATTGCTATCTCTTAGGAGCATTTCAGGCACACAGTATACTCTCTCTTTAGTATTTCTTTATCCATCTGACTGTAAGGAATATGAATTTGTCCCATGAGACTCACACGAAGCAAAAATCATATTGCCTTATGTTGAAAAATCAAAATAAACCTTGCTCCGAACTCTTTTGCTAGCATGTTTCATACTGACTGATACTAGAGAGCTCTTCCTTGAGATGGTTCATGATTCCCAGGGGCTTTGTATAGTATCCTGTGTCATCAAGGAGGAAAAGATTCTTGAGTTGAGTTCATTCTAGTTGTCTAGTTGTCTTGCCCGTTGGTCAAGCCCATGCCACCTAGTTTAAGTTAGGCTACTTTCTTGCTATGTAGTACCCTACCTCCATGATCGTCTCAGCCCCAGAAGCAATCTCCAAGACGCAGAGGACCACAGAGATAGAAATTGAGTCGGTCGTCTCCTACATCCATCCCCTGTCAGGGGTCCTTCTGCCTACTGAGATCTGAGTGGGCATAAAATTCAAGTCCCCATGCACCTCAAGAAAACACCTCTAGGTTTCAATCACCCCCCTTCTTCAATTCCAAATAATAGACTTCTATCCATGCCCTTTCTGTGATAATCCAGTATTATCTTCCTCAGTGGGCCTGAATCCAGAAAAGTTAAACTTCATTTCTAAAGAATTCTGTTTGCGTTTTTTGAGCAAGGAAGGGGCAATCGCAATATAAAGGGAGAAAGATCTTACCTTTTCAGCTGCAAGATAGTAAAGGGGATCATCTGTTTTACCACAGTGAATAGACAGAAGGGAAAACTAAAAGTAACATTAAGCAACAATCAAGATTTAGCAGTTGAATTAGTGTGTATGTCCACCCTCTCCCAATAACCAGTGGTCTTCCTGAGGGTGGGAGCTATGTTTTCCTCATGGATAGGTCCTCAACTCTCAATATAGTTTTATTATATGTTATCAATCAATAAATATTGGATCCATGGATTGAGTGTATTATAGATGGTTATAGATTACTTTCAGAGTAATGCTGGCTTTAAGAATTTTTAGGTGCATTAAAGTGTAAAGCTAGTTGAATAGAACTCAGAAAAATATTTTTGCTCTCCAACCATACCATTTCAATGAATTTTCCTTCTGAGATACAAGGAATATTGCTTGTCAAACATGTAAATTGGAATTTAAGTATTCTGGGACCTAAAATAGATTTCAGCTCTGTTTTTTACTCCAGAAAAGTCATTTTATCTTCTTGTGCCACTGTGTCTATTCACAAAATGCTAAGTTAGTAAAGTGTTCTGAATTTAGATGAAAAGTACACACTGTTCATTGAAGGCATAAAAATATCTTTGAAAGTGAAATATTTGATGCTGTACACAGATACTTGTACTTTGCTTTTGTTACATATTTAGCAGTGAATTTATGTCACTGATAAATATCAAGAACATTTCATGAGAGAACAAGGTAGTACCTTGGTTACTATGAAGTCACCAGAGTTCACTTCAAAGCCTGTGTGATTTCACTACCTCTGTTCATAAAATTCCCTCATTTAAAATGTCATTTTAAGCCAACTTTCAACCTTGTAGCTAAAGCCCCATGCTGTTGCTTTTCTGCTACTGCTAAGTCACTTCAGTCGTATCCGACTCTGTGCGACCCCATAGACGGCAGCCCACCAGGCTCCCCTGTCCCTGGGATTCTCCAGGCAAGAACACTGGAGTGGGTTGCCATTTCCTTCTCCAATGCATGAGAGTGAAAAGTGAAAGTGAAGTCGCTCAGTTGTGTCCGACTCTTCACAACCCCATGGACTGCAACCTACCAGGCTCCTCCATGGGATTTTCCAGGCAAGAGTGCTGGAGTGGGTTGCCATTGCCCTCTCCGCATTCTTTCACTACCTGATAAATATTCACCACTGGAGCTCTGTCACATGTGAGTGATCACAGTCACTCTGATAGAAACTCCTTATGGGACTTGTTATAGACAAATTAGAGAAAAGAGCTTAAACTCAAAAGACCAAAATAACCCACAAAGGTTTATTTATGCAGTATATATGTATCAAGATATCTTAGGCAAGGAGCTACTGCAGGCCCTGATGACAGCTCTGATTGATCAGTGTTATTTCCAGATGTAGGATTGCTATTTCCAGGTGTGGGAACAACACAAATGCAAATAACTACTTCAGGACATAAGGTGATGAATACTGTAAGAGGAACAGAGTCGAAAGGGGTAGTGACAACTTTCAGCTAGAGGAACTGGGCATTTCCCCTCAGGAGAGCCACTGAACTGTGCCTTAGAAAATGGGTTGCATACCATTCATACAAAGGATGACTAGGAGAGAAGGTATTCCAAATGCAAGGAGTGCCTTGAGCAAAGGCACACACTCAGGCCTCAACAAGCAAATCTGCTCCCCCAAACAACAGCAAACATTCATATTTCATCAGTCTTCCTACTTGGGTATATTCAGTGTGTACTTTTCACTAGAATAATAGAAGATATTATCATGAAACATACTCTATAATAACTATATATTCAAAATTGACCTAGAGAATATATGTCAAGAATAAATACAACTTTCTGAGTTTTCTTTGATTGCTTTTCACATTTTTCTAGTCAAAGTAAGTTCTTCGTTCAGAAGAGCTATTTATTAGAGAGAATTCTTGAGAAGCAGAACCAATAGAATGTGTGTGTGTATGTGTGTAAATATGTGTGTACATGTACATGTATACAGATATACATATATCTGTATATACACAGATGGTCTGCTCTCCATATCCACAGATAAGGCGGGCCAACTGTATTCATTGTACTAAATCATTTTATTTAAAGGATTTGAGTATCCATGAATATTGGAATCCATGAGGACTTCGGCAATCAAACCTCCATAGATACTAAGGACTGACTTTTTACGTATGTCTATGCATATATACCTATATATACCTTTCATATTTATTCTAGAGAGACTGTTATTTTAAAGAGTTGTCTCATATGACTGTAGGAGCTGGCAAATCTGATATTGAGAGGGCTGGTCGAGAAGCTGGATACTTTAGCAGGAGTTGCTGTGGTAGTCTTGAGTCTGAAGTCAGCCTAGGGACAGAATTCCTTTCTTCAGGGAACTTCCATTTCTTCTCTCAAGGTCTTCAACTATTTGGATGAAGCCCATCTGCATTATGAAGTATAATATGCTTTACATGATTTAAAGAATAATGTCAAAAATGTAAAAATATATTTTCACAGCAACATCTAGACTAATGTTTGATGAAACAACTGGGTACTATAGCTTAATCAAGTTGCCACAGGAAAGTGATCATCATAGTTACGATGAATCATGAAACATGGCAGTAATGGAAAGGGATAAACAGTCTTTGTTTGTGGTTCATCACAGTTTTGCAAACATTTTTGTACATATAAGGTTAAAAACCCTCTGAGGAAAGAAGGGAACATATGGCTATCAACAGTTTCTAAATGACAAATCTGAGGCCCAGAGAAATTCAGAATCTTAAAGGAGCTAGAAGTGGCACAGTTGGTATCAGAATGGAACTGATGTCTTATGACTCATCTAATCTTTCCATTGCACTTTCTACTAGTGATCCAATCAAATTTCCTATAACATTTATTTTCTGTAACACTCTCTTGACAATTCTATCTCTCCAACTAAATTCGAAGATGTACCTTTTTTACAGACAACTCTGTTGTGTCCTATATATAATTGAATATCAATAAATGTTTTATAAGAGTGAATTCTGCTACAAATCCGATTTATGCTGAGTAACAATTTGTTTATATAGCTTATGGTGACAGACTCCTTGGATTAGTTTTCAAGGCATGTGGAAGAAACTTGTTGCAGTGATTTTATAAGGCTGCTGCTGCTGCTAAGTCGCTTCAGTCGTATCCGACTCTGTGCAACCCCACAAACAGCAGCCCACCAGGCTCCCCCGTCCCTGGGATTCTCCAGGCAAGAACACTGGAGTGGATTGCCATTTCCTTCTCCAATGCATGAAAGTGAAAAGTGAAAGTGAAGTCGCTTGGCTAGCAAGTCTGAAAAGCCTAAATTCTCCATATTGTGTACTGTGCTGTGCTAAGTTGCTTTGGCCGTGTCCAGCTCTTTGCGACCTCATGGACTGTAGCCCACCAGGCTCCTCAGTCCATGGATTCTCCAGGCAAGAATACTGGAGTCGGTTGCCATGCCATTTTCCAGGGGATCTTCCTGATCAAGGGAATGAACGCACATCTCCTGCATTGCAGGCAGATTCTTTACCACTGAGCCCCCAGGGAAGTCCAAATTCTCTTCTCTGTGACAACCTGGAGGGGTGGAATGGGGTGAGAGATGGGAGAGAGGTTCATGAGACATGAGACATACATATACCTATGGCCGATTCATGTTGATATATGGCAGAAACTAACACAATAATGTAAAGCAATTATCCTCCAGTTAAAAAAAAAACTTTTTTTAGGTGAGGCTTATGAGTCCTGTGAACATGGGCAAGTTGCTTAGCTTCTCCAAGGACTGATTTCTTTATTTGTAAAAATGAAAATGATACCAGAACCACAGAAATGTATTGTGTGAATTGAAAGTGTGTTGCTACATGTATAATAGGTATGAATAGCTCCATATAACTCAAGGTACAAGAGTTGTCATGGTTCTTTATTTTCTAAATATCAGTTCAGTTCAGTTCAGTCACTAAGTCGTGTCCGACTCTTTGCGACCCCATGAATCACAGCACACCAGGCCTCCCTGTCCATGACCATCTCCCAGAGTTCACTCAGACTCACCTTCATCGAGTCTGTGATGCCATCCAGCCATCTCATCCTCTGTCAGCTCCTTTTCCTCCTGCCCCCAAATCCCTTCCAACATCAGAGTCTTTTCCAATGAGTCAACTCTTTGCATGAGGTGGCCAAAGTACTGGAGTTTCAGCTTTAGCATCATTCCTTCCAAAGAAATCCCAGGGCTGATCTCCTTCAGAATGGACTGGTTGGATCTCCTTGCAGTCCAAGGGACTCTCAAGAGTCTTCTCCAACACCACAGTTCAAAACCATCAATTCTTCGGCGTTCAGCCTTCTTCACAGTCCAACTCTCACATCCATACATGACCACAGGAAAAACCATAGCCTTGACTAGACGGACCTTAGTCAGCAAAGTAATGTCTCTACTTTTGAATATACTAACTATGTTGGTCATAACTTTTCTTCCAAGGAGTAAGCGTCTTTTAATTTCATGGCTGCAATCACCATCTGCAGTGATTTTGGAGCCCCCCAAAATAAAGTCTGACACTGTTTCCACTGTTTCCCCATCTATTTGCCATGAAGTGATGGACCGGATGCCATGATCTTCGTTTTCTGAATGTTGAGCTTTAAGCCAACTTTTTCACTCTCCTCTTTCACTTTCATCAAGAGGCTTTTTAGCTCCTCTTCACTTTCTGCCATAAGGGTGGTGTCATCTGCACATTTGAGGTTATTGATATTTCTTCCGGCAATCTTGATTTCAGCTTGTGTTTCTTCCAGTCCAGCGTTTCTCGTGATGTACTCTGCATAGAAGTTAAATAAGCAGGGTGACAATATACAGCCTTGATGTACTCCTTTTCCTATTTGGAACCAGTCTGTTGTTCCGTGTCCAGTTCTAACTGTTGCTTCTTGATCTGCATACAGATTTCTCAAGAGGCAAGTTAGGTGGTCTGGTATTCCTATCTCTTTCAGAATTTTCCGCAGTTTATTGTGATCTACACAGTCAAAGGCTTTGGATTAGGCAATAAAGCAGAAATAGATGTTTTTCTGGAACTTTCTTGCTTTTTCCATGATCCAGCGGACTTTGGCAATTTGATCTCTGGTTCCTCTGCCTTTTCTAAAACCAGCTTGAACATCAGGGAGTTCATGGTTCACGTATTGCTGAAGCCTGGCTTGGAGAATTTTGAGCATTACTTTATTAGCATGTGAGATGAGTGCAATTGTGTGGTAGTTTGAGCATTCTTTGGCATTGCCTTTCTTTGGAATTGGAATGAAAAGTGACCTTTTCCAGTCCTGTGGCCACTGCTGAGTTTTCCAAATTTGCTGCCATACTGAGTGCAGCACTTTCACAGCATCATCTTTCAGGATTTGAAACAGCTCAACCGGAATTCCATCACCTCCACTAGCTTTGTTCATAGTGATGCTTTCTAAGGCCCACTTGACTTCACATTCCAGGATGTCTGGCTCTCGATTAGTCATCACATCATCATGATTATCTGGGTCGTGAAGATCTTTTTTGTACAGTTCTTCCATGTTTCTTGCCACGTCTTCTTAATATCTTCTGCTTCTGTTAGGTCCAGACCATTTCTGTCCTTTATCGAGCCCATCTTGGCATGAAATGTTCCCTTGGTATCTCTAATTTTCTTAAAGAGATCTCTAGTCTTTCCCATTCTGTTGTTTTCCTCTATTTCTTTGCATTGATCACTGAAGAAGACTTCTTATCTCTTCTTGCTATTCTTTGGAACTTAGATGCTTATATTTTTCCTTTCCTCCTTTGCTTTTCACCTCTCTTCTTTTCACAGCTATTTGTAAGGTCTCCCCAGACAGCCATTTTGCTTTTTTGCATTTCTTTTCCATGGGGATGGTCTTGATCCCTGTCTCCTCTACAATGTCACAAACCTCATTCCATAGTTCATTAGGCACTCTATCTATCAGATCTAGGCCTTTAAATCTATTTTCACTTCCACTGTATAATCATAAGGGATTTGATTTAGGTCATACCTGAATGGTCTAGCGGTTTTCCCTACTTTCTTCAATTTAAGTCTGAATTTGGTAATAAGGAATTCATGATCTAAGCCACAGTCAGCTCCTGGTCTTGTTCTTATTGACTGTATAGATCTTCTCCATCTTTGGCTGCAAAGAATATAATCAATCTGATTTCAGTGTTGACCATCTGGTGATGTCCATGTGTAGCGTCTTCTCTTGTGTTGTTGGAAGAGGGTGTTTGCTATGACCAGTGCATTTTCTTGGCAGAACTCTATTAGTCTTTGCCCTGCTTCATTCCGCATTCCAAGGCCAAATTTGCCTGTTACTCCAGGTGTTTCTTGACCTCCTACGTTTGCATTCCAGTCCCCTATAATGAAAAGGACATCTTTTTTGGATGTTAGTTCTAAAAGGTCTTGTAGGTCTTCATAGAACCGTTCAACTTCAGCTTCTTCAGCGTTACTGGTTGGGGCATAGACTTGGATAACTGTGATATTGAATGGTTTGCCTTGGAGACAAACAGAGATCATTCTGTCATTTTTGAGATTGCATCCAAGTACTGCATTTTGGACTCTTTTGTTGACCATGATGGCTACTGCATTTCTTCTAAGGGATTCCTGCCCGCAGTAGTAGATATAATGGTCATCTGAGTTAAATTCACCCATTCCAGTCCATTTTAGTTCACTGATTCCTAGAATGTTGATGTTCACCCTTGCCATCTCTTTTTGACCACTTCCAATTTGCCTTGATTCATGGACCTTACACTCCAGGTTCCTATGCAATATTGTTCTTTACAGCATCGGGTCTTGCTTCTGTCACCTGTCATATCCACAGCTGGGTATTGTTTTTGCTTTGGCTCCATCCCTTCGTTCTTTCTGGAGTTATTTCTCCACTGATCTCTAGTAGCATATTGGGCACCTAATGACCTGGGGAGTCCCTCTTTCAGTATCCTATCATTTTGCCTTTTCATACTGTTCATGGGGTTCTCAAGGCAAGAATACTGAAGTGGTTTGCCATTTCCTCTCCAGTGGACCACATTCTGTCAGACCTCTCCACCATGACCCGCCCATCTTGGGTTGCCCTGCAGGCATGGCTTGGTTTCACTGAGTTAGACAAGGCTGTGGTCCTAGTGTGATTGGATTGACTAGTTTTCTGTGAGTATGGTTTCAGTGTGTCTGCCCTCTGATGCCCTCTTGCAACACCTACCATCTTACGTGGGTTTCTCTTACCTTGGGTGTGGGGTATCTCTTCACGGCTGCTCCAGCAAAGCACAGCTGCTGCTCCTTACCTTGGACGAGGGTTATCTCCTTACCGCCGCCATTCCTGACTTTCAACATGGGATAGCTCCTCTAGGCCCTATCACAACTTATCAAAGTCAATAAATGAAGTCCAGTATAAGTGATTAATTGAGGTTACCCTCACAGGAGCTTACAAAAGCCCTGAGGCTTACATATTCCTAGGAAAATCTGGAAGAGCCTGGCTCTTGGTCAACAGGGATGGCTACTATCCATCTCTGGTTCTCAGCAATAGTTGGGCCCTACTTCTATGCCACATACTGGAGAGGGCCTCCTTGGGTGGCCTGACCAATATATAATTGCAGTGTTTCTCTCTATCAACTCCTTGGTCAAAAATGATTTACTCCAGGTGCTTAACATGCAGCCTTTAATGATAATTATCACAGGTATTCAAACATCCATTCTCATATGTGCTGTGCTGTGCTTAGTCTCTCAGTCCTGTCCAATTCTTTGCAACCCCATGAACTGTAGCCCACCAGGCTCTTCTGTCCATGGGGGTTCTCCAGGCAAGAATACTGGAGTGGGTTGCCATGTCCTCTTCCAGGGGTCTTCCTAACCCAGGGATAGAATCCAGGTCTCCCTCATTGCAGGCAATTCTTCATCATTTAAGCCACCAGGACTTGTTATCTCCAGAATGCTGAGTCAAGCACTCGAAGATTCTACAATCTTCCCCGTGTTTCAACTGGGGAACAACCTCCAGGGTTGGGTCACTCTTTTAAAGCCTCCATTTTTGTCTCTTTTGGGACAATGCAGTTTAATCCCTGTATTGGCAGTGGGCTTTGAAATGAGTCCTGAAACTCACTCTGAGGTAAAAGAAATCTAAAATTCAAAGGTGTTCAGTTCAATTCAGTTGCTCAGTCATGTCCGACTCTTTGTGATCCCATGAACCACAGCACGCCAGGCCTCCCTGTCCATCACCAACTCCTGGAGTCTACCCAAACCCATGTCCATCCAGTCGGTGATGTCATCCAACCATCTCATCCTCTGCCATCCCACCATCTCATCCTCTGCCATTCCCTTCTCCTCCTGCCCTCAATCTTTCCCAGCATCAGGGTCTTTTCAAATGAGTCAGCTCTTTGAATCAAGTGGCCAAAGTACTGGAGTTTCAGCTTCAATACCAGTCCCTCCAAAGAACAACCAGTACTGATCTCCTTTAGAATGGACTGGTTGGATCTCCTGCAGTCCAAGGGACTCTCAAGAGTTTTATCCAACACCGCAGTTCAAAAGCATCAATTCTTCAGTGTGCAACTTTCTTTATAGTCCAACTCTCACATCCATACCTGACCACTGGAAAAACCATAGCCTTGACTAGATGGACCTTTGTTGGCAAAGTAATGTCTCTGCTTTTAAATATGCTGTCTAGGCTGGTCATAACTTTCCTTCCAAGGAGTAAGCGTCTTTTAATTTCATGGCTGCAATCACCATCTGAAGCAATCTTGGAGCCTAGAATAATAAAGTCAGCCACTGTTTCCACTGTTTCCCCATCTATTTCCCATGAAGTGATGGGACCGGATGCCATGACCTTAGTTTTCTGAATGTTAAGCTTTAAGCCAACTTTTTCACTCTCTTCTTTCACTTTCATCAAGAGGCTGTTTAGTTCTTCTTCACTTTCTGCCATAAGGGTCGTGTTATGTGCATATCTGAGGTTATTGATATTTCTCATGGCTTGTGATTCCAGCTTGTGCTTCCTCTGGCCCAGCGTTTCTCATGATGTACTCTGCATATAAGTTAAATAAGCAGGGTGACAATATAAAGGTGTAGGGCCCTGGTATTATTCCTTGGTGAAAACACAATAGAAAAAAATCAAAATATTGATTAATTTATCAATAAATTACATTGATGCACAGGCAAATCACTCAGCATAGAATAATTGCTCAACATATGTTCCTTTTTATCAAGTTATTTGGAAAACTGTAAGTGCACATTGATTATGATCCATTGAACCTTCTGTATTTCGGGAAGCAAAGGGTACGGGGCAATGATCCTGGCTTTTGCAGTCACACAGATCAGGCGTTGACTCCTGAGTCTGCTGTTTAGTATCTTTGTGCAGTTAGGTGACTCATATCACTCAGCCTCAGTTTTTCTTCTGTAAAATTAATTGTGCTGGTTCAATGCACATAACCTGTAGCCTTAGGCTTCAGCTGACAAGACACATAAGGATTTCACATTGAGGGCTTCTCTAGTGGCTCAGTGATGAAGAATCCACCTGCTGATGCAGGAGACACGGGTTCAATCCCTGGCCCTGGAAAATCCCACATGCTCTGGAGCAGGTAAATTTGTGCACCACAACTACTGAGTCTGTGCTTAGGAACCATAACTCCTGAGGCTCTTGCACCACACTACTGAAGCCTGTAGGCCCTAAAGCCTGTGCTCCGCAACAATAGCAGTCATCTCAATGAGAAGCTTCCCACAACAACTAGAGAGCAGCCCTTGCTCGCTGCAACTAAAGAAAAGTCCATGCAGCAATGGAGGCCCAGCACAGCCAAAAAATAACTGACTAATAAATAAATGTATTATATTTCACATTTATAATAATGTCTCTAACTCTCAAGGCTTTGAGACCATCTCCTCAACAATAAAAAAATCAGGTTTTTGATGGCAGCCCTTCCTGGTGGCTCAGATGGTAAATAATCTGCCTGCAACGTGGGAGACCTGGGTTTCATCTCTGGGTTGGGAATCCACAGAGGAGGGCATGGCAACCCTCTCTAGTATTCTTGCCTGGAGAATCCCCATGGACGGAGGAGCCTGGTGGGCTACAGTTCATGTGGTCGCAAAGAGTTGGACAAGATTGAGCGACTAAGCACAGCACAGCACTTCCCACTAATTTAATTGTGTCTGGGAGGCCCTGTGGGTGAGGTTTGCCTTCGGTCATTTTTTCTCCTGTCCCTACTCTTAGCCTCAGGCTGCTGTTCTCATGTTTCTCTCCCTTTCTGAGCAGTAGAAAAATTCCTGTCAGGTCTCATGATAAGAGATATTTCAAGTTAGTTCCCTAGAACCAGATTTGCAGGTAGGTCCCAGCTGTAGCACACTCATACCTGGTGAGAAGCAATGTCAGGGAAGGTCATGTGCAGACTCTTGCTGCCACATCCATGCCTTTCTTTGACATTCAGACAAGCTACCAGCTTAGAGCTGTTCTATATCTTCTCAGAACTTCTAAGATCCCTTTCTCCAGGCCGGCCTCCTTCAAAGAATCCTAGGCCCCTCCAGTTGTTTGTGGGTGTCTGAATACAATATGTGGATCAGGTTTAAATTCTCACTTACAGATATCCTGTACCCGTGCAAAACAAGATGTGTGTCAAGATGTCTATGTCAGTCCTTAGGAGCACTCTGTGATGGTCACAAAGTCCCTGGGACATTTTGCAACAAGAAGCTGTGCTATTAGGCACAAATAGAGGATCTCATATCATGCTTCAACCTTGACCTGGTCCAAAATATCCCTTAAAGCAACTAGCGTCTTCCACACAGTAAGATCTCAGTAAATAGAAGTCCCTTTCTATCTCCTTTGCTTAAGAACAGTTTGATGTATTTGCCAGACAGTTGACTATAAATCATATTTTATCTTTATGCCAAGCAAACTGCTTTTATAGTAATAAAATCTGAGACCCAAAGTCCTCTGGGTCATATTGTTAAAACAGAGCTCCCCAGGACTTGGGATCTTACTATCAATGTAGTCTATGTGGTTGTCAGCTTAACTGGCTTAGTCAGAAACACAACTAGTGGAATGTACAGTAAATTACCAGGGAAAGTCAGGGTATTACACCATGGTAAGAGCCATTTCATGCTGTACCCCAACAAGCAAGAAATTCATACCAAAAAATGGAGCAGAACAAAACTGGCTCCTTGAGTGCCATGTGACAGAGACATATAGGGTAAGACACTATAGAGTTAAGAGTGTAGGGCCAAGAAAATCATTAAAATTCTTCCCCAGAACTTACAAATAAGGTAGGAAGTAAAGTGTTTGGAAGCTACGCTGCAGGGAAATGAAGCCTCTATAAAGTTTATATTTAGGTGAACTTTGATTTTTTGCCAATGTAAAGAATAAGCACTATTTATTAATACCTGTTGGAGAAGGAATCAGCAACCCACTTCAATATTCTTGCCTGAAAAAATCCCATGGCACTAAAGAAAAGTCTCAATTTAAGCACAGAAAAACACGGCTTTAGACATTCTTGGAAAAAAAACAATGATTAGTACTGGAAAAGGTGTCCAGGTCTGATGAAACCTGAGACTGTTCTTTTTATTACAAAAGGATTAGGATTCTCACAAAATCTTTAAAGAAGAACTTAAAATTGATTAAAAAAACACTTGTGTGATGTTTATAGTTATAAGCCTTTTACATAGTTACTTGCTTTAAAACAAGCATGTGAAGTACTGTTGGCTCCATTCTATACGAAAAGCAACTGAGGAAAAGTTTGCTTAAAAACACAGGGTAAGAAAAGAGGCAGAATTAAAAATCAAGTCATCATTATTAAATATAGGTATCATATAACCTAAAATTCCATTTCTAGGTTACGGTAATTTCATTTGAATTCAAATGAAAGCATATGTTCACATAAAAAATATATATATACAAAAGTTCAAGGCAGTATTATTCAGCCAAAATGTGGAAAAAAACCAAATGCCCATTAGGGGACAAATGGAGAAAAAAATGTTATTTCTACATATAAGGAATGAAATATTATTCAACTGCAAAAAGGAAAGGACTGATATATACTACAATATGGACAAAGGCAATGCCAAAGAATGTTCAAACTACCGCACAATTGCACTCATTTCACATGCTAGTAAAGTAATGCTCAAAATTCTCCAAGCCAGGCTTCAGCAATACACGAACCGTGAACTTTCAGATGTTCAAACTGGTTTTAGAAAAGGCAGAGGAACCAGAGATCAAATTGCCAACATCCACTGGATCATGGAAAAAGCAAGAGAGTTCCAGAAAAACATTTATTTCTGCTTTTTGACTATGCCAAAGCCTTTGACTGTGTGAATCACAATAAACTGTGGAAAATTCTGAAAGAAATGGGAATACCAGACCACCTGACCTGCCTCTTGAGAAACCTGTATGCAGGTCAAGAAGCAACAGTTAGAACTGGACATGGAACAACAGACTGGTTCCAAATAGGAAAAGGAGTCCGTCAAGGCTGTATATTGTCACCCTGCTTGTTTAACTTATATGCAGAGTACATCATGAGAAACACTGGGCTGGAAGAAGCACAAGCTAGAATCAAGATTGCCTGGAGAAATATCAATAACTTCAGATATGCAGATGACACCACCCTTATGGAAGAAAGCAAAGAAGAACTAAAGAGCCTCTTGTTGAATGTGAAAGAGGAGAGTGAAAAAGTTGGCTTAAAGCTCAACATTCAGAAAACTAAGGTCATGGCATCTGGTCCCTTCACTTCATGGCAAAAGATAGGGAAACAGTGGCTGACTTTATTTTTCTGGGCTCCAAAATCACCGCAGATGGTGATTGCAGCCATGAAATTAAAAGACGCTTACTCCTTGGAAGGAAAGTTATGACAAGCCTAGACAGCATATTTAAAAGCAGAGAAATTGCTTTGTCAACAAAGGTCCATCTCTAGCCAAGGCTATGGTTTTTCCAATGGTCATGTATGGATGTGAGAGTTGGACTATAAAGAAAGCTGGAGAAGACTCTTGAGAGTCCCTTGGACTTCAAGGAGATCCAACCAGTCCATTCTAAAGGAGATAGCCCTGAGTGTTCATTGGATGGACTGGTATTGAAGCTGAAACTCCAATACTTTGGCCATCTGATGCAAAGAACTGACTTATTTGAAAAGACCCTGATGTTGGGAAAGATTGAAGGCAGGAGGAGAAGGGGATGACAGAGGATGAAATGGTTGGATGGCATCACTGACTCAAAGGACATGAGTTTAAGTAAACTCTGGGAGTCAGTGATGGACAGGGGGGCCTGGCTTGCTGCAGTCCATGGGGTCGCAAAGGGTTGGACATGACTGAGTGACTGAACTGAACTGATGGACATACTTTGAAAACACTTTGCTAATTGAAAGAAGCCAATAACAGACTGCATGCGATATAATTCCATTCCCATAAAATGTCACAAATAGGCAAAACTGCAGAGATAGAGAGTTGATCAGTGGTTGCTTTGGGTGAGTGGAATGCGGAGTAGATGTGAGGTGGGGAAAGTGAAGCTAATGAGTTAAAAATTTCAAAAAAAATCTGGTTCAAGATTTGAACTTTCAGCTCCTGGTCTAAGCTATATTTATTGACCCCCAAAACTTGCTATCTAGAACTTCTTGCTCTGTATACTTGAATAGTTTAAAATACATTTAGTTTTGATATGCACAGGGGTGGGAAAGCGAGGTGAAAATAGTCCCTTCAAGGAAACTGGCTCCATGAGTCTCAATTATAAATGGATGTGTGACATGTTGTATAAAGTTTCAACATCTATTTGCTTTGACTATTCTTGTATCTTCCCTTACTGTAGATCAGGTCTACCACTGTTCTGTTGCTACTGAACATCACAGAGAAAGAAGGGATTGAAGCATCAGAGTAGGGTATTCCAGAACAGGTTCATTACATTGTTCTGTTTAACTAATTTCACCTATCAACGAGGTGGTCAACTAGGACTCCAAACTTTATTTCTCAAGAAGCTGTGAAAAATTAATAAATAGAAACATCAATTAAATAGAGTTGGGAGACCAGAAAGGAGCTCTCACACCCTGCAGAGATAACACAGCCTTTGGGTAAAAGAAGACTCCTCTTGTTTCCTGGCATGGACTCAAACAATTAAAAGCCGTGGACTCCGTTTACTAGAGCTCTTCCAACTTCCTTTTCCCCTCTATTGGCTTGACCTGGTTGCAGACTCTGAATTCATATTCTTACTGATCCCCAAACAAGCCTATCTTCACTGAAGAAATGCCTGGCAGAAATAATTTATTTCAGGTTAACAAAGCAATTGTCAAGCTGTGAGAAAATGTCAGCTATATAAACAGGGCACAGATATTTGAAAACTGAAAACAAATTTGTTGTTCTTCTTTTGTCGAAAAAAATCTCACCATTAGTTTCTGATACTGGCCGTAAATAGATGTGAAGAAGGGACCTCTGCTGACTCTTTACTATAAAGTACTAAGTGAATTGGAGGCCTGTACTTAGGGCCGTAGGCCAGCAAATTTTTTAAACTTACCAAGACACTGGGCTCTTTGATAGTAATAGTGTCAGTTTGGTTGTAAACCACCCTCTCATCATTACCACAGATTCCTCAGGTTCTCGTGAGCAGCTATCAATCAGAAATAATAAGGTGAAAAGTTTTTAAAAAAGGTCATACACCCTCTATTTGTCCCTGTTTTCTAAGAAGTTGATTTCATTCCTCAGGCCTCAATTTCAAAGCTCTTAGAAGCTTTTATTTGGAAGTCTGAATATATCTATAGCAATTATCATAATTAAAAAAAATTTTCCACAACTATGCATTTCCTAATAAATAAATCTCCAAATTCTCCTGTCATTCTTACCCACCAGGTGGTGCCACCTACATTTCCTAAAGACTCAATTTCTGAATTAACTTTTTACAGTAGGTTCAATTCTGTGTTAATATTCAAATTTGCAAACTTGCTATTCAAGACTTACAATGATATAAGAAATTTTGTAAATGGAACCCAGTTGTCGTTGAAAACGTGGTTGCAACACATTCAGATGTTTAACTTTGAAGTCACTCTTGTATATTTCAACCAGAAGTAAGGCCAAAGTTTAAGGGCAAGCTGTGGGGATAGAATCCACGCAACCAGCAGACTCCACTCTTCTACTTGGGTGGTGCCTTATTCCTGACAGGTGTAAGAGCAGATGTCTTCTCTGTCCATAAACACAGCTTCATTATAAAACACACATAATATTTCCTACAATGATCTTAGACTATAACTTAGCCTTTAATAAACTTCTAAAAATCTTGAAGTATTCTTCCTTGACCACGATATGTAAAGCAGTCTCTAAAACAAGGGTAATAGTATTTATCCTGAATGTAAAGGCAACTCTGGAAATGAAGGAGCTGAAGTTAGGAGGAGGCAGGATGCTGGATATCTGAATTATGCTCAAAGGAGGAAGCAGATCACATCTATTTGCTCTCCTGCGTTTCCTGGTCACTTTGTGTTCAGTTCAGTCAGTTCAGTCGCTCAGTCGTGTCTGACTCTTTGCGACCCCATGAATCGCAGCACGCCAGGCCTCCCTGTCCATCATCATCTCCCTGAGTTCACTCAGACTCACGTCCATCGAGTCAGTGATGCCATCCAGCCATCTCATCCTCGGTCGTCCCCTTCTCCTCCTGCCCCCAATGCCTCACAGCATCAGAGTCTTTTCCAATGAGTCAACTCTTCGCATGAGGTGGCCAAAGTACTGGAGTTTCAGCGTTAGCATCATTCCCTCCAAAGAAATCCCAGGGCTGATCTCCTGTAGAATGGACTGGTTGGATCTCCTTGCAGTCCAAGGGACTCTCAAGAGTCTTCTCCAACACCACAGTTCAAAACTGTGAACTGTGAACTGTTTCAGATTATTTACCTTTGGGGCTCTTTTCAGGGCCTCTAGATCTAATCAACTTAGATTTTGAGTTGATCTGTACTCATCTGTATTACACATCAGGAAGACCCCTGGATAAGGAAATGGAAACCCACTCCAGTATTCTTGCCTGGAGAATCCCACAGACAGAGGAGCCTGGCAGGCCATGGTCCATAGGGTCGCAGAAAGTCAGACACCACTGAAGTGACTAAGCATGTACTAAGCATGCATGTGTATTACATATTGTATTGGAATCCTTAACTTTAATCCTTTCATTTTCTTCTCTTTGCAAGGATTAACCCACAAAAATGTCAAGAAAAGGAATTTTAGTTTGACCTTGGTAGATAGAATTGGTTGAAATCCCAATGAGGTCATTTTATAATTTGTGTTACATAATCTTGGTGAGCATGAGTTATCTCTTTTCTAAATAGGATCAAGAAGAGTATCAATCTTAGAAGGTTGATGTGAGGATTGGTTAAATTAGATAATAAATATATTTTGAGTACTTTTAAAAATAAATAATATAATTTTCTTTTTGACTTTTCTGAATTCATGATTTTACCTTGGTATTGAGAGTTTCCATCTGTGAAGGCTGAATCTAAAGTTTATTATATGAGGAATACAAATACGATAAATTGAAATTCTGCTTCTGACATCCACATTTGATCATGTAATAAGATGACAGCCTTATAAACTTGTAGGACTCAGCTTAGCAGTTCATCAGTGATGGAGAGATCTTACCCCTTCTACCTGTGACAACAGCCAGGCCCTCTCTAGGGTAAAAGTCACCACTTTCAAATGAAGGTTAGTTATGGGAAGAAGAGAAGAGTAAGAGAGTAAAGAGAGAGGATTCTCCACATTTTCCCCTCTCTGGGTTGTGGCTCTGGCCTAGATCTGAGCATTCTTTAAGTGAGAGGAACACCAAGAGTGGAGACGTTCACTTTCACCCTCTACTCTCCATCTGTGGTTCTGAGGAAGCAATCACGTGGGCTGTCATATTCCAACCTGAGAATGAACCAAGGTCAGGAGGAGGAAGGCCTGGAGCTTTAGGTTTCCTGTGTTGCCTTTGAGCTTATATAGGATAAACTGACCCCAAGAAATTGAACATCAGGCTGGAGAGCTTTCAGCAGCATCCTGATGGAGTAAGAAATTCCACTGAAGCCAGAAGAGGCAACGGACATGACACTCAAGACCCCTGATCTTTCCCTGCTGAGATGAGGTTGTTTAAGTTGCTCCCACATTGCTCAATTGCTCAGTCATGTCTGGCTCTTTGACATCCCATGGACTGCAGCACAACAGGCTTCCCTGTCCTTCACTGTCTCCTGGAGTTTGCTGAGACTCATGTCATTGAGTCAATTATGTTACCCAACTATCCTATACTCTGTCATCCCCTTATCCTTCTGCCTCAATCTTTTCAGGGTCTTTTCCAGTCAGTTGACTCTTTGCATCAGGTGGCCAAAGTGTTGGAGTTTCAGCTTCAACATCAGTCCTTCCGATGAATATTCAGGGTTGATTTCCTCTGGGATTGACTGGTTTGATTTCCTTGCTGTCCAAGGGACTCTCAAGAGTCTTCTCCAGCACCACAGTTTGAAAGCATCAATTCTCCGGCACTCAGCTTTCTTTATGGCTCAACTCTCACATCCCTACATGGCTACTGGAAAAATGATATCTTTGACTATATGGACCTTTGTGGACAAAATCACACCTCTGCTTTTAATATGCTGTCTAGATTTGTCATACCTTTCCTTCCAAGGAGAAAGCGTCTTTTAATTTCCTGGCTAGAGTCACTGTCCACAGAGATTTTGGAATCCAAGAAAATAAGGTCTGTCACTGTTTCCATTGTTTCCCCATCTATTTGCCATGTAGTGATGGGACTGGATGCTATGATCTCAGTTTTTTGAATGTTGAGTTTTAAACCAGCTTTTTCACTCTCCTGTTTCCCGTTCATCAAGAGGCTCTTTAGTTCCTCTTCACTTTCTGCCATAAGGGTGGTGTCATCTGCATATCTGAGGTTATTGATATTTCTCCCGGCAATCTTGATTCCAGCTTGTGCTTCATCTAGCTTGGCATTTCTCATGATGTACTCTGCATATAAGTTAAATAAGCAGGGTGACAATATACAGCCTTGACCTACTCCTTTCCCAATATTGAATCAGTTCTGGATGTTCCATATCCAGTTTTAACTGTTGCTTCTTGACCTGCATACAGATTTATCAGGAGGCAGGTCAGGTGGTCTGGTATTCCCACCTCTTTCAGAATTTTTCACAGTTTGTCATGATCTGCACAGTCAAAGGCTTTAGCATAGTCAATGAAGCAGAGGTAGATGTTTCTCTGGAAATCCTTTGTTTTTTTTCTGTGATCCAACGGATGTTGGCAATTTTATCTCTGGTTCCTCTGTTTTTTCTAAATCCAGCTTGTGCATTTGGAAGTTCTCAGTTCATGTACTGTTGAAGCTTACCTTGAAAGATTTTGAGCATTACCTTGCTAGCATGTAAGATGAGTGCAATTGTGTGGTAGTTTGAACATTCTCTGGCATTGCCTTTCTTTGGGATCGGAATGAAAACTGACGTTTTTCAGTCCTGTGGCCACTGCTGAGTTTTCCAAATTTGCTGACATATTGAGTGCAGCACTGTAGCAGCACGTTCTTTTAGGATTTGAAATAGCTCAACTGTAATTCCATCACCACCACTATCTTTGTTCATTGTAATGCTTCCTAAGGCCCACTTGACTTTACACTCCAGGATGTACCCCTGCATGAAAGGACATCATCCTCATCCTTAGGGAAGAGATAGAAGAAAGAAGAAGACCAGATAAGACTTTTACTCTATAGAAAAAAACATTATACTTTAAAAGATGTTGGATTGGATTAATTTTAATGGAACTGGATCGTTAAAGTTTTTCTTATTCAGATGTAGGGGATTCAAATTGAAAACCAAAGTATTTAAGGATAAAGCAATTACATTCTACATAATTTACTTAAGACAATAAATACATTCATAAATAAACATATATATGCATGTATGTAAAATGTATATATTATATATGTGAAATGTATGTAATATATATGACATAATATGACTCAAAATTATGAGCTTCCTCTTTATATAAAATAATGAACACAGTACTCAAAATAAGTGCTTAATAAGTTTTCCCTTTTCTTTTATCTCCACATCTAATCCAGCAGGAAATCTTGTTGGTTTTCTTGTTAAATATGTGTTGAATGTTTCTTTCTCCCTTTCTTCATTATATAAATTTAATGAAAACCAATTGGATTTCTGCATTTCCTTATTAGGAAATTCCCTCATCCATTCTGTGTTTCCTCCAGAAGTCAATGTAATCTTTTAAAAACATAAAAGTAACTCTGTCAATTCCTTGCTTAAAACCCTTTGATGACTTTCCATTGATCTTGGAATAAAACCAAAACCCATCGCTTCATCAGCAAAGCCCTGCATGGGTTGTTCTCTGCCTGGCTCTCTAACTTCATCTTTCTCCACTCTCCTCCTCCCTCCCATAGCTCAGACCTTACAGGACTCTTCTATTTCTCAGTCATGTTCTTTGTGTCTGGAATTCTCTTTCTCTGGATCTTTGCAAGACTAGCTGCCTCACAGTCCACAGATCTCATCTCCAATACCTCTTCAGACTTTCCTGACTATCCTTCTCATTCTTTATCAAATGTTTATCTCCATTATAACATTCATCACGATCCATTACTATTTTCATTTTAAAATTCTGCTTGCCTGTTTGTTGTCAGCAGACTATAAGCTTTGTAGGGGCAGAAATCCTGTCTATTCACTGTTGTATCTTCATAATCCAGTACCATTAGCTGTACATAGAAGAGTTCAAGAAATATTTCCTGAAAGGAAGAAGAGGGAAGGGAAAAAGAACAGAAGGAAGAAAGAAAGTAAGGGAAGGAACCAGGAAGGAAGGAAGGAAGGAAAGATGTGGGTAATAAATGAATGCTCCCAAGGCCAAATCATTAATAAAGTTCATTATGATGAATATAATATATATTAACCTATTTTATGCTATATAATTCAATAACAAACCACTTATTATTTATAACAAAATTAGCATAAATATTTCTACAATCATTGTGTATTCTGAACTAATTTCGCAGGAAATTTTATTAATCTTGGTTACTAAATTTTTACCAATTTTGAAATGCAATTCACTGTGTACTATAGTTCTAGTCATGAAATATTTCCAGCTTTTTCCCTTCAGGTAAATGGTAGAAGTCTACTTTCTGGGCCCTGTTTTGGTTGGGTGGGGCCATGTGATTAGTTCTAGCTAATGAGTAATGAGTTGTAGTGGAAGTGGTGAGTGTCATTCCCAAAGCGGAGCGTATAATTACATATACAAATTCTTTCAAAGATTTCCTTCCCCTCTAGGTGTTACCATGTCCTGGTGGGAGGAGTCAGGGGGTGGGAGGGATGTTCAAGTGGGATGGGAAATGGGTACCCTATGGCTGATTCATGTTGATGGTTGGTAGGAACCAACACAATACTGTAAAGCAATTATCCGTTTATTAAAAAGAAGTGAATTAAAAAAATAACAGAGGAAATGAGAAAACCTAAGGGAGATTCAGAAGTCTAGGATTTAGAGGAGGTGGTCAGGGTAGGGCTCACTGGGAGAGGGAAGAACAGGCAAAGTCTTGAGGGACGTGTGGGACTGATCCCAGAAGATTTGTGAGGGAAGAGCCCTTCAAGCTGGAAAGTGACTCTCAACGTTTTGGTCTTGGGCCTCTTTTACACTCTTCAAGTTTGTTGAGTTTTTGTTCTGTAGTTGACATTTTACATCCCATGAAAGGGTCCTTGAAACTTACAGAGATTCCTGGGGCATCCCTTGAGAATTGCTGCTGGAGTGAAGGCTCTGAGGAAGACACTTGATGGGTCTGTTGTAATGACTCCATGAGTGCCTATGTGACTAGAGAGTGATCCTGGGGAGAGTCAGGAGAGGAAGTAAGAGAGGTAGGTAACTGTGTCCCAATCATGTAGAGCCTTCCAGGATCAAAAAAACCTTAAGTTTTACACTGAGGCATATGGGGCATCACTGAAGAGCTTTAAGCACTGTAGGGGTATGATCTGACTTAGGGTTTTAAGAGGACACTGTGGTTGCCATATTGCAACTAGACTGGAGAATTCAGGAGTGGAAGCTAGCAGACTTGTAAGAGACTTACAGTCATTCAGAGATGTCAGTCAGTCAGTTCAGTCACTCAGTCATGTCCGACTCTTTGCAACCCCATGAATTGCAGCACACCAGGCCTCCCTGTCCATCACCAACTCCCAGAGTTCACCAAAACTCACATCCATCAAGTTGGTGATGCCATCCAGCCATCTCATCCTCTGTCATCCCCTTCTTCTCCTGCCCCCAATTCCTCCCAGCATCAGAGTCTTTTCCAATAAGTCAACTCTTCGCATGAGGTGGCCAAAGTACTGGAGTTTCAGCTTTAGCATCAGTCCCTCCAATGAATACCCAGGACTGATCTCCTTTAGAATGGACTGGTTGGATCTCCTTGCAGTCCAAGGGACTCTCAAGAGTCTTCTCCAACACCACAGTTCATAAGCATCAATTCTTTGGTGCTCAGCTTTCTTCACAGTCCAACTCTCACATCCATACATGACCACAGGAAAAACCACAGCCTTGACTAGACGGACCTTTGTTGGCAAAGTAATGTCTCTGCTTTTGAATATGCTATCTAGGTTGGTCATAACTTCCCTTCCAAGGAGTAAGCGTCTTTTAATTTCATGGCTGCAATCACCATTGGCAGTGATTTTGGAGCCCCCCCAAATAAAGTCTGACACTGTTTTCACTGTTTTCCCATCTATTTGCCATGAAGTGATAGGACCAGATGCCATGATCTTCGTTTTCTGAATGTTGGGCTTTAAGCCAGCTTTTTCACTCTCCTCTTTTACTTTCATCAAGAGGCTTTTAAATTCCTCTTCACTTTCTGCCATAAGGGTGGTGTCATCTGCATATGAAGTATCCACATTTATTAGTTAACTCTAAATATGTAAGTAGGCTAATTCCAAACTTCCTTCATATTGTTAAAGTGCTGCCACTTTTCTTTGATTCACATTCAATGTGTTCTCTTCTTTTCCTTTCCCTCACAGCCTTATGTAAAGATGTTATTTCTTAATTGCACATTTTCTGTAATCTTTTTATTAAAAGGCAAGAAAAAAATCACTTATTTTCTTAGCTGCATTTTAGCAAATATTTTTAATTCCTTACTCTTTTATCAGCAAACTCTTTTCTCTAGATATTTGGAAAAATACAATACTTTGAAAGGGAATTATGAATCCTTTTGTTAACATTTTTGTTGCCATTTTTTAATTTATTCATATCAGCTCTATGTTTTCATTCTTTTTGTTATGACACATTTATCTATAATGAATGTCTTGCATTTTAAACCTGGTTTTCCTTGACTCCAATTCCAATATGAATTTTTTTCTGAACACATTTGTTTGGTACACAAATTCCTTATAAAGTAAAAATAGAAGTTTCTTTTCTTTTGGTACTTAAAAAGTCAAACAATTCCATCATCTGTATGATTTAATTATTTTGAAGTCACTCTGTTTCTCTACATTTAAGAAATTTCTTCCAGTGTAATATGCATCCGTTTGAAATCTCAGTGTTATTTTGAAACATAGTTTATTAGCCAGCATTGTTTTTTATGTGCATTTAATCCTCTTGAAGAATAAGTTTCACATTTTCCTTTACCCACCACTCATAACCTGTTCCTTGTTGGCTCACGAGGTGAATTTAGGCATTTACTTATATTCTCATTTAGTTTTTGTTTTCATATTGAGGTGTTAGAAAAAAAAATCTTATTAAACCTTCAAAAATACTTTAAAACTTAAAAAAATTGAGGAATAATTGACATAGAACATTATATTAGTTTCAGGTGTACAGCATAATGATTTGACAATGACTGTATTGCCAGATGGTGTCCATCTTAAGTCTAGTTAACTATTTGTCTCCATACACTGTTTTCAAAAATTTTTCTTGTGATAACTTCTGTGGTTTAATCTCTTAGCAACTTTCAGTTATGCAATACAGTGTTGTTAAGTATGGTCACTGTGTACATTATACCTCCATGGATTATTTATTTCATGACTGGCAGTTTGTACCTTCTGACTCCCTTTACCCATTTCTCCCACTTTCTCCCTCCCACTGCCCAGTCTGGCAACCACCTATCTGTTCTCTGTGTCTATTACGTTGGTTTTTCTTAGATTCCTCATTCAAGTGAGCTTCTATTATATTTGACTTTCTCTGTCTGATTTATTTTACTTGATGTAATCCCTTCAAGATCCATCTGTGTTGTTGCAAATGGTAAGATTTCACTTTGTATAGCTAAATAATATTTCATTGTATATACATATGTTTGTGTGTATCACATTACTTGAGCCATTTATCGATTAATGGGTTTCCATATCTTGGCTATTGCAAATAATACTTCAATGAACATGGGAGTGCACATATCTTTTCAAGTTAGGTGTTTTTGTTTTCTTCACATAAATACCCAGAAATGGAATTGCTATATCATGTGATAGTCCTATTTTTAATTTTTGAGTAAACTCTATACTGCTTTCCATATTGGCTACACCAATTTACACTTCCATATTTAGTATCCAAGCTCCCTTTTGAACATCTCCTCCCTTGCCAACACTTGTTATTTCTTATCTTTTAAGTAATAGTCATTCTAACAGGTGTCAGGTTTCATTGTTAGTTTGATTTTCATTTCCTAATGATTTGTGATATTGAGCATCTTTTCATGTACCTAATGGTCTTCTTAATGTCTCCTTCGTAAAATGTTTATTTAGCTCCTGTGCCTATTTTAAAATCAGATTGTTTGGTTTTTTGTCACTGAGTTGTGCAAGTTCTTTATGTATTTTGAATATTGACCATTGATCCAGAATATGATTTGCAAATATTTTCTCCCATTCAGTAGGTTACCTTTTAATTTTGTTGATAGTTTCCTTTGCTGCACAGAAGCTTTAGTTTGATGTAGTTCTACTTGTTTATTTTTGTATTTGTTGCCTTTATTTTTAGTATCAAATCCCCCCAAATCATTGCCAAGATAGATGTCACAAAGCTTACCACTTATGTTTTCTTCTAGAAGTTTTATGGTTTCAAGTCTTTAGTCCATTCTGAGATAATTTTTGTGTGTAGTAGAAGATAATGGTCCAATTTCATTCCTTTGCATGTGGCTGTTTGGTTTTCCATTTATTGAAGAAATTATCCTTCTCCATTGTATATTCTTGACTCCTTTCTCATAAAGTAATTAACTATATGTGTATGGGCTTATTTCTGGGTTCTCTATTCTGTTCCATAAATTTATGTCTCCAAAACAATTACTTCTTAAATTTAATTGGAATTGAGTGGGGTTTGGGATAGTTTGGTAGTTAATCCAGAAAAGGAATTTGGGTGTATTCTATATAAATGGACTTTCAGTCAGTTCAGTCAGTTCAGTCGCTCAGTCGTGTCCGACTCTTTGCAACCCCATGAATCGCAGCACGCCAGGCCTTCTGTCCATCACCAACTCCTGGAATTCACTCAGACTCATGTCCATCAAGTCAGTGATGCCATCCAGCCATCTCATCCTCTGTCGTCCCTTTCTCCTCCTGCCCCCAATCCCTCCCAGCATCAGGGTCTTTTCTAATGAGTCAACTCTTTGCATGTGGTGGCCAAAGTCCTCGAGTTTCAACTTTAGTATCAGTCTTTCCAAAGAAATCCCAGGGCTGATCTCAGCATTCTCTTAAAAATAAATGAAATATTTCAGTGTGCTCATTAACTTGAACCAAAGATTATATGAAGCCTTTCCTCTCATGAGGAGAAAGAGTAAAAAAGTACAAATTTGTTTATTAAAGATAACTAACAATTCTCTAATTAAATTTTAAAATATGAAAAACCTTACTCTTATTTCTAAGCTGTTAAATTCTCATAAAGAATAAAGTTAATAAATAAAATTATATCAACTGATGTCACCAATTTTATTGTTTTGCTTTTACATTTTTTGTAATTTCATATTCTTCCAGTTTGTAGGCTAATTGTGAAGTACTTTGAAACTTCTTTTTTTGTTCTTTGCTTTACTCAGGCAGTGTCCTCTCCCTCTTGCTCCCCAAAGGAAGAGAAGAATGATCATCAGTGGTAAATGGCAGTTGCAGAACCAACACCAAAAAGAAGCTTCACACTCAGGAGGGAACACTAAGCTTGCTAGGGTTTTGGGTGCTCTTCACATTCAGAGAAACTTCTTTCATAATGAGCTATAGAAATGACCCCTGAAAACATAGTCTGAAACTTCTGTTTTCAGTGCAGACATTTCCTGACTTATAGAGGTTCGACGATTTTTCAACTTTATGTGAGGCAAAAGCAGTATTCATCCAATGGAAACCATACTTCAGATTCTAATTTCTGATATTTTCCTGGGGCTAGTGATTTGTCCCTTTCTCTCTTGTGATGCTGGACAGCTGCAGTGCCACAGCTTCCAATTGACCACACAATCATAGGGCTAAACGACTCATACACTTACCACCATTCTGCCCCATACAAAGATTCTATTTTTTTCTTTTCCTTCCTTCTGAGATGAAATTTATTTATTTCAATAAATTTCATGAGATATTCAGCATTTTATTATAAAATAGTTTGTGTTAGTTGATTTTGCCAAATGTACATGTTCTGAGTATAAGATAGGCTGCTCTAAGCTATGATGCTCAGTACATTTCAGTTTCAATTCAGTCGCTCAGTCATGTCCAACTCTTTGTGACCCCGTGGGCTGCAGCACACCAGACTTCCCTGTCCATCACCAACTCCTGGAACTTGCTCAACTCAAGTCCATCGAATCAGTGATGCCATCCAACCATCTGATCCTCTGTTGTCCCCTTCTCCTCCTGCCTTCAATCTTTCAAGCATCAGGGTCTCTTCCAAAGTCAGCTCTTTGCATCAGGTGGCCAAAGTATTGGAACTTCAGCTTTAGCATCAGTCCTTCCAATGAATATTCTCCAACACCACAGTTCAAAGACATCAAATCTTCAGTGCTCAGCTTTCTTTATGGTCCAACTCTCACATCCATACATGACTACTGGAAAAACCATAACTTTGGCTAGAGGAACCTTTGTCGGCAAAGTAACGCTCTGCTTTTTAATACACTCTCTAGATTGGTCATAGCTTTTCTTCCAAGGAGCAAGCATCTTTTAATTTCATGGCTGCAGTCACCATCTGCAGTGATTTTGGAGCCCCCAAAAGATAAAATCTGTCAGTTTCCATTGTTTCCTTACCTATTTGCCATGAAGTGATGGGACCAGATGCCATGATCTTCATTTTTTGAATAATGAGTTTTAAGCCAACTTTTTCATTCTCCTCTTTCACTTTCATCAAGAGGTTCCTCTTCACTTTCTGCCATAGGGTGGTGTCATCTGCATATTGATATTTCTCCTGGCAATCTTGATTCCAGTTTGTGCTTCATCCAGCCCAGTATTTCGCATGAGGTACTCTGCATATAAGTTAAATAAGCAGGGTAACAATATACAGCCTTGACCTACTCCTTTCCTAATTTGAAACCAGTCCAATGTTCCATGTCCAGTTCTAACTATTGCTTCTTGGCCTGCATACAGATTTCTCATTAGGCAAGTAAGGTAGTCTGGTATTCCCACCTCTTGAAGAATTTCCCACAGTTTGCTGTGATCCACAGATCCACATAGTCAAAAGCTTTGATGTAATCAATAAAGCAGAAGTAGATGCTTTCCTGGAACTCTCTTGCTTTTTCTATGATCCAATGGATGTTACCAATTTGATCTCTGGTTCCTCTGCCTTTTCTAAATCCAGTTTGAACAGCTGGAAGTTCATAGTCCACATACTGTTGAAACCTGGGTTGGAGACTTTTGAGCATTACTTTGCTAGTGTGTGAGATGCGTGTTTGTGTAATAGCTTGAACATTCTCTGTCTTCACTTTTCTTTGTGATTGGGATGAAAACTGACCTTTTCCAGTCCTGTGGCCACTGCTGAGTTTGAGTGCAGCACTTTAACAGCAGTTTAGTAGGTTACATCTATTAAATTTGGTTTCAACTCAACAATATTTTCAACTTATGATGGGCTTATTGAGACTTACTTCCATTGTAAATTAAGAAAGATCTGTGGCATACTTCTCTTGAATCTATATGGAGGAACTGCTACATACGTAAGGTGTACATAAAACTTGTTCTCTAAACTGGAATAAAATTGAGAATTAAAAGTGCACTACAAGGTGTCGATTATGACTGTCCCGAGCACCCCAAAGTGTCTGCTCACCCTATATACTTGTATTAGAGAAGCACATTTCTTCCATGGCTTTTGTGTCCTGAAGGAAAAAAAATTTCCAGAATAGTATGGTAGAAACATTTTTACTTTTCTCTGCCTCTTTTTCATCCTTCCCTAGAAGAGGAGGAGATTGACAAGTTTGGGAGAAAACTGAGCATGAAATCTCCAAGTATAACCACTGCCAAAGCAACCAATGTAATACTTGATGCTTCCCAAAATAAAGACTTCCCCAGATGCCTGTTGCAGAAGTTTCTGATATTACATAAAACGATAATTTTTGCTTGATAATTCTAATTTTAAATGTCCATATGGAGTTTTGAAAAATTTAATTTGAAATATCTCTCTCCTTCTTACAGCTCCCCCTACTGTAAATCTTTTCAAAATAGGAAGAAAATTCTTTTCAAAGGAACACTTTCTGTTCCGTTTTACGTAGAATCAAAAGGTAGCTTCTCGGTTTCTGAGGATCCTCTGTTTAATAAAATTTAAATTTAGCTTTTGTCTTTCTGCACTCAATAAGGGTGCAACCTACTTTATTTTTTGTGTTCTTAAGCTCCATTTATTACTAACCTAAAATTTAAAATCGAACCCAAAATGTACAGTCCAGGTTGGGAAGTTTTTGTTTTTCGTCTTTTAAAAGCTTCTCTGCAAAAGAGTGCCGCTCAAGTGTCTGTCACTTCTGAGCAGCCTACAAAAGAAACTAACAATAAACATTAACAAAAGCCTATTTTCAACTGCTTGAAAAAAATAAGATGGTTTAATAAATAAAGATGCAGTACTGTTCTGAATGTAATCTATCTTTTAGATTATGAAATACCTACAGTTGTACACTACTATATCAGCTCACATTACCCCTATCTCTTGAATCCATCAAAACTGACCACACTAGTATTTCAGAACTAAAAGACATTGAGCTCCACACACCTGATTATTTACTACGACTCTAAATCTAGCATCAGTGTGTTCTTTTAGCTCAACAGAAGTAAATCAGTTGAGTATATCAAAGTTGAACGTGCTGAACCATCCAGGCATCTTTTCTTGAGACGGAAGCCTCCCTTCACCCTGGCTGAAGAGTCCCTAGGGAGAGACATCAGAGGACACAGAGACTGCACTCAGTCTGAGAAACAGTGCTGCCTTCACTAAACTGATTTACTCATAAAACCCTTCCCTCTCTTGAAACTGCTGTGCTGAAGTCACTAGTTCTTGGTTCTCATCTTACGCAGTTCATCACCCTTGTCCTTGGATACACTGTCCTGTCCTCCCTATTCCCTCATGGGTTTAGTTTTTTTCCATCTGTTACTGATTATTTTCTCTCCTTTTTCAATTTTGAGGTGATCTTTAAAACATTCTGGTGTCATCTTTTCTCTGTAGATATTTTCCTCCTTTTTGTCCATCACCTCCTCAACACAGAAGATTCCTAGTTCTACATTTCTATAAAATTTTCCAACTGCCTGCTGGACTTCTCCATCTCAAGATATCTACGCCTCACAAAGCAACGTCTGTTACCTTTTGTGCAGGCCCTTTGTCTCTCTTCCTCTGTACTTTCCTTCTTGCTACTCCCTCCATCTGGAGTCCCTTTGCAGTTTCAGCGTGTTCAAACTCTGTTAAGTTCAAGCCTCAGATACCACTTCTAGCTCAAGCTTATCCAGATTTTTTAACCACACTTGATATTTTCATGTGTTGAACTCAGGCAGTACTCTGGGCTGTCTTCTAAAAGTGATTCCACTCCATATATTTTGTAGGTTATTTATATATCCTTATACTGTAGTTCACAACTGACTCTTACTATAATATATATGTGTTAAGAAAATGTAGCTTTTCCCTCTATAACCAGGATGATTATCCTCATAAGCCACCAGACACCTAACGTGTCTAAAGCACAGTAGTAAATGGCATATAGGACATGACACTTTTTTCCTAAAGAAACATGTGATGACTGGGGTTATTCAGATATTTTTTCTGACTTTACCTACCACTGAGGATGAATGGTTCCATGTGTGACAATACACAGACTCCAGTGCTCTGAGATCCCTCATATGGATAGATAGTATTTTACTCTGCCCCCTCCAATTTTTGACCTGAGGAGTCCTGGAGGCTGGGAGAAGAAAAGTTCTGATTTAATCCGCACTTTGAATTCCTTCTGCTCAAATGTCCTTTGCTTTGACTTTGTGACCATTATTACCGTTTACTTAAGGGATTTGTCCTGGCCCATTTCTGTATGACTACCAGTCTACTCCTCTCCTCTAATTACTGATCCTCTTATCTCTCCCCAAATAGCTGAGAAGCTTGCTATTTCAATTCCATGGAGAAATTATAATAGGACCCTGCAGCAGTAGGAACCACAGCACTTTCATCCATACCATTGCTCTCGTTTATCCAGAGCAGGCAAGCTATTGAAGGAAGGAGTTTAGGGAGGAGCCAAAGAAGGGTCAGAAGATGGTCAGCTCAGTCTCACACTGTGCTTGGACCTTTTCTCTCCAGTTTTTGGATGCTGGACCTCAATCTCCCTACCCTTCGAGAATACCACACTCTTCTTGTAGTCCCTTCCAATCAAGTCTCTTTCAGGGAGCCTAGATTCATCTGACAGATCTTACAAATTGGAAAGCTATCTGCAGGAAAGATTTATGCTTCCTCCCACAGTCCTAGGCTTCACAAAGACCATGTCTGGACTCCTGTTCTAGGGACCCCAAGGCCATTAGACTGAGGTGGCTCTAATGCTGTGCAGTCTATATAAGTGAGTAAACCAGAGTGTAAGTCTATACCTTCATCACCTTTATAAAGAATATTTTACTTTATTATTATTTTTGGTAGGAGGATTTAAATAATTTGGATTGACCTGTCCTGCATTTTATTAGAAATTGGAAATATGGGTAAATTTGAACAAGTGCCCTAATGGAGTCAAATCTGCTTTAATCCTTATTTTTCTTCTTTGCCTTTTTAGGAGAAGGTGACCGGCAATCCACTCTAGTATTCTTGCCTGAAAAATCCCATGGACAGAGGAGCCTGGAGGGCTGCAGTCCATGGGGTCGCAAGTAGTAAGACAAGATTGGGTGACTAAGCACGAAGCATGAATTACTCTTTCTGAGAAAATCAAGGCCACAAGTAACCTGCAGGTAAATAAAAAGCTTATTGATGCCATGTGCCTTCTGTCCCTTTTACAAAGCTCTAACTTTCATGCAAACAAGGCCTGCCTTGAGAGAAAACTTCAGCTATGTGTGGAATGCCCCACAGCACATGGTAAGAGGCTCTGTGATGTAATTATAAACCTGTGCTGATTTAAAGTTGTTATAACCCCCAGTGTGATTTAGTACTGGATCCTGAGGTAATTGGAGTTCCCTGGTAGTTCAGTTGGTAAAGAATCTGCCTGCAATGCAGGAGACCCTGGTTTGATTCCTGGATTGGGAAGATCCACTGGAGAAGGGATAGGCTACCCACTCCAGTATTCTTAGGCTTCCCTGGTGCCTCAGAGGGTAAAGAATCTGCCTGCAACCTGGGAGACCTGGGTTTGATCCCTGAGTTGGGAAGATCCTCTGGAGAAGGGAATGGCTACCCATTCCAGTAATCTTGCCTGAAGAATCCCCATGGACAGAGGAGCCTGGTGGGATACAGTCCATAAGGTTGTGCAGAGTTGGACACAACTGAAGTGACAGAACACACCCACGTTGCTTTACAATGTAATGTTAGTTCCTGCTGTATAGCAGAGTGAGTCAGCTATACATATACACATATCCCCTCTTTTTTGGATTTCCATCCCATTTAGGTCACCACAGAGAACTGAATAGAATTCCCTGTACTATACTGTAGGTTGTCATTAGTTATCTGTTTTGTACACAGCAGTGTATAAATGTAAAGTCCAATCTCTCAATTCATCCCACTCTTTCTTTCCCCCTTGGTGTCCATACGTTTGTTCTCTACATTTGTGTCTTTATTTTTGCTTTGCAAACAGATTCTTCTGTACTGTTTTTCTAGATTCCACATATATGTGTTAATATATGATATTTGTTTTTCTGACTACATCACTCTGTATGACATCCTTGTAAGACTCCATCAGAATACATCCATCATGCCTTTAACACATAAGCCCAAAGTCCCAGGTTATTTTTATCACTTGTATTTTCCTCTCTCTATCCTCTCAGGGATCCAGATTCACATACCTCCCTGACCTGACAAACCTGTCCATTTTATCCTTGTAATTTAAAATCTGCAGTCAAGGAAATCCCTTAGATCATACATCTCTTTTCTGAATGGTCACTGTGCTTTCTTGCTTTCTCTGCAGCGTTTTTTGTTGTTGTTGTTGTTGTTTATTTTTAACTATGGTAAGGTAAACATACCATAAGCTTACCATTTTAATGATTTTTCAAATGTACAGTTCAGTGACTTTGTTGTTCAATCAACCCGCTATCCACCTCGTGGACATTTCCCCTGCAGCCCCTTTGACTGATGGTTATTTCTGTCTCACCGGTCGACTCTCACTGGACAGGGAAGGAGCAGGTGTTTCCTCATTGCTGTTTGGGAACATTGCTCTTCCATTAGTTACTTGTTGGACAGCCCCAAGTTATTGAAGCATGTGGAATCAGATTCAACTGAACATCAGGCTACACCTCTCCGAGTTGAATCATCCACAGACCCCTAGTTACAATGACTAGATTTCAGCACCGTGGTCACTCATTATAGAGTTAAATTAAAGTTTAATAGAAAGTTAATATTTTTCTTTTTTTCATTGGCTTAAATTGTTTGGGAACACATTTGCCATGAGAGAAGGAAGGTGGGACTGGCTTCTTTTCCATTGTCTTTCTCGTAAATACAGGCTGCTGCTGACTCCATCAGGGTGGAAGAGTGGAGTGGCTTCAGGGAGAAGCAGGAAGTGTTTACTTGACAAGTGTCAATCTGTAACTGAGTCTTAAAACTGACTTTTGTCTTAGGATGGCAACTTCAAAAAAAGTAATGCTGGACTCTTAAAAAGACATTGAGTTTGATTGCAAAAGAGCCAAGTTTGTGATTCTGTTATTTAAAAGAAAACTGCATGATAAAATAATTTTTGATATATAATTTCAACCACATTGCTTCAGGATGAGATCTCATTGGCTGGAATGCATAACAATTAGACTGTCCTTGACAGGGGAGATTCTTTGGCAGGTTTTGGCCTAACTGATTTTATTTTATTTTATTATTATAGAGATTTAGCCAAATTTCATTTGGGAATTGATCAGTGAAAATACAGTCCAGTTTCTTCATGTAAAACCCTGGAGTTAAATAATTAATTGGTTCTTAGTTTTATTTATGTACCCAGGAGAAGATAGCACTGAAATCTATAAATAACAGCAGATAAATGCCATTTCTACCTATTTTCTAATTCTAAAGGTAAATGTTGCATTAAAAAAAAATCAAACCAACAAATGAACAAATACATGTTTGGGGCCAATCCATTTCAAATAGCAAGCCAGGTATTACTTACTGTTAGTACCATTTGATATATCTTTTTGTCTGTTTTAATGGTTGATTGTAGTTGGAATTACAGGAAATTAAAATCAGAACATCTAGAAAATAGAGTTTTCATAGCTAAGAATTTGTGTGAAAGTTTTTACTTTGGTTTTTATTCACTGGATTTTTTTTCACTTTTCTAGCTAAAAAAAAAGACCCTCATTTTTCTTCCCTTTTAGGATAAAAGTATAAATTCAGTTTAAACACTACCATGAATTTACTTGGTTTGCTATTCATTTTGTAACATAAAACTAAAGAGACATTTGGCTTCATCACGTCTAATTCTTTTTCCTCTTCTCATTTTTAAGGAGAATGCTGTGATGGTGAAAACTATGAGCCAGTATAACCCCTGGGTGACATGGTTAAAAGAGATGCTGTTCTTGATAGTGTTCCCTCATTCAGCCCTCAAGCCAGCAATGTCTCCAGTGATCAAACAATGACCTTTTAACATTTTCTGGGCGGCCCCAACAATGCGGTGTCAGCATTTCTTCAATGTGGATCTGAATCTTCAGTTATTCAATATTATATCAAATCCTTTGGAGACTCAGAGTGGATCAACAATTGCCATAATGTATCCAAATGGATGAGAGTATTATCCTTATTTCTCTCCAGAGGGAAAATCTTTTAATGGAGGGATACCACAGAATATATGCTGGACTGGATGAAGCACACGCTGGAATCAAGACTGGCAGGAGAAACATCAATAACCTCAGATACGCAGATGATATCACATTATGGCAGAAAGTGAAGAAGAACTAAAAAGCTTCTTGTTGAACATGAAGGAGGAGAGTGCAAAAGTTGGCTTAAAACTCAATATTCAGAAAATTAAGATCATGGCATTCAGTCCCATCACTTCATGGGAAATGGATAGGGAAACAGTGGAAACAGTGACACTTTATTTTTGGGGGCTCCAAAATCACTGCAGATGGTGGCTGCAGTCATGAAATTAAAAGACTCTTACTCCTTGGAATAAAAGTTATGACCAACTTAGACAGCATATTAAAATGCAGAGACATTACTTGGCCAACAAAGGTCCATCTAGTCTAAGCTATGGTTTTTCCAGTAGTCATGTATGGATGTGAGAGTTGGACCATAAAGAAAGCCGAGCACTGAAGACCTGATGCTTTTGAACTGTGGTGTTCAAAAGAAGACTCTTGAGAGTCCCTTGGAGAGCAAGGAGAATTAACCAGTCCATCCTAAAGGAAATCAGTCCTGAATATTCATTGGAAGGACTGTTGTTAAAGCTGAATCTCTAATACTTTGGCCACCTGATGCAAAGAACTGATTCATTGGAAAAGACCCTGATGCTGGGAAAGACTGAAGGCAGGAGGAGAAGGGGAGGACAGAGAATTAGATGGTTGGATAGCATCACCGACTCAATGGACATGAGTTTGAACAAGCTCTGGGAGTTGGTGATGGACAGGGAGGCCCGGCATGCTGAAGTCCATGGGGTCACAAAGAGTCAGATATGACTGAGTGACTGAACTGAATTAACCACAGAATATGAGCCTTCCTACACACCTGAGGAAGACTGCTGACGACATTGTAAAAGCTGTTGCTTGGTGGAGATCAGAAGGTCTTGTTATCATTGACTGGGAAAGCTAGAAGCCACAATGGGAAAGAAATTGGGGCAATAGTGTAGTAAAAATGACTCTTTAAACTTTACTAGAAATCACCATCTGGACTGGTCAGAAATGAAAGTGAGAACAGTTGCCCAAAAGGAATTTGAAACTGCTGGAAAGAGTATTATGAATGCTACTCTCACACTGGCTTTAGAAATGAGACCAAAATATTTCTGAGGCTTTTATCTCTATCCAGACTGCTACAATTATGATTATAGGATAAATCCAAAGACCTACACAGGTAAATGCCCTAGTGATCAAATTTTCCTCAGTGACCAACTTAAATGGCTATGGGAAGAAAGCAGAGTCTTTATATTTCAGTATGTCAAGTTCACATGCTTTGAAATTTATTCATTGTTGAGTTAGAGAAGCTATTAGAATTGCTGAAATGGCTAGATATGGCTATGTTTCACCAGTTGTTATTTTTTTCCAGGCCATTTTATTTGTATAGTATTGAAACTCTGTCACAGGTAAGAAAAAATGTTCACATGTTTTAGAAAATAAAATTTAGTACATTTTAAATTTAGGAAAAACTGTTTTAGAATGCTTATTAAAGTTACCCCTTCAAATGTCAAGCCAATTCTGGAACAGTGTCAATGACAAATAGATCTTTACCTAGAATTTTTAGATGATGATTCTTACCAGCTTAACATTTAAAAGGATTTCCTGCAGAACAATTGTTGAGCATAAGCTAAATTATGTAACAGATAGATTAGCTTGAACCAGGGAGAAATTTCATTTAAAAAAAAAGCTCTTAATACCAAAGAGTAGCAGTAACTTTTCAAATAAGAAACATAAGAAATAAAGCTTAGGTGAATTACTAACCAACTATATAATCAGTATATTCCATTTTAATGTTTTAATTCATTAGGTTACTTGAAAAATAACATAGACCCTCCTGATTTTATTGTTGAGAATCTACAATGTGATCTAGTAGTGTCAAGGGCCTAAAAATAGTTTATATAAATGTAAGCCTTTGACTGTGTGGATCACAGCAAACTGTGGAAAATTCTGAGAGAGATGGGAATACCAGACCACCTGACCTGCCTCTTGAGAAACCTGTATGCAGGTCAAGAAGCAACAGTTAGAACTGGACATGAAACAACAGACTGGTTCCAAATAGGAAAAGGAGTACATATATTGTCACCCAGCTTATTTGACTTATATGCAGAGTACATCATGAGAAACGCTGGGCTGGAGGAAGCACAAGCTGAAATCAAGATTGCAGGGAGAAATATCAATAACCTCAGATATGCAGATGACACCACCCTCAGTGGCAGAAAATGAAGAAGAACTAAAGAGCCCCTTGATGAGAGTGAAAGAGGGGAGTGAAAAAGTTGGCTTAAAACTCAACATTCAGAAAAGTAAGATCATGGCATCCGGTCCCATCACTTCATGGCAAATAGATGTGGAAACAGTGGCTGACGTTATTTTTCTGGGCTCCAAAATCACTGCAGATGGTGACTGCAGCCATGAAATTAAAAGACGCTTACTCCTTGGAAGGAAAGTTATGACCAACCTAGATAGCATATAAAAAGCAGAGACATTACTTTGCCAACAAAGGTCCATCTTTTCAAAACTATGGTTTTTCCAGTGATCATGTATGGATGTGAGAGTTGGACTATACAGAAAGCTGAGTGCTGAAGAATTGATGCTTTTGAACTGTGGTGTTGGAGAAGACTCTTGAGAGTCCCTTGGACTGCAAGGAGATCCAACCAGTCCATCCTAAAGGAGATCAGTCCTGGGTGTTCATTGGAAGGACTGATGCTGAAGCTGAAACTCCAATACTTTGGCCACCTGATGCGAACAGCTGACTCATTTGAGAAGACCCTGATGCTGGGAAAGATTGAGGGTGGGAGGAGAAAGGGATGACAGAGGATGAGATGGTTGGATGGCATCACCGACTCAACAGGCATGGGTTTGGGTGGACTTCGGAAGTTGGTGATGGACAGGGAGGCCTGGCGTACTGTGGTTCATGGGGTTGCAAAGAGTCAGACACAAGTGAGAGACTGAACTGAACTGATGTGAAGAGCTGACTCGTTAGAAAAGCCCCTGTTGCTCGGAAAGATTGAAGGCAGGAGGATAAGGGAACGATAGAGGATGAGAAACGTTGGATAGCATCACCAACTTGATGGACATGAGTTTGAGCAAGCTCCAGGAGTTGGTGATGGACAGGCAGGGCTGGTGTGTTGCACTCTGTGGGGTCACAAAGAGTCGAACACAACTGAGCGACTCAACTGAACTGAACTGAATATTATTTTTAGATTTAACACAATGTGGGAAGCACAAAGATGTGGAAATGAGCTGTTTTGGAAGATAACGAATTTGCAGACACTTGAAAGTGTTCAAATTTTAGGTAGATTGTTATTTAAGTAGGATGTTGTGGTAGGAATTCCATCATAGGATGGGGTAGCTAGGTGAGAAACTCCTTAAATTTCCATTCATACCTGTGAGCTCATTATTTTGCTATTCTAGTACCTAACACAGAAGTGCTGCAGTCCATTGGGTCACATGGAGTTGGACATGACTGAGCGACTGAACTAACACAAAAGTGGGGCCATTGAACAGACAATAGATAGCTCACCTCCTTGAACCACTTATATTTGAGATAACAACATTTAAATGCAGTATAAATTCTTCCTCAAATATTTTAGAATTAAATCTATTGATCCAAACACTGTTGATTAGTCCTGACATTTCCATCCTTGAAGGATTACTCAGTATTACTCAAAATGGAGTGTTCTCAGATTTAGGAGGAAAAGAAACAGTGCCATGACAAAAAGTTGAGGGTGTCAGAGGTACCTAATCTGCCTCTCACTCAAACATGCATCTTTTCTTACCATTTTTTTTTTTTTTAGCATTTTTTGATAAGGCTTTCTGTATTCCAGCAGGAAAACTGCCATATGGGAAAAACACTAATTCCTGGAAATTGTTGAGTATGTTGAGTCTATTCTGCTTCTGGCTAACTTCATACCACTGCTAGTTCTAATCCTAACTTCTGGTGCAACATTGAATAAATCAAATCCTTATTTCAAAAATCAGTTCTCCAGGTATTTGATGATGTCAGTCATGCCTACCAAAGTTGTCTCAATGAGCTATTTCTCAACTAACAGATCTCTCAACTCATGTCATATTCTTAGATCTTTTTTGGAAAAAGACTAGATTATATTTATCCATTCAAAAATATACTGAGTGCTTACAATGTGTTAGATACAATATATTATTAGTAACAATGAGTAGAAAATAATAATCCGTGTAGTCAGATAGTTTGTCTTGAGATAATGAGATGAGCTACATTTTAAAGAAAGTCTTGTTTATAACTTTCCCATTTTTTTGATTTTTAAAGTAAATTAGGGGCTAAATATCACCTCTGAGCTCTACTTCAGAAAACCAAAATATAGAATTATCTGAGTAGTTCAGTTCAGTTCAGTTCAGTCGCTCAGTCGTGTCTGACTCTTTGCGACCCCATGAATCGCAGCACTCCAGGCCTCCCTGTCCATCACCAACTCCCGGAGTTCACTCAGACTTGCATCCATTGAGTCAGTGATGCCATCCAGCCATCTCATCCTTGGTCGTCCCCTTCTTCTCCTGCCCCCAATCCCTCCCAGCATCAGAGTCTTTTCCAATGAGTCAACTCTTCACATGAGGTGTCCGAAGCACTGGAGCTTCAGCTTCAGCATCATTCCTTCCAAAGAAATCCCAGGGCTGATCTCCTTCAGAATGGACTGGTTGGATCTCCTTGCAGTCCAAGGGACTCTCAAGAGTCTTCTCCAACACCATAGTTCAAAAGCATCAATTCTTCGGTGCTCAGCTTTCTTCACAGTCCAACTCTCACATCAATACATGACTACTGGAAAAACCATAGCCTTGACTAGACGGACCTTAGTTGGCAAAGTAATGTCTCTCCTTTTGAATATGCTAGTAGTATATTGAAATGCCTTAATGCTATCTTATTGCCTTCCATGTATCACATATCAGCAAACAGCATGGATCTTTCTCATTTACTGTCTAAATAACATTTATTTTGTCATAATATCATCTTATGTTCTCCATAAAATAATTATAAATCACTTTAAACCAACTCTGCTGGATATTTTCTTTCCAGTGTCTCAGTTTGAAAGAGAGACTTGATTTCATTTAATGAACACAATGCTAGTTACTATAACAGAAGAGTGATTTTCTTTCTCATTTCATTATGTAGACAAATTGTGAAACATAATGCTAGGTTACTGGAGACTTCATATAATGCAGAGGAGCTTTGCTGTAGCATGGCCATTTTCTCATTCTGCCTTTTGAACACTTTTCTTTGTACTGGATCCCTGATTCTCCATACCTTGCAGGGAAGGAAAGAATGCAGACTGTCCATCAGTCATTCCTTCTCTCTTTCATCTCTCCCTATTTCCTGCTTCTTTGCTCTTGGTCTATAATCATGAACATGACCTCCTCTGTCTCTCATCCTGGTGAATTATAATCTACTTAGTCATCCCACTTGAAAGTCACCGGGATGCCTCCCTTCTCTCTCCATTACCCAGTAGGTAACTAAATCTTATCCATCTTAATTTCCAAAGAACCATTCAACCTGTCCTCTCTGCTTTACACAGACTGACCTTGTCTTTGTTGAGACCCTTATCATTTCTCACTGAATGGTTTGCGTCGTCTCCTAATTTGGGGTCCCTGCCTGCCATCTTGACTTCTCCCTCTTTATGGGACAGTCAAATACCTATCAAGATTGCAAATGTGTGGTCTTGCAGTACCAAAATTTTCTTATAGTTAAGCCCTTATACTTTAAAATAGCTTAATAAAGAATAGCATAAAAGACACTGTATTTGGATTCTATTTACATACAACGATCCAGATGCCTTTACTTCTCCCCAACTCCTCTGTACTTTTTATCGTAAGAGTTACTGGCACCTCTCTGGATGTACCAGGCTTATCCCTGTGTATCAGTCTCTGCTATTTTGCTTCATAATGGATATAGAACTCTTATGGGACTTTATAAGGGATTAGTCTATCATTTAAATGATCAATCCTCTTTGTATTTTGGTAAGGCTCTTTCTCTTGCTGCTGCTGCTGCTAAGTCGCTTCAGTCATGTCCAACTCTGTGTGACCCCCACAGACGGCAGCCCACCAGGCTCTCCCATCCTTGGAATTCTCCAGGGAAGAACACTGAAGTGGGTTGCCATTTTCTTTTCCAATGCATGAAAGGAAAAGTGAAAGTGAAGTCGCTCAGTCATGTCTGACTCTTAGTGACCCCATGGACTGCAGCCTACCAGGCTCCGCCATCCATGGGATTTTCCAGGCGAGAGTACTGGAGTGGGTTGCCATTGCCTTCTCCTTCTTTCTCCTGAGTCTTACCAAAATACAAAAGTCAGGTATTAGTAATACTAGGCTTTCCAGTTGGCGCTAGTGATAAAGAACCTTCTTGCCCTTGCAGGAGACTTAGATGCACATTCAATCCCTGGATCAGGAAGATCCCCTGGAGAAGGGTATGGCAATCCACTCTAGTATTCTTGCCTGGAGAATCCTATGGACAGAGGAGTCTGGCAGGCTACAGTCTACAGGGTTGCAAAGAGTTGGACATGACTGAAGATACTTAGCATGCACACACGCGGATAATGGAATCACATTTTGAAAGTGATCTAATGAGATCTCTGTTTCCCCTGTAGGGGACCTGCTCGCCTGTGCAAAATATTACTCAAGGGCCATTGGGCTTATGCTGTTTATGTTAATGTGCAAAGTCTATGTAACAATAATAAGGGATGTGTTTGAAAAACAGCTGAATCTTCTACCTGTCTCCATATGCCTGAAAGTAGCAGTAAGAGATACATCCTAAATAAGAGCTTGAGGGTCGCCGTTTCTCTAGTCAATAAGCTGAAGACAATAAAGAGCGTGAAGGATGGATTTGGGTGCTGCTGCTGTTGCTGTCATGGTTGGCTTGGAGACTCTTGCCAGCAACATTCTTCAGGTGTCTTGAGAGAGAAGAACAAGGCTCCTATGGCTAACTTTACATTATCAGTTTTTCTCAACATGACCTTATCTGTGATTCTGTTGTTTTTCACTCCCTATGGCATGTCAATTTTTCCTTGAAATACTGAAGCGTAGAAAATGCTGATTTTTTTCCTTTAACTTCAATTTACTTCTAGAATATTTGTTACCTTTAAAGTTTAAAAAAATGGGTATTCATTGGCTCCATGCATTGATAGAGTAAGTATTTATTGGATGCTTACCTCATGTAAGGATAAGAATGTGAAGTACCAAAGTCTCTGTCCTTGGGGAGCTTAGCTTCTTGTAGGGAAATGAATGATAATAAATGAACAAATACATTTATATCAAATGGTGCTAAGTGCTGTGGAGAATAACAAGGCAGGGTAAAGGGACTGGGGAGAGCACTGGAGAATGTATCCAGGATCGCCAGACACAGCTCCCTAATGAGAGGACCTGAAGTTAGGAGGACCAGATCACAAGATGTCTGAGAAGAGCATTCTCAGATTAGGAAAGAACAAAAGCAAGAGACGTTACGTGAGAGCAAGTTTGGACGGTTTCAGGTCCTCAAGAAGGCCAGTGTGACTGATGCAGCAGGAAGAGTGAGTCAGGTCATTAATTAACTCTATTTGAACTACAGTCTGAGTGAAGTTTCAAACTTAAAAAAAATAACTTAAGAGAAATTTCTGGAGGAAAATGAGGCAAAATATATCAATATTTTATTATTATTATTTTTTAAAGTATCAGCTTAGTTCAGTCGCTCAGTCATGTCAAAGTCTTTGTGACCCCATGAATCACAGCATGCCAGGTCTCCCTGTCCATCACCAACTCCCGGAGTCCACTCAAACCCATGTCCATTGAGTCGGTGACACCATCCAACCATCTCATCCTCTGTCATCCCCTTCACCTCCTGCCTTCAATCTTTCCCAGCATCACAGTCTTTTCAAATGAGTCAGCTCTTTGCATCAGGTGGTCAAAGTATTGGAGTTTCAGCTTCAACATCAATCCTTCCAATGAACACCCAGGACTGATCTTTAGGATGGACTGGTTGGATCTCCTTGCAGTCCAAGGCACTCTCAAGAGTCTTCTCCAACACCACAGTTCAAAAGCATCAATTCTTCAGTGCTCAGCTTTCTTCACAGTCCAACTCTCACATCCACACATGACCACTGGAAAAACCATAGCCTTGACTAGATGGAACTTTGTTGGCAGAGTAATATCTCGGCTTTTTAATATGTTGTCAAGGTTGGTCATAAATTTCCTTCCAAGGAGCAAGCGTCTTTTAATTTCATGGCTGCAGTCACCATCTGCAGTGATTTTGGAGCACCCCAAAATAAAGTCATCTGAGTTAAATTCACCCATTCCAGTCCATTTTAGTTTGCTGATTCCTAGAATGCTGACGTCCACTCTTGCCATCTCTTGTTTGATCACTTCCAATTTGCCTAGATTCATGGACCTGACATTCCAGGTTCCTGTGCAATGTTGCTCTTTACAGCATCGGACCTTCCTTCTATCACCAGTCACATACACAACTGGGTATTGTTTTTGCTTTGGCTCCATCCCTTCATTCTTTCTGGAGTTATTTCTCCACTGATCTCCAGTAGCATATTGGGCACCTACTGACCTGGGGAGTTCCTCTTTCAGTATCCTATAATTTTGCCTTTTCGTACTGTTTATGGGGTTCTCAAGGCAAGAATACTGAAGTGCTTTGCCATTGCCTTCTCCAGAGGACCACATTCTGTCAGACCTCTCCACCATGCCCGCCCTAGATAGCATAATGAAAAGCAGAGACACTACTTTGCCAACAAAGGTCCGTCTAGTCAAGGCTATGGTTTTTCCAGTGGTCATGTGTGGATGTGAGAGTTGGACTGTGAAGAAGGCTGAGCGCTGAAGAATTGATGCTTTTGAGCTGTGGTGTTGGAGAAGATTCTTGAGAGTCCCTTGGACTGCAAGGAGATCCAACTAGTCCATTTTGAAGGAGATCAGCCCTGGAATTTCTTTGGAGGGAATGATGCTGAAGCTGAAACTCCAGTACTTTGGCCACCTCATGCGAAGAGTTGACTCACTGGGAAAGACTCTGATGCTGGGAGGGATTGGGGGCAGGAGGAGAAGGGGACGACAGAGGATGAGATAGCTGGGTGGAATCACTGACTTGATGGATGTGAGTCTGAGTGCACTCCGGGAGTTGGTGATGGACAGGGAGGCCTGGCGTGCTGCAATTCATGGGGTTGCAGAGTCAGACACGATTGAGTGACTGAACTGAACTGAACTGAAAATAAAGTCAGCCACTGTTTCCACTGTTTCCCCATCTATTTACCATGAAGTGACGGGACCGGATATCATGATCTTAGTTTACTGAATGTTGAGCTTTAAGCCAATCTTTTCACTCTCCTCTTTCACTTTCATCAAGAGGCTTTTTAGCTCCTCTTCACTTTCTGCCATAAGGATCATGTCATCTGCATATCTGAGGTTATTGATATTTCTCCCTGCAATCTTGATTCCAGCTTGCGCTTCCTCCAGCCCAGAGTTTCTCATGATGTACTCTGCATATAAGTTAAATAAGCAGGGTGACAATACAGAGCCTTGATGTACTCCTTTTCCTATTTGGAACCAGTCTGTTGTTCCATGTCTAGTTCTAACTGTTGCTTCCTGACCTGCAGATAGGTTTCTCAAGAGGCAAGTCAGGTGGTCTGGTATTCCCATCTCTTTCAGAATTTTCCACAGTTTATTGTGATCCACACAGTCAAAGGCTTTGGCATAGGCAATAAAGCAGAAATAGATGTTTTTCTGGAACTCTCTTGCTTTTTCCATGATCCAGCAGATGTTGGCAATTTGATCTCTGGTTCCTCTGCCTTTTCTAAAACCAGCTTGAAGTTCATGGTTCATGTATTGCTGAAGCCTGGCTTGGAGAATTTTGAGCATTACTTTATTAGCATGTGAGATGAGTGCAATTGTGCGGTAGTTTGAGCATTTCTTGGCATTGCCTTTCTTTGGGATTGGAATGAAAAGTGACCTTTTCCAGTCCTGCGGCCACTGCTGAGTTTTCCAAATTTGCCGGCATATTGAATGCAGCACTTTCACAGCATCCTCTTTCAGGATTTGAAATAGCTCAACTGTAATTCCATCACCTCCACTAGCTTTGTTCGTGGTGATGCTTCCTAAGGCCCACTTGACTTCACATTCCAGGATGTCTGGCTCTAGGTGAGTGATCACACCATCGTGATTATCCGGGTCATGAAGATCTTTTTTGTACAATTCTTCTGTGTATTCTTGCCACCCCTTCTTAATATCTTCTGTTTCTGTTAGGTCCCTATCATTTCTCTCTTATATTGAGCCCATCTTTGCATGAAATATTCCCTTGGTATCTCTAATTTTCTTGAAGAGACCTCTAGTCTTTCCCATTCTATTGTTTTCCTCTATTTCTATGCATTGATCACTGAGGAAGGCTTTCTTATCTCTCTTTGCTATTCTTTGGAACTCTGCATTCAAATGGGAATGTCTTTCCTTTTCTCTTTTGCTTTTCACTTCCCTTCATTTCAGAGCTATTTGTAAGGCCTCTTCAGACAGCCATTTTGCTTTTTGCAGTTCTTTTTCTTGGGGATGGTCTTGATTCCTGTCTCCTGTACACTGGATGCTGTTGCTGCTGCTGCTAAGTCGCTTCAGTCGTGTCCGACTCTGTGCGACCCCAGAGACGGCAGCCCACCAGGCTCCCCTGTCCCTGGGATTTTCCAGGCAAGAACATGGGAGAGGGTTGCCATTTTCTTCTCCAGTGCATGAAAGTGAAAAGCAAAGTGTACATTGGATAGAATATATAATATGATTAGATGTTGCTACAATGGTCTTGAGATTCCAGTTGTTAACAACAAACTGGGAAATTTGTAATAAGTTCATATGAGATATGGAATGCACAACATGGGAGCTAAGGAAGGCAACCGTTGTGTGATAGCTGTCCCTACTCCAGGGATTGGCAATTCTACATGACACAAGAGACCCTAGGTTATCAAATCATGGGTCAAGAGGGAATCTATACTGAATACTACAGGGCTCAATTTCGTTCCTGGTAATTCATTTGGCAATCATCAATATCAGAAGGTAAGTCCTATTAGACTCTCCTAAGATGGAATTTAGGACTTCCCTGGTGGCTCAGACTACCGGGATAGCATCTGTCTACAATGTGAGAGACCTGGGTTTTACACAGGAAATTCTTTGATGAGATACTTGCTGGTTTATTAAAGTATACTATATCTCAGCAATTGATTTTCTCTTAGTTTTTAATTCATGGCAAGCCATTTGAAAATTTCTCAATGCCCTTTGATCTGACCTAGCTGTAATTCAGATCATTTTCTTTCATAAAGACTCAAAAGAAATTATAATCTCAAATATTGTTTTCCTCCTTAATTTAGGGGATGTATTATCTTGCCTGATACTTTCCAAAGATTAGATTTTTGTATGTATTTTCAGTTCAGTTCAGTTCAGTTCAGTCGCTCAGTCGTGTCTGACTCTTTGCGACCCCATGAATCGCAGCATGCTAGGCCTCCCTGTCCATCACCAACTCCCGGAGTTCACTCAGACTCTCGTCCATCGAGTCCGTGATGCCATCCAGCCATCTCATCCTGGGTCGTCCCCTTCTCCTCCTGCCCCCAATCCCTCCCAGCATCAGAGTCTTTTCCAATGAGTCAACTCTTCGCATGAGGTGTCCAAAGTACTGGAGCTTCAGCTTCAGCATCATTCCTTCCAAAGAAATCCCAGGGTTGATCTCCTTCAGAATGGACTGGTTGGATCTCCTTGCAGTCCAAGGGACCCTCAAGAGTCTTCTCCAATGCCACAGTTCAAACGCATTTATCCAGGCATATAGAACATAGATAGGTAGATCCCTTTCAGATTCAAACTTCATTTGTTTGTGTATTCATTCATTTTCAAGAGAAGTAAAAGTTAAAGGGGCAGTGAGCCAGATTGGGGGCTATTTGTAAGTTCACCTATTTTGTTGGTATCCTGCTGTTGCAAAGCTGCAACTGAAGTAATTAGGTTCTTGTGCCCAAGCAAGAACTTTTTTTTTAATCACTGTTAATAAGTTGGTGCTAAGTCATGATAAGTGAAAAGGAATAGCTCCTTCTATCCTTACAGTGAAAACTTTTTCAACAGTTATATGAGTCTTGATATGCACTGAATTCTAATAAGGCAGGCAAATGTATATATTAATATATATGATCACTATTTTGAAGATAAAGAAAATAAGAAATATGATATGGAGCTATTAGAGGTATAGCAAATTTTACCCACTAATCAGTGAATATGTAAAAGATATCATAGACATCACTGCTCTCCAATGTTTAGCGGTGCCTCCAAAATAGTCAAGGCGTAAGAAGAATTAAGGTAGATAAAAGAAAAAGGGAAAGCATATGGAAAATACATAGAAAATATGACCTTCAATTCTATTACCCACAAATCATCATTTAAGTTTTTCTAAATTCAAAATGTTTTATTTCACTTTAATAGCAAGCCAAAGAAACTAAAACTAAAGAATGGCATATTGCTAACAATCGATACTTCAAAAATTTTTGTTTGTTAAAAATAATCTGCTCAAGTTAAAAATAGATTGTGGAAAACACTGAATTATTGTTATTTATTTTGACTTGTGTAACTTGGGGTTTACAGACAACTGTCTCACAAAAAGTTTTATCTAAATTATATTATCAGTTATATCTAATCCAAAACCAAACATAAACATTTGTATTTTTCTTAAAGATTAGAATTTAAATACCATTCCCATGGCATAATTCTCCAAGAGACATTAATAAAGGTTACAAATGTAAGCAAACTATCTTATAAATGCTACAAACCGTTTTAGTAGATGAAACATACCTTCTAAGATGATAGATAATATCTGTTAGAAACCCTGAGAGTTCCCATCTCCTTCCTGAACTAAAGACACTTTGCCTGTTCTCTAATTCAGTGTTGTTTCTTACCTTCTATTAATTGTTAAGATCACAGTACCCTTGATTGAAGACACACGAGATATTTGTCTTCTTCCAGTGTTGTAGACGTTCTACAACGCGCATTTTTAAATTGGAAGGAATATATGTCTTCATCTCAGAAATGTCATAATTATGCTTTCTGGTCTTTAGCGCATCCGTGTCACTGTGCTTATTTGTATATGGGAGCTATTTTTCACAAAGCCTTCTAGTTTTCTCTTCTAATTTAGACTCTTGTGTTTAGCACAGGATAATTTTCTTTCACAATGTTTCAAATGGTTCCCTTTCTTTCATTCTCTCTGTTCATTTAAGAAATTACTATCAGATAGGTCTTTGTCCTTTTAGATCTATACTTGGTGTTGCTTTTCTTTCATATATTCTAAGCCTTTGCCTTTTTTCACTTTGTATCATAGATTTGCCCATTTTTTCTTCTAGAAAACTCCTTTAGTCTTCACCATGTTCTGACACTCATGTTTTTAATCCCAAATAATTCTTTTCTTGTGTGTGCAATGTGATCTTTGGCTATCCATTTATAGCTATGAAGAAGCAGAGTGATCCTCTGTCATTAAGGATCTCCCCAATCCCCGCTAACCTCCTGCATTTGTTTGGAAATATATGTATGCAACAGGACTCTTATGTTAAAAGGGAGAATGGGCTGTAGACTGTGAAAGGGGCTGAGGTATGTTGACAAGTAAGATTCCATCTGGAGCAAGTGAGCAGAAAACAGGCAGATTGCTAGGAACCCTCACAATGATCAAAGTAAGGAGAAAATTATCTTGGAAGAGCAGTATAATTGCCTCGAGGACTGAGCAGCCTTTCCCTGTTGCTCCCCTCCACGCCTGCTAGGGAGATCCAGCTATATCCAGTTTAGCGCTGCTCTTGTATTTGGCCCCACAGCCCCTCTGAACCCTCCCGGGAAGATCTTTCTCTGTGTTTAAATGTCATGGGGTCACATGCCTCTTTTGCTTGTCCTTCTACATACTCTGGGAAGCTGAGTGGTCTGACTGGTTTTGCTTTCCTGGAAGCAGTATTTTAGTTGGTTGCTCAGACGATTGGTCTTCCACGCACTTGTGTTTTGTGGATCTGTTAATTGTTGCCTCTGCTCCTAAGGAGTCTCTCCCTAGTGGAAGTGGCATTCACACCTCTAAAGTGAATTTCTACTGTTAAAAATTTTCTGATTCAATTCCTTCTGTTTTCAATCTTTGAGTTAGGTCACCCCTTCTTATTTTCAGCTTTAACTGTACTTTTTCTAAGGACATCTACTGCAGATAACACTGTAAACCCACGTTCCCAGTTCATCTTGAACCACTGGTCCTGGTAAATTAGTGTATTTACTCAGGATGATAACTAAGACCCTACTAAGAGGTTGTCATTCCATTATCATCAAGGACATTTGGAAATCTTTCCAGCTTACAGCTTTTTTTACCTCTTTATTTTCCAACTAAAGTATCAATCAGTTTTCTTTCACCCTCTTCAGTCAGTGAATTTAAATTGGGTACTTTCAGAAAGCAGTGGTCACTTATACCTATGTGTTTTTAAGAGAGTCTGACTTTGGTTATAAAGAGATGTAATGCCAGCCTCCAGTTTAACTCGGAGGATTGAGTCACCTCTGTAATGACATGTTTCTCTGAATAGCCACAGGGCATCCTTTTGCCACTGAATCTCTGCTCTGCACCAGGTGACTAAAGGACCAGCAGCAAACAAAAGCACAGGTAAAAATATAGTTTTTGTTTAGTTTGAAAATTTTTTAGCCTGTTTTTAGAAACACGCTCTCTCAGAGGAGTTTAGAAGAAAACTACTTTTGCTTCATTTCTTGGAATACCTCAATTTCTTTTACAGCCTAACTTACTTTTGTTTACTTTCTAAATTCAGTATCTTTCAGAACGTGAACTTGCTATTCTGAGCTTAACATTGTAAAAAATACATTTGTCACTGATACATAGAACTTAAACTCCAGTTCGTTTTTTATTTACTATAAATTTGTATGTTAGGATTATTTTCACATTAATAACTATTCAAAACTTGTTTCATTTCTCTTCTACATGCACAGTTTCTCTGAAAAGCATCTTTTTGCACTATGTTGGGTTATCATAACCTAGTACTTCAGTTACAATAGCATCAGTATGTATTCTCTGAAGCAGGTTAGTAAACTAACTTATATAAGACATAGAATATTTGGCTTTATGAGACAGCCACAGTGTTAATACTTTTTATAACAAGTAGCTGTGAAGAATTCCTCAAGCTAACTTTATATACCTAAATGTTTTTCTTTAGAGTATAAGTGTATTTCTTTATTTGATAAAGATTTCATTTTTGCGTGATTGTTAATAAAAGTGTACTTTAAAAGAAATGTTACATAGTTATCATACTTACTATATTGGACAGTATTAGAGAATTGTTATTTGGAACATGTACTGCAGTTTTTAGGAAACATATGACATTTAAAATGGTTCAGAAGATGGTTATTTTGGAAGAATAAAAATAGGTTTAAAATTTTCTTTCCAAATACTAATAAAGGGACTGAATATTTAGAGATAAAAATCAACAGGCACTTCATACAAGAAAATCAGTAAAATTGAGAAGAAGATGTAAATGTATACATACATAAAGATAGATAGATTTAGATTTTCCAGGAAAAAAAGAACAAGAACCAAAACACTATGAGAAAGACAAATGGAGTTAAATATGACCTCTTTAACTCCTTCACTGCCAGCCCCTGAACGATGAACTTCTATCTAGACCCACTGGTAAGATATTCATGTTGCAAGAGTGCTGGAGTGGGTTGCCATTTCCTTCTCCAGGGGATCTTCCCAACCCAGGGATTGAACCCATGTCTCTCGCATTGTAGACGTACGCTTTACCCTCTGAGCCACCAGGGAAGCCTAACAATAAATACTTATATTGTAAAAATACTTGGGAGTTTAGTCACACGATTTATTTCAGCCTCATCTATAAATTAGAATTCAGTCTGATGACAGAAAGTAGGTTCCTTGTTAAAAAAGAAAGTGAAAAGAAAGTGAAGTTGCTCAGCTGTGTCCGACTCTGCGACCCCATGGACTATAGCCTGCCAGACTCCTCTGTTCATGTGATTTTCCAGGCAAGAGTAGTGGACTGGGCTGCCATTTCCTTCTCCAGGGGATCTTCCCAACCCAGGGATTGAACCCAGATCTCCTGCATTTCAGGCAGGCATTTTACTCATATATTTTTAATGTTTAAATAGAATCAGGAGCAAAGAGTTGGAAAGATGTTAAGTGGAGAATGTAAAAAATATTTAAAAAACAACAAGCTATAAAAAACTTCATGTTCAGAGATTCAGGGTTAATGTTCTTTATAATGTTTTTGAGAATCATAACATATGCCATGTTTGCTTAGCAATAGACTTCCATGGGAACCTGATTCTTTTTTGTGAAAACCTTTAGCAAATTCAGTAATTAGATTTATAGTTATTATACTTACATAATCATCTATAATTACTAGTTTGTTGAATCTAGTCTCCTGAAGCACATTCCTTGAATTTTTCTACGTATAATAGAATTGCAGATGCTATGAATTTCTACAGGAACAATTTTCAGTAGTCTTTCTCACAGACTGAAGTTTTTCACCTAAGCATTGGTCCAATGCTCATAATAGATCCAAATCAATAAATCCTTGATTGAGTTCCCTCTCATCAGAGTGAATGAATTCGCTCAGTAGTGTCCGACTCTTTGTGACCCGATGGACTGTAGTAGTCTACCAGGCTCCTCCATCCATGGGATTTTCCAGGCAAGAATACTGGAGTGGGTTGCCATTTCCTTCTCCAGAAGATCTTCCCTCTCATCAAGTACATTTAAAAAAAAAAAAAAACACACTTTCCAACTTTCAAGGACCACCATTTCCTAGATGCATTATATTGGGTGGTTTAAGAATTGGCTGTTATCCTAGGCTGAAATTACTCTGCCTTTGTCATAGGCGTTCCAGAAAAAAACATGTTGCAGCCTTAGTGCAACCCAGATCCTAAGACTGGAATATTTCTAAATTTCCTTATCGTATTAGGAAATTCTCTCAAGGTTACATTTGGAAACTAAAATGTATTTCAAAATATTTTCAAGTTATATGGTTTATGTTAAGCACGTGTATGCATGCTGTTACTACAGTCGTGTCAAACTGTTTGTGACCCAAAGGACTATAGCCTACCAGGCTCATCTGTCCATGGGATTCTTCAGGCAAGAATACTGGAGTGGATTGCCAATGCCTGCCTCAAGGGGATTCTCCCCACCCAGGGATCGAACCCTCATCTCCTACACTGCAGGCAGATTCTTTACCTCTGAGCCACTTGGGAAGCCTCTGTGGTAGACAGTAAACCGTCTGCCTGCAATGCGGGAGACCCAGGTTCGATTCCTGGGTCAGGAAGATCCCCTGAAGAAGGAAATGGCAATCCGCTTCAGCACTCTTGCCTGGAAAATCCCATGGATGGAGGAGCCTGATAGGCTACAGTCCATGGGGTCGCAAAGAGTCAGACACGACTGAGCGACTTCACTTTCAATGGTCTTGAACAAATACACTTTTTAAGGAACTAAAAATTCATTGTATAAAAAAGCATTTACTTCACATTTATGGTTAGTATATACTATTATAATTAATGTATAAACTCAACTTTCTTTACTAATATTAAAGTGCAACACATTTCTATCATGTGAATGGGTAACCACAGTACAGAATTAGTTCTATAATGATCTTTTACAAATTCATACAAATTAATGACTAATTGGTTACTATAGTTGGTGTTTCAACAGTTTATTATAATTTTTTTAAAAAGCATAATTTCGGCAATTTCACAATTGTAGATACTATTTCTTATTTAAATCTGATGGAGCTCAGGCTGACTGGCACATTCAGTTGCAATGTTAAGAATTTTATCTTTCATCTAGCAGGTGTACATGAAGTGGAAGCCTGGAGCCTTAAAAGGAGATATGAGATATCTAGGTAGCTAAGCATGTATGATCCAAACCTGAAAAGTGAAGAATATATGCCAACACAATTTCTCCAATGTTTACTTTTTTATATACCACAGTCTTTTCAGAAAGCTTAACTGTAATGGGTTTGACAGTTTATAAGCAAGTTTACTGAAGGTTGACAAGGATGTTAGCTGCAATGCTAAGTTCAGTTCAGTTCAGTTCCGTCACTAAGCCATGTCCGATTCTTTGCGACCCTATGAATTGCAGCATGCCAGGCCTCCCTGTCCATCACCAACTCCCAAAGTTCGTTCATACTCACATTCATCGAGTCGGTGATATCATCCAGACATCTCATCCTCTGTCATCCCCTTCTCCTCCTGCCCCCTATCTCTCCCAGCATCAAAGTCTTTTCCAATGAGTCAACTCTTCACATGAGGTGGCCAAAGTTATCAGCTTTAGCATCAGTCCTTCCAAAGAACACCCAGGACTGATCTCCTTTAGAATGGACTGGTTGGATCTCCTTGCAGTCCAAGGGATCTCAAGAGTCTTCTCCAACACTGCAGTTCAAAAGCATCCATTCTTCGGCGCTCAGCTTCCTTCACAGTCCAACTCTCACATCCATACATGACCACTGGAAAAACCACAGCCTTGACTAGACGGACCTTTGTTGGTAAAGTAATGTCTCTGCTTTTCAATATGCTATCTAGGTTGGTCATAACTTTCCTTCCAAGGAGTAAGCGTCTTTTAATTTCATGGCTGCAGTCACCATCTGCAGTGATTTTGGAGCCCAAAAAGATAAAGTCTGACACTGTTTCCACTGTTTCCTCATCCATTCCCCATGAAGTGATGGGACCAGATGCCATGATCTTCGTTTTCTGAATATTGAGCTTTAAGCCAACTTTTTCATTCTCCTCTTTCACTTTCATCAAGAGGCTTTTTAGTTCCTCTTCACTTTCTGCCATAAGGGTGGTGTCATCTGCATATCTGAGGTTATTGATATTTCTCCCGGTGATCTTGATTTCAGCTTGTGCTTCTTCCAGCCCAGCATTTCTCATGATGTACTCTGCATATAAGTTAAATAAGCAGGGTGAAAATATACAGCCTTGACGGACTCCTTTTCCTATTTGGAACCAGTCTGTTGTTCCATGTCCAGTTCTAACTGTTGCTTTCTCACTTGCATTATAGGTTTCTCAAGAGGCAGGTCAGGTGGTCTGGTATTCCCATCTCTTGAAGAATTTTCCACAGTTTATTGTGATCCACACAGTCAAAGGCTTTGGCATAGTCAATAAAGAAAAATAGATGTTTTTCTGGAACTCTCTTGCTTTTTCCATGATCCAGTGGATGTTGGCAATTTAATCTCTGGTTCCTCTGCCTTTTCTAAAACCAGCTTGAACATCTGGAAGTTCACGGTTCACATACTGCTGAAGTCTGCTTGGAGAATTTTGAGCATGACTTTACTAGCGTGTGAGATGAGTGCAATTGTGCGGTAGTTTGAGCATTCTTTGGCATTGCCTTTCTTTGGGACTGGAATGAAAACTGACCTTTTCCAATCCTGTGGCCACTGGTGAGTTTTCCATATTTGCTGTCCTATTGAGTGAAGCACTTTCACAGCATCATCTTTCAGGATTTGAAATAGCTCAACTGGAATTCCATCACCTCCACTAGCTTTGGCATTGCAAATTCATGTATGTGTCGACTGAGTATCAGGAAGTCAGGCCATAGTGGTGAGATGTTCAGAGAGCAATCCAATTCAGCAGGATTGCCATCTTGGTTAGAAAACCTGTCCCGTGTGAAAATGTCAACCAGAAGGCTATAAAATTGCAGAGAGGCATGGAGGAAGGGGTGATGGGCTAGATTCCATTCCATATTCATATACTGAAATATTAGAGTTTATGTTCACAAGAATAAATTTCAAAAGCTGAGAAACAGAGGATAGATATCAGTACTATATTTAGATATACAAAATGCTATCATTATTTATCATCATACCCTTGTCCCTACCTTGCTGGAAATACAGTACTGTGTTATGCTGTGAAGACAAATTAAAACAATATAAATAAAAATCAAATAGGTGAGACAGTGAAACTTTTCCTAGTGGACTGATGGTAACTGGTCCTAGAATCTAAGATTTTAACCTCTGCTCCATCCTGACTTCTGTTATATTGCACAGAGATTTCCTTATTTTGTGTTGTAAACACACCAGGGTAGTTGGACAGAACTCAAGGAAAGAAATATAGTTTGGGAAAGGATTTATGGTAGAGAGGCATGCAAAAGAATAAAAATAAAAATAGTGCCATAAAAACTGAAGAATTTTTTTTAAAAGGTCAGAAGTCAATTTCTGTCAAAAAGGTACAATTGGACAAAATACAGAAGAATTGGAAGTGCTTAAAAAAACAAAGAATAAAAAATAAAAATAAATAAAAATTTTAAAAAAGTAAAAAAAACACACACACACACACAAGAAAAAAATGATCTGAAGTTGAATAGGTAAAATCCAATTTCCTGTATTATTTAAAATTGGTTGGGTAAATCACCAAAATTAAACTTTAGACAAGGAAATAAAAAGAACAACCCAAGCGTCATTTTCGTATCCTGTCTCTCTGAATACTTCTATCATTCTGACTAGCGCTTTGCATTGTTTACAATCAGGGAAGGCCAGTTACTCTATAACATATTTTCTCACTTGTAATAAACGATATAGTGGCACTGTGCATTGCCTTTTGTAGAAAGTAATAACACTAATCAATTTTTTCAGGTCTGTCTACTGTTAGTTTTCCTTTACCACAAATATTTAACCTAAGATTAGCTTTTAATATTCATGCATCAGAATAGAGTGTTAAGTTACATGGCTGATGTTATTTACTACAATTACAAAAAAAACCTCTCTTATTTACTGAAAAGGGCTTTTTCTTGCCATATTGCAGAAAAACCTACCATTTTCTCAAATAACTTCATAAAAAACGATCTTTGTAGTAAAACCAACTCAAATGTTACCTTTTTTATCAAGTTATGCCTGATTCCTTATAGTCAGTATTAATGTACCACTTCTTTCTTTTCCAAAGAACTTTTAAATTTTTTTTAAAATTTGAGTAATGGTTTTGAATAGCTGCTAAATCAACATAGTACAAAATCCAAACAGAAGTTTCTTTCCCACCAAAATCTCATCCCACCTCTGCCCATTTCTCTCCTTCAGCCACAAGGTCTTTTTCCTGGAGGCAACCAATATAATTGAGTACTCTTCCAGAGATACTCCACAGTACACATATCACATATCTACACATACACATTACATATATTAAGTGTTAGTCATTCAGTAATTTGCGACCCCATGGATTGTAGCCCATCAGACTCCTTTGTGCATGGAATTCTCCAGGCAAGGATACTGAAGTGGGTAGCCATTCCCTTCTCCAGGGGATCAATTGCAGGCAGATTCTTTACCTTTGGACACCTGGCCTACACATACTTATATATACATGTATATATCATTTTCTCAGAAAAATAATGGCAGCATTATATGCATATCTAGCTTTTAAAAAATTTTAAGTATATTGTAAGACATATACATAAAATAAATATATACCTTAAAGAATAATTATGAAACCTGGTGAATATCCTTATTGATAAGGAGAAGAAACCTCATTCTTTGTTTCAGCTGCATAGTATTTCATTGTGTAGAAAGCCATAGTTTATTTAACCAGTTCCTTGATGATGGACATTTTTTTCCAAATTGCAAAAGATGGGCAATGCTGCAGTGAATAACAAAGAAGTATGATTTCTGGGGGAAAGTTTTTGTGCATTTGTAATTCAGATAGAAACTTCCAGTCTCCTGTTTCTTCATTACAAACAGTTTGGAGCCAGTGCCTGCACATTTCACCTTGCTCAAATTTGCTACCTTACTAAAATATGTATGCTTGTACGGAGAAATGGGTGCTGTGAGCAAAACCAGGCCAACCCTAGATTCCAAGCAATTTCAAGACAAAGGCAGAAATCGATATTAGGTCACGCTTACCTAAAACAAAACAATATGTCCTGGCCACAACCTTTGTCCTTCCACATGCCTGCCCTGCCACTCTAGTGTGTAGCCTGACATTCAGATCTGGTATCTGGTATATGACATTCAGAACCTAGATCAAACTATTTAAATATCATTGCAGTCCCTGGACCTGAGGTTTGGCCTCAGGCTCTTGTTCCTTGTTTCTGTTGCTTATTCTGCCCGTATCCCAGCTCTTCTGTTCAATGACTTGCAAAATATTTGGGGGTAATTGGGTGTTTTAAGTTATAATCTTGACCATGGACATTGAAAACAATCTTAGTAACATTTCATAGGCCACTAAATTGCTTTATAGTTCAAAAACTCTGAGTAGAAAACTGAGGGTTTAAATCAACCTAATGTTATTTTAAGGAGCTTAGTTAAAAATGGCTTGACAGAGGGAACGTTTTATTCAAAATGTGGTCCTAAGATTTTGTGTGCTTTTCCAAGAAAGCTGTTGATCTTGACTGTAAGAAATTTCAAGTTCTGAAGGAGAAGTAACACTTTTTGACAATGACTAAGTGTATATGCTTATGTAAAGACAATTACTCTTTCAGGTTGTAAAATGTTCCTGCTTCATAAAAAACATGGCCTTTCACACTGAAGAGTGAATTTCCTGTTAGCACAATAATACTGAAACAGGCATTTTCATATACTTACAAAACTTAAGTTCATTTTTAGGAAGGGAAGCAGTTTTGTACAATCAGGATAGTCCAGTAGTTCCAAAATGTATGCAGATGGAGGAACACTCGTGTTCTTCAGTCATGATGTAGAGTTATAATAAAATTCAGTACCTAATGATGAATTGTGAAACTTATAGCGATCTTATCATATAGTAGATTATATTATAAACTTATATGCATGAAGTTGTTAAGAAAAATGTATGGGAAAATATCCATTACAATATATATTTTCTTCTGCTGGGACAATTAGGTCTAGCTTTTACAATACTGATATTTCATGAGAGAATAACTTAAGAACCATCAGGATAAGACAGTGATTAACAGACTAAGGCAATAATATCCTTCAGAGGAAAAAAATGGGAGCCTATTATTGGCTTTTTCTCTAATTAGCAGGTTAACAATTATTTCTACAGAGTTGATTTGAACTCAGCAGCTCTGCTCTGTTTTCCATTCTGACAAACATTTAGCATATATATATTTATTACTGGCAACAAAATACCACTTGGAAAATACTTTACTTAAAGGTTTGTAAGTAAAACACTGCATTTTAAAATTTCCAATAAAAATGGGAACCATGACCTTCAGGATATCTGTTTAAACCCTGTGGATTTAGGAGCAGACACTTGGAGTTTTAAAGGTTTTGAAAACAAATACCAATAGCATGAAAGAAAAAGAAACAGAAGAGTTGTAGATTAGGGAAATTAATTCCTTTCACTAATACATTAATATTGAGATGCATGTATATGTTTTAGGGGAATACTTCCCAGAGTATTTCCTCTAATCTTACAGATTAGTATGAATCACCACGTTCTATGGAAGAAAAAACTACCCTGAGTGTATAACAGAAATTTAGAGTGGCAATCAAAATTAAAACTAGCAGGATTAATTTATGGATGTATAATATTATTATTTTTCTGTGTTGGTGATTGTTAAAACTACTGTGAAGTTCTTCCAAATGACTGGATCCTGCCGCTCTCATCTCTGTCCTGGATGGACAAGAGCTTCCCCCCAGGCTTCCTGCCTCTTTCCTGTGCCCTTTCCCTTTCGGGCTAGCCTCAGCACAGCTGCCTGAGGAGTCCGGTTAAACCCAAGTCACTCTTCTCTCCAAACTCGGCAATTCCTTCCCATCTCATTTAGACTGATGGCCAAAGCCTCAGCAAGGCCTTGCAAGACCCTTCTCTTACCTCTCTGTCCCTTTAGTCACTGGGATCTTTGAAGTCCCTGAAACGCAGCAGGCATGTGCCTGCCTCAGGGCCTTTGTGCCTGCTTTGCCCCCACACTTCGCCTGACATCCTCCAAGCTTACACTCTATCTTCTTTTCATATCACTTCTTTTCAGATTGCCAAGGCATTCCCATCTAAAAAGAATCCTTCCTTAATTCTTTTCTTTGCTAGTAACGCTTTCCAGTGAACTCTACATTTATTTGCTCACCTTGCCTGTCTTCCTTGCAAGGATTTAAGCTCTGTGAAGGCAGAGGGCTTTTGTCTGTTTTGCTCAACTACTGTATTCCTAGTACTTAGAACGGGAACCTGGTATACAGAAGGTGCTTGATACAAATTTTCTGAACACTAAATACTCTGCTTTCACACAGGGGCCGGGGCCCCAGAGACCACCAGGAACACACCTGTCATTCCGTGAGCTGGGTGATGACACGTGTAGCAAAGGAAGATGCGCCTATGGGAGCTGGAGTGTCTCGGTGAGAGGGGCTCAGACCGAGTTTAGGCTGAGTTGGGTGATTTGGCAGAGGGCCTGAAAAAACAGGGATTTGCTCAAGATTGGATGCAGTCAGGACACAGGGGCACTTTTATGCTGAATAAAGAACAGAGGTCATTCATTTAGCAAGAAAGGCATGTTTGATGCTCTGAGGGGAGCCCTGGGTTCCTGGTTTTATCTCTGCTTAGACACGATGAAAAAGTGGCCTTGCCTAGTCTCATTTTATTATGGTGTAAGAGTAAACATGTTTGAAGTTTGCATTCTGTGAGATTGTTTATGACTAGTAGGAGAATAAAAAGGCCTAGTTGTGAGTGTTCAGAACTTCTGAAATCAGCGGTGGTTAGGGGAATGCTTTTTTGAAAATGTATCACAAGCAAGTAAACTTTGGGGGAGGAAGGCGTGAGAAGGGACATAGGGATAAGCAGAGCAGAGAGACTTCTCTTCAAACTCTTGCATCTGTACATGACAGGCCTTGGAAAAATCCCTGATGCTGGGAAAGATTGAGGGCAGAAGGAGAAGGGGACGACAGAGGATGAGATGGTTGGATGGCATCACAGACTCGATGGACATGAGTTTGAGCAAATTCCAGGAGTTGGTGATGGACAGGGAAGCCTGGAGTGCTGCAGCCCATGGGTATGCAAAGAGTTGGACATGACTGAGTGACTGAACTGAGCTGATGATAGGCCTTCTCCCCTAGGGGGGCCCCTCTCCCTCCTCACCATCCTTCACTGTCAGGACAGGACAGGCTTACTCAGGTGATGTCTGAAGCCTGCTTGATAGTAAACAGTCCCCACCTTCTTGTTGCTGGTGTCACACTCTTCCTCTCAGTGGATGAAGAAGGTCAGAACTGTGAAGTGAAGGTCAAAGCAGAGGCAGCTAAGCCTTCATCACTGTGACTTCCTTCTACCAGAGGAGGTTCTGAGGAGAAAACTACTTCTCTTTACCCTGTGGCTTTCCTGTACATATCACTTTTCTGGGAATCATTTATCCAGGGCCCTTCAAAGTGCCTTCATTGAAGTTTCCCAGTTGGAGGAAAGGAGTTTGTCCTTAATACGTGCTCCAGAACAAACCTAAAAAGAGAAAACTGGTTAATAAAATTTAGGGGAAGAATCCAGGTTGAACTACTCTTGCATTCCCACTCCTAATATCCTGCCAGCTCTTCCTAAAATGTCACCACTTAGAGATTTCTTTAAAGGAGTAAAACTTCCTGGACAGATTGTGAGAGGGAGGAAGGGAAAAAAAACAGGGAAGGTGTTCCTGGTGACTCATGGTTAAGTGTGGATAATTCACAGATTGCTATGCTCTGCCGACTAGTCAAGATACAGGTAGAACTGGGCAGTTAGGATTCTGACGGCCTGAGTGGGGTGAGGGGAAGTGGTCGAGGGAGATTCTGAAGCAAAGGGCGGGCCTGGAGAGGTTCCCCTGTGAAGGAAGGAGGGTGGGAGGAGCACACAGATAATGACTGCACAACGAGGGGAGGGAATAGGACAAAGTGTCTGGAGGTGCCCAACTCGGGAGTCTCCTCTCAGGAAACCATGGTTATTAGGAGAGTGACTGAAGGACACCAGTGCCATGACCTGCCTGTGTGGGAAGACAAACAGCGAACAGAAGACACAGGCAGTGAATTTTCCTTATTTATTTTGCCTGTATTCGCTTCCACCTGCACATTTTATCAGGAGGTCTGCCAGCCGACTGCCGTGGAATGTGCGCCTCCCATCAACTGGAATAAAAAGATGAACAATGTTCATGAACAGTGAACAAAGGATAGGAGACAAGAACCACTTGGTAACTTTGTAGTAAATGAATGAAGACCTTAGTGTGACAGTGATGAGGCAGGGGACAATAATCAGTGGAAAGTGATGTTTTGAATAAATGCAAAAGCCAGAAGCATTCTGGGAGAACAGATTTTTTTTTTCTGTATACATATGTAAATTCTCTAACATAAACTGAGAGAAAAAGTTTTTTTCTATTAATGTACTACCTTATGTGCATTCATTTTTTTGTTATCCTGAGGCAAAATATAATAAAAAAATTCAAGATAAGGGGCAGTTTTGAAGACTACAATTCTTATTGTACTCATAAAATTATACTCCCTTGAAACTATTGTTCTCTTCCAATCATAATTTATGCCTTCAGTATATTTCATGTTACTAAGTAATCTCACTCATCTGTGCACTGAAGAGGAATACAGATACTTATTCAATGAATGGGTGAGGAAAATACCTACCTCTATAGCTCTTAAAAACTGATATTTTGCGCATTTTCATTGACTTGTGCTCTGCTGTGCTTAGTTGCTCAGTCGTGTCCGATTCTTTGAGACCCCATGGACCGTATCCCGCCAGGCTCCTCGGTCCATGGGGATTCTCCAGGCAGGAATGCTGGGGTGGGTTGCCATGCCCTCCTCCAGGGGATCTTCCCAACTCAGGGATCAAACCCAGGTCTCTTGCATTGCAGGCGGATTCTTTACCGTCTGAACCACCAGGGAAGCTCTTTCATTAACGTAAGACTTTTAAAATGTCTTTGAATAAAGTCTTACTTACAATTATTGTTTACCTCAGTGTCCTAGTCTGCGAAATCTTATAAGGTTCGGCTGGTGACACCTGGTGGTTAAAAATGATAATTACATACCACATGCAGCCCATGGTGATCAGCTTTGCTGTGAGAAATACAAGCCAGTTTCCTTGGAAGCATTTCTGTCTGAGTTCCTGCTTCGAAGCAACCAAAACAAAGCCTCTCTGACCTGAACAGAAAGGCACTGTTCCATGAGCACAGTGCTGCCACCTAACGTTCACACCGTGGATATCAGTGGATACCAAGTATCCACTCCTGATCACAGGAATTTGTATTATCACTGGCACCATCTTTTAGCCCCTTTGATATTCCCAAGGTCTCAATTCAAAGTCTAAAGTGGGATAAATATAAGTCACCTGGCCACAGTCACATATTAGCACCCTAGCTGCAAGGAAGGCCAGCAAAGCAACCAGACATTTGGCTTATTGAATGAAATAAGGAAAGGTATTATAAGATTAAATAAATATTTATTCAAGACCTAAGAACAGAACCTGAGATTTGATAGATTTTCCAAAATGGTAGTGAATACTATTTTACATCTTTATTTGATCATAAGATTCTTTTGAAGGCAAGGACCACATCTTAGTCATTTTGTATTCTGGACTCAGCATCTGATGCTCCATGAATGTTTGCTGAATTGCATTGCTTGCCCTTGAATAGAAACTGGGTCACTGCAATCACTTTTGTGTCCCAATTTATTTACAGGGATCTTTAAGGCCTTTAAATAAAATGCACTTGGATATAAATATAAAAACTATAATAACCAGCTAATGTGTTTAAGTCTTTTTCCTCAAAACTATCACTAACAGAAAATTAAATCTCTCCACAGGTCTTACAGAGTGATATTAAGGTGGAAGATAAGATTTTTATCTCATCATGAAACCATTATCTGAAGGACAGCTAAGGTTTTATGTTGTTCAACCAATACATCTCATGTCATGGCTATTCATACTTTTCATTCTGAAGTCTATCTCTTCCCTGAAACCTGCCCGACTTCCAGTTTATCAAAGAAAGCCCTTTATAGCAGCCTGGAATGCTCCAACAGATCAGTGTTTGATGAAATATAATATAAGCCTGAATTTGAAAATGTTTCAGGTGATTGGAAGTCCACTGGCCCGGGCCAGGGGGCAAAACATCACTATATTTTATGTCAACAGGTTGGGATACTATCCATGGTATACACCCCAAGGAGTTCCCATTAACGGAGGTCTCCCCCAGAACATAAGTTTGCAGGTGCATCTGGAAAAAGCTGATCAAGATATCAGTTATTACATCCCTTCTGAAGATTTCAGTGGGCTTGCTGTTATAGACTGGGAATACTGGCGACCCCAGTGGGCCAGGAACTGGAACACAAAAGACATCTACAGACAGAAGTCAAGAAAGCTTATTTCTGAGATGCAAGAGAATGTATCAGCTGCTGATATTGAAAATTTAGCCAAAGCAACCTTTGAAGAAAGTGCAAAAGCTTTCATGAAGGAAACCATTGAACTGGGGATTAAGAGCAGACCCAAAGGCCTTTGGGGGTACTATTTATATCCCGATTGTCACAATTATAATGTTTATGGCCCAAACTACACTGGGTCATGCCCGGAAGAAGAAGTTTTGAGGAACAATGAGCTCTCTTGGCTCTGGAACAGCAGTGCTGCTTTATATCCTTCTATTGGAGTCAGGAGATCTCTCGGAGACAGCGAAAATGTTTTGCGTTTCTCACAATTTCGGGTGTATGAATCTATGAGGATCTCTACCATGACGTCCCATGATTATGCCCTGCCTGTGTTTGTCTACACAAGGCTAGGCTACAGAGACCAGCCTTTACTTTTTCTTTCTAAGGTAAGACGCCTCTTGCCAAAGATAAGATTTCTTCTTATTTCTGAAAGAGACATTGCTTTGTTAATTATGTTCTTGTAAGGATTCTCAAATAGTAGTCCGTTAGGAGCATAATTCCTCCTTTGAGTAGTCATCCACTCAGATCCTCCATTTATACATACTAAATTTGAGTTATTTATTATTAGTCTTTCAAGGAACAAAGTATGTAGGGAAGGGGGTTAAAGTACAATGTCAGTAACTACTTCTGCTCCCCAACTGTGATTGCTCTCTTGCAAAGGTTACTGAAATGGTTGGGGGTGAACAGGTTGGAAAATCAGAGAGGACACTGTAAAATGGAATAGTTTGCTCATATGTGTGGAAGCAGAATTGTAGGCATTTCTGCTACTGGCATCACCATTAAAAATCTTAAAAGAAGAAAAGTATTTTCTTTTTAATGCACAATAGCAGGTTTGATAAAAGGCATAAGGGAGACACAACAATATGAATATACTTAGAAATAACTAAGATAGTAAATTTTATGTTTTTCTCCACAAATAAAAATAATTTTTAAGGGTATAAGGGAATTATGAATCTGCTAAAAGTAGGTAGCTGTATAGATTTAACCATCTGGTTTATTCTTGAGTCTATGACCACAACTCATGCAAAGTTGGTAAGAGTGGTATGAATTTCTGAGTTCAATAATAAATTCATTACTAGTAGATGGTTTTGTAACTCTAGGTTAAAACTTACAAATAGAAGTTTTGCTCTAATTATTCTACTCAAGTCATATATGTAGCCAAAGATGTCACACAAACTGTGTCACTTTTAAGATAGATGAAGCTAGTTAACTTAAGTTGCTTCAGTCCTGTCTGACTCTTTGCAACCCTATGGACTGTAGCCTGCCAGGCTACTCTGTCCATGGGATTCTCCAGGCAAAAGAATAAACTTCTCCAGGCATAAACTTTTTATGATGAGGACGCTTGAGCCTGGTTCACCTTCACATTTGCAGAATAGAGGTGTCTTTAGATATTGCTATACACTAGGGATGGATCATTTTTCTTTTTTCTCCACCATTACAAGTTTCAATTCACCAGCATGTATTAAACTGTAAAGATGTTCTGGTATTAAGTATCCAAAGGGAGAGATTCAGAAAACACCCTAGTGAGGGCTCTACCAGGACCAGTAGGTATCTATGGAGCAGACAGAGAGTAGAGCTTACTTCTCAGAAAGCAAAATAACACGAATCATCAGGATTTGGTAAACACTATGCCTCTGACACTGTTGATGAGATGAGTAAGGAAAAAAATTCTCTCTTGTAAACTGATCGTCATACTACCTAGAATAATCAGCAACAACTGATTGAGAATGATAGGAAAAGTTCTAGAATTGAAAGTTGAACAACACCCTCTTATCTATGAAACTTCTTTTGCTTTTCAATGTTTGCCTCAAGCAAGTTCCTTTCTTTAGTGATAACACATTAAGTTTTGGAAGAAATAATAAACTTTAAAGGACAAAGTGTTCATTTTAAAAGATTAGATTAAATAACTGCTACATTCTGTGCATTCTGCAAGCTGATGGTAAGCTCATTCTTGAATAACTACAGCCTCAGAGACATACTGTTCTAAGGGAATAAGGAACAACAGTTAGAATCTCACCCTGAAACAATTTTCTTTTTGAGTCCCATGGTATCACTCTGTAAACTTTCTGGATGGCGAGGCATTTCCTCATCTTTGAAACCATCAAACCACCACTTTATTCCATCTTTCATAAAAATCTGCCCATAAATTTTAAAAATCTGATATTCACTTATTCCAAATTGTAAATGCTAGTAATGACTTCCATTTCTGACTTTCTGAAGATATCTGCATTTTAGAATGTGTGTGTGCATGTGTACAGAAATATAATTAGGATTAGAAAAACAATTTATCAATAAGTGGCAAATCTCTTCTCTCTCCAGACCTCAACGCCTCACTGCTTAATCTATAAAATGACACAATATTACCTGCCTTACCTACCTAGGAGAAACATTATGAAAAATGAGAAGATTAAAAATGAAAATTTAAAGTGTTAGAAAAATATATATGGTGTAGCTGCTCACTTTCTAATAAGTATCAGAGCCTTGAACTTGAAAGAGGAATATGTAAGAATGAAATTTCAGTCAGTAGCCATTATATTAGTCGATCAGTCATGCCCGAGTCTTTGTGACCCCATGGACTGCAGCCCACCAGGCTCCTCTGTCCATGAGACTTTCCAAGCAGGGATACTGGAGTGGGTTGCCATTTCTTCCCTGATAGCTCAGCCATTATATGGGGGTTGTAAAACCTCATTTCACACAACAGATTGCCTAAACCACATATATAAATGCAATGTTGATATCACTTGAGCTGTGCTTTAAAAAAAGTAACAAAAGGGATTCTCTTGGTTATTGATTTAAAGGTGTTTTTCCCAGTAATTAATATTCCCTCTGGTAATACGCAAAGGAAGCTCATTAGTGATGCTCCAGCTCCCCACACTGGGCTCCTTACTTACATGCACTGTGGTAAAACTTGAGGGACTAAAACCCAAGTGTAAAGAATAAATCCTCTGTGTGCCCCTGCTTTTTCCTTCCAAAACCTTGATTGAGCAGAGAATCGTGGGTAGGGCATGGCAGCCCTGCAACATGCTGGGCCCTGAAAGATGTGTTGCTATTATGATGCTGTTCATTTACTTTTCCTTTCATGTGGCATCACTCACGTGGCCCAGCTCTCAGGTGGTCCCAACTTACTCCTAGAGGCATCTTACTTGTGACTTCAAGCACTGAGTAGTGTCCTTGCTTTTCTGGTCCCCTAAACGTAGCTGTTCTGTGATTATTCAGCACCCTGCTCTCCACTCGGTGACAGCGAGCTAATTTGGTCACTGAGAGGATTTGGCCTAAATATCTACTAATGACTCCTTACCTCCAGTTAACATGCTAGAAGACTTGCCATTTTGAATCATTCCCAATAAACTCTCTTTGATAATGACTGTCAATGACACATTGGAAAGAAACCAACATTGCCTCCTGATATCAGCCTCAGAATGGGTAGCTTTCACCATAAACATCTGTAGTTTCCATAGTTACTGCATATGGATCAACAACAGATAAGGAAGAATTGTAAATTTTGTATCTACCCCTCCCTCTGATGACAAAGCCTTAAACTAAAGGAATTCATGGACAATTTCTTGTTTCCAGTTTAGCATGCAAGAAGCTTGAAAGTTGCCACTTGGCCCTAAGAAATAAAAGGCTAAACAAACTGAAAAAAAAATCCAACTCTTCTTAGAATAATAAGAGAAGTGTGGACACACAGGGAAAATTGCTGCCTTCAAATTTGGAGAGACAGACAGGTGAATACAGAGAAACCCAGCTTACCAGATCAGAAGTCCTTGGGCAGAAACCTCTGTGGGAACCACTGACAGAGCACGGAAAGCTGAACTGTAATTAGGAAACTGCTGGTGGCTCAGCAACAACAAGACTGAGAGATTAAAAACTCCAGGGGCACCCAGTCATGCGGGCTGGGGGAGCACACTTTCCCCTGCAGGAGCTCACTAGGTCCTTCTAGTGAATATTGGAGAAACCCTCCCCTCATGCATCTAATAGGTGAAAAAGAAAAGGAACCATTTTGAGTATTCCAGAGCATTCTGTTCTTCTGCACAAGGTCCAGCCCCAGGAGAAACTGTTTAACCACAGCCAAATTGCTGAGGTTTTACCAGAACCTAACTGGTCTGCAGAAAAGGAAACCAACTCCACCTGGTTTTAGATTTCCACTTGGAAGAAGGAACATACCCATCTCTAGCCCCATCTAGCCAGCCTGTCCCACCTAACAGGGAGTGGCGGCAAAAACTGAGAAGCAGTTGTGAAGTTCACAGTCCAGAGGCAAAACCTCACTAAGACTGAGATCTAATCATAGGACTGTAAAGTCTTTCATTACGCCCACACCTTACTGGCATATTACTAAAGGTCTATTTATAGCAGCTACTCTTGACTCAGAGGGTAAAGAATCCACCTACAATCAGGAAACCTGGATTTGATCCCTGGGTTGAGAAGATCCCCTGGAGAACGAAATGGTAACCTACTCCATTATTCTTGCCTAGAGAACCCCCATGGACAGAGGAGCCTGGCGGGCTACATACAGTCCATGGTGTCCCAAAGAATCAGACAACTGAGTGATTAACACTTTCACTTTTACCTAGTATGAGCTATCTACTTATGGAGAAAAATCAAATCATATCTAGCTATCAAGGAAACAATTACAAGACATAGTAAAAGGCAAAAACACACCTTGCAGAGACAAAGCAAACACCAGAGCTTGACTCAGATACAGCAAGGATGTTGGAATTATCAGACCAGGAATTTAAAACAATTATGATTAATATGCTAAGGGCTCTAATGGATGAAGCAGAACAAATGCAAAAACAGACAACATAAGCTACATAAGAGAGATGGAAGGTGCAAGAAAGAAGCAGAAAGAAATGCTAGCAATCAAAAACACTGTAACAAAAAGGAAGGATATCTTTGACGGCTTTATTATTAGACTAGACGCAGCTGAAGAAAGAATCTCTGGCCTTGGAGATATCTCAGTAGAAGCCTCCAAAACCGAAAAAGCAGAGAGAGCAAAGACAGGAAAAAAAAAAAAAAACAACACAACAGAACAGAACATCTAAGGACTGTGAGAGAGCTAAGGTGTAACATACACATAACAGGAAATCATGGGAGACTGTTGGGGATTCTGCCCCTCTGATCATGTCGTGTGACTATGACATCTCTACATTCAGGAAAGTTTCAATGTGAGTGGAGGGAGAAGCTCTGCTCCTTTAGGTCTTTGTTAAAAGAGGCAATGGACCTGGACCCAGCAGAGTCCTCATTCTGAGCTCTGCATCACTTACCTCTCCTCTTTCCAGTATTTCTCATATCATATATAATTCTCAAAACCATTTCATTTACACTATCTCATTTGAACCTCACAAAAACTCCTCCCCTTCCTGTCATGTCATCTCTGATCTGTTCAGCAGACATTGTGGTCCTGGGAAATGGAAAGAGATGTGAACCTGAAAACAAATTAAACCAAAATTACCAGAAAATTGCCCAGAAAAAAATTTTTTTTAAAAAAACTGAGATTGTAAAATCTTTCATTTAGTGGACTATAAAAGTGCGGGTGATATGAATATAAAATGTCTAAGATAAAACACCATTTGAAAGTTCTGCCTTTAATTTCTACCAGATTGCCCAATTATATTTCCAGCACAATAGTGATGGAAATTAATCCGTGAAGTAAAAGGTTAATGCTTAGCATTCAAAAGAATGAGAGAATATAACATAGCAAACTTATTTAGAAAATCAACTGCAGAAACTTAATTTAGGAAGCCAACTGTACACATTCAAGTTTTAATTTCCCTCTGAAATTACCTAGATTCATGTTAATCTTTAAACACTAAAACAGTAATCCTTTAGGATTACAAAACCAAAACTCTCTCTGCAGAAATTTTGTTTTCGTCTGTCTTAACCATATTGAGAAAAATCCCAGTGGCCTTACCCTGACTGGATGATCATAAATAAACCCATTAATCAGGTACAAATAATTAAATACAAATCATTTCACGGACCAAATATAAGCGCCAGATCAAATCAGATCCTGCAGATCTATAACACTGTGTTCCTTTGCTTAGACAGGGAATCCAAATGACACAAAACCCCTCCGATAGAAAATAAAAATGAAAAAAAAAAAAAAACCCCAACTCTCCCCACCCTCCACCCCAAGCCACTGCAGAAGCAAAGTTTTCAGGAGAGTTGCAAACTGAAAAGGGAACTTGGGTGAGATGACTGCAAGGCATTCCTCACATTTAGAGAAGGAAAACTTTTGGATTCTGTTTCCAGGTCATATACTTATTGTTGATTTGTGTGTGTATGCCCCTGGTCAACTTTGATGGAAAGTACTAGTTGCTCAGTTGTATTCAAGTCTTTGAGACCCCTTATGCTGTAGCTCTCTAGGTTCGTCTGTTCATGTAACTTGATTAAACAACTTTTAATGGCTATTTACAGGCTGTCTTAAAAATAATATCCCGTTTGGCAAAATATACTTTAAAAACATATATTTAATATGTTTTCTGTATGATTATAGAGTATAATTTCTGAGCCCTGGTTCATTTATTTATAGCATTTGCATTACTCTAAGAAGTTGGAGAATAGGGTCATCCTATTTTACTGAATTTAGCTTCCAATCCTAATTCCTGGCATGTTGTTTTATATTCAAATGAATAATGAACTCTACTGTCTTCAATCTAGCAAGATCTAATCAGTACTATTGGAGAAAGTGCTGCCTTGGGAGCTGCGGGCATTGTTATTTGGGGAGACATGAATTTGACTTCATCTGAGGTAAGACAGTACCTTAGGGGTGTAGTTACTATTATTTAAATTCTTGCTCTGTTCTCCAATAAAACTTTAATCAGATCTCTCAGGTCTCCCATAGTAAACCTGTTTTATGATTAAAGTCCAATTTACCACCTGATACAGAGAAGGACTTTATGTTTGGGGGCTCCAGAATCACTGCAGATGGTGATTGCAGCCATGAAATTAAAAGACGCTTACTCCTTGGAAGGAAAGTTATGACCAACCTAGTTAGCATATTGAAAAGCAGAGACATTACTTTGCCAACAAAGGTCCGTCTAGTCAAGGCTATGGTTTTTCTAGCGGTCATCTATGGATGTGAGAGTTGGACTGTGAAGAAAGCTGAGTGCCAAAGAATTGATGCTTTTGAACTGTGGTGTTGGAGAAGACTCTTGAGAGTCCCTTGGACTGCAAGGAGATCTAACCAGTCCATTGTAAAGGAGATCAGTCCTGGGTGTTCTTTGGAAGGACTGATGCTAAAGCTGAAACTCCAGTACTTTGGCTACCTCATGCGAAGAGTTGAGTCATTGGAAAAGACCCTGATGGTGGGAGGGATTGGGGGCAAGAGGAGAAGGGAATGACAGAGGATGAGATGGCTGGATGGCATCACTGACTCTATAGACATGAGTTTGGGTGAACTCCAGGAGTTGGTGATGGACAGGGAGGCCTGGCGTGCTGTGATTCATGGAGTCACAGAGTTGGACACAACTGAGTGACTGAACTGAACTGAACTGAACTGACATAGAAGGAGTGCGATAAAGGTGAACTTTTGCTAAGATATTAATAATAATACTGACCATTGTTGAGCATTTACTATTTGGAAAGTTATGACCAACCTAGACAGCGTATTCAAAAGCAGAGATATTACTTTGCCAACAAAGGTCCATCTAGTCAAGGCTATGGTTTTTCCAGTAGTCATGAATGGATGTGAGAGTTGGACTGTGAAGAAAGCTGAGCACTGAACTGATGCTTTTGAACTGTGGTGTTGGAGAAGACTCTTGAGAGTCCTTTAGACTGCAAGAAGATCCAACGAGTCCATCCTAAAGGAGACCATCCTAGGTGTTCATTGGAAGGACTGATGTTGAGGCTGAAACGCCAGTACTTTGGCCACCTCATTGAAAGAGTTGACTCATTGGAAAAGACCCTGATGCTGGGAGGGATTGGGGGCAGGAGGAGAAGGGGACCCTAGAGGATGAGATGGCTGGATGGCATCACCGACTTGATGCACATGAGTTTGGGTGAACTCCAGGAGTTGGTGATGGACAGGGAGGCCTGGTGTGCTGCGATTCATGGGGTTGCAAAGAGTTGGACACAACTGAGTGACTGAACTGAACTGAAGATTGTACTAAGTGCCTTTTTTGTTTTGGATTTGCTCACTGATCATAAAACCCTTATGAGGTAGGGACTAGCATCCTCATTTATAGATGAAGAAATGGAAGGAAATCTAACTATAAGAGCTACTTAGGCTTGCTAATGGTGAAGCTGCCACTAACCACAAATGGTACAACTCTGGAGCCCTTACATTTAGCCATTATATAAAATGTGTGATAGCATATTTTTAAAAATGGAATTGGTAATTTTTAATATCTACACTGAACTTATTTTTCTTCCTTGGAGAAATTAGCTAAAAATTAATAGTATTTAAAGTAAGGTTTATGTTTTTTTTTCAAATTTCTTCCAGCTCAAATACTATCTACTCTTTCTAGTTTTCTCCAATCCACATTAATTGCAATCTCTTCTGTATTTCCAGATGCTGTCTGTTCATATCTCTATAGTGTAATACACTTTGCTTTGACTTACACTACTTGTTTCCTCAACAATTTTGTTAAATTGAATTTTTGCAAGTTCATGGTGATTTGATATTTTTTAAATTTCACATGCTCAAGTTGTTGCTACTGAGATGCTGCTTGTGAAACTGTGACAATATAAAGTTAAAGTCTCCTCTGTCCACATATGAATTAGGTAGACACTGAGAGGATCAGTACCTGACTCTCCAGCTGTGATATTTCCCCTCCAGTCCATGTGGTTCCTGAAAAGATGGTCCTCAGGAAGCTGGGTACACAACCAGGAGGCCTCCATTTAGAACACACAAATGGAAGAATACACAAATGACCTGGTCAGCCTTCTAGGCATCCCTGTCTTTGAATTGTGCAGAGGTGGCTAGATCCCAGGGCGGTAGATATTAGAGCATAACTAACAGGAAAATCTGGAAGGCTCAGGTTGATAGTCAACAATAATTTGGTAGAACAGGAGGATTCATGTTCTAACACAACCCTGAAAGGTACACACACCTGAAAGGTGGCCAGAAGACAGAACTTTGGCATGATTTCTAAATTTCAGCTTGTTCCTCTTTTTTTTTTTTTTTCACACCCATTAACTTGGGATCTAGAAGGAAGAAGAAACAAGGATGTAAATTGTAAGAAGGCATGGTCACGTATGCTGACGCTAGGGCCCATTTCCAAGCTCAGTTAGCTTACAGTAACCTAATCTCCATCTCCTGTCACGACCATCTCTCAGTTTTTCAGGTCTGGGTCCCCTGTGTTACAGCACCTGAGCCTAAGACTTCACAGGCAGGAACCAAGCCATTAAGTTTCAATCCAGTTCAAAGAGCTGCCTTGTGGGTCTAGATATACCGACCCTACCAGTATTAGAAAAAACACTAAATCCCATTTGTTTCTCCATTTCTAGGGCAACTGTACAAAGGTGAAGCAGTTTGTGAGTTCTGATTTAGGGAGCTACATCGTCAATGTGACCAGAGCCGCTGAGGTGTGCAGCCTTCATGTCTGCAGGAATAACGGGAGATGCGTAAGGAAGGCGTGGAAAACGCCAGATTACCTTCACCTGAACCCTGCGAGTTACCACATAGAGGCCTCCGAGGATGGAGCATTTACTGTGAAAGGCAGAGCATCTGACACAGACCTGGCAGCGCTGGCGGAGAGATTCTCCTGTCATTGTTATCAGGGATACCAGGGGGCTGACTGCAGAGAAATGCAGACGGCTGACGGCTGCTCGGGGCCTTCCTCTCTGCCAGGCTCACTACTCACACTGTGTCTGCTGGTTTCCACAGGTTATCAGAGCTGTCAGTGGTGAGATAATTGAGCTTAAAGGGAATTGTGTGGCCTCTAGAGTAGTCACTTAGGGAAGAGATGAAACTTGTGACAGTTTTTTTTCTCACATGAAATCCATTGAGAGGCACTATAAGTAGACATGTGTGTCCCTTGATATAAACAGGAAACATTGCATTCTTTGGCTCCAGTTTGGCTAAGAAGCCAGAGCCAGGAGTAAAATCAATGCACTCTTCTTCCTTACTGGAATGTTTAAGCTGTATTTAACCTAGAACTACTATATTTTAGTCTTCACATGAATATAGGTACATAAAAGTATCCACATAAATACTAAATTATTGAGTTCAAAGACTGGTTTTCCAGCTAGCAATTTACTTAAGTATATATTACTAAGCAATTATCTGATTTAACGAATGGGGTCACCTCAGGGTGTGACCTGGTCATCTGGTCCATTGAAGAGGATCAAATGCAGAATTCCCATTCAAGCCTATGTTCAAACTTCTTCTGGCTTCTTCTCCTTGCCTGGGCTCGATGAATGCAGAACCAGTGACTAATGTAACCTCTCACAAGGGCATGAGAACTGAGGCAGGGGGAGCTGTCGTCAACTCCTTGCGAAGACATCCATTCCAATATGACGCCTCTCTTACCCACCGTGAGTCTCTCCCGCACAGATGCTGATCACGTAGATACAGTGAAAGATTTCAGGATAGTATTCATGCTTGCCTAGTCTGACATTGCTCTAGATGTAGAAACTGGAGCCATGCTACTAACCCAAAATCATTAATAAAAAATATTTTAGTAAACAGCATTTAAGGGACACAGAAGTGCAATTGTGAAGGGATCCTACTAAGAAATACTCAATATTTTGGTCCCCATATATGTTTAGAGTAGTGGTTTTAGAACCAGTTTAAGTTTAATTTGAATCACTATCCTTCTGGCCTTGTAACTCTGGGCAGGTTACTTATAGCCCTTTTTCATCTGAAATTTGTTAATATAATTCCTAACTCAGTGAATTTTTCTGAGGAATAAATGGGATAACACATCCCATGCACACTTCAGCTATTAATACCATGTTGCTGATCTTCAGTTATCTTTCTTGACCACCAAAGTAATGGAAACACATCGGAAAAAGCAGAGTCTTGGGCAATTTTGTCTTTCTGATGCTATGTTCTATATATAATCACTTATGCATGTGTTCTCTTGAAAGGCCTGTTTCAGTTGATAGGATTTCCTTCTTTTGGAGACGATCTACTTGGAAGGTAAACTCAAGAAGGTATGATGCTCTTATGGAAGGCGTGAGAGTTGATTCACCCTCCGCCTCTGCCTCTGTTGTCTTTCTGTGAAAGATGATACAGGTGTGCCCTTTCCAACTCTGGGTCCCTGCTTGTCAGGGGCTACTGATATTGTGACACTGTGAAGGTCTAATTTCTAAATGTAAAATACAATCAAATCCAGATAAAAAATTTTATAATACCACTAAAGACAGGTAGCATCATGTAGATTAACTTCTTAAAATTTTTCATTTTTAAATTTTCATATCAAAGATTTGAAACCTTATAGAAAATTTGTAACTATAAGAAATGATGGAAATCACCAATAATCACTATAATATATACTGGTAACTTTTGGTATATTTCCTTCCAATCTTTCTTCTAAAAATGCTTTTTTAAACATGATTGTAAATAAAAATACATGTGTACCTTTGCATCTTGTGTTTTTCATTTATCTATACATTACAGTTTTCATGCTAATTCATAGTCAATAAGTATTATTTAAATTATTGTAAGGTCACATCTGGATATAGCAATTTTCCTTAAATTCTGACTTTTAAATATCAAACTTTTACTATTTATTCTTTTTATCACTTCATGGCAAATAGATGGGGAAACAATGGAAACAGTGACAGCTTTATTTTCTTGGCTTCAAAATCACTGCAGATGGTGACTGCAGCCATGACTTTAAAAGACTCTTGCTTCTTGGAAGAAAAGTTATGACAAACCTAGACAGCATATTAATAAGCAGAGACATTACTTTGTCAACAAAGGTCCATCTAGTCAAAGCTGTGGTTTTTTCAGTAGTCATGCATGGATGTGAGAGTTGGATTATAAAGAAAGCTGAGCACCAAAGAATTGATGCTTTTGAACTGCGGTTTTTGGAAAAGATTCCTGAGAGTCCCTTGGACTGCAAAGAGATCAAACCAGTCAATTCTGAAGGAAATCAATCCTGAATATTCATTGGAAAGACTGAAGCTGAAGCTCCAATACTTTGGCCACCTGATGCAAAGAACTGACTCATTAGAAAAGACCCTGATGCTGGGAAAGATTGAAGGCAGGAGGAGAAGGGGACCACAGAGGATGAGATGGTTGGATGGCATCACTGACTCAAGGGACATGAGTTTGAGTAATCTCTGGGAACTGGTGAAGAACAGGGAGGCCTGGCGTGCTGTAGTCCATGGGGTTGCAAAGAGTGGGACAGGACTGAGCAACTTATACAACAATATCAACCCCTCATTAGAGAAGACAATTTCTGATCATCTTTCTAATTCATTCATTCATTCACCTATTAATTAATTTGGACATTAATCAACATATTAAACATTACTTTTCATCAGGCTTTGAAATATATCCTGAACAAAACAAAAGGCCTTGCCTTCATAGAGCTCATAGTCTTTCTGGGAAGACAGACTTTCAACACACAAATAAGCAGTTTGCATCAGATGTTAGATCTACGGGAAAAACAGAACAGAGTTGGGGAGGGTGGATTTTCATATGTTGGGTGGCTTTGAGCAGATAATGTTTGAATGATAGAGAGTTGGCTGTGGGGATATTTGGCGGAGGGTATTGCAGGCAAATGTATCAGAAGTGCACATTTGGGAGTAGGCCTGGTATGTTCAAGGAAGAGCCTAGAGTGCACTGTGGTGGGATACTTCCCTTACCATCAGTTTCCCTTGTTCATTTTCTGGTCTTTAGCATTTATTACCATCTGACATAGTACAGGTTATATATATTTGCTTATTTTCTGTCTTCTCTTACTAGAATGTAAACTAGGAAAATGAGGATTTCATTTTGTTCACTTCCAGAACACTACTTGGTACAGTACCTGGCACACAGTAGATGCCCAATAAGTACTTGAGTGAATGAATAAATGAGTGTTTCAGAAACCTGAATCAGTGGAAGTTATGTGTTACAGATTTTTTAAAAAAATTCTGCACATTGACAGTTACCGCAAATCATTCTCCAGCGTTCTTCTCTTCTTATCCTAGTGTATGAGCCTCTGAAATCACATAGTTCAACTCCCCTGTGAAGAGCTGAGGCCTGAAGAGAATAAATCACTCAGCAAAGTCAAAGAGCCAGTTTGCAAAAGAGACCAATATGAAATCTGAGTTGCCACATTTTCTCTTCACCATAATTCTTGTTGCAACACAATCCAAATATATCCATTCAGCTTTTGACCATAAACTTAATATGTGTTTATTAATTGGGGCTGTGACTACTGGTTATGTTGTCAGTCTCCAGATCTCCCAGCTGCAGACAGTCTGTTTAATTTGGCTCAATGCTCCTGGACAGGAAGTCTACCTCTAGAAGCTGCTTAATGATGGCCAGCTTCTTGGGACTGTCCTAACTTCCCTTTATGGAAACAGCAAAGTGTTCAGGCTCTCTGATCTTCAGTGTTCTCCTTGACAGAAGGAAGATCATAATGGTATCTTTTCCCCTTGTATACAGTTTTGATCATATCAAGTAGATAAAATACTTAGCATAATACCCGGCACATAGAAATCCCCTGCCAAATGTATTACCAAGCACTTTCAATAGTACAGTGGGATAGCATTCAGCTTAAAAAGGAATGAGGAAGCTCTCTATCTGCTAATGTCAAAGAAGTCTAAAATACAAGTGTTTTGTTTAGGTTTTATTTTGACTTCTCTCTGATCATATTGAGGGAGACTCAATCTTACCCATTTCCAATTACATTTTAGAAAGAATTCCCAGAGATAGTTAAACTAATCTAAAGTTTCTTAAGCATCTATTGGGGGTGGAACTCAAAAGTACACAAATATAAAAGCCATAAGTGACTGGCCAACTAAGTTCAAGGACATAATAATCTCATTAAGAGAAGGGAACCAGAAGAAACCATTACCAAGCCATGTACATCAAATAAAAAGTGATATATAGAGCTATCAATTTTTAAGCTATTTGCTTATTCTAAATGTTGAGCAGCAGCTCTATTGTTATTATAATTTAAAATTACAGAATAAAATCTAATACTGGGAAAATATTTTATCAAAGTGAATGCTCATATTAATATTATCCCTTTTGTTTCTATCAGAGGACTAAATATATAAAAAGTTACTTCTTCCTTTGTCTTTATTACTAATCTTAAGAACTTGGAAAATGTTTAATGTTACTGAATGTTCGTTTATGAACTTGACACTTTGTTCCTCTCTGCGAGCCCAAGAGCCATCAACTTTTCATTTCAAGTTCCACTTTTATTGTGCAGACTTAGAACAGGGTACTCTGTTCTGTGTCTGGAAAGCAGAAGTCTTAGGTCATTATTGAGACCAGTTACTCCATTTTAAAATATTTAATTATTTTGCTGTGCCAGGTCTTAGCTGTGACATATCGGATCTTCGCTGCAGAATGCTGGGTCTTTCATTGCATTGAAACTTCTCTCTACTTGTGTTGGCATGGTCTCCAGAGCGAGTGGGCTCAGTAGTTGCAATGCACAGGCCTAGTTGCCCTGCAGCATGTGGGATCTCAGTTCCCCAACCAGAGATCGAACTTATGTCCCCTGCAATGGAAGGCGAATTCTTAACCACTGGACCACCAGGGAAAACCTCCTCCACTTATTACATTTTGTTCTATTCAGACACTGAAAGAAAGGAATTTTCTGCAGTCAAATTTATTGTAACCCCCAAATAACTCAAAATTATTTTGTCAAGACAAAATATATATATAGTGAATGTATTCTAATCTTCTAATGATTGCACTGTGTTTGTATACCTAACTGTAATAGGATGCTACACTTTTTCACCTAGGAGCATTTGTCAATTTTAATTTGCCTATATTCTAGCAATCCATATTTCCCCCTGGATTTAAGAAATCTGCTCTCATTCTCTTTTTAAAAAATATTAGTTTATTTTTCCCTCTGGAGGCAGATAGTTCTAGGCTCTGCTTTACAAAGAAGAGAGGGACAAGAGCTGTTAGACTCACTGCTTCTCAAGATGCTGAATGACTTTGTAGCTATCACATCTTAAATTCTTGCTGACCTCAGTCATGAGTTTATTTATTTATGTGTTTGGCTACCTTTGTATGTTCAGTTGCTTCAGTTGTGTCCGACTCTGTGCAACCATATGGACTGTGGCCTGCCAGGCTCTTCCATCCATGGGATTCTCCAAGGTGAGAATACTGGAGTGGGTTGCCATGCCCTCTTCCAGGGGATCTTCCCAACCCAGGGATCAAACCCATGGCAACTCCTGTATTTTCTGCATTGCAGATGGATTCTTTATTGCTGAGTCATCCAGGAAGCCCAACCTTTGATTATGAGTTTTTATGTTGTTAAACTTAGTGTGTGGGAATTCTAAGTGTCAAAATTTGGGTTGCTTTCCTTCAGAAAGAATTTTTAAAGTTATAATATTTTAATGGAGATAAAACTCACATATTACATCAATTTAAAGTGCATGATTTAATGGTTTTTAGTTTATTCACAGAGTTATGCATTCATCACCCCATCATATTTTGGAACATTGGACTGATGCTGAAGCTGAAGCTTCAATACTTTGGCCACCTGATGTGAAGAACTGACTCACTGGAAAAGACCCTGATGCTGGGAAAGATTGAAGGCAGGAGGAGAAAGGGACGACAGAGGATGAGATGGCTGGATGGCATCACTGACTCGATGGACATGAGTCTGAGCAAGCTCCAGGAGTTGGTGATGGAACAGGGAAGCCTGGTGTGCTGCAGCCCATGGGATCGCAAAGAGTAGGACACGACTGAGTGACTGAACTGATCCTGATATCACTCCCAGCAAAAAATTCCAAGCCCATTAGCAGTCACTATCTATTTGTACCCAACCCCTAGCCTCCTTAGGGAATCACTTATCTGCATAAACACACCTGGGCATATGTGGGAATAACATTTGAGAGAGACCACTGGGCCTAATTGGGTAATATGTTCTGCTATACAGCTGTTTGTAACTAAAAGAGTTGTAAGTCTTTCAATGCTTTCTACTTAATACCTTACAGATCAAAATTTTCTCCACAAGGAAACGAAGACATTTACTTAGTGGACCCTACACATCCTTCAGAAAGAAAATAATCTGTGATACTAATTAAAGTCAGTATCAGGGAATATTTTCTAGTTACTCCAAAAATATAGCAAGGATGTCCTTTATGAGTGATAGTGCAGGATCACATTCCATGTACCTTAACCAAGACCAAGCATCTTCTTTTCAATCCAGTACCTCTTTTTGTAAACTTTCAAGATCAACATCTACAGTTACTTATTTGGCCTTCAACTTTTTGAGAACTGATTTTCCCAATAAATTTGTCATCATCAGGCTTGACTGTGGAAATCCAAAAAGAGGTGAAGAAGAGGAGAAAATGCATTATACATGATTAATCATTAGTGGCTAAAGCGGGATGGACTAAACTGTCCTGACTGGGTGGATTCCTTCTGTCATCTCATTTAATAATCACAAGTAAATACTAAGATGTATCCAGATTGAAATTAAACAGTGGGCTTGAACTTCTCTAATTCTATCCTTTGACTGACTCTTGACCCACCCAATGTTAACAGACGCTTGGCAGATTCCCCCAAGGCCCCTTCTATTGCCTGTTGTGTATCCCCTCCCCCAGATTCACTGGGCTTCCCTCCTCCCTCTCTCCCATTCAGTGTGGTTTTGCTTCCTGCAGTCCTTGCATGTATCCCTGATATGGTCAGGCTAATGCTGCTTCCTGCAGGACTTTACATGAAGCTGCACCCTTTCTTAGCTTCATGCCCTTTCTTCTGTGGCTTTTATTCTCTAAGAGGTTTTTTCCTGAAAAACCTTCCCTCACAAATCACTTGCACATGAAACCTCATCCTTGGGTCTGCTACGGGGAATACCAACTGAATCTCATTTACTCTCCAAATATTTAGGAAAACAAACAAGCAAACATGAAAAAAAGAAGCTAGCCTTTTGCATGGAAACAATACCACTGACAAGTCAAAAGAAATTGGACAAACACATTTGGGACATGTGACAAAACACTCATTTCCCTGATATATAAGAGCTCTTGAAAGTGAAAGTCACTCAGTTCTGTATGACTCTTTGTGACCCCATGGACTATATAGTCCATGGAATTCTCCAGGCCAGAATACTGGAGTGAGTGAGTAGCCTTTCCCTTCTCCAGGGGATCTTCCCAACCCAGGGATTGAATCCAGGTTTCCTACATTGCAGGCAGATTCTTTACCAGCTGAGCCACAAGGGAAGCCCAGGAATACTGACGTGGGTAGCCTGTTCCTTCTCCAGGGAATCTTCCTGACCCAGGAATCGAACCTGCATTGCAGGTGATAAGAGCTCTTAAGCAAATCAGTTCAAAACAACTCAAACCTAACATGGGTAAAGGACATGGACCAGAAATTAAAGCAAAGAAAAGATGCATAGCCCAATTTCTCAAAATAAAATAAATTATTATTAAATGAGATATCATTTTTACATTACTCAGATTGGCAGAGGTTTTGCAAAGCATCATAATACAGTGTAGTTTGGGTGTGGGGAGTAAGCACTAATTTTTGGAGGAAGTGTTAACTGGTACAATCTCTTTAGGATTCAGCTTTATATATTTATTATACACTGTAAAATAGGTAAGAATTGTCTTTTCAACTCTGACTGCCCTTTCTCATTTTTCTCTTTGAATTTTGTAACAGCATTTGCTGCATTCTGAATGTCTGCGCCCATCAATCTTCATATGCTGACCTCCTAATGCCTTTTGTGATGATATTAGGATGTGGGCCTTTGGGAGGTGTTTAGATCATGAAGGATGGGTGCCTTTATAAAGAAGGCTCGAAGAGTTTGCAAGACTCTTTCCTCCAAGTGAGGACTGCAACCCATAAGAGGGCCCTCATCTGATCATGCTGGAACCTTGATCTGAGGCCTCCCAACCTGCAGAATTGTGAGAAATAAACCTGTGTTGTTCATGAGCTACCCAGTCTGTGGGTATTTTGTTACAGCAGGTCAAATGGATTAAGTCAGCACTTATCAGTCTGAAAATACTTGTTTACTGTTTTTCTTATTGCTTGTTTCTTCCTATTAGAATGCAAACTCCAGAAAGATAGATCCTGGTCTATGTGGTATCCTCCATGTCTGTGCTTGGATGTGATGAATGCTCCACTTTAAATAGTTGAATCGTTAAGCAGTTGGCACTTGTAGTGTGGTTTGAAATGGCCCAATGGTTCTAGAACACTTCCTCTATAGCTCCCTGCAGTGTCTGAAATTCTCATTTAGGCAGTCAATGAACACACAGAGAGAGCCTATTAAACTATTCCTTCACGAAAATATAAACAGAAGTACATTAGCTAAGCAACTGCAGCAAGAAAGGAGTAAACTTTAACTGAGGCTGTGGACAAGTGGAGATCAGAATCATGCAGTAGGTTTTAACTGACTGCAAACGAGTAGATGACAGATCTTGGAGGGAGGGTAGGGAGCCTCACTTAGGTTGTGGAGATTATCCAACCCAAGTAGGACAAAAGATGTCTTAAGATAGTACAGAAGAGAAGCCAGATTACAAACCAGAGCAGATGGAAGACTACAGACAGTGTCCATCAGGATGCTCTGAACAGGGAAGTGAAGGCGAGGACACAGAGGAAAACTGAACGCACCGGGACAGTTCAGGCAGAGAGAAGCAGCAGATTAGAGCGAGAGCCTAGAGAGAACAGTGGGGCTGAGAGTAGAATCCATTTTCTGGGTGAAGGGGAAGCATTTGAGGTGCCAGTGATTTTAGACTGAAACAACGGAGCTCCCCAATTTCACCTCTAGTAGGAATATGGAAGGGGCAGGGTTGAGGTGTGCAGCAGTCTCTGTCCTTCCTTGTAGGACCCTCTGTCATCATCCAGAGGCCGCCAGGGCTACACTTGACTGCAGACCAATGCTACAGGTGACAGAGGGCTCCGGACACAGCCTAGGCTCCGCCAAACCACTGGTTTGGCATTTTGCTTCCAGTCACAGCTCTTCAGGCACTTTCTAGAGTTGTCTTCCTCAGATTAAAAAAATATATATATATTCTAAGGGAGAGTTCCTGGTGGTCCAGTGATTGGGATTTGGCCTTTCACTGCCATGGCCCCAGGTTCAATCCCTGGTCAGGGAACTGAGATCCCACAAGCTGAGTGGTGTGGCCAACATTTTAAAAATGATAAAAATTTTATTCTATGACTTTTAAGATCGCCAGAAACATCTTAGACATCACCCCAACCAGTCTTTTGCTAAAATGAATCTCTTGAGCTAAAGAACCCACAGGCCTCATGCAACTGGTTTCTTTTCTTCACCTGATGTTCTGCACTACGGCTCTCCAGGACTTTCCCAATGGACTAAGAATGGTTCCGAAATCTGAATCCAAGGGATTCAACTGAAATTTGCCCAGCCTGAGGTAAAAAGAAGTTGAGTGACATCTGTTGAGTGACAATCAACTTCATCAGGTTGTTATTAATATTAAAGGTGTTAATATGTGTAGAGTGTTTGAGAGAGAAGGAAGGAAGCAAGGAGGAGGGAATGAAAAAGGAGAAAAGTTAAAATATTAATGACCCTTCAACTCCTCTCAGGTTTGGGGCTAAGACCAGACTTGAGCTAGTATACTTTTCCCTTTCCCTTGTGGTGCTTCATACCCCAAAGGTGTGTAGGCTCGGTACTGATGGCCCAAACTTGCCCATCCTCCATGGCATTTTTTTCTGAGAAAGTTATAGAACAAGGCTTCTGGGATTTGGTGTTTTCACTTCCATGGTCCCAGGTTCAATCCCTGGTCAGGGAACTGAGATCCCACAAAGTGAGTGGTGTGGCCAACATTTTAAAAATGATAAAAATGTTATTCTACGTCTTTGAAGATAGAACAAAGCTTCAATATATAACTTTAATTAATCACTACTGGCAAAGTTAGAAGGTCACAACATTAACCAGGAGATGAAAGACCTCCACAAAGATTAATCATTCAACTCACTTCTACTTTAGGTAAAGTGTTGGTCTCTTAGTTTAAAGGACTTCATGTTCTAACTTCCTGGGTCCCAGGATGTGGAAAGTTAGTAAATATGAATATAGCATTTCCATTTTCTGAACCAAGACTGAGTAAACTAACTTAAAACATAAGACATAATTGCCACACTAACACTCCTAATCACTGGGAGTAAATGCATACACACACACACACACACACACACACACACACACAAATAGCTGAGTGAAAAAAAAATTAATAAAAGAACTAACAATTCTATAAAAGTTATCTAAACCAAAAACAGGCAGATAATAGTTTAGGTGCAAGAGAACTGTACTAGGGTCTAACTAAACGCATACCTTTGAAGATATTTAGACAGTTTTGATTCCTTTTTCAAGTGAGGTTAATTCTAATAGCCATATGATGGCTAAACATATAAACAGAAATATGTTCATCATCTACACACTTAGATAATTAAAATATTCAAGCATCCATTCAGGAAAATGTCCTATGTTTGTCTTATATTTTCATCTCTATGATAGTGGCTCATATAATAGAGAGCACTGGGCAGAGCTTGAACATGAGAATTAGTTAGAACTGGGTTTTCTAGTTCTAGGATGGGTGGGCCCGTTATTTAATCTTTCTCTAATGCTTATTTCTTCATTTGGGAAATGAGGATAATTCCTATACCAGGGCATTACTAAAATATTTAAATATCACAATTAACTGTTTACTGGAAGTCCTTAGATAATTTCATGATCGATTGTTGATTGTCTGATTTTTAGAGATTTGGTTGAAATCGCTTCCCTGTGAACACACTCTTTTAATTTTGATGAAACTCTTGCTATTCTCATGTTAACACTTAAAATCTAATATTTCACACTTGATTGATGGCAGTTTAGGCCATCGATAAATATTACTTTTTTCAAAACTATTATAAGTTAAGCATTAAAATCAAGTAAGCCATAAAAATGAATAGAAACAATTTTGTCCAAACTATAAACATTCATTAAGGAGCTAAAGTATTAAACAGATGCAGCCTTGGGAGACCCACTGTCTTATGATTAAGCTGACTAGTGAGCACATGCCTTTGGAATTTCTTTTTAGTCTTTGAAGTTATCTTATTATCCATCTATTCTGGCTTTTTGTTGTTGTTGTTGCAAGAACTGTTGGTCTTATGAAGCTCTTATCCCCATCCCTCAACTCACAGTTGATCCATCCCCCAATCTCAAACTAGGTTCAAACTCTTCAAAAATTCTAATCCTGCTTTAGAATGGTAGGCGGAACAGCCTACCATCCTAATGAATATTTCTGGATATTTCTATGGCTTATATCCCCGTCTTCTCAGAGTTCTGTCTTCCCTGTGCCTTTTCCCAGTTGGTGAACCTCAAGGACACTGCTATCCTGTCATAAACTGGCCAGATTCTTAGTCGCCTGTCACAATAGCTCCGTGTTCCTAATTCTCTGGTCTCCGGTGGGAATCATAGGGGACTCCTGTTTATCTCTGTTCTTGGTGAGGAGACAGACAGAATTGACTGCTGTGCTCATCCACCAGGGTAAATGTGCTCAGCTTTTTATGGAGTAGTGGAGAGGGGCAGAGATGACAAGGACTATTCACGCACCTTTGTAATGCCACTAGAAGGTGGACATCATAGTTGGTTTTTCTTTTTGATAGCACCTGTCACATATTTTGATATATATGTGATATGCTAGGTATATTATTTATTTTCATAACAGCAATAATAATGGTTATTAATGATGACTCCTATTGTGTAGATGTAATAAACCTGCTAACAGCCAAAGTAGGTTTGATGCTGAGAAATACTCCTGTTAACTATTGCTGCTTTGGTTTTTGGTAACTACTCTTCCTTCTTTTCTGTGAAATAGAAGCCTGTTTGGCCATACTGACCCACTCCAGTATCCTTGCCTGGACAATCCCATAGGCGGAGGAGCCTGGTAGGCTACAGTCCACGGGGTCACAAAGAGTCGGACACGACTGAGGGACTTTTTACTTACTTTACTAACATTGTAAAAAGATATGGAATCTATACTAATTTGTTCTGCTACTATTTGTTTTAAAATATTACTTACTTATATGCCACTTGTTTGTTCCATAATCCAATTTAAAAAACTGAAAAGAAGTCATATTTGACAGGTCAGAAAAACATTCCAGTCTTTCCCACCAGTTTCAAAGAGGCAAACAAAGGAAAAAGAGAGGAAGACATATTAAGGCAACACACAACACACACTAAGGCTTGAGTTAGTCTGATGTGCTGATAAAGCACACGGAGACCTCAGAATCCATGGAGACCTCATGTAGGCTGCCTCTCAGGGCACATGGTGCAGTGATAAACTGAGGCACAGTGCCACCATGAGATCTGGCTTCTCTGTACTACGACTGTGTCTAGTATTTCATTTCCACCAGGGCAACTGCCTGTGGGTCACACATTTACATTAAAAACTTGGAGGGGAGGGGGCAGTGGTTTCCTAGGGAAGTTTTAATATCAGCAGGTCTGTGAAGCATTAAATGGTCTTTGGGTTTCCATTTCTTTCATGTTCTTCTTTCCTTTCATATAGAAGAGGGTGTAGACATGAGATGATTTTATTAATAAGGACAACAGGAACAGTTTCCATGTATTTGGTATGTACTATGTGTCTGGTGTAATAGTGGAAAAGGAACTTTATCCTCTTAGGTTCTTTAACTGGGGCCTGCAAATTCAACTGGCGAAAAACCAGATGAACAAGAGAAAAGCATATTAACTTTATTGAATATTTTTATATGCACATGGAAGCTTCCATAGCAAAAAGGGAGACCCAAAGGAGAAGTCACAATCAAGAGTTTACAGATCTTTTCAATAGAGAATGATAAATTACGAAGGAGTGACAAGACAAAGAGAAAGAGCTTTGATGAGCAGTAATTGTGACTAGGAAATATCTGAGGGAAACCACTGGAAGATAAGGGTCATTTTCATAGGTTTGTGCAGACCCATTTTGGCATCAACTACCTTCCTCTGGTGATAAGATGTTCCCTGCATCCTGGTACAGAGTACACATTTCACATGGGAAATCTTCAGGAAGAAAGGGGGAAGTTAGAGAGACTGTCTGTATTTGCTGTTGCTGTATCACCTTCAGCTCAAAATAATCACAATAATATGGGAAAGTGGCACATTTGGGGATAGCATGCTCTGAACCCTTCACGGGCTTTGTGTTAAGTGTTCAGTGCACTTTACCTAACGAAAATTTCACAACAGACCCGAGAGTGCTGCTATTAATACCCAAATTTTTTTTAGTTGGAAAAAAAAATTAAAGACAAGAAAAACTAAAGTGTAGTGAAGTTTAATAGTCTGGGCAAAGTCACATTGCTCCCAAGTTGAGAAGCCAGATTTCAGGCCTGCTGGTCCTCACATAGAAAACTAAGTTGCTTAGTCCAGTAGTTTATTCATTTACAGACACGAAGGAGCCCTGAGACAGCTCAGAATTCTGTTGCGGTTGCCGATGGGATTTTCCAGGCAAGAGTACTGGAGTGGGGTGCCATCGCCTTCTCCTAATAACTTAGCCAAGACCACATAATTAGAAAACAGCTGCACTGAGGATGCAGTATCCAGGTGTGTCAGAGCTTTCCAGTATCAAAGTGGTTTGATCCATTCCACAGTAAAAAATACATCTTATACTGTGATGCAGTGCACACATGTATAATATATATAGAAAAGGTTTGTAAATTCATACTCATGCTTACTGTATGGGGGTGTACTACTTTCTGTGTTTCCTATTGTCCCATTGTATTCTGTCTTATTGTATTCCACTCTATTATTGTCTATTTCACTTATTTTCTTTAAATGCTCATTCCAACCAATTAAATCAATTCCGAGGTCCACTGTTAGTTTGTGACCTACAATCTGGGGGGGAAATGTTAGGGATAAGCCTACTCAACATCACTTTCTTAGATAATCATGTTCATAGTTACCCTGCATTTGTGCCTAAAATGCACAGACTACTTAGGTGATTTAGTTTCTGCTCTGAAATGCTGTGAGTAGATTTTGACCAGTGACGATCTCAGTGCACAGATTAGCTGTGCTCTTATGGAAGCACTCAGTGAGCTCTCCTATTTCCTTACTTCACTTGGAATACACTCTAGGTTCATCCACCTCATTAGAACTGACTCAAATTCATTCTTTGTAAGGCTGAGTAATATTTCACTGTATATATGTATCTTCTTTATCCATTCATCTGTTGACGGACACCTAGAGTGCTTCCATGCCCTAGCTATTGTAAACAGTACTGCTGTGAACATTGGGATACACATATCTTTTTCAATTATGGTTTTCTCAAGCTTATATGCCAAGTAGTGGGATTTCTGTGTCATCAGTTCAGTTCAGTTCAGTCATGTCTGACTCTCTGTGACCCCATGAACTGTGGCACGCCAGACTGCAGTCCATCACCAACTCCTGGAGCTGGCTCAACTCATGTCCATCTGTCAGTGATGCAATTCAACCATCTCATCCTCTGCCTTCCCCTTCACCTCCTGCCTTCAATCTTTCCCAGTATCAGGTTCTTTTCCAATGAGTCAGCTCTTCACATCAGGTGGCCAAAGTACTGGAGCTTCAACTTCAACATCAGTCCTTCCAATGAACACCCAGGACTGATTTCCTTTAGGACTGACTGGTTTGATCTCCTTGCAGTCCAAGAGACTCTCAAGAGTCTTTTCCAACACCATAATTCAAAAGCATCAATTCTTTAGCACTCAGCTTTCTTATGGCCCAACTCTCATATCCATACATGACCACTGGAAAAACCACAGCTTTGACTAGACAGACTTTTGTTTGCAAAATAATGTCTCTGCTTCCTAATACGCTGTCTAGGTTTCTCAATAGTTTTTCTTCCAAGGAGTAAGCGTCTTTTAATTTCATAGCTGCAGTCACCATCTGCAGTGATTTTGGAGCCCAAGAAAATAAAGTCTGTCACTGTTTCCACTGTTTCCCCATCTATTTCCCATGAAGTGATAGTACCAGATGCCATGATCTTCGTTTTCTGAAAGTTGAGTTTTAAGCCAGCTTTTTCACTCTCCTCTTTCATTTTCATCAAGAGGCTATTAGTTCCTCTCGCTTTCTGCCATAAGGGTGGTGTCATCTGCATATCTGAGGTTATTGATATTCTCCCAGCAATCTTGATTCCAGCTTGTGCTTCATCCAGCCTGGCATTTTGCATGATGTACTCTGCATAAAAGTTAAATAAGCAAGATGACAATATACAGTCTTGACCTACTCCTTTCCCAGGTAGTTTTTGTAAGGACTCTCCATACTGTTTTCCATAGTGGCTGTAGATAAACTGAATATTACCCAATAGATAACTTGCCTTTGGGAGAATGTGCTGTGTTGTGCTTGGTTGCTCAGTCATGTCTGACTCTAGGTGACTCCCCTGGCCTATAGCCCACCAGGCTCCTCTGTCCACAAGGATTCCCCAAGTTTGGAGATTACTGGAGTGGATTGCCATGCCTTCCTCCAGGGGATCTTCCCAACCCAAGGATCGAACCCAGGTCTCCTTCATCGCAGGCTAATTCTTTACTGACTGAACCACCAGGGAAGTCAGGGAGAATGGTAGGACAATAAAACTGATGCAGTGAAACCTAGGCAAAGGAAAAAATAATTTGATAAAAGGATTAACGGATAGATAGATTCATTTATTCACCCACTTAATTAAGTACTTAGGGACCTCCTACTACATGACAGGCACAGTACTGGAAATTGGAACATAATAGTGAATTTATAGTCTGTCAGGGAGGCAGACATTTCAAATTTGAACAGAAATTGTGGCTGGTGCTAAGAAATAAGTACATTTTTTTCTGACCACTTTGGTACACTTAAAATAGCCTTGGTGGCAATCAGAGATTAACACTTCAGTAGTCAGCTCTGTTGATATTTGGAAAGTCTGCACAGTGGGAACTTCATATAGAGTTATATCCCTAGGCTTGTAATAGAGATTTTTAAAATCTAAGAAAGATTAACATGAGAGGTGCACAGCAGGATCTCACTGGAATAAGACATATAGAATTTCCATATAGAATTAATTCTGTCTGTGAGAACCTGTAACTCCCCAAACTTCTCCTTCAGAGGAACAGGAACTTTCACGTACACTGAAAAATTTGAGTTTTACTTTTGTTTACATGCTGGCCGAAAAGCTGGCCTAGACTGGACTGTTACACATTCCTGCTGGGAAATCATCTAGGTGCTTGAGACTTCAGCCGTGGTTTTGCTTTCACAAAAGCAAAGCACGGTTATGCATTCTTATGGTAGACTGAAGAGCGTGGCTTTTTAGGGTGATAAATGTTAAATCACTTAAAATTCTGACATTTTTGAATCAGTCCTCTATTCTGAGAAAAAAATTCAGTCTGCATCCTGGGTGCTCCATGTAGAAACCCAATATCTCTGTAGGCTTCAGGTATCTTAAACAGATATGATGAAAACATCTGTCTGTTGTATTGTCTTCTGAAGCTGAGCTCATCTTTTTCTTTAACAGTATTTATCTTCACCCTTAGTAAATGCACTCATGTATATTTAATGCCATTGGGTCCCTCTTGTCTTTGGAGAAAGGAAATTTATGAATCGACAGATGTTTTCTGTTTATGTTAAGAGTATAGCGACCATTTGGACCTCTGCTATAATCCCATATGTAGAAGATTTAGTAACTGGGACTTTGATGATTCAGAGAAATAAAACCCAAAAGTCATCTGACTCATCAAGGGAGGAGAAACAATGCTTATGGCTAATAGGAGACCAAGTGCAAACTCATAGCCCATGTTATATCTATTTTACTGTTGTGAATTTCATTGTGCAAAGCACTGGTAAGATTGGAGGTGTTCATTATTCTTCCTGAACTTGAACTTGACTGGTATTGTCCAGAAGGGGAAACTATTCCTTGCTACCCCTCTTGAGTTTTTGTACACTGACAGGTAATAAAATTGACACAAGACAGATTAACAGGAGAAAAATTAATTTCATGTACACCAGAGATCATAAAATGATGCTTAGTGATCAAAAATGGGCAGCTTTTATATCTTTTATGTAAAGAATAAATTTGTGAGCATTGGATAGGACAAAGAAGTTTAGGTTTGGAGCCGTAATTAATAAGAAAATTAAGGAAAGTTTAGACATGAGTAGTAAATTATTGGAGAAGGAATAGGGTTTGTGTATATGGGCTTCTCAACCCTGAAAAGAATTATCTCTGGTGAAAAAGATGTCTCTGTTAGCAGCCTTCAGAGGGGAGATTTATCTCCTGTATTCAGGGAGACAAAGAAGGATCAAAGGGTTCATATATGCACTGCTTTCCAAGTAACTTTAATTAGAAATAATCAATATACAGCTTTGGCATCTTTGGGGGCAGGCTGTGTGCCCTGAACTCCAACTGCTAAGCTCCTTTTGTCCATCAGTACCAGGCAACTGAGGCACTGGAACCACAGAAGAACCAGCCCTGGTTCCAGATTTATGTGATGGAGTGGGATGACTGCAAGTTAGGCGTCATGGAGCTCAGCCTGGGGTCTGATAGGAGCACCCCCAGGGAAGCTGTACTTCTTTAGCCTCTAGGATTGAGAGACTCTTCATGGCTTTATTCTACTGTTCAATTACTTCATTTCAGTCATATCTGGGTGTGTCAGGAAGTCTGCTTGGCTGTAGAAGACATACTTGTTTTCTGAGTAATGTTTGAATTCTGGCTTATGGATGCCACACTTTTTATTCTACTTGAACATCTTCATTTTAAAGAGTCACCACAAGCTATGACTTTGAGTTTACTGAAATTCCAGGTACATGAAAGTCATTTATTTCATTAACTGGTTAACTCACTGTGCATCCACATACAGGGGGCTGACAAAGATTCTCCACTGGACCCTATGTGTCAGGCTCACTGAGGTATCTTTCCGTCATTGCCTCAAACACTGGGCTTCTTCTGTAGCTTTCCCTGTAGAGTCCAATTCTAGCAGGAATCTTCTGAAGGCAGTTTACCACGAATCCCCCATCCTTCTCTGATCCCCTGGAAGTGTAGCAGCTTCCTCATCTGCCACCATTCTCCACATGACCTCTGACCGCCTGGCCTGCATTCAGCAAGAATCCTGTCAGGTGACTTTAGCCAGACTCTCCCCTCACCCCTGATGTTTCCTTTAGTAATTTTGTACCCACTGACCACCCTCAGCCCCCTGTTTCCCAGTTACAGATTCTCAGAGTCCTTGCTGTATTCAAAAATGGAGCACAGTTGTATGCTGAGGTCTCTTTTCCCCTATTGCAGTAGTTTGTCTTCACAAAATTTGTTTTTACTGCTTTAATTACTGTCTTGTTCTGGTTTTTATTTAATAGTTCTGTGGCTTCTGGATGATATATTTTGGTTCTTGTTTAAACATCTTCATTTTAAAGTGTTACCATAAGCCATGATTTTGAGCTTATTGAAATTCAAAGTATGTCATTCACTCCTTTAATAACTAATTCCTGTGTGTATCTACTGTGTATCAACTAGTGGCTTAGAAAGTTGACAATAACCTAATCCTACAGTTAAAGGTATATTATGTACTTCTTTTACAAGGCCTCTGGATTTTGCAAAGGTATTCTGGACACAGAAAGTCCTTATAAGCACATTCATATTCTTTCCAAATGGATTTTTGTCTAAGAATAAGATGAAATTGCTTTCTTATTTTCAATTAAACATTGTCCTAGGTATTGACCTACCAAGCATTTTCCAAAGCTGAAATATTTATATCTTTTACAAAGTAACAATATAACTTTGCTTGCAGTTTCAATATTTAGAATTTTCATGTTTAACAATACAGTGGTTTTCTAGCTTCTTAGCTATATTGCTCCCTGATTTTATCATGGCACAATAGGACAAACCTTTTTTTTGCATAAAGTGAGCATGTATAGATCACATCTCTGTGTTCCACTACAGCCATTAAATAAAGTTAAGAGTTTCAGAACTCCTCTTGAGGAACTTTGTTATTTACTTGGCTCTTCTTTTTCTCCTCTCCCTTCCCATTTTAAGGAGCAGAATTCAGAAAATTAATATTTTCCTTTAGCTAACAAATATCAAGTATAGCTTTACATTTTGAAAATGTGAAATCTAATTCTTTTTACTAATTTTGTAAGGAGAGATTACCTTTGCAGTGAATGCTGTACTTCCTTGAAATGGGTGCCTTGAGTCCATTCTTCATCTATATTACACTACAGAAATTAGTCACTATTTAACAAAACACATCAAAATTACTGCAAATGAGAATTTGTTCTATCATTGCATTCTTAAATTCATTTCAAATGCTAATAGAAAAATTCATAGCATTCTTATGTTAATTTACCATCATTGCTAACCCTCTTAGAAGGCACTTGAGTTTCCAGGATTCAAACACACATATTCAAACATATACACACATGTACAGGCACACACAAAAAGGCCCCTTTCCCCCTATCAAACAATAACATCTCAAAAGATTTAAGTCTTTAACTGACTGGGCAAAGATCTGCCTTTTCTCACCCAGTAGGTTAAACACTGCAGAGATAATAGATTGAAACAGTTTCTAACCTACTGACTTCTTAGAGGAAAACTTTTATAGGTGCTTCAAAAATAAGTTGTCTTTTTAAATTGTATAAGTTTATAGGGAAAATGAGGTATGGCTTTTGGTGAAAAAAAATGAAAAGTTCCGTAATGTGCTGTTTTTAAGACTAACGCTCTGGGTTTGGAGGTTGTTTGGCATTTAATTGTGCTTGCTAGGGGCTTCACAGGTGGTGCTAGAGGTGAAGAATCTGCCTGCCAATGCAGGAGACATAAGAGATGTTTGATTCCCTGGGTTGGGAAGATCCCCTGGAGAACAAAATGGTAACCCACTCCAGTATTCTTGTCTGGAGAATCCTGTGGACAGAGGAGCCCGGTGGGCTACAGTCCATAGTATTACAAAGAACTGGACATGACTGAAGCAACTTGTCTTACACGGGATACACAGATTAAGAATTAGCAATTTCTTTAGCCTTGAGGGTCTCCAGTCTGTGCAAATTTAATCTGTGGGAGATACTGACAAACCTGAGACAAAGTAGGAGAAGGAACGAATAATAAAGAATACCGGTGACGATAATGATAAACGGAAAAGGGAAAGGAGTCAATGGAACGCAGACACAAATGTCATTACCTTCTCTTATTGAATCAAGTCTATTATCTATTTCTGGCCACATTACTTATAAAACATCATAAATTATTCTTATTAACAAGAATTGCTTATGACAATGAAGATACCAGCCAGTCCAAATATGCTCTTTGCTACTTATAAAGCTCTTAGGCTGAAGTGAAGTGAAGTGAAGTCGCTCAGTCGTGTCCGACTCTTTGCGACCCCATGGACTGTAGCCTACCAGGCTCCTCTGTCCATGGGATTTTCCAGGCAATAGTACTGGAGTGGATTGCCATTTCCTTCTCCAGGGGATCTTCCCAACCCAGGGATCGAACCCAGGTCTCCTGCATTGTAAACAGACACTTTGCCGTCTGAGCCACCAGGGAAGGACTTAGGCTAGTTCCTTTAACTGGGTCTCAGAAGTGAATTTTGAGAACCTCGAAGTTTCTGCTCTAAAAGTAATCCATTTAATTCTCCGACTATAGTCAGAAACCTCTGATCTACGATTTCTCAATCTTGCCTTTGTATTTTAGACCTAAAAATGTTCCTGTTTCCATTATTTTCTCTCACCTATGTATTAACACAGTAGTCTCCCAACTATCTGTCTATTTGCTTGGAAAAATTAAATTCCTGTAGATCTCTTCCTCGGGCTTTCCTGGTGGGTCAACAGTAAAGAATCTACCTGCAATTCAGGGGACGTGCGTCCAATCCCTGGGTTGGGAAGATTGCCCGGAGAAGGGAATGGCTACCCACTCCAGTATTCTCGCCTGGAGAATTCCATGGATGGAGGAGTCTGGTGGGCCACAGAGTCTGACGTAACTGAGCAGACACACACACACACACACACACACACGCATGCACGCACGCGTGCGCTTGCACACACACACACACACACACAGAGCTATTCTCACTGAAACTCAAACCTGCAATCAGTTTTAAGCTCAAGTGAGTCTTCCTGGCCTCACGGGCTTTTGCCTCTGGTCATTGCCTTGGCTCACACAGACACCAAACATCTTGCTGTGTATGAAACAGTGACATTTGAGGTTAGGTTGACAATCATCTGGTGGCCCAAAGGATGGAGTTTTACTTAAAAACTCTGAAGACTTCAAGAAGGTTTTATTCCACAGAAATGCAGTTTCTGGTTCTGGCTCTGTCACTGGTTTGTTAAAATTAGGTCAGTTTGAGTAAAAGAGTTACATTATGATGCATATAAACATGCTAATCTTTAATCTTGAAGATGAAACTGGTTTGAGAAAAGAAACTTGTAGAAACTACAATCCTTTTTACCTCTAGTGATTAGAATGAGTTTTCTAGGGTTGCTGAAACAAACTGCAATTAACTTAGTGGGTTAAAACTACAGAAATTTATGAGTTAGTTCTGAAGGCCAGAAGTTCTAAATCAGGGTGTCAGCAGGGTTGTGTTCCCTTTCAAGACGCCGGAAAAGAGTCTTTCCTTGTCTTTACCTAGCTTCTGTTGGCTCAGGGCATCCTTGGCGTTCCTTGGCTTGTAGCTGTGTTACTTCAGCCTCTGTCTTCATAGTCACATGTCCTTTACTCTTCTTATAGGGGTACCAGTCACTGAATGTAGGGCCTCCCCTAATTCCAAGATGATATCATCTTTTATCTTTAACTATTTATATTTGCAAAGACTATTTCCAAATAAGGTCATATTCTTATGAGGTTTGAGGTAGAAATGCAATTGCGGGGGGGCACACTGTTCAAACCATTAGAGTAACTATCCTTTAAATGTCACAGCTTTGTTACTTTTTAAAATTTAAATTCACAATTAAGGATGGAAGTGTCCATTCTTTTTTGACAATTTCTATGAGTAGAGATCTTCCCATTACGTTCATTCTTCCCCAAGCTTTTCTTATATAAAATGACCATGTGGAAACTAGGTATGAACATTATTTCAACAAGTTTAACCTAATCCTTTCTTTATTCCATGTAGTTGTCTCACTAGCTGCCATTCAGGCGTTTGTATTGGTAGTTTAAAGGAGTAAGTGTTTCCTCCAACGCTACTTTAGGTGAACATTTTCTAGGTCCTAAGTAAGAAAGTTTATAAGGGCTTAAACTGTGAACATTTTTAGTTCTTTTACATGTTTTAAACATTAGCAGGGAAAATCCATTTTCTTCAAAGCATGAGACTGTAATGATTCTGAAGATTTTATTTTATTCTGTCTGCGGTGGTCTCTTTAGAGTAATTGCTTTTCAGCAATGGGAATAATTGGATATCTATTGTAAGACCACATGTTCACGGGAAAAACGTTAAATTCTCTTTATACAGTTACATAGCAATATGCTAGTAATCCAATTCAACATTCTAGTTTCCTCCTAGAATCACAGAACATTTAAATATGTCTTCTTGCAGGTGATTTTTACAAATACCAAATGTCAAATAATACATAGCTTAATTTCTTATCCTTGACTCAGACTGTTTTATTGTACCACAAAATGTGCCCTAACACGTCACATTGTGACAATCAAAATGATATAATACAATCTCAACTATCAGTTCAGTTCAGTTCAGTTGCTCAGACGTGTCCGACTCTTTGCGACCCCATGAACTGCAGCACGCCAGGCCTCCCTGTCCATCACCAACCCCAGAGTTCACTCAAACTCACGTCCATTGAGTCGGTGATTCCATCCAGCCATCTCCTCCTCTGTTGTCTCCTTCTCCTCCTGCCCCCAATCCCTCCCAGCATCAGAGTCTTTTGCAATGAGTCAACTCTTCACATGAGGCCAAAGTTCATATATTCCTTTTCATGAGGTAGGCCAGAACCAATCCTTTTACTGGAAGATATAAAGTCATAAAATATTTTATTAACTTTAAACACAAATGTACATTACTTTGATATAGTATGGAGCACTGGTAAAATAGCACTTCAACGTACCCCTCAAAAGGCGATTTTATTTGATTCAATAGTTTCGAGCAAACTTTTGACTTATTTCCTCTGGCAGAAGTGACTTTTACCTCCTCCTCTACCTGCCCTCCTTAAGAAATGGAAAAAAAAAATAATGGTAAGATCTCACCATTCCATGAGAGGTTTTTTCCCACTTTTTGGTAGAACACTAAAAAATGTTCTTTCAAGAAATAAAAAAATGAGAGGTTCAACTTGGAATTTATTTTTATTTAACAGTTTGTTGCTAAGGCATTGTTTGGTACAGCATTCTGCACAGCTAGGAAGGCACAAGATAAAATAGCCACCTTCATTTCTTTGTAGGTTCAACAGTGATTTGGAAACATGAGACAAGTATTAGTCACTATACAATCTGTATCACACATAAAGAGAAAATAATTTTATTAATTCAAGCACAGGAGTCCTTCATCTTCAAACACTGAATTAAACTCCCTGCACTTAAAGTCAATAACTTGACTGTGAAGCTTACAATCTCTGACATGGAAATGTAATATAATGACGCATTCTACACTTTTTTTTTTTTTCCAGTTACAGATGAAGCAACTTGCAAAACATTCCTAAATACGAAGGAAGAAGAGTATTTAAATGTAAATCATCATTATTCATTTTTATCCATCAAAGTAGCTTCATTTTGTGTTCCTATCTTGCATCAAATATTAGGTAAACCAAAGTGTGTAGGAGAAAAAAGTGCTTTTCATAGTCATCGCTCTTTGTGAAGAGAATGCTAAGGCGCCGCCATATCTCCTTTAGGAGCTTTGTTGGGGCCAGTGGAACACCCCAGGCGGCGCTCGCCTTCCTTCTGCTTCCATGTTGGTTGGCTCTGGACTTCAGAGCACCCCCTCTTATTTCAAACACTTCTTTCCTCTGGGCCTGGAATGCCCCAGCTGAACGTTGTGTTAAAATCTTTAAACTACCTCCAGATCTGAGACTCTTCTCTGTAAAAGGAAGCCCCCAAAAAAGTGCTACGGGACAATTTATTACATTATTTTATGCTGATAGACTTGGCTACTATCCTCATATAGATGAAAAAACAGGCAACACCGTATATGGAGGAATTCCCCAGTTGGGAAACTTAAAAAATCATTTGGAAAAAGCCAAAAAAGACATTGCGTATTACATACCAAATGACAGCGTGGGCTTGGCGGTCATTGACTGGGAAAACTGGAGGCCTACCTGGGCAAGAAACTGGAAACCTAAAGATGTTTACAGGGATGAGTCTGTTGAGTTGGTTCTGCAAAAAAATCCACAACTCAGTTTCCCAGAGGCTTCCAAGATTGCAAAAGTGGATTTTGAGACAGCAGGAAAGAGTTTCATGCAAGAGACTTTAAAACTGGGAAAATTACTTCGGCCAAATCACTTATGGGGTTATTATCTTTTTCCTGATTGTTACAATCATAATTATAACCAGCCTACTTACAATGGAAATTGCTCTGATTTAGAAAAAAGGAGAAATGATGATCTCGACTGGTTGTGGAAGGAAAGCACTGCCCTTTTCCCTTCTGTTTATTTGAATATCAAGTTAAAATCTACTCCAAAAGCTGCCTTCTATGTTCGTAATCGTGTCCAGGAAGCCATTCGGTTGTCTAAAATAGCGAGTGTTGAAAGTCCACTTCCGGTTTTTGTATATCACCGTCCAGTTTTTACTGATGGGTCTTCAACATACCTTTCTCAGGTAAGTAAATAAAGCAAGGTAAGAAGGCTATGGAATATTGTCCACAAATGGTGTTTAGTGGAATGGAACATCATTTTTGAAAGGAGTAAAACTTAGCTTTTAATAATCTTTAGGAATATGCACTCAGGTAGTTCTTCATCCTTATATGAACGTAAAATAATAATATATTTCATTTTTAATGTAATCATACAATATCTTAGCAACCATAGACAATTGGGTAGTATAGACTATTAATTCAGCTCCTTTTATGGGCCTACTCTCTTGCCAATAAAAGTAATTAAAATAGTAGCAGAAAATTCATGTTTTTGTTATAGTAGGACAGTGGTGGCATAAAAGATAGAAATGAATAGTGGAGAAATACTTACATAATTATTCTTGGGTCAGCATTCTTGGCTTTGGTGTTACTGTCCTATGTATAACACTTCATTGTATTCCTCCCTGTTAACTCTCCCTATCACCTTTGCCAGGGTGACCTTGTGAATTCGGTTGGTGAGATCGTTGCTCTAGGTGCCTCTGGGATTATAATGTGGGGCAGTCTCAATCTAAGCCTAACTATGGTAAGTTGAAATGATGAAAATAGATGTGGAAACAGATGAAAATATTTCTACTTTGAATGTTCATGAGAATTGTTGTGGGATTGAGTAATAAACATGATCTTTGGCACAAAGTAGTTGGTGCTCAATTAATAGTGGTTAAATCAAACTATCAATTGTATGGTTGTGTTGTAAGGCAGTTTTCCAGTGAGGAAACAGAAATTTGTTGCGATTAATTGAAATTCTCTGTGCTATGCTGAGAAGTAGCAAAAATAGGACTATAGTCTTGGTGTTTTTTTTTTTTTACTCTATTCTGCCGTGTTGCTTCTCAAAAGAAGAGCTCAACTAGTCAATATTCATTCACTCATTCTTTCATTCACCCGATTACTGTTTTATTAAGCACTCATTTATTTACTAAGTTAATGACAGTTTACTGTGGGGGGTCAGCAACTGGGATGGAGAGATGTGGGCAGTTGGCAGTTAGTTTTTGAAAATGTTTTAGATTGTTCAAAGCTTCCCTAAGGGAGAGGAAAAGGAACACTTTATTTTCCACAGGTTGTATTTAATAGTGTCTATTTTAAGCAAAACTTGTTTTATTAGGAAGGAAGGTTTATTTAGCTCTACATACTATGAACTGTATTCCTTTTTTCCTAATGCATTTTCTTTACTTCAAAAAGCCTTAAACCATTCTATCATGACCTCCTCCTTTTCTCTCCTTCTCTTTTCTTTCTTTCCTTCTCTGTATCAGGTCTTTATCCTTCACCTGTTCAGTATTCTTGACTCAAAGCATGAATAGAGCTGTCACATGGACACTGCTGAGTTGGAGCTGAACTTTCCTTCTTCGATCGATGTGGAAATACTAGTAACCTAGGTGTCATGGAGTGCGTCTAATGAAGCTCTTGGTCCAGAGGTTTCATCCTAGGACTTAGAAAGAACAGAATTTACACTCTAAGACCAAACGAGATCTTTTCTATCTTGTCCATCAGATACACTAGCCATATTTCTTCTTCATTTATAAAGGTATTTAGCTTTTTGAAATTCTTTTCAAGATTATCTGAGCCCTCATACCTATTTGGTAGATTCTATTATCTCTGGTTTGATCACCAGTAAAGAGAAATAATATAGACTATAAGTTCAGAGAATGGGATATGTCCCTTTTGTAAAATCTTTTATATGTCAGAAAATTATTTAAGAATTATAATTCTCCTAAGAGTATTCCTAATTTTTATCAGTTGTTTTCTCAAATGTATAAACTCTTTCCTCAAGGATCCCATTAATTCTTTGATGGAACCATTTATAAATTCCCCATTTATAATTTTTTTTAAAAATTGAGAACTTCACACTTACTCTGGGGAGGAATGAATCAGGCATTCTCCAATTAGTAAGATGACATTAGCAGTATGACATGGCATAGAATTTAACTGCCACACTTTTTTAAAAAAATTGCACTTCAATCTTAGATTCGCATTCTTCCACCATGACTCTCAAATCACCTTCAGTATTATTCACATAGAGACAGTCCTTCAACTTTAATATGAAGACTAACTAGTTAATGACACTGATTTGAACTTGTTCTCTGTAGACCTTTCCCAATTTACAATCATTCTGAATGCTAATTCTATCATTACTTTGCCTTTCTCCTATGTCATCAATACTGTCATGGATTGCTTATGTTTTCTCTGATCCACTGACAACTTAAAAAACTGGTAATTGCAAGTTTACTTGCAATGGCTGGAATTGACTTAGAACAATGGTTATCAAATGTAGGCAAACCATTCCTTCCATTTCATCTTACTAGACCCAACTGTGAGGCAGAGTCAGCTTCTACTGGCTTTAGTTCCTGAGACCTCATTGTTAAATATTCAGAAATTTTGTGAACTGTTTGCTAAAAATTAAATTATAAAAACTTAGAATAAGTATGCAAAAACAAAACTATGTTAAGTATGCTAAAAACAAAATAAATACTAAAAATGTATCAGTTATTTACTTCATTTTCCTATTATCCATACTTCTTATTTATATCTATCATATCTGTATAAGTGGAAATGGTATTATGCAATGGTGTGTTTCGTCCTACCATGATACTGTCCTATGTAATGATGATGTCATGTTGGTAGCTTAAAATTGGCCATGGTAGGAGGATTTACAGCATGGATTTTGACAAATGCTATAAACTAGACTTTATGTCTTAGAGAAAGACTTTAAGCCTACAAAGACTGCATCTTTTGTAGGCTACTGACTCTCAAACATTCTCATCCTTTCACTCCTCTTCCTGCCTAGTTCTTGTCTCTGAAGACAACTCTAATGTCATCTGTGCTAAGTCGCTTCAGTGGTGTTCAACTCTTTGCGACCCTATGGACTGTAGTCCATCAGGCTCCACTGTCCATGCGATTTTCTAGGCAAGAATACTGGAGTGGGTTGCCATCTCCTTCTCCAGGGGATCTTTCCGATCCAGGGACTGAACCCTTGTCTCTTATGTCCCTTGCATTTGCACATAGGTTCTTTACCACTAGTGCCACCTGGGCAGCCCAGATCAATGTCTTTTGATCTTGGTATAAATTCTCATATACCCTTGGCACTGGTGATACTGTGTTGAAGAATACTGACAAAGTCCCTGCCTTCATGAAGCTCATACAGTTGGAGGGATAAAAACAATTGTTCTTGTTTAGTTGCTAAGTTGTGTCTGACTCTTTTGAAACCCCATGGACTGTAGGCCACAGGATCCTCTGTCCATGGGATTTCCCAGGCAAGAATACTGGAGTGGGCTGCCATATTCTACTCCAGGGGATCTTCTCTACCCAGGGATTGAACCCACGTCTCCTGCACTGGCAGGCAGATTCTTTACCACTGTGCTACCAGGTAAGCCCAATAAAGGCAACACAAAACAATAAAATTATTTTATGTGGTAAGTTCTATGCAGAAAATTTAAATAGAAAGATTTAAGAAAGTGAACAGGAAAGGTGTCTAAGAAGGGTCTGGTCTAATGAAACCTGCAATCTGAATGACAAGATGGACAAGCAATGTTAAAAGTGAGACGGAAGAGCACTCTGGGCAGAGGAAACAGTAAGTGCAGCTTGAAATGAACCTGCCATGCTTGTGAAACAACTAGTATGTCTAAGGCCAAGTGGGTGAGGGTACAAGAGATGGGAGAGGTTACACCTCAGCAGGCTGTATACAAGTTGAATTGTATTCTAAACGCCATGTAAAGCTATTAGAGGGTTAAGAAGAGGTTTTCTATTGCTGCCATAAAAACTGCAACAAACAGTGGTTTAAACAGCAGAAAATTATCTTACAATTCAGTAGTTCATAAGTCCAACATGGACCTTAATGCACTAAAATCAAGATGTCAGCAGGACTGCATTCGTTTCTATGGAAAGAGCCTCATTTGCTCATTTGGGTTGTTGGCAGAATTCACTTTCTTGTGTTTGTAGCATCAAGATCTCTATTTCCTGTCTGGCTATGGTTAGGGTGATTTCGTTTCTCATGAGGTCACCATATTCTTTAGCTTTTGGCCTTTTCCTCTACATTCAAAGCCAGCAATGCTGGTTTAGTCTCCCTCACCTTTGTAGTTGTCTCTTTCTTCCAGCTCATTTTTAAAATCCAAATAGAAAAAGTTTCTACATTTTTAAGGACTCGTGGTTAGATTGAGTCCATCAGATGGTTCAGGATATTCTCCCCATCTCCTCCCATCCAAGTACTAACCAGGCCCGACCCTCCTTAGCTTCCAAGATCACATGAGATCGGGTACATTCAGGGTAGTTTGGTCTTAGACTTTCCCGATCTCAAGATCCACAGCCTTAATCGTATCTAGAGGGTCCCTTTTACCATGTAAAGTAACACAGTCACAGGTTCCCAGGGACTGGAGTATGAACATCCTTGGAAGGATCTTATTCTGCCTACCATTGATGGCATCATCTCAAGAAGGTAACAAGAAATAGATTCAAGTAGAAGCTGCCAAGGTTCCTCAACTTGCCTGCCAACCTGCCACAAACACTTCCTTTGATCTTAATGAAAGATGAGCACAGCCAACTCACTCAATGGAACTGTTGATCATGAAAGAAAGCAACTACCTTCTGTATTTTGAAAATGATGGATTCCTATTTTTAAGAAGTATCCATTTTCTATTCATTTCAAGATGAATCATTTTAGTGACTCATCACTCATACTCTGCCAAATAAGTATATCTGCAAAACAGCTGTCATAGTTCAACCATACTTGAATTATAATAACATTTAATATACAGTCGGTTGAATCTGTTTAGGTGTTTTGAGCTAGCGATTTTCTTCCTTTTTTTAACTTAAATATTTAAATTTTTATTTTACAAGGTTGTGTTGGTTTCTGTCATATGACAGTGCAAATCAGCCATAATTATATATAGATCCCTTCTCTCAGCTTTCTTCCCCTCCCCACATCCCATCCCTCCAGGTATCACAGAGCGCCAGATCGGGCTCCTTGACCTACACAGCAACTTCTTACCACTTCTAGTGAGGTGGATGAACGTGGAGCCTGTTATACAGACTGAAGAAAGGCAAAAAGAAAAAAGAAATATAGTGTATTAACACATATGTATGGAATCTAAAATGGTATTGATGAACCTATCTGCAGGGAGGGAATGGAGATGCAGATGTAGAGAACGGACTTGTGCACGCAGTGGGGGAGGGAGAGAGTGGGATGAAGGGAGAAGGCAGCACCAGCATACATACACTATCAGGTGCTAAGATGGGATAGCTGGTGAGCTAGCAATTCAGAAACCACTCTTTCCAGGGCTTAAAAGTATCTGAGAAATGTGATACTTCTTATCTTTATTTGCACTTCATATTATCTATACATTGAGGTAAAAAATGATATGCTGGACCCTGTGCTTAGCCCTTTTATGTACACTGTATCTTTTTATCTTCACAACTACCCTATGAGGTAGGTTCTATAATTATCTTTAGGTGATGAAGCTGAAGCATGGTCAGGTTAATTAATTAATTTTCCCAAGGTCACCCAGAAAGGAAACCAAGACTTAGAAAGCTTAAGGGATTCCCAAGGTCACATAGCCAGTGATGGAACTGTAACTCCAATCTGGGCAGACGGACTCCAGACTCCATGCTCTAATCCCTCCACCCCCACTCCACTGTACCGTTCCACCCCTGCCATCCGTTAGTGTAGGAATTATTGAGGAGACTGTGGCCAGGGTATATTAAACCTCTATTGGTCAATGATTTAGTGACATGAAATGGCATGTGAAACTTAGAAATGTCACACAAAAAAATAGCTGGAATGGTCTTGATAAAGCAAAAAAGATGAAATATTTCCTACCTCTTACTGGTTTTTTGGTACTTCCTTTAAAATTGCCTTATGTGGTGAATTAATTCATATATTAACTAACTTACTTAGATCTTAATAATCTGATCTTATAATTTTACAGCAATCTTGCATGAACCTAGGCAATTACTTGAACACTACACTGAATCCTTACATAATCAACGTCACCCTAGCAGCCAAAATGTGCAGCCAAGTGCTTTGCCACGATGAAGGAGTGTGTACAAGGAAACAATGGAATTCAAGCGACTATCTTCACCTGAACCCAATGAATTTTGCTATTCAAACTGGGAAAGGTGGAAAATACACAGTACCTGGGAAAGTCACACTTGAAGACCTGCAAACGTTTTCTGATAAATTTTATTGCAGTTGTTATGCCAACATCAACTGTAAGAAGAGAGTTGATATAAAAAATGTTCATAGTGTTAATGTATGTATGGCAGAAGACATTTGTATAGAGGGCCCTGTGAAGTTACAACCCAGTGATCATTCCTCTAGCCAGAATGAGGCATCTACTACCACCGTCAGCAGTATCTCACCCTCCACTACAGCTGCCACAGTATCTCCATGTACTCCTGAGAAACAGTCCCCTGAGTGCCTCAAAGTCAGGTGTTTGGAAGCCATCTCCAACGTCACCCAAATGGGGTGTCAAGGTGTTAAATGGAAGAACACTTCCAGTCAGTCAAGTATTCAAAATATTAAAAATCAAACAACCTATTAAAATATAAATTCAGTGCTTATTAAGTTTCCTGTCTACATGCTTTGTGCTTTTATATTTTGTACATTTTTATATTTAATATTTAGCCAGATGATTTTAGGCAAGTAATGATACCTATAGAAACTTTTACATTTGAAATGTGAATCAAAACTCATGGCCAAGAGAGTATTTTAATTTTTTGAGCAAAGATTGTTTTTCATGATCAAATTGAAGTTAATTATTAATTGATAAAGAACTGTGACCAGTGCCTTTAAGTTTCAAACTCATAGTTGGGGCAGTGTTAATAAATCCACTGATAGCACATTTCGCTTTTGAAACTCAAAGCAGACACTTGATAAAGATAGAATATGCTTTGTAAGATATCCAATTTTGTATTTTCTAATTGCCATGTGAAAGTTGCTCAGTTGTGTCTGATTCTGCGACCCTACATAACTATACAGTCCCTGGAATTCTCCAGGCCAGAATACTGGAGTGGGTAGCCCTTCCCTTCTCCAGGGGATCTTCCCAATCCAGGGATTGACCCCAGGTCTCCTGCTTTGCAGGTGGATTCTTTACCAGCTGAGCCACCTGGGAAGCCCAATTGCAATGAGTGTATTGCAAATATTTCACATGGTGTGAATGTATATATACTAAGAGGTACCTGTTATATTCTTGATTCTACCAAAGACTGATTATAAGGCCTAGAATACTTAGAGGCCTAATTTTCTTCTGAGAAAAGTAAAGATGTGAATAATACCAATTTACTGCAAATAAATGTCTTTACAAGTAGTTTGTAATATGTAATAAAAGTGTCAAGAAAATATTCATTCCAATATCTTATCTTTTAAAATGTAATATCCTAAATGTACTAGTCTGTCTGAAACATGGAATGTTTTTTATTTTACCTTGATAATGTGTTCAAGTTCTGCTTTATAAAAAGATAATCTTTAAAAAGTGATTACCCTGTCAACTTTTGTACATGGTTTAATATGTCTTTAGAATCTTATATAAATTATTCTAATTTTTTCATCTTTGATTGTCAAATTTGACAATCTTGTATATCTTATTAAAATGTCTTATTTCATTTAAGCACCCCCATCTTTCATAGAGCATTTATTGAGTATTTATTCTCTGCCAGGCATAATATTAAGAGTCCCAGATTTAAGGTGAAATAGTATGCTTCTTGCCATATATTTGAAGATAGACATTGAAAGTGGAAAATTACAACACAAAGTGTGGGAAGTGCTATGATATAGTTCAGTATGCTCTGGCATACAAACAAGAATCTGAGGGTGTCAGAGCAGGATTTCAGAGACATCACGAAAGAGATGATGTGTCCTTCGCGTAGGTTGAACGGCAGTTAGCTCATGTGAAGACATGAGAAAAATGGAAATTTCAGTAGAACAGAATACTGAATATGGTGATTACAGTGGTATTCAGTAGAGGTAGATGGTAGCCACCTGGTGAGGGCTGCTGTAAATATACTAAGATGTACAGACTTTATAAGGAAGATGCTCCCAAACTTCTTGACCTACCTCATTTTTTCTCCATGCACATATATCACAGCATGACATATTCCTCCATTTTTACTTCCCATCACCTTCCTATAAGGGAAATATCTTGCTGCTCTAATCCACAGTGTAATGAATAGCATCTGAAACTTAGTCATCATTGTTTCATTGCTAAGTCATGTTGGACTCTTTTTTGTGACCTCACTGACTGTAGCCCACCAGGCTCCTCTGTCTGTGGGATTTCCCAGGCAAGAATATTGGAGTGGGTTGCCATTTCCTTCTCCAGGGCTTCGCAGATGCCCACTGAATATTTGTTGAACATATCAAAGCCAATGGGGACCCACTAAAGAATTTTAAGTGTGGGAGTTGTCATGGTCACTTGAATCCTCTTGAACTGATGCTGCCCTTTTCCTTAGTTCTGTCCTTCAGTTTTTGCTCCAATTACGATTCTACTGTGAAAGCCATGTTTTCACAAGTAAGCCACAAAAAGAGACAATTTGATAATGCTCTGGAAAGGATGCTATATATGGACTAGGTTCCTTAGAATACATAAATGGTTGTCAGGTAATAGAATGGAGACAGCAAGATGAGTTGAAAAAGGTATGAATTTTGGAGATGGACAGTTACAGGGGCAAAAAACTTTCAACACTGATTAGCTATATGAACCTGATGTTAACTTGGATCAGTTCCTACTATATTTTGTTGTTGTTCAGTTGCTCAGTCATGTCCAGCTCTTTGAGACCCCATGGACTGCAGCATGTCAGGCTTCTCTGTCCTTCACTCACTCCTAAGTTTGCTCAAACTCATGTTCATTGAGTCAGTGATGCCATCCAACCATCTCATCCTCTGTTGTCCCCTTCTCCTCCTGTCTTTAATTTTTGCAAGCATCAGGGTCTTTTCTAATGAGTTGGTCCTTCGCATCAAGTGGCTGAAATAGTGAAGCTTCAGCTTCATCATCAGTCCTCCCAATGAATATTCAGGATCGATTTCCTTTAGGATTGACTGGTTTGATCTCTTTGCTGTCCAAGAGATTCTCAAGAGTCTTCTCCAATAACACAGTTCGAAAGCATCAATTCTTCGGTGCTTAGCCTTCTTTATGGTCCCAACTCTCACATCTGTACACTACTACTGGAAAAACCATAGTTTTAACTACACAGACCTTTGTTGGCAAAGTGATGTCTCTGCTTTTAAATATGCTCTCTAGGTTTTAACAGCAATAATTATACCTTTTAGGGTTTCTTGAGATTACTGAATAGCACATGAAAAGCATTTGGCCCTAGAAATAACACAGTAAATGTCTGTGGGAGGGATGAATATTCTCAATGAGTATGGAAGATGCTTATATTACTATTGTTGGGGGAATGTCAAAACAGTAAACTTCCATCATGGCAGACTTAGCCATGAACCCCATGAGAAAAGAGGCCATTAAACAGAGAGAGAGACTTGGCAGGAATATTCTATATAATATACAATGTTGTATATAGTTAGGTTCATAGAGGCAAAGTTGCATTTCCATTTAGATCCAGGATTTTTGCAGGAATCATCCTTGTATCTGAGATACAAAGAGAATAGTAGAAGAGTACCCCTGCTCTTCATGAACTTGCGCAATGATAGAGATGCTAGGTGTAGAAACAGAACTTGTCCATAGAATGCGGCATAATTGTGAAGTATAAAAGATGTGCTATGAGAACACAGATCCATCTAATTAACAGAGTACAAAGGAATTGTGTAATTTCATTTCAAAAGATAGGGAATTAATTTGTTAGGTGTAGACGGCATCTCTGAACTTTCAACTATCATACAAAACCTATCTCCTTTCCAGCAGAGGGCTCGGTCCCAAAGTTAGTACAGAGAATATATGCTTTTATTTCTGCAAGTGAATTTGAAAGGAGAATAATATATAGTAGATCTCTGGATTTACTGCACAGATATAATTCAATATTGTGGGAAGTAAACAGACATTCACTAATTAAGTAGTAATGAGATATAGTGTTAAAAACCTCTAAGAGTGAACTTTGGATAAATATACTCATTTAGGAAAATTAGTTGTTGGATTATACTAACACAAAAATGACTAGCAGGAAAATGATAGGCCACAGGAGTAGATATGATAAAAGGAAGAGTAGAAGGCCACGAAACAAGAAGTATTTTCAAAATTCTGAGCTTTATTTGGTAACGTAGAGGCAATAAAAGAAATTTTTCAATTTTTAAAAATAAATTGGCTGCTGGCAAATTTATTGATCTTTAAAGAGAAAGGCTACCCACTCCAGTATCCTTAGCCTGGAGAATTCCATGAGCTCGCAAAGAGTCTGACACGACTGAGCGACTTTCACTTTCACTTTTCACATTAGAAGGTGCATAACCGGCCACTGAGGAGGAGGACAGTTAGGCACATATTATTGTTGTGTGACTAGATGTTTGAGGATGGTGAGGGCATTTTCTTGCCATGTATCTTCGCACTGCACTGCTCTAGGGATTTCTGACCTGTATTCTCTCCACCCTACTCCCAGATAAGCTTAGTGAAGGTACAACCAAGTGCTGAGATTCTATGACACAGCACAGTTCCTGGCACAGAATAGGTGCTCAATAAAAAGTTGAAAAACTGTTGCAATGATTACTGAACATAATTACTATGGATTGAGAGCCAATTTGATACGTTTCTAATTTAGTTGTTTAGCTACCATGTGATGAATGCATTTTTTTCTTTGCTAGAAAGGTATTTATTTTGAAACATTTCATTTAAAATTATTTTTTACTTCATTTAAAAATAGTTTTTCGACTTTGGAAATGCTCCTCACCACTCTCCTCTTTCTTTGGGCACATGCTGAAAATAATCTCCCTCCTGAATTCCTGTTTAATAAAAACAGATTAATTGTATTTTTCATTTTCTGCATACTTGGATGTTCTGACATCTTAAAACACCTTTCTTGCAGGGAAGGGACTGCCTCTTCCAAAACTAGTCAGTCTTGAGAGGTAGCAACAAACACGTTATTTGATATGAAAAACTAACCAATCCAGAGTCCTACCTCCTCTCTGCAGCCTGCACAGAAAAGTGAAAGTGAAAGTCACTCAGTCCTGTCCAACTCTTCGTGACCCCATGCACTATACAGTCCATGGAATTCTCCAGGCCAGACTACTGGAATGGGAAGCCTTTCCCTTATCCAGGGGATCTTTCCCAACCCAGGGATCAAACCCAGGTCTCCCTCATTGCAGGCAGATTCTTTACCAGCTGAGCCAAAAGGGAAGCCCAAGAGTAATCAGGTGAGTAGCCTTTCCCTTCTCCAGGGGATCTTCCTGACCCAGGAATTAAACCAGGGTCTCCTGCAATGCAGGCAGATTCTTTACCAACTGAGCTATCAGGGAAGCCCCAGGAGGCAATACTCCTCTGCCTTCCTTATCTCAGGGCCAGGTACCAGGCAACGAGAGAGCACCTCAATAGCCCTGATGTGGTTCAGAACATACTTCCCTAAATACGTTACTTTTGCATACTGAAAATTTTAAGCTGAAGTTTTGAGAAAACAGCAGAAGCAGGGAGATCACGTTAAGAACCTCCCTATCTCACCCTTCTTCCCCAAAACAGACACTAGAATCCTTATGTGAAAGTTGTCCCCTGTGGACCTGGAGGAAAGCAGCAGCTTTTTCATTGAAGACAAAGGGATGCCAAGAAGAACCTAATCAACAGCCCTTGCTGTTTCCCCTGGTTTGCTACAATTACCTTATACTCCTTAACATATATTTCTCTCCCACTGCTCTTCTTAATGCAGCCTAGAATAAAACCACACAGATTTAACTTTCTTGGGGCCTTCATATTTTTATTGAAGGCTCTGATGTCCTATAAAGCTTACATTAAATAAATCTGTATGCTTTTCTTCTGGTAATCTGCCCTCGTCAGTTTAATTTTCAGACCTAACCAAGGACCGTAAGAGGGTCAAATAGAATGTTTTCCTCCCTGCAGCCCAAAGCCAGCTGTTGTTATTCAAATGAGCCTGTACGAAACTGTTCACCCTGGTGTAAGTTCTCCCCTGCTCCTGCTTCTGTGTTTTGTCCAAAGTCTGATGTTTCTCATGTGGTCCTCTGTGTAGCCACTCAGTCACCTTTATAAATGAAGACTCACAGAACAAACGGGAAAGCAGAAATTCTTTTCCCTTTGTTACTATTTTGTTCCTCTGTAATAAGTTCATAAGCCTATTTGGTAGCTGAAATGAACAATATGCCCATTTTAAGGTGTGCTTTGTATACTAATTGGGTCCCAAAGGAGCATCTCTCATGGAGCACTCATTTTGGAAAGACCTTTTTGAATTACTATACCTGGTGAATGGCAGTTTCCTTTGAACCCGTCAAACAGTGCAATCTCAATCCTGGGTCTAGGACTGATATTTCAGGACTCAGCAGTTTGCCCATCAGTGGCCCCAGCTTAGAGGACACACAGCAGTTTGCCCACCAGCAGCCCCAGCTTAGAGGACACTCAGCAGTTTGCCCACCAGTGGCCCCAGCTTAGAGGACTGAGACTCACATGATCTGTTTCACAGGCAAAACTGCCAGGATTGTGTCAACACAGTTATCTTGCACAAGATACTGACATCTTGATGACACTGAAATTTCATATGGAGTGGTTAAACTTCGGAAATTGAAAACCTATCGGCAAAACCCATTAATAAAATTCAGTATTTTCTTTTCTCCACTGCTTGCAGTCAGATGGCGAAGGAAGAAAGGAGGCGTGGGAGAAAAGAAAAGGAAAGGAGAGAAGAGACAATGAAAAAGAAATAGCGCTTTCTGATTCCACTGAGGACTTAATTTGCACAGGGTTGAAAAGAACTTCAGATGTAGCCACAGTTAGCCTTCATTCCCTGTAAAACTGAAGAGTGCTTGTACTCGAATGCCCTACCTGGGCTCATCTGCACAAATGTCACTGCCACCTCTTTCTACTTGGGCCCTGGATTTCTTCTAAGAAGCAAACACGAAGGCACACAGCGGTGGCACTGTTTGGTATGTGCCAAATCCACAGGGGGCTACAGACTTGCAGGTTGTGATACAAAGTCACTAACACCTTAAAAGTAAACTGTCTGAGGCATTCTATTACCTGTGAGGAAAAAAGAACATGTTCTACTTGTTACAGACTTTTTCTCTTTATATCTAAACTTTGATGGAGTTGCAAGAGCAATTAAGATGATTCAGTGTTACTGTATATTTTTAAGCTCCAATAATTTTTTATACACGTGTCAACATGTATAAGTCTTTTATATTGTTTTGGTTTAAAATCTTTTTTTATTCTTTTAAAGTTATTACTGCTCACAGTAGAATAATATAACATTACACAGTGGAAAATCAAAAGTCCTCTTTCCTCTTCCCTCTACCAGTGATAACTTCTGGTTATAGTTTCTTGTATGTAATTCCCTAGGAATAAGGAAGTGAATTTGTGTGCTTCTTTCTAAAAGGTAAAATGAGGCAAATGAACAATTTTAAGAGTTTATCTGAGCAAAAATCAAAGAGAATTCAGTAGCACCAAACCAGAAATGGTTAGGGGCACTCTGAGGTCAGGCGCCAGGGGTGAGACTTATACAGAGAAAGTGCAGAAACAAAGAAAGGAAATTATGGTGGCTCAGCTAATAAAGAATCTGCCTGTAACGTGGGACACCTGGGTTCAGTTCCTGGATTGGGAAGATCCCCTGGAGAAGGGAATGGTTATCCACTCTAGAATTCTGGCCTGGTAAATCCATGGGGTTGCAAACAGTTTAACACCTAGTGGGCTATTTGTGAATAGTTGTCCTTGGTGTCTTGATTTCACAACACTGAGGCACTTAAATGATGAAAATTCATTCTCTAACTCTCTTGTATTCTTCTATACTTGTCATTTTTTTCTAAACCAGTAAATATTACAGGTAAACACAAAGGATTAGACAGTATACTTGTGCATAAATGTAATATCCTTTCTGCCTTAACTTATTGTGTCTGGTATGTAAAACATGGGCTTCCCACATTGCACTAGTGGTAAAGAACCTGCTTGTTAATGCATGAGATTTAACAGACACAGATTTGATCCCTGGTTCAGGAAGATCCATTGGAGGAGGGCATGGCAACCCATTCCAGTATTCTTGCCCAGAGAATCCCATGGACAGAGGAGCCTGGTAGGCTACAGTCCATAGGGTTGCACACGACTGAAGCAACTTAGCATGTTCACCCACTGTTGACCTTTCCCTTGATGGTTCCCTGGGGCCAGTGGCACAGACTCTGCAGGTGTTAACCAGTTAAGTGGGGAGAAACGGACCTGAACAGCGTTTCAACAATCTCAACCACAGCTCAACTCAGCCACCCCAGTAAGATGCAGGCTGACATCTTACTGGTTGTGCCCACAGAGCACAACCTCCCCATTCCCAAAAGCACCAGCAGCCAATGTAATGAATACTTCCATCAACAACACATTCCCCTTCCCACAGCAGAGCTGCTGGCTCCAACCATCCATCTGGAGTTGGAACACGCCGCACAGCACCGACCTAAGACCCATTCTCAGATCCCAAAAGGCCAAGAACTGCTGGAGATCGCGGTTCCCCTGAGCTTGGTTCTGGGAGAGCAGCATCTCCCACCAGTGCAGACAAACAAACAACAACAACAAAAAGAATGGAGAGGAGAGAAACCAGGCCTGGGCAAGACTACTGTAGAAATAAACCTCGTTTCTCTGCAGTGGGGAGCAATAGCATTTCCTGCCCCCTGTTCTGAACCGAGACACTGGACTCCATTCTCTCCTGCGATCTTAAAGGGAGATTAAAAAACCGCCTTATGGTCCGATTCATTCATATTTGAGTTTCAGTATCCGATCTACCCACTCCTGAAACCTCTGGCATTGTGAAGATCACAACACTACACGTGCTCAGTCCATTCCAGCAATCCATGGACTGCAGACCGCCAGGCGCCTCTGCCCATGAGACTTTTCCTGTAAGAAGATTGGAGTGGGTTCTTTCCCACCCAGGATCCAACCCCTTCCCTACCTCCTGGGTCTTCCGCATTGGCAGGCTGATTCTTTACCAAGGCGCCGCCTGGGAAGCCCAGGTGAAGGAAGGTGTCCCCTACATCGCGGTCATAGGAGAAGAAGCGAGGGCCAGTCCAGGAGCCCAGTTACTACGATCAAGCAGCTCCTGCAAGAAGATCCCCGTGAGGCCTGAGAGTAAAGTCTGAACCTGCAGGAGAGGAACGGACCCGGGTCCGAGCGAGCAGGGCTCCAGGACACGCCTGGGAACCTGACACTTCCGTGCTCCCCGGGCAGGTCCGGGAGGCGGCTTCCGGCCCGCACTGCCCGCACCCAGGGAGCCGGGTCAGAGAGAGGCCTGGCCGGCAGTCCGACCCTCCCCGCGCCACTCCCGCCTCCTTCCCGACTCCCACCTCCCGGCGCTCCCTCCCGGGCCCGGGAGGCTAAGGTCGGGGCGGCGATGCGGGTCTCTACCACTGACCACACATTTTTCGCCGAGGAAGGTGAAGAGGGACTCGTTTTCCTGCAGGGTGAGTAGCAGGAACCCCACGTTGGTGATCCTCCGCGGCGGCGGCGGCTGCTGCTGGCCGGAGCTCATGTTTCGCCTGCGGAGTAGGAAGGCCAGCGTCGTCTCCTCCTGTGAGTGGGATAAACTCCCAACTCCAACCCTCCTTTGACAGCAGCTGCGCGGGCAGCAGCACAATCCAACCCCGCAGACAGTACGCCGTACAATCCAACCAGGCGGGGACTGGTAAAACCACGAGACGCAAGACGTGGGGAGGACACGCCCCCACCAACGACAAGGCTGGCGGCGCCCGAGGCCACGCCCCTTCCGGCCGAGACGACGGCTGCGCTGTCCAAGGCGGGGCTACTCGTTGGTTGTTGGCTCTGGGGTCTTAGGCTCTTTCCTCCGGTGTTCTCGGTTAGCAGAGCCCTGGAGACAGGAGGTCTCCGCGGCCAAGCTGCCCTCCTCTCTTCCGCGATGCACACCTTTGCGGTGCATCAGTGAAGACTCTGTTCTCCCTTCCTGAGATAGCTCTTCTTTCTGAGGAGTGACAGCGGGATATTTCCACCTCCTATCAGAAAGGAAGCTGGAGACGAAGATGGGAGAACGGACGCGCTCCTCCGTGCTCTTTGCCGATTTCCTTAGCAGTTGCCCCGCGGTTTCTCAAACCTTGTTCAAACTTGTAAGAATGGACGAACAGGCCTCTCCAAGGATTGTGAAAGAGTTCTTGCTGATGGATGTTTCAAAAAAGCAACGTACATAGAAAGGTTTCTACTGCTTGCTGGTGTCGGAGAAGGCAGTGGGTGTGTCTCGTAGGATAAATGTAACATTGCATTTCAGGCTTATGTCTCTCAGAGTCCTCCACACATCTCGCGCCCCCTAGTTCTGTGAATTGAAAAATATCCCCCTCCCCTCGCCTTTTTCTCTCAGACCCCAAAGAACTTGTTTTCCTTTATATCGAAAATGAATGTACCCATTTAGGGATGTCACTCAGGAAAAATATATCATCCGATCTAATCCTTAGACTAAATTTCAGGAGGTTGTTTTTTTTTTTTTTTTTTTTTTAAGTATGTATGCCTCAGAATATTGAAAACGGCCTAGGATAACCGCCTCTGTTCAGTAAATTAAATACTAGACAACTGCCTTAAAATGAAGTTTTGGAGTATGGAAATAATATATAATAACCACGGCTGTGAATTATAGAGTAAGCATCTCCACTTTAAACAAGTTAGCGTTTGTTGCATAAACTTTATTATGCTTGACGATTATTTCATTTCAATAAAGAAAAGAGTTCCCTATATTAAGCTTAAGACATCTATGCTAAATAAAATTTGGTAGAACGATTTGATTTTAACATTTCTGAAAGCTCACACTATAAATTATGAATGTACCAAAGAGATTGCTAAACCACTCTGAAAATATGAGGTTTCTTTCATAGCTCAGTTGGTAAAGAATCTGCCTGCAATGCAGGAGACCCTGGTTCGATTCCTGGGTCCGGAAGATCCCCTGGAGAAGAGATAGGCTACCGACTCCAGTTTTCTTGGGCTTCCCTTGTGGCCCAGCTAGTAAAGAATGCACCTGTGATGTCAGAGATCCACCGGCGATATGGGAGACCTGGGTTCCATCCCTGGGTTGGGAAGATCCCCTGGAGAAGGGAAAGGCTACCCACTCCAGTATTCTGGCCTGGAGAATTACATGGACTGTGTAGTCCATGCGGTCTCAAAGAGTGGGACACAAGTGAGGACTTTCACTTTCTTTAAAAATATTGTTAAAAATCTGGAGTTCCCTGGTGGCCTACTGGTTAGGATTCTGACTTTCACTATGTAGGCCTGGGTTCAGTTTCTGGTGGGGGAACTGAGATCCCACACAGCCTGAAAGTCTGGCCACAGACAAAAAGAAATATTACAAAAAATTAAAGCTGCTCATAATGATATTAGCTAAGTAGTAATAAATCTACAAAAGAAAATGAGATCATATAGTCCTAGGAATTTTCACATGAAATTTGGGTTAAACTTCATTAATAATGTTAGGTTAAAAAGTGATTTTTTAAAAGCAAGCAAACTTTTTATAAAATAATCAGGTTTAGAAGGGAAATATTAGAAATATAAACCAGGAGTTGACCCTGAATTTCAGAACTAACAAGATAAACTTAGAAGCTGAATCAGTTTGCCTCTAGCATCAAAAGTGAGGTTCCTATGAATTAAAGCCACATTGAGAGTGGAAAGCATTATAAATTCCTGAGAAGCAGAGATTAGAGCCCTAATAGTTTCAAACCTGTGAACCAGGATAGTGACAAAAACAGATTTCAGATAGTCCTAAATTGGAGTTCTGGTTCTTCCACTTTAACCTTATGGGTTTGGCCAAGTTGCTTTTCTAAGTTTGCTTCCTTATCCATAAAATGAAAATAATTTTTATTTAATAAAGAAATAGAAATCATTAATCCTACTTGAAAGTTATAAAATTCACCAAGGTTGCATGTGTAAATTACCAGTGCAGAGTTGTTACTCAAATACTATTTGTTTTGTCATTGACCATCATTTCCTGTGATCTGCTCTGCCTTCACTTAGCTAAGGGAATAAGCTGTTGAGTTGAAGTGTTATTTTTACCTTGTTGCGTCTAAGCCTGCTACTTTGAAACTGTCCTTCATTTTTGGCATCCTGTGTAATTCTTCAAGTACTTCCCTTACATAGCTCAGTCGGTAAAGAATCTGCATTGTAATTCTTCAAATATATAGTGGTGGATTTGGGGCATAATTTCTTTGTTAGCAGAATTTCTAATTAGGTTATTAAGTTATGCCATGTAGGCTGTATGTATCCCAGAAATGTTTTGGGAGAAATTCCAAAATTTTTTAAAATGACAAGTCTAGAGAAAGAATCATATTAGTTTCTAATTATTAAAATATGAAAGATAGTAATTTTTATGCTAGAATGCCAGTTTTTAAACTTGTAGACTACCAAACTGTTTTGAAGATGGGAGAGAGAGATGTGGAAAAGCATTGTGAAAAAAAGAAGCTATATAGGAGGACAGATGAATGAACAGTAGCTACGAGTTGAAGAATCTATCCCATGCTGAGAACTGCTGGGTTCCAGTCCTTTTACAATCTCTTGTTAGCCTTGACAATATATGTCTTAATTGATTTTTTTCTGTCAGAAAATTTTCAACATCTTGTCTGTATCTGTTGACTTGGTTTATGGGCATGTCTAGGATGGAGTTTAGACATCGGTTTACATCCTTTTTGGCTAGGCCTTGTTACTCATGCCTAACTTCCTACCTAACATTTCTAAATGCAATCTGTTGACTACTTGCCTTCTTTCTTCTCTATAAATGAAGGTGAAAAATTATAATAACCATAAGTTTTGGCTCAAGCTCAAAATATTTCTTTAACCTTTCCTCCAAATTGTAAGTATGGTTTTGTCCACAATATTGCAAATTAAGTTCTTATTTGATTCCCTTTCATTGTTATTTTTGCTTTTCTCTAGGGTTCTCCCAACTCTTTTTTCTTAAAATATGGAAAATGTAAGTGGGAAATTACACTGCAAATAGAATTCCTTACTCTCATGAACATGTGGGTAAGTGATATTTGAATGTGCATGCAATCCCATATATCTCAGTTTTTCAGTTACATGATTCCCCATTGCCTAGCATAGATTCTCAATAAATATTTGTTGTCTAAATTTTGGAAAAAACATAGAAAGGAAGAGAAGAGAGAAAGGAAGGGAAGGAAAATCTAAAATAAGACTGTTCAGAGTTCTAAGAAACTACTTTATATTGTGTAGTTATCTATCTCCTTTTCTTCTAAATAATCTTGGCTTTCCCAATGCAAAATTTTTAAATCCCGGCTGAGACTTCTATTTTGATCCATCAAGATATCAATGGTAAAGCTCCCCTCTAGAGTCCCTTGTACTGCAAGGAGATCCAACCAGTCCATCCTAAAGGAGATCAGTCCTGGGTGTTCTTTGGAACTCCAATACTTTGGCCACCTCATGCGAAGAGTTGACTCATTGGAAAAGACTCTGATGCTGGGAGGGATTGGGGGCAGGAGGAGAAGGGAACGACAGAGGATGAGATGGCTGGATGGCATCATCGACTTGATGGACATTAGTTTGGGTGAACTCCGGGAGTTGGTGATGGACAGGGAGGCCTGGGGTGCTGCAATTCATGGGGTCACAAAGAGACACGACTGAGTGACTGAAAAATGAAAAAAAAAAAAAAACCAAAAACCCAAAAACTAACAAAAAAACCAGCCAGGTTAGTTCCTTCAAAATTTTCCCTTTTTCTTTGGGTAAGCTTTTGCCAGGTACCAGCTCCCTGTCCCATCTTACTTGCCTTTCTTGACACTCCTGATACATAATAGTTTCATAAGCCAATAAAACAAGTTTATTTTGAAGGTGGCAATGACAGTGAGTGATAGAAATGCATGCAATAATAATATAATAGAATACACTTCCACTGCAAAAATGCAACATTAAAGACAGAAGCTGATCATTTTGAACATATTATTTACCATTCAAAGTATATATTAACCAGAAAACTTGTAAATTTCTCATGGAAAAATGAACATACTTTTGTCTGGAAGCTCTTGTCTTTTATTTCTTTTGAATTAACAAAGCTACAAGTGATAAAGGAAATGAATTGTTACATTGAGAATGAAGAAAGAGGATAATCAAGTGGTGATATTGCCTGTATTGAACAATCTTGTTTTCTAAGCTAGTTGGGCAGGAATAGGAAAGAGAGACCAAGCCTGTAAGTAAAGAGAGAAATTAACAGTATACAATTGTTGGGGCTATAATATGTTATGGATTTATGCCAGTCAAGGTTTTAAAATGTAATCATTCATTGGAGAAAGAACTTCAATTAAGACAGTTTAAGCCAAGGCTATGACTAAAACTCTATTTCATACCAAAGAATAGGAAGCAAAGCATGGTCACAAGGAGCTTTATTCTCTGGACATGTTCTATCACTCTCTTTTGTTATGTCAGGTTTCATTTTTTATCACTTTCCTCTTCCTAAAGCTGTCTTTACTTCCTTCCAAAGATATGCTTTCCAAGGCCAATTCCGGATGTTTCTCTCATTTGCCTATTGTTATTATATTATTATAATGCATATTCTCTCTTCAGGGCTTCCCTGGTGGCTCAGTGGTAAAGAATTTGCCTGCAGTGCAGGAGATCTGGGTTCGATCCCTGGGTTGGGAAGATCCCCTGGAGGAGGAGGGCATGACAACCCACTCTAGTAATCTTGCCTGGAGAATTCCATGGACAGAGGAACCTGGCTGGCTACAGTCCATAGGGTTGCACAGAGTTGGACATGATTGAAGCAACTAAGCAGCAGCAACATTCTTTCTTCAACAAATACATTGTTGGGTTTCCCACTCGCCAACTTCTCATCCTATAGCTCTTAACTGAAAAGTTCTACTAAATTTAGATTTCTAATAGCTTATATTCTGTTCTGAAAGCAAGGGAATTCCAGAAAAACATCTACTATTGCTTCATTGACTATGCTAAAGCCTTAGACTGTGAGGATTGCAACAAACTGTGCAAAATTCTTAAAGAGATGGGAATACCAGATCACCTTACCGGTCTCCTGAGAAACTTGCATGCAGGTCAAGAAGCAACAGTTAGGACTGGACATGGAACAACACACTGGTTCAAAATTAGGAAAGGAGTATGTCAAAACTGTATATTGTCACCTTGCCTATTTAACTTATATGCAGAGTACATCATGCGAAATACCGGGCTGGATGAATCACAAGCGATTGGAATCAAGATTGCGGGGAGAAATATCAGTAACGTCAGATATGCAGATAACACCAGCCTTATGGCAGAAAACAAAGAGGAACTAAAGATCTTCTTGGTGAGGGTGAAAGAGAAGAGTGAAAAAGCTGGCTTAAAAATCAACATTCAAAAAACTAAGATCATAGGATTTGGTCCCATCACTTTATGGCAAATAATTAGGGGAAAATATGGAAACAGTGACAAACGTTATTTTCTTGGGCTTCAAAACCACTGCAAACAGTGACTGTAGCCATGAAATTAAAAGATGCTTGTTCTTTGGAAGAAAAGCTATTACCAACATAGACAATGTATTAAAAAGCAGAGACATCACTTTGCCAACAAAGATCCTTATAGTCTAAGCTATGGTTTTTCCAGTAGTCCTGTATGGATGTGATAGATGGACTATAAAGAAGTCTGAGTGCCAGAGAACTGATGCTTTTGACCTGTGATGCTGGGGAAGACTCTTGAGAGTCCCTTGTACTGCAAGGAGATCAGACAAGTCAATCCTAAAAGAAATCAACCCTGAATATTCATTGAAAGAACTGATGCTGAAACTGAAGCTGCAATACTTTGGCCACCTGGTGTGAAAAACTGACTCATTGGAAAAGACCCTGATGCTGGGAAAGATTGAGGGCAGGAGCAGAAGGGGACAACAGAGGATGAGATAGTTGGACAGCATCATCTACTCAATGGGCATGAGTTTGAGCCAACTCTGGGAGATAGTGAAGGACAGGGAAGCCTGGTGTGCTACAGTCCATGGAGTCACAGAGTCAGAGATGACTGAGCAACTGAACAACAACAAATTCATTGGAGGGACTGATGCTGAAGCTCATGTACTTTGACCACCTGATGCGAAGAGCTGACTCATTGGAAAAGACCCAGATGCTGGGAAAGATCAAAAGCAAAATGAGAACGGAGCAGCAGAAGATGAGATGGTTAGATAGCATCACTGATTCAGTGGACATGAATCTGAGCAAACTCCAGGAAATAGTGAAGTTCAGGGAAACCTGCAGTGGTGAAGTCCATGGGGCCATGAAGAGTCAAACACAACTTAGCCACTGAACAACAACAAATTCATTGGAAGGACTGATGCTGAGCTATAATACTTTGGCCACCCGATGCAAAGAATCAACTCATTAGAAAAGACCCTGATGCTAGGAAAGACTGAGAGCAGGAGGAGAAGGAGTCAACAGAGAATGAGATGTTTGGATGGACAGTGAGTTGGCTCCATTGACTCAATGGACATGAGTTTGAGCAAACTCCAGGGGATAGTGAAGGACAGGGAAGCCTGGTATGCTGCAGTCCATGGGATCTAAAGAGTGACTGAGTGACAACAATGAGAAAAGTTAATAAAGTGTTCTAAATTCAAATAGAAATTACACACTGTTCATTGAGGACACAGAAATATCTTTGAAAGTGAAATATTTGATGTGTACATAGATACTTGCAGTTTGCTTTTGTTACATATTTAGCAGTGAGTTTATATCACTGATGAATATAAAAAACATGGGACAACAAGGAAGTACCTTGGTTATTGTGAAGTCACCAGAGCTCACTTCAAAGCCTGTGTGCTTTCAGCTACCTCTGTTCATAAAATTCCCTCATTTAAAATGTCATTTAAGTTAACTTTCAACCTTGCAGCTAAAGCCCCATGATGCTGCTTTTCACTCTTTCACTACCTAATAAATAAATACTCACCACTGGAGCTCTGCCACATGTGAGTGATCACAGTCACTCTGATAGAAACTCCTTATGCCACTTTTTATAGACAAATTAGAGAAAAGAGCTTATCGAGAGACCAAAATGACCCATGAAGGTTTATTTATGCAGTATGCATTTATCAGGATATCTTAGGCAAGGAGCTGCTGCAAGCCTGGATGAAAACTATGATTTATCAGTGACTACTGTCCTCAAGAAAATTGCTATTTACAGAGATGGAAAAAAAACAAACACAAATAACTGTACTTCAGAACATAACGTGATGAATACTGTAAGAGGAACAGAGTAACAGAGGTAGTGACAACTTTCAGCTAGAGCAACTGGGCATTTCCCCTTAGAGGAGTCATTCAACTGTGCCTTAGAAAAGTGGGTTGCATACTCTTTACACAGATGACTAGGAGGGAAGGTATTTCAAATGCAAGGAGTGCCTTGAGCAATGGCACACATTCAGGCTGCAACAGGCGAATCAGCTCCCCCAGGAGCAAACATTTGTATTTCATCATACATCCTACTCGGATATATTAAATGTGTGTAAATATTTCATTAAATAATGAAAGGTATTATGAAATATACTCTTTAATTACTATTTCATATATATTTAAAAATTGACCAACAGAAAATTTGTGAAGAATAAAATAGTATTTTCTGATTTTCTTTGATTGCTTTACATGTTTTTCTTGTCAAGTTCTTCATTCAGAACAGTTATTATATTGGTCAATATTCTCCAGAGAAGCAGAACCAATAGGATGCGTGTGTGTGCATGTGTACATATTCAATGATGTATATATACTCATATGGTGAGGTCTCCATATCTGCAGATAAGGAGCACCAATGGTATTCATTGTATTAATACTATATCATTTTATATAAGGGACTTGAGTATCCAAGGATTTGGTATCGATGGTGGCTTCTGGAATCAATCTCCCATGGACACCAATGGAAGACTGTTTATTTATGTATACTCACACACATATATACATATATATATATATACATTTCATATTGATTTGGGAGAGAGCTTTTTTAAGAGTTGTCTCATACAATTGCAGGGGGTGGCAAGTCTGATATTTAGAGAGCTGGCCAATAAGCTGCATATTTCAGTAGGAGTTGCTGTTGTGGTCTTGAGTCTGAAGTCAGCCTGGAAGCAAACTTCCTTCTTTTTTCAGGGAACTTCAGTTTTTCTCTTGAGTTCTTCTACTGATTGGATGAAGCCTGGCAACATTATGCAGAGTAATCTGCTTTACTTAAAGTCTACTAATTTAAATAATAATGTAAAAAATTTAAACAAAATAATTAATAGCAACATCTAAACTGATATTTGATGAAACAACTGGGCATTATAGCCAAGTTGACACACGAAAGTATCTTCATATGAATAGTTACCACAAATCATGAAAACCTGTCAGTAATAAAAAGAGAGAAATAGCATCTTTATAGTTCATCGCAGTTTTGTAAGCATTTTTTCACATGTAATGTTAAAAACCCTATGAGGAAATCATGGAACATGTTGCTATCAACAATTTCTAAATGACAAATCTGAGGCCCAGAGAAATTCAGAATCTTGAAGGTTAAGGAGCTAAAAGTGGCACAGTTGGTGTCAGAAGGGAACTGATACCTTCAGTTCCAGTTCAGTTGCTCAGTCGTGTCCGATCTTTGCGACCCCATGAGTCGCAGCACGCCAGGCCTACCTGTTCATCACCAATTCCCGGAGTTCACTCAGACTCATGTCCTTCAAGTCAGTGATGCCATCCAGCCATCTCATCCTCTGTCGTCCCCTTCTCCTCCTGCCCCCAATCCCTCCCAGCATCAGAGTCTTTTCCAATGAGTCAGCTCTTCGCATGAGGTGGCCAAAGTATTGGAGTTTCAGCTTTAGCATCATTCCTTCCAAAGAAATCCCAGGGCTGATCTCCTTCAGAATGTACTGGTTGGATCTCCTTGCAGTCCAAGGGACTCTCAAGAGTCTTCTCCAACATCACAGTTCAAAAGCATCAATTCTTCGGCACTCAGACTTCTTCACAGTCCAACTCTCACATCCATACATGACCACTGGAAAAACCATAGCCTTGACTAAACGGACCTCACTTGGCAAAGTAATGTCTCTGCTTTTGAATATGCTATCTAAGTTGGTCATAACTTTTCTCCAAGGAGTAAGCGTCTTTTAATTTCATGGCTGCAGTCACCATCTGCAGTGATTTTGGAGCCCAGAAAAATAAAGTCTGAAACTGTTTCCACTGTTTCCCCATCTATTTCCCATGAAGTGATGGGACCAGATGCCATGATCTTCATTTTCTGAATGTTGAGCTTTAAGCCAACTTTTTCACTCTCCTCTTTCACTTTCAAGAGACTTTTTAGTTCCTCTTCACTTTCTGCCATAAGGGTGGTGTCATCTGCATATCTGAGGTTATTGATATTTCTCCCGGCAATCTTGATTCCAGCTTGTGTTTCTTCCAGTCCAGCGTTTCTCATGATGTACTCTGCATAGAAGATAAATACGCAGGGTGACAATATACAGCCTTGAAGTACTCCTTTTCCTATTTGGAACCAGTCTGTTGTTCCATGTCCAGTTCTAACTGTTGCTTCCTGACCTGCATACAGATTTCTCAAGAGGCAAGTTAGGTGGTCTGGTATTCCCATCTCTTTCAGAATTTTCAACAGTTTATTGTGATCCACATAGTCAAAGGCTTTGGCATAGTCAATAAAGCAGAAATAGATGTTTTCCTGGAACTCTCTTGCTTTTTCCATGACCCAGCAGATGTTGGCAATTTGATCTCTGGTTCCTCTGCCTTTTCTGAAACCAGCTTGAACATCAGGAAGTTCACGGTTCATGTATTGCTGAAGCCTGGCTTGGAGAATTTTGAGCATTACTTTACTAGCATGTGAGATGAGTGCAATTGAGTGGTAGTTTGAGCATTCTTTGGCATTGCCTTTCTTTGAAATTGGAATGAAAAGTGACCTTTTCCAGTCCTGTGGCCACTGCTGAGTTTCCCAAATTTGCTGGCATATTGAGTGTGGTACTTTCACAGCATCATCTTTCAGGATTTGAAACAGCTCAACTGAAATTCCATCACCTCCACTAGCTTTGTTCATAGTGATGCTTTCTAAGGCCCACTTGACTTCACATTCCAGGATGTCTGGCTCTAGATTAGTGATCACATCATCATGATTATCTGGGTCATGAAGATCTTTTTTGAACAGTTCTTCCATGTATTCTTGCCACCTCTTCTTAATACCTTCTGCTTCTGTTAGGTTCAGACCATTTCTGTCCTTTATCGAGCCCATATTTGCATGAAATGTTCCCTTGGTATCTCTAATTTTCTTGAAGAGATCTCTAGTCTTTCCCATTCTGCTGTTTTCCTCTATTTCTTTGTATTGATCACTGAAGAAGGCTTTCTTATCTCTCCTTGCTATTCTCTGGAACTCTGTATTCAGATGCTTATATCTTTCCTTTTCTCCTTTGCTTTTCACCTCTCTTCTTTTCACAGCTATTTGTAAGGCCTCCCCAGACAGCCATTTTGCTTTTTTGCATTTCTTTTCCATGGGGATGGTCTTGATCCCTGTCTCCTGTACAATGTCACAAACCTCATTCCATAGTTCATCAGGCACTCCATCTATCAGATCTAGGCCCTTAAATCTATTTCTCACTTCCACTGTATAATAATAGGGATTTGATTTAGGTCATACCTGAATGGTCTAGCAGTTTTCCCTACTTTCTTCAATTTAAGTCTGAATTTGGTAATAAGGAGTTCATGATCTGAGCCACAGTCAGCTCCTGGTCTTGCTTTTGTTGACTCATCTAATCTTTTCATTGCACCATCTATTACTTTTCCAATCCAAATTCCTGTAGTACTTATTATCTGTAACACTCTTCTCACACTTAGTTAACTGTACTTTTATTGATATGTATTCTGTCTCCAACTAAATTCTAAGACTTGCCTTATTACAGATAACCCTCTTATGCCCTATATATAATTGACTATCAAACATTTTTAAAGAATTAATTCTGATACAAATCCTATTAATGCTGGATAACCATTTGCTCGCAGTGACTGGCTCCTTGAATAAAATTTTCAAGGCATGTGGAAGAAGCTGTAATACAGTGCCTTTTATAAGGCTGGCAAGTAAAAAAAAAAAAAAAGCCTAAATTATCTATATTAAGAAAGGCTCAAGAGTTGTGTGAACAAGGGCAAGTTGCTCAGCTTCTTTAAGGTCTAATTTATCTTAAAAAGGAGGAAGATACTAGAACCTTAAGAATGTGTTGTGTGAATAGAAAGTGAGTTACTATATGTATCAGTTCAGTTCAGTCGCTCACTCATGTCTGACCCTTTGTGGCCCCATGGACTATAGCACGTCAAGCTTCCCTGTCTATCACCAAGTCCCAGAGCTTGCTCAAACTCATGTCCATTGAGTCGGTGATGCCATCCAATCATCTCATCCTCTGTTGTCCCCTTCTCCTCTTGCCTTCAATCTCTCCTGACATCAGGGTCTTTTCCAATGAGTCAGTTCTTTGCATCAAGTGGCCAAAGTATTGGAGCTTCAGCTTCAGCATCAGTCCTTCCAATGATCTTCCAGGACCAGGGATCAAACCCACATCTCTTACATCTCCTGCATTGGCAGGAAGGTTCTTTACCACTAGTGCTACCTGGGAAGCCTACCATATGTATAGTGGATATGACTAGTTCCATAACAATCAAGGTGCAAGAGATGTCATGATTCTCTTTTTGTAAATAAAGCCTTCTCTAAATCACAATTTATCAAGATCAACTTACTGAATCCAGTTTAAGTGATTAGATGAGGTTATCTTCACTGAAGCTTACAATATCCCTGGGGCTTACATATTCCTAGGAAAATGGGGAAGGGCCTGGCTCTGGGTCAATAGGGACGACTATTTTCCCCATTGGCTCCATCTGCTTGCTATACACTGGGGTACAATCTTCAAAGAAATGGATGGCAGCTCAGTCTTTTAAATGCTCCACAATAGTAGGGCACTGCTTCTATGCCATAAACTGAAAGGGGCCTCCTTGGGTGAGCTAACCAATATATACTAATACTTGCAAGTATTCCTTTCTGCTGACTTCATAGCCAAAAATGTCTTACTGGAAGTACTCAAGATGCAACATTTAAAGATAATTCTCACAGGTATTCAAACATCCATTCTCATACAAGGGCTTGTTGTCTCCACAATGCTGAGTCTAGGCACTTGAAGAAATCTACAATCCTCCCCATGTTTCAGGAACCACCTCCAGGGTTGAGCCACTCTCCCAAAGCCTCCATTTTCATCTCCTTTGGGACAGTCCAGTTTAATCCCTATTTTGGCTGAGGACTTTGGAATGAGTCCTATACTCTCACTCTGAGGCTAAAACAAATCTGAATTTCAGAGGCATAGAGCCTTGGCATTGTTCTTTGGTGAAAACCCAATAAAGTCAATATATTAATTATTCAGTAATCACATTGATGCACAGGCATTGAGTAGTTGCTCAACATACGTTGCTTTTTGTCAGTGTTATTTGGAAGACTATAATGCATGTTGATTAGGCTCCACCAAACCTTCTGTGTCTCATGAAGCAAAGGATATAAGGAACGATCCTGGTTTTTGCAGTCACACAGCTCAGGTGTTGATCCTGGCTCTGCTGCTTATTATCTCTGTGTACTTAGATGACTTGTTTCATCCAGCCTCATTTTTTTAAAATGTAAAATTAATTGTATTGGTTAAATAAACGTAATCTATAGCCTTAGACTTCAGCTGACAGGACATATAAGTATTTCACATTTCTGATAATATCCCAAATCTCAGGGCTTCGAGTCTATAGCTGCTAAACTAATAAAAAAAAGTCAGGTTTTTGGTGACAGCTCTTCCCATTAACTTAATTTTGTATGGGGCCCTGTGGGTAAGGTTTGCCTGCAGTCACTTTGTCCTCACATCCTCTGTGTTTAGTCCCAGGCTGCTGTTCTCATGGTTCCCTCTCTGAACAGTAGAAAAATTCCTGTCGGGTTTCGTGATGAAAGATATTTCAAGTAAGTTCCCTCGAACCAGGTCTTCAGGTAGGTCCCAGCCATAGCACACTCACTCTTGATGAGGAGCAATATTAGGGAAGGTCATGTGCAGCCTCCTGGTGCCACCTCCTGCCTCCCTTTGACATTCAGACAAGTTACCAGCTTAGAGTTGCTCTTCCATATCTTCTTATAGCGTCTGAGGTCCCTTTATCCAGGCCAGCCTTCTTCAAGGAATCCCAGCCCCCTAGACTGGTTTGGATGCTCGAACACAATATGTGGACCAGGTTTAAGTTCTCACCTACAGATATCCTGGACCTGTGCAAAACAAAATGTGTGTCAGCGCATCTGTATCAGTCCTTAAGAGCATTCTGTGATGGTCACAACCCCCCTGGGACATTTTGTGAGAAGAAGTTTTGCTATTAGGCACACATAGAGGACCTTATGACATGCTGAACCTTGACCTGGTCCAAAATATTCCTTATAGCAACTAGAATGTGCAACATAGTAAGCTCTCAGCAAACAGAAGTCCCCTTCTGTATTCTTCGCTTAAGAACAATTTGATGTATTTGCTAGACAGATGACTATAAAGCATATTTATCTTTATGCCAAGCAAACTGATTTTACAGTGATAAAATCTGAGATCCAAATATCTCTTGGTCACTATTGTTAAACAGAGCTCCTCAGGACTTGAGAGCTTACTATTAATGTAGTCTACATGATTATCAGCGCACCTGGCTTAATCAGAAATAGAATTAGTGGAATGTACAATAATTACCAGGGAGAGTCATGGTATTGCACTATGGTGGGAGCCATTTCAGCTTGTACTCCAACGAGAGAAGACTCCTCTTCTTTCCTGGCAAGGACTCAGCCAATGAAAAGTCATGGGCTCTTTGTTTACTAGAGCCCTCCCAGCTTCCTTTGCCCCTCTAGTGGCTTGACTTGGTTGCAGACCCTGAATTGAGATTCTTTACTGATCCCAAACAAATCTATCTTTGCTGGAGAAATATCTGGCAGAAATATTTGTTTCAGGTTAACAACGCAATCGTCACCTTGTGAGAAAATGTCAGCTAAATAAATGGGGCACAGATACTTGAACACTGAAAACTTTTGCTGTTCTTGCTTTTGTCAAAAAAAATCTCACCATTAATTTCCGATACTGACCAATAAGCAGATGTGAAGACGGACCTCCTGCTGACTCAGGTACTAGGTGAGTTGGAGCCCGTGGTCAGTGCCTTGGTCTAGCGTCTGCAAACTTTCTAAGCTTTCCAAGACACTCAGCTCTTTGCTGATAATGGTGTCGGGTTAGTTGTAAACCACCCTTTCATTATTACCATAGGCCACTTTCATTGACCTGGGTTTCCCCAGGTCCCACTGAGTAGCTGTCAGTCAGAAATGAAAAGGTGAGATTTTTTTTTTAAGTCATATACCCTCTATTTGTCCCTGTTTCCTAAGAAGAGAATTTTATTCCTCAAGTCTCAATTCCAAAGCTCTCTAAAGGCTTTTATTTGAGAACATGGTTATATTTATAGCAATTATCATTTCTTCCTAACAAATTTCCAGATTCTTCTGTCATTCTTACCCACCAGGTGGTGCTACTTCCTTACATTTCCTAAAGACCTCAACTTCTGAAGTAACGTTTTTCAGGAGGTTTAATTCCATGTGTTAATATTCAAATTCTCAAACTTCTGTTATTAGAGACTCATAATGTAATAAGGAATTTTGTAAATGGAACCCAGTCAGTTGTAGTTGAAAAGCCGATTGCAACACATTCAGATGTTTAACTCTGAAGTCACTGTTGTGTGTTTAAAGTTAAGGGCAAGCTATGGGGATAGAAACCATGCAATCAGCAGGCTCCACTCTTCTACTTGTGTGGTGCCTTACCACTGACATGTATAAAATAAACGTCTTCTCATTCCATAAACACTGCTTCATTATAAAACACTCACACGATATTACCTACAATGATTTTAGAACTTAGCCTTTAACAAAGATTTGTAAAGATTTTGCAGTATTCTTCCTTAACCATGATATGTAAAGCAGTCTCTAAAACAAGGATAATAATATTTATCCTGAATGTAAAAGCAATCTTGGAAATTAAAGAGCTGAAGTCAGGAGGGGGCAGGAGGCTAGATACACGGATTATGTTCAGGGCGCCGCTGCAGAGCAGCTCAAACATTTCGTTTGCTCTCCTGCATTTTCTCCTCACCTCGCAATTAGATGGGTCCAAGGGACTCGTTCTGACCAGCGAAATCCTAATGGGTGTAACTGTATTATTTGAAACACCTTGCAAGTGGCTCGTTTCCCCTTTCCCCCTAACAGAACACCTGAGGAAGCTGCATGCTCGGGCTGGTGCAGCTCCAACATGGCGGCAGCTCCACTGGCCTGCGTCTCCGAATGACTGTGTGGTGCAGAAAGTTGGCCAGCTCATAGTGGGAGATGTAATGTGGACCAAAAATAAACTTCTTATGTTAAGCTACTCAGATTTTTGGGTTGATCATAACCCTTGAGCACATGCCCAGAATAACACCAGCTTTCTCTCCGCAAATATATTCGACTTTCTTACATCATTCCTAACCAATACATGACTTGAATCCATTTCAGATTATTTAGCTTTGGGGATCTGGTTAATGTATAGATTTTAAATCGATCTATATTAATCTGGATTACATATTGTGTTGGAATCCTTGACTTTCGTTTTCTTCTCTTTGTAAGGATTAACCACAAAAATTTCGAGAAAAAGCATTTTAGCAGGAACTTGGTAGATAGAATTGGCTGAAATCCCAATAAAGTTATTTTATAACTTGTGCTACAGACACTTCATATCATTCATCTCCTTTCTAAAACAGGATTAACAAAAACACTGATCTTATAAGTTTGATGTGAGAATTGGTTAAATTAGATAAATATATTTTGAATAATTTTTAAATAATTTTCTTTTTGGCTTCTCTGAACTCATGACTTTTATCTTGGTCTTAAGAAAGTTTCTATCTGTGCAGGATAAATCTAAAATTTGTTATATGAGGAATACAAATAGAATATATTAATAAATTCTGATTTTGACTTATATGTTTGGATTGTGTAGTAAGATGACAGCCTTATAAGCTTGGAGGATTTGGCTTAGCAGTTCACCAGTGATGGAGAGATCTTACCCCTTCTACCTGTGACAGCAGCCAGGCCCTCTCTGCAGTAAAACTCACCACTTTCAAACAAAGGGTAATTATGGGAAGAAGAGAACAGTAAAAGAGTAAAGAAAGCGGATGTCTCTCCACATTTTCCCCTCTCTGGGTTGTGGCTCCATCTAGATCTGGGCATTCTTTAAGTGAGAGGAACACCAAGAGTGGGGAGGTTCACTTCCACCCTCTACTCTCCATCTGAGGCTCTGGGAGGAAGCACCATGTGGGTGGTCATATCCCAACCTGAGAATGAACCGAGGTCAGGAGGAGTAAGTCCTAGAGCTGCGTTGCCTTTGAGCCTATATAGGATGAGCTGACCTCAAGAAATTGAACACTGGGCTGGAGAGCTTTCAGCAGCTTCCTGATGGATAAAGAAATTCCACTGAAACCAGAAGAGGCAGAGGACATGATGCTCGAGACCCCTGATGGCTCCCTGCTGCCGTGAGATTGTAGGAGTTGCCCCTACGTACCTCTGTGTGAAAGGACACCATCTCTAGGGGAGAGGCAAAATTGAGGAGACCAGGTGAGACTTATACTATAGAAACAAACATTATACTTTTAAAGACGTTGGATTGGATTAAACTTAAATGGAATTGGACGGTTAAAATTTTTCTTATTCAGATGTAGAGGATTGAAAACCCAAGTAGTTGTAGACAAAGCAGCTGCATTTTATGTAATTTTTTAAGACAATAAGTATCTTCATAAATATATATGTGTGAAATGTATGTATGACACAATATGACTTAAAATTATGACCATGCTATATACATTAAGTAGTGCATCCAATGCTCATAATAAGTGTGTGTGTGTGTGCACGCTAAATTGCTTCAATTATGTCTGACTGTGACCCCATGAACTGTAGTCCACCAGGCTCCTCTGTCCATGGGATTCTCCAGGCAAGAAAACAGCAGTGGATTGCTATGCCCTCCTCCAGGGGATTGTCCTAGCCAGGGATTGAACCTATGTCTCTTGTGTCTCCTGCATTGGGAAGCAGATTCTTCACCACTAGCACTACCTAGGATGCTTTTAGCTAAGCTAAGCTAAGTTGCTTCAGTCATGTCCGACTCTGTGTGATCCCATAGATGGAAGCCCACCAGGCTCCCCCATCCCCGGGATTCTCCAGGCAAGAATACTGGAGTGGGTTGCCATTTCCTTCTCCAATGCATGAAAGTGAAAATGAAGGTGAAGTCGCTCAGTCGTGTCCGACTCTTAGCGATCCCATGGACTGCAGCCCACCAGGCTCCTCCGTCCATGGGATTTTCCAGGCAAGAGTGCCAGAGTGTGTTGCTGTTGCCTTATAGGACTCTTTAATAAATGTTAAATCAAGATTAAAACTTCTAGCATACATGGCATCTCTTCTTGGCCATTTGAGAAGCCTTTATAATTTAGGGTGTTAAATAAGAATTCTTAAATCGTCCTCAATTCCGATTTATTTCTTCTGTCTTTTCCTTTCAGTAAATGGCCTCACTCTTCAGTTTCCTCAATCTTTGAGTTTTCCCTTTTATCTCCACAACTAGTCCAATAGGAAATCTTGTTGACTTTCTTACTAAATTGGTTTGATTCCTTTCCTTTCTTCCCATTTTCATTTCTAAAATTAATCAAAACCTACTCTATTTCTGCATCTGACTTACCAACAGTCTCCCATTCATTCTGTATTTCTCTTAGAAGTCAATGTAATCTTTTAAAAACGTAAAAGACATCATATTAATCCTGCTTAAAACCATTTGATTGCTTTCCATTGATCTTGGAACAAAATCGAAACCCATCATCTCCATCAACAAGGCTCTGCGTGTGTAAGGCTCTGCATGGGTTGGTCTCTGCTTGCTTCTCTAAGTTCATTCCTCATCACTTTCCTTCTCCCTCTCACAGTTTAGACCATATAGGACTCTATTATTCCTCAATCGTGTGCCTTATGTCTGGAATTCTCTTCAGAATTCAGCTGGATCTTTGCAATCCTACCTGCCTCAGAGTCCCCAGATCTCATCTCCAGTATCTCTTCAGATTTTCCTGACTACCCTGCTCATTCTTTATCAAGTGTTTATCTCCATTATAACATTTACCACAATCCATGACTATTTACATTTTAAAATTCTGCTGTCCTATTTACTGTTGGTAGGCTATAAGCTCTGTGGGGGTAGGAATCTTGTTATGAACTGTTGTGTCTTCATAGTCCAGTACCATTAGCTGCACATAGAATATTTGCTGAAGGGAGGAAGAGGGAAGGGAAAAAGGAAGAAAGTGAAGAAGGAAGGAAGGAAAGATGTGGGTAACAAATTAATGTCCTCAAGTAAAAATCATTAATGAAATTCGTTATGATGACTGTAACATATCTTAGGCCTTCCCGGATAGCTCAGATGGTAAAGAATCTACCTGCAATCAGGAGACCTGGGTTTGATACTTAATCATGAACACTTAACTCATCAAGGGTTTCTAGCTTCCTGCCTTCAGATAAATGGTAGGAATGTACTTTCTGGTCCCCGTTTTTGTTGGGTGGGGCCACGTGTCTATTTCTAGTTAATGGGTAATGAGTTGTGATGGAAGTGTTATACGTAATTTCCAGACAAGAGCATATAATTACTGATGCAAGGTCTTTCAAAGATTTTTTTTCCTCTGCCATAGTTTCACCAAATAAAGATGTAGCCTTTATTTGCTTTTTATTATTGTTTGTTGTTTATGTGTTTACAGGCTTCCCTGGTGGCTCAGATGGTAAAGAATCTACCTGCAATGTGGAATACTCGATTTGATCCCTGGGTGGAGAAGGTCCCCTGGAGAAGGGAATGGCTACCCACTCTAGTATTCTTGCCTGGAGAATCCCCACGGACAGAGGAGCCTGGTGGGCTACAGTCTGTGGGGTTGAAAAGAGTCAGCTATGACTGAGCAACTAAGCACAGTGCAAACATTTCCCCAATTATTAAATTTTGATGAATCTGTGTAGCATTTGCTTTATTTTATAAACCTCTTACTTCAACATATCTTAGAAATCTATTTTTATTAACTCTTCATCATTCATTTATTCACTTGGCAAGCATCTAGTATGTATCAGAGACTCTACCACGTTCTTGGGATGGAACGAAAGAGACCATGGTGTTCACCCTTTCAAAACTTGCATTCTAGAGCTGTAGAGATAGACAATAGATATAATATTTATTGTGCAAAGGCTCTGAGGAAGACACCTCACTGGTCTGTTGTCATGACTCCAAGGGTGCCCACGTGACTACAGAGAGTGATCCTGGGGAGAGTAAGGGGAGGAAGTCAGAGAGGTAGGTAACTGTGTCCCAATCATGCAGGGCCTTCCAGGATCATATAAAACCTTGTTTATGCTGAGGCACATGGGGCATCATTGAAGAGCTTTGAGCACAGAAGGGGTATTGTCTGACTTAAGGTTTTAAGAGGACTCTGTGGTTGCCATGTTGCAGCTAGATTGGAGGATGCAGGAGTATAAGTTGGGAGATGTGTGTGTGTGTGTGTGTATGTGTGTGTGTGTGTGTGTGCATGCCCTCTGTTGCATTTGACTCTTTGTGACCCTATGGACTGTAGGTTCCTCTGTCCATGGAATTTTCCAGGCAAGAATACTGCAGTACTTGCCTTTTCCTGTTCCAGGAGATCTTCCAGACCCAGGGATCAAACCTACATCTCTTAGGCCTCCTGCATTGACAGGCGTATTCTTTACCACTGAGAAGCTCATGGAAGACTTGTAAGAGGGTATTACAGTCATTCAGGTGAGGCACCCATATTTATCAGTTAACTCTAAATACATCAGTAGACTTATTCCAAACTCCTTTCATACTGTTAAATAGTAGTGCCGCTTCTCTCTGACTGATTCACGTTCAAAGTACTCTCTTCTCTTCCTTCCCCTCATGGCCTTATATAAAGATGTGTTATCTCTTAATTGTACATTGCCTGTAATTTTCTTGTTATGAGGCAAGAAAAAAATGACTTATAACTCCTTTTTAGGTAATATTTTCAATTCCTTACTCTTTCATGAGCAGTTCATTTTCCTAGATCTTTTCAGCTATATACTACTTTGAAAGGCAATTATGAATTCTTTTGTTAACATTTTTGTAAAACACTTTTTATTTATTCATTTTGGCTCCATATTTTTTGTTCTTTTTGTTCTTTTTAGCAGACATATTTTTCTACAATGAATGTCTTGCATTTTAAACTAGGTCTTTCTTTGACTTCAATCCCAATATGAATTTTTTTCTGAATATATTTTTTTGGTACATGAATTCATTATAAAGTAAAAATAGATGTTTCTTTTGGTACTTAAAAAGTCAAAAAAGTCTATCATCTGTTATGATTTAATTAGAATGCAGTCACTGTTTCTCTGCATTTAAAAATTCTTTCTAGTATAATACTCATCCATTTCAAATCTCAATGTTATTTTGAAACATAATTTATTATTTTGTATTTCTATTTCATTCCCTTGAAGCCTCATTAATTTTCTTTTATCAACTGCTCATTTCTTGTCTCTGTTGACTCATGTGGATGTGATCAATTTTGATGTTTACTTATATATTTCTCATTAATTTTTGGTTTATACTGAAACACTTGAAAAAATCTTATTAAACTAAAACATTTAAAAACTAAAACAAAAAAGAAATTGAGATATAACTTATGAAGTGAAGTGTTAGTCGTTAAGTCATGTCTGACTCTTTTGCGACCCCATGGACTGAGGAGCAGGCTCTTCTGTCCATGGCATTCTCCAGGCAAGAATACTGAGTGGGCAGCCATCTCCTTCTCCAGGGGATCTTCCCAACCTAGGGATCGAACCCAGGTCTTCTGCTTTGCAGGGGGATCCTTTACAGGCTGAGCCACTGGGGAAGCCCCGTGGCTTACATACAACATTATATTAATGTCAGGTGTAGAACATAATGATTTGATATCTGAATATACTGCTAGATGGTATCCATCATAAGTCTAGTTAACTATCTGTCACCATATATAGTTACAAAATTTTTTCTTGTTATGAGAATTTTTAATATTTATTCTCTTAGCAACTTCCAAATATGAAATATAGTATTATTAAGGATGATCACTCTGCTATACATTACATCCTCATGGATTATTTCTTTTATAACTGAAAGTTTTTGCCTTCTGACTCACTTTACCCATTTCTCCCATCTCCTCCTTCCCACTCCCCAATCTGGCAACCAGCTGTCTATTCTCTGTATCTGTGAGCTTGGTTTTAGATTCCTCATATAAGTGAGCTCCTATTGTATCTGTCTTTCTCTGTCTGATTTGTTTTACCTAATGTAATCCCCACAAGATCCATCTGTGTTGTTGAAAATAGCAAGATATCACTTTTTATGTCTAAATAACATTTCATTATATATGCATATGTGTGTATCACATTTTTTAATCCATTGATCCATGAACACAGATTGTTTCCATATCTTGGCTATTGTAAATAATGCTTCATTGAACATGGGAGTGCATTTATCTTTTCTAGTAGGTATTTTTGTTTTCTTTAGATAAATACCCAGAAGTGGAATTGCTGTATCATGTGATAGCAGCACATTTAATTTTTGAGGAAGCTCTATACTGTTTTCCCAGTGACTACACCAATTTACTTTACTGTCATTAGTATACAAGGGTTCTCTTTCTCCACATCCTTCCTCACCAGCATTTGCTATTTCTAGCTTTTTTAGTAATATTCACTCTAATAGTGTCAGGTGGTGTTTCACTGTGATTTTGATTTGCATTTCCTAATGATTTGTGATGTGGAGCACCTTTTCATGTACCTGTTGGCCTTCTCTATGTCTTCTTTGGAAATATTAAAATTCAGATCTTCTGCCCATTTAAAATCATTGTTTTTTTTTCCATTGAGTTGTTCTGATTCTTTGTATATTTTGAATATTAACCCTTGATCCTATATGTTTTGCAAATATTTTCTCCCATTCAGTAGGTTGCCTTTTAATTTTGCTGATGATTTCCTTTGCTGTGTAGAAATTTTACTTTGATTTAATCCAGCTTGTTTATTTTCAACATCATTGCCTTTATTTCTAGTATCAAATTAAAAAAAAATCATTGCCACGGTAATTCAAGGAATTTGTGACTTGTGCTTTCTTCTAGGAGTTTTATGGTTTCAGGTCTTACATTCAAGACTTTAATCCACTTTGAGTTAATTTTTGCATATGGTATAAGTTAGTGGTCCCATTTCATTCTTTTGCATGTGGCTTTTTGGTTTTCCCAACACCATTTATTGAAGAGGCTTCCTTTCCCCATTGTATATTCTTGGCTCCCTTCTCATAATTTAATTGACTATGTATATAAGTGGGTTTATTTCTGAACTCTATTCTGTTCCATCAATTTATGTGTCTAAAACTATTGTTTCTTAAATTTAAGTGATATTGAGTGGGGTTGGGGGTAGCATTGTAGTTATGAATTGAGAAAATAAATTTTTGTTTATTCTGTATGAATGGATGTTAACATTCTCTTGCAAATATATAAAATATTTCAATGTGCTCATTAATTTGAACCAAAGATTATATGAAGACTTTCCTCTCATGAGAAGAAAGAGGGGAAAAAGTATAAATTGGCTTAACGAAGATTACTAATAATTCTCTAGTTAAATTTTAAAATAAAAAAACCTCATTTCTAAGCTGTTAAATTCCCATAAATAAAGAATAAAGTTAATAAAATTATCATATGAACTGATGTCACCAATTTATTGTTTTGATTTTGCATTTTTTTGCCATTTCATATATTCCTCCAGTTTGTAGGCAAATTAGAAAGTACTTTAAAGATTATTTTTTGTCCTTTGTTTTACTCAGGCAGTGTCCTCTCCCTCTTTGTCCCCAAAGGAAAAGAAGAATGATCATCAGTGGCAAATGGCAGTTGAAGAACCAACACCAAAAAAGCAGCTTCACACTCATGAGGGAACACTAAGCTTCTTACTTAGGGTTTCAGGTGCTCTACACATTCAGAGAAACTTCTTTCATAATGAACTAAGGATTGAACCCGGGTCTCCAGCATTGCAAGCAGACGATTTTACTGTCTGAGCCATGAGGGAAGCTCATAGAAATGATCCTTGAGATTTGAAATTTCTGTTTTTGGTGCAGATGATTCCTGACTTAGAGTGGTTCCATGATTCTTCTGCTTTACAATGATACAAAAGCAATGTTCATCCAGTGAAAACCATACTTCAGGTCTTGAATTCTGATCTTTTCCAGGGGCTAGTGATTTGCCCTACTTACTCTCTTGTGATGCTGGGCAGCTGCAGTGCCACAGCTTCCAGCTGGCCACATGATCATGGGGGTAAATAGCTCATACACTTATAACCATTCTGCTCCCACTCAACCATTCTGGTTTTTTTTTTTTTCCTTTTTATTAGAGTAGTCAATAAATTTCATGAGATATTCAACATTATATTATAAAATAAACTTTTGTTAGTTGATTTTGCCCAACAGGAGGTTAATGTATGTGTTCTGAGTATGTTTAAGGTAGGCTGCACACAGCTATGATGTTCTATAGGCTAGGTTTGCTAAATGGAGTTTCAACTTATAATGGCCTTATTGAGACTTAAGAAAGTGAAAGTGAAAGTTGCTCAGTCATATCCAACTCTGTGATTCCATGGACTATAGAGTCCATGGAATTCTCCAGGCCAGAATACTGGAGAGGATAGCCTTTCCCTTCTCCAGAGGGTCTTCCCAACCCAGGGATCAAACCCAGGTCTCCCGCATTGCAGGTAGATTCTTTACCAGCTGAGCCACAAAAACTTAATCCCATGGTAAATTGAGAAAGATCTTGTTATTCTTCTCCTCAGTCTATATAGGGCACTTACTACATATGCTAGATGTACATATTTATTGTCTGAACTGTAGCTAAATTAAGAATTAAAAGGTGCACTACTAATAATCACCTGGGATAATGGGTGTAATAGTGACATTCCCTAGTACACAAAGCATTTGCCTGAAATATGAGAGACCCAAGTTTGATCCCTTGGTTGGGAAGATCCCCTGGAGAAGGAAATAGCATCCCACTCCAGTTTTCTTGCCTGGAGAATTCCATGGACAGAGGAGCCTGCCAGGCTATAGTCCATGGGGTAACAAAGAGTCAGATACAGCTGAACAACTAAGCCAGCACATCAGAACATCTGCTCACCCTATAGACATGTATTAGAAATTTGTTCCCACCATTTTTGTGTACAAACAGAATAGTATGGTAGGAACACTTCTATCTTTCCTCTGCCTCATCTCTTATCCATCCCTTGAAGAAGAAGATTGATGAATCTGGGAGAAAGCTGAGCATGAAATCTCTTAAGTATAACTACTGCCAAAGGAAACAATGTAATACTTGATACCTCCCAAAATAAAGATCTCCCCAGATGCCTGTTGCAGAAGTTTCTGTTATTTTATAAAATAAATTTTCTTGATAATTCTAAATTTAAATATCCATATGGAGTTCTGAAAAATTAAATTTAAAAATATCTCTCTCTTCCCTACGGCTGTCTCTATTATAAACCTTTTCATAATCTTCAGGTAGAGAGTTTTTAAATGAACACTTTCTTCTCATTTTTCCATATTATCAAAAAAATGGCTTCTCTGTTTCTGAGAATCCTGTTTAATAAAATCTAAATTTATCCTTTGCATTTTTGTACCCATTTAAGGGTGCAAATCAAGCTCAAACCACTCTATTTTGTGTATTCTAGAGCTACATTTATTATTAATCTAAAGTTTAAAACCTAACCCAATGTTGGGGAGCCCAAGTTGGGAAGTTTTTATTTTGGTTTGTTTTTTTCATCTTTTAAAGACTTCCCCATGAAAGTTTGCAGCTTGAATATATGTCACTGTTGAGCAGCTTACAGCTCTTTCCCTGTTATTAACTCTTTAATTTTAAAATCAGAAACAAAAGGTGCTAAAGGCAAAGCTAACCATTAAAAAATACCTATTTTAAACTGTTTGAAAAAAATAAGATGACTTAATAAATTAAAAAGAAAGATACAATGCTATTCAAATGTAATATATTTTTTAGATTATGAAATATCTACAGTAGAATACTATTGTAAAAGCTAGCATTACCATTATCTCTTAAATCTGTCAAAACTGACCCTGCTAGTATTTCAAAACTAAAAGACCTCAAGCTCCACACACCTGATTATTTTGCTATGACTTTTTTAGTTTGATCTTTTAGTCCATCGGGAATAAATCAGTTGAGTATAGTGAATTCATCTAGTCAAGGCTATGGTATTTCCAGTGGTCATGTATGGATGTGAGAGTTGAACTATAAAGAAAGCTGAGCACCGAAGAATTGATGCTTTTGAACTATGGTGCTGGAGAAGACTCTTGAGAGTCACTTGGACTGCAAGGAGATCCAGTCCATCATAAAGGAGATCAGTTCTGAGTGTTCATTGGTAGGACTGATGTTGAAGCTAAAACTCCAATCTTTTTGCCACCTGGTGCAAAAAGCTGACTCATTTGAAAAGACCCTGATGCTAGGAAAGGTTGAGGGCAGGAGGAGAAGGGGACGACAGAAGATGAGATGGTTGGATAGCATCACCGACTCAGTGGACATGGTTTGGGTGGACTCCGGGAGTTGGTGATGGACAGAGAGGGCTGGTGTGCTGCGGTTCATGGGGTCGCAAAGAGTCGGACACGACTGAGCGACTGAACTGAACTGATAGTGAATTCAAGAGTCCTGAACCATTCAGGAAAAAACCCAAGAAGGCAGAGTAGAAGGATGTGTGCTCATCTTCTCCTGTGAGAACTCCAGAATTACAACTCGCTGCTGAACAACCATCGACAGGAGAATGTTGGATCCCACCAAAAAAAAAAAAAAAAAAAAATCCATGTCCAAGGGCAAAGCAGAAGCCCCAGCAAGATAGTAAGAAGGGCGAAATTGTGTTTAGAATCAAACCCCATACCCACCAGAGACACTCAGAAGGCTCAAACAAAACCTTGCGCGCACGAGGAGACCCCACAGAGACTGAGCCAGACTACCTGCCTTTGAGTGTTTGAGTGTCTCCTGCAGAGGTCCGGGTCAGCAGTGGTCTGCCACAGGGGCAGGGGCTCTGGGTGCAGCAGACCTGGGTGTGGCATAAGCCCTCTTGGAGGAGGTCAGCGTTAACCCCAGCATAGAGCCACCAGTAAAGTAATACTCAAAATTCTCCAAACTAGGCTTCAACAGCACATGAACTATGAATTTCCAGATATTCAAGTTGAGTTTAGAAAGGGCAGAGGAACCAGAGATCAAATTGCCAACATCCATTTGATCATTGAAAAAGCAAGAGTTCCAGAAAAACATCTATTTCTGCTATATTGACTATGCCAAAGCCTTTGACTGTGTGGGCCACAACAAACTGTGGAAAATTCTGAGAGAGATGGGAACACCAGACCATCTGACCTGCCTCTTGAGAAACCTATATGCAGGTCAGGAAGCAACACTTAGAACTGAACATGGAACAAAAGACTGGTTCCAAACAGGGAAAGGAGTACATCAAGATTGTATATTATCACCTTGCTTATTTAACTTACACGAAGAGTACAGCATGAGAAACGCTGGGCTGGATGAAGCACAAGCTGGAATCAAGACTGCCAAGAGAAATATCAATAACCTTACAGATATGCAGATGACACCACCCTTATGGCAGAAAGTGAAGAGGAGCTAAAAAGCCTCTTGATGAAAGTGAAAGAGGAGAGCGAAAAAGTTGGCTTAAAGCTCAACATTCAAAAAACTAATATCATGGCATCCGGTCTCATCACTTCATGGCAAATAGATGGAGAAACAGTGGAAACAGTGGCTGACTTTATATTTTTGGGCTTCAAAATCACTGCATGTGGTGATTGCAGCCATGAAATTAAAAGATGCTTACTCCTTGGAAGGAAAGTTATGACCAAACTAGATAGCATGTTAAAAAGCAGGGACATTACTTTGTCAACAAAGGTCTGTCTAGTCAAGGCTATGGTTTTTCCAGTAGTCATGTAGGAATATGAGAGTTGGACTACAAAGAAATCTGAGCACTGAAGAATTGATGTTTTTGAATTGTGGTGTGAGAGAAGACTCTTGAGAGTACCTTAGACTGCAAGGAGATCCAACCAGTCCATCCTAAAGGAGATCAGTCCTGGGTATTCATTAGAAGGACTGATGTTGAAGCTGAAACTCCAATACTTTGGCCACCTGATGTGCAGAGCTGACTCTTGTGAAAAGACTGATGCTGGGAGGGAGGATAAGGAGACAACAGAAGATGAGATGGTTGGTTGGCATCACAGACTCAATGGAAATGGACATGAGTTTGAGTAAACTCTGGGAGTTGGTGATGGACAGGGAGGCCTGGCATGCTGCGATTCATGGGGTCGCAAAGAATCAGACATGACTGAGCGACTGAACTGAGCTTATCTGATGAGGTTGGAAGAAGCCGAACATGACTTAGCGCCTGAACAACAACATATATATGTAGACATATATGTTCACATACCTATACACACGGGCTTTTGGAGTCATGTTTATTGGTTCACATTTTTGCTTGGTTCACATTATTATTTGGCATAACAAATAACTTGGTGAAAGCTCATCTTTTTCACCTTTGACGCTTCCTTGACAGAATTGAATGTGAGACCCACAGGGCTCTGAGTGCTGTTGGCAAAATGATGTCCCTTTCCCAATACTTCTTGGTACACAATATCTAATATACCATAGACAGTGGAGGTTATCATTGGAACTGACAATTTACATCTCTTTCTAAAAAATAAGTTTCATTGGCATATAGTTGCTTTATAAGGTTGTATTAGTTTCTGTTGTATACCAAAGTAAGTCAGCTATACAAACACATATATCCCCTCTTTTTGGATTTCCTTCCCATTTAGGTCACCATAGGGCACTGAGTAGAGTTCCCTGTGCTATACAGTTGTCACTAGTTATCTATTTTGGGCATAGTAATGTATGTATGTCAATCCCAATGTCCCAGTTAATCCAACTCCCTCCTCCCCGATTGGTGTCCATCCATTTATTCTCTACGTCTGTGTCTGTATTTCTGCTTTACAAATAGGTTCTTCTGAAACATTTTTCTAGATTCCACATATGTGCATTAATATATGATATTGGTTTTTCTGACTTACACCACTCTGTATGACTTTCCTGTAAGACTCCATCAGAATGCATCCATCACATCATTAACACATAAAGCCAAAACACCCAGGTTATTTTTATCATTTGTATTTTTCTCTCTCTATCTTCTCAGGGAGCCAAATTCACATCTTTCCCTGACCTGACAAATCTGTCGATTTTATCCCTGTAATTTAAATCTGCAGTCAAGAAAATCCTCTAGATCAAACATCTCTTTTCTGAATGGTCACTTAATTTTCTTCATATAACAGAAAATTGGCTGTCCTCTGCTTCCCCTGAAGATTTGTTTTTAAGAATTTTTTAACTATGGTAAATTAAACATACCATAAAATTACCATTTTAATGGTTGCTTAAATGTACAGCTCAGTGACCTTAAGTACATTCACATTGTTTTGCAATCAAACCTCTATCCACCTCCTGGATATTTTCCCCTGCAGCCTTCTTGACTGATGGTTGTTTTGTCTTTCACCTGTCACCTCCCATTGCCATGGAAAGAGTAGGTGTCTCCTCATTGCTGTTTGGGAATATCGCCCTTCCATTTGCTACTTATTGGACAACCCCAATTTATTGAAACACCTGGTATGAGATTGAACATCAGGCTAAACATCTCAGAGTTGCATCTTTCACAGGCCCCTAGTTACAATGACCAGATTTTAGCACCCTGGTCAGTCATTATAGAGTTAAAGTCAAAGTTTAATAGAAAGTCAATATTTTTCTTTTTTCTTTGGCTTAAATCTGTCAGGAACACATCTGCCATGAGAGAAGTGAGGTGTGTTTGGCTTCTTATCTGTTGTCTTTCTCCCAAATACTAGGCTGCTGCTGGCTTCTTCAGGATGGAAAAGGGGTGGAGTGGCTTCAGGGAGAAGCAGGAAATGTTTATTTGACAGGTATCAATCTGTAACTGAGTCCTTAAAACTGACTTATGTCTTATGAGGGCTTTCATGGCAAAACAAGAGAAAAAGTTAAAAGACAATGAGAAACTAGGAAATACTTCACACTGTTTAATGGAATTACATATTTCACAATATACTTAACAAACTCTTTACTGATCACACATACATGTTTCTAGGTTTTCTGTATTGCAAATATAGCTCCCATGAACACAGTTTTATCAATAATGCTCTGCCACTTAAATTGATTTTATTTTTCAAAGAATTTTTAAGGGACTTCTCTGATGGTCCACTGTTTCAGAATCTGCCTTCCAATGCTGAGGACGTGGGTTTGATCCCTGGTCAGGGAACTAAGATCCCTATTGCCACTGGTCAATAAGCTCATGTGCAGCAACTAGAGAAAGACCAAGCACCACAATGAAGACCCAGTACAGCAAACAATTTAAAAAAATGAATTTTTAAGTTCACAGCAAACTTGAGCGGAGAGTACAGAGTTTTTTTACACTTGTGTCTCCACATATGCACAGCCTCCCCCACTATCAATAAAATCAGTGAACTTAGAGTGACACATCATTATCACTCAAAGTCTGCAGTTTACTTTGTGGTTTACTCTTGACATTGTATGTCTACAGGTTTTGAAAAATGTTTAGGGACATGAATCCATGATTATTGCATTATATAGAAGAGTTCCATGGCCCTGGAAGTCCTCTATGCTCTTCCTGCTTATCCTTTCCTCCCTCTTAACTCCTAGAAAACACTGTATTTTACCATCTCCATTGCCTGTTCCAGAATGTTATATGCTTGGAATACTTTTCAGACTGATTTCTTTCACTTAGTAATATGTACTTAAGTTTCCTCTATGTCTTTTCACACCTTGATAGTTCATTTCTTTTCAAGGCTGAATAATATGCCACTGTCCAAATGTGTCATAGTTTATTCATCCATTCACCTATTGAAAGTCCTCTTTGTGGCTTCCAACTTTTGGCAATTATGAATAAAGCTTCTATAAGCATCTTTGTGCAGATTTTTGTGTGACTGTAAGTTTTTAAGCAATTTGGATAAATGTCAAGGAGCACAATTTCTGTATCATGTTGTAAAAGTGTGTTTAATTTTGTATGAATTGAACAAAGTGGCTCCCAAAGTAGCTGTTGCATTTTGGATTCCCATCAGCAGTGGATGAGAGTTCCTCTTGCTCCATGTCCTCACCACATTTGGTGTTACAAGTGTCCCAGATTTCGGCCATTCTAATAGATGTGTAGTGGAATATCACCATTGTTTTCATTTGCATTTCCCTGATGACATATGATGTGAAGGCTCTTTTTATATGCTTACTTGTCATCTCTATATCTTCTTTGTTAACGTTCAGATCTTTTGCCCGTTGTAAATTTGAGTTGTTCATTTTCTTATTGTTGAGTATCAAGAGTTTTGTTTTGGTAGACTTTAGATAGCAATCCTTTGTCATATGTGTCTGTTGAAAATATTTTCTCCCAGTATTTAGCTTGTTTTCTCATTTTCTAGATATTGCCTTTCACAGAGCAGATGTTTTTATTTTAATAAAGTTCAGCTTATTAAATCTATCTTTCATGGACTGTGTCTTTGGCATTGTATCTAAGAAGTCATTGTCATGACCATGGTCATCTAGATTTTCTCCTATGTTATACACTGGGAGTAGAGTATTGCATCTTATGTTTGCTGCTGCTGCTGCTAAGTTGCGTCAGTCGTATCTGACTCTGTGCGACCCCATAGATGGAAGCCCACCAGGCTCCTCTGTCCCTGGGATTCTCCAGGCAAGAAGACTGGAGTGGGTTGCCATTTTCTTCCTCAATGCATGAAAGTGAAAAGTGAAAGTGAAGTTGCTCAGTCATGTCCGACTCTTAGCAATACCATGGACTGTAGCCTACGAGGCTCCTCCATCCATGGGATTTCCCAGGCAAGTACTGGAGTGGGGTGCCATTACCTTCTCTGCATCTTACATTTAGGCATCTACAAATTTTTGCAATGTGTAGAATTATGTTGGTTTGGCCACTGCATCCCTAGACTGGCTCTCTTCCTGAAACATATCTGATACTCAATCAAGAGTTTTTGATTAAAAAGATCAAGTGTACATATGTATGTGTGAATGTCTGTGTGTGTATATACATATATATAATATCAGAAAATTGCAATCAAGTTTTATATTCTAAGTAATAAAAATGGCTAGAATATAGAATAAAATTTCACTAAACAGCATGGGGAAATAATTATATTTACAATTCATACAATTCATAAAGAATGAAAGGATGGAGCCAAAGCAAAAACAACACCCAGTTGTGAATGTGACTGGTGATAGAAGCAAGGTCTGATGCTGTAAAGAGCAATATTGCATAGGAACCTAGAATGTTAGGTCCATGAATCAAGGCAAATTGGAAGTGGTCAAACAGGAGTTGGCAATGTCGATGAACATTGACATTCTAGGAATCAATGAATTAAGATGGACTGAGATGGGTGAATTGAACTCAGATGACCATTATATCTACTACTGCGGGCAAGAATTCCTTATAAGAAATGGAGTAGCCATCATAGTCAACAAGAGTCCAAAATGCAGTACTTGGATGCAATCTAAAAAATAGCAAAATGATCTCTGTTCGTTTTCAAGGCAAACCATTTGATATGATGGTAATCCAAGTCTATGCCCAGATCAGTAATGCTGAAGAAGCTGAAGTTGAAAGGTTCTGTGAAGACCTACAAGACCTTTTAGAACTAACACCCAAAAAAGGTGTCCTTTTCATTATAGGAGACTGGAATGTGAAAGTAAGAAGCCAAGAAACACCTGGAGTAACAGGCGAATTTGGCCTTGGAATGCGGAATGAAGCAGGGCAAAGGCTAATAGAGTTTTGCCAGGAGAATGCACTGGTCATAGAAACACCCTCTTCCAACAACACGAGAGAAGACTCTACCTGTACATCACCAGATGGTCAACACCAAAATCAGGCTGATTACATTCTTTGCAGCTAAAGATGGAGAAGTTCTATACAGTCAACAAAAACAAGACTAGGAGCTGACTGTGGCTCAGATCATGAACTCCTTATTGTCAAATTCAGATTTAAATAGAAGAAAGTAGGGAAAACCACTAGGCCATTCAGGTATAACATAAATAAAATCTCTTATGATTATATAGTGAAAGTAAGAAATAGATTTAAGGGACTATATCTGACTTAAGGGACTAGAGTACCTGATGAACTATGGATGGAGATTCGTAACATTGTACAGGAGACAGGGATCAAGGCCATCCCCATGGAAAGGAAATGCAAAAAAGCAAAATGGTTGTCTGAGGAGGCCTTACAAATAGCTATGAGAAGAAGAGAAGCCAAACGCAAAGGAGAAAAGGAAGGATATACCTATTTGAATGCAGAGTTCCAAAGAACAGCAAGGAGAGATAAGAAAGCCTTCCTCAGCAATCAATGCAAAGAAATAGAGGAAAAAAATTGAATGGGAAAGACTAGAGATCTCTTCAAGACAGTTAGAGATATCAAGGAAACATTTCATGCAAAGATGGGCTCAATAAAGGACAGAAATGGTATGGACCTAACAGAAATAGAAGATATTAAGAAGAGGTGGCAAGCATACACAGAAGAACAATACAAAAAAGATCTTCACAATCCAGATAATCATGACAGTTTGATCCCTCACCTAGAGCCAGACATCCTGGAATGTGAAGTCAAGTGGGCCTTAGGAAGCATCATTATGAACAAAGCTAGTGGAGCCAGACATCCTGGAATGTGAAGTCAAGTGGGCCTTAGGAAGCATCATTATGAACAAACAATTCCAGTTGAGCTATTTCAAATCCTAAAAGATGATGCTGTGAAAGTGCTGCACTCAAAATGTCAGCAAATTTGGAAAACTCAGCAGTGGCCACAGGACTGGAAAAGGTCAGTTTTCATTCCAATCCCAAAGAAAGGCAATGCCAAAGAATGCTCAAACTACTGCACAATTGCACTCATCTCACATGCTAGTAAAGTAATGCTCAAATTCTCCAAGCCAGGCTTCAGCAATATGTGAATCATGAACTTCCAGATGTTCAAGCTGGAGATAGAAAAGCCAGAGGAATCAGAGATCAAATTGCCAACACCTGATGGATCATTGAAAAAGCAAGAGAGTTCCAGAAAAAACACCTATTTCTGCTTATTGACTATGCGAAAGCCTTTGGCTATGTGGATCACAACAAACTGTGGAAAATTCTGAAAGATATGGGAATACCAGACCACCTGACCTGCCTCCTGAGAAACCTGTAGGCAGGTCAGGAAGCAGCAGTTAAAACTGGACATGGAACAATAGACTGGTTCCAAATAGGAAAAGGAGTACGTCAAGGCTGTATATTGTCATCCTGCTTATTTAACTTCTATGCAGAGTACATCATGAGAAATGCTGGGCTGGAAGAAGCACAAGCTAGAGTCAAGATTTCTGGGAGAAACATCAATAACCTCAGACATGCAGATGACATCACCCTTAAGGCAGAAAGTGAAGAAGAACTAACAGCCTCTTAATGAAAGTGAAAGAGGAGAGTGAAAATGTTGGCTTAAAGCTCAACATTAAAACTAAGATTATGGCATCCAGTATCATCACTTCATGGCAAATAGATGGGAAAACAATGGAAATAGTAGCTGACTCTATTTTGGGGGCTCCCAAATCACTGCAGATGGTGATTGCAGCCATGAAAGTAAAAGACACTTACTCCTTGGAAGGAAAGTTATGACCAACCTAGAGAGCATATTAAAAAGCAGAGACATTACTTTGTCAATAAAGGTCTGTCTAGTCAAGGCTATGGTTTTTCCAGTGGTCATGTATGGACGTGAGAGCTGGACTGTAAAGAAAGCTGAGCACAAAATAATTGATGCTTTTGAAGTATGGTGTTGGAGAAGACTCTTGTGAGTCCCTCGGACTGCAAGGAGATCCAACCAGGCCATCCTAAAGGAGATCAGTCCTGGGTGTTCATTGGTAGGGCTGAAGTTGAAGCTGAAACTCCAATACTTTGGCTACCTGATGTGAAGAGATGACTCATTTGAAAAGACCCTGACGCTGGGAATAATTGAGGGCAGGAGGAGACAGGGACAATAGAAAATGAGTTGGTTGGATGGCATCACCGATTCAATGGACATGTGTTTGGGTAAACTCCGAGAGTTGGTGATGGACAGAGAGGCCTGGCGTGCTGCAGTTCATGGGGTGGCAAAGAGTTGGACATGATTGAGGGACTGAACTGAACTGAACAATTCATAATGCTTAATCTGTCACTGTAGAAGTAATATGTTACAAAATGTATACTGGTGAAGAAGACAATGCTAAACCAATAAGTTTTCTATAGACTAGTGACACAGAGACAGGGTATAACTTTTATATAAAGAGAATGCATGATTAAAATACTTTAGAAAAGAAAATTTATAATTGCATTTTATTAAAGCATACTATTTTTGAGTTATAGCCCTTTTTCTTTAAAAAATTTAATATAATATGACATTTAACTAAATATATATACCCATTTATACCATACATGCTGTCATGAGAAGAGGGAGATATAGAGTAATATTTATAGATAGTGGGTCTTCTTTCATTTTCCCTGGATGACAAAGACAAGAAAAAAATTGGCTCTTCTTTTTTTGAGGGGAGGAGTCACCGTAAGATCCATGGCTAGAGAAGAGTGAAGAGAATAGAGTATCTCTGGTGACTGGGGGACTCATCTGATGCCATGATACAAATTCCTCATGAAGTTAATTTTATTTTATTTTTTGTTTTGTTTTTGTTTTTATTTATTATTTTATTTATTTATTTTTTACTTTATTTTACTTTACAACACTGTATTGGTTTTGCCATACATCAACATGAATCCGCCACAGGTGTACACGTGTTCCCAATCCTGAACCCCTGTCCCACCTCCCTCCCTGTACCATCTCTTTGGGTCATCCCAGTGCACCAGCCCCAAGCATCCTGTATCCTGCATCGAACCTAGACTGGCGATTCATTTCTTATATGATATTATACATGTTTCAATGCCATTCTTCCAAATCATCCCACCCTCTTCCTCTCCCACAGAGTCCAAAAGACTGTTCTATGCATCTGTGTCTCTTTTGCTGTCTCCCATACAAGGTTATCATTGCCATCTTTCTAAATTCCATATATACGTGTTAGTATAGTGTACTGGTGTTTTTCTTTCTGACTTACTTCACTCTGTATAATTGGCTCCAGTTTCATCCACCTCATTAAAACTGATTCAAATGTATTCTTTTTGATGGCTGAGTAATACTCCATTGTGTATATGTACCACAGCTTTCTTATCCATTCATCTGCTGATGGACATCTAGGTTGTTTCCATGTCCTGGCTATTATAAACAGTGCTGCGATGAACATTGGAGTACAAATGTCTCTTTCAATTCTGTTTTCCTCTGTGTGTATGCCCAGCAGTGGGATTGCTGGGTCATAAGGCAGTTCTATTTCCAGGTTTTTAAGGAATCTCCACACTGTTCTCCATAGTGGCTGTACTAGTTTGCATTCCCACCAACAGTGTAAGAGGGTTCCCTTTTCTCCACACCCTCTTCAGCATTTATTGCCTGTAGACTTTTGGATCTCAGACATTCTGACTGGTGTGAAATGGTACCTCATTGTGGTTTTGATTTGCATTTCTCTGATAATGAGTGATGTTGAGCATCTTTTCATGCGTTTGTTAGCCATCTGTATGTCTTCTTTGGAGAAATGTCTATTTAGTTCTTTGGCCCATTTTTTGATTGTGTCGTTTATTTTTCTGGAATTGAGCTGCAGGAGTTGCTTGTATATTTTTGAGATTAGTTGTTTGTCAGTTGCTTCATTTGCTATTATTTTCTCCCATTCTGAAGGCTGTCTTTTCACTGTGCTTATAGTTTCCTTTGTTGTGCAGAAGCTTTTAATTTTAATTAGATCCCATTTGTTTATTTTTCCTTTTATTTCCAGTATTCTGGGAGGTGAGTCATAGAGGATCCTGCTGTGATTTATGAAGGAGAGTGTTTTGCCTATGTTCTCCCCTAGAAGTTTTATAGTTTCTGGTCTTAACGTTTAGATCTTTAATCCATTTTGAGTTTATTTTTGTGTGTGGTGTTAGAAAGTGTTCTAGTTTCATTCTTTTACAAGTGGTTAACCAATTTTCCCTGCACCACTTGTTAAAGAGCTTGTCTTTAATCTATTGTATATTCTCGCCTCCTTTGTTTAAGACAAGGTGTCCATATGTGTGTGGATTTATCTCTGGGCTTTCTATTTTGTTCCATTGATCTATATTTCTGTCTTTGTGCCAGTACCATACTGTCTTAATTTTAAAAATAATAACTACTTTATTTAACAGTGTAAATTATCATTCATAGCTATGAATGAATCTTCAATGTACAGAGAGGCAATGACTTACTCAAGTTTCTCCCCCCACCCCACCACAGGCAAATTCTATTTATTTATTTATTTTTCCTTTTATGGTTTTGGTTTTGTTCTTTTTTAAATATAAATTTATTTATTTTAATTGGAGGTTAATTACTTTACAATATTGTATTGGTTTTGCCATACATCAACATGAATCTGCCACAGGTATACACGTGTTCCCCATCCTGAACCCCCCTCCCTCCTCCCTCCCCGTTCCATCCCTCTGGGTCATCTCAGCACACCAGCCCCAAGCATCCAGTATCATGCATCGAACTTGGACTGGCGATTCGTTTCATATATGATATTATACATGTTTCATTGCCATTCTCCCAAATCATCCCACCCTCTTCCTCTCCCACAGAGTTCAAAAGACTGTTCGATACATCTGTGTCTCTTTTGCTGTCTCACATACAAGGTTATCATTACCATCTTTCTAAATTCCATATATATGTGTTAGTATAGTGTACTGGTGTTTTTCTTTCTGACTTACTTCACTCTGTATAATAGGCTCCAGTTTCATCCACCTCATTAGAACTGATTCAAATGTATTCAAGTTTCTTTATAAACTTGGGATGCTGTGTTGCAAGAATTAAAATATGACTTTGGTCAGTACCCCTTCCTGAATTTAATATATTAAATAATATATTAGATAGATCAGTAAGAACTACAAAAAAAAAAAGGTTTGACTCTTAAAAAGACACTGAGTTTAATTACATCATAGACAAGTTTGTGATTCATTTATTTAAAGAAAAATCTTCATGATAAAATCATTTTGATACATAACTTCAATCATACTGCTTTCATGGTGAGATCTCATTGGCCGGAATGCATAACTATTAGACCATCCTTGTTTGAGAAGATTCTTTGGCAGTTTTTGGCTCAACTGTCTTTTTAGAAGCGATTTAGCCAAGTTTCACTTGGGAATTGAGTGGTGAAAATACAGACCAACTTCTTCATGGGAAAACCAGGGAATTAAAAAATCAGTTGGTTTCTAAATTTATGTACCAAGAGAAGATAGCAACAAAATCCATAATCAACAGCAGGTAAATGCCATTTCTACCTGTTTCTATTTTAGCCTGTATTAATTCCAAATATAACTACCATTTTTTAAAAACAAACAAACCAAATAATGAATAAGCCCATTTTTGGGTCCAGTGACTTCGAAATAGCAAGCAAGTGTTTATTTACTGTTTGTACCATTAGATATTTCTTTTTGTTCGATTTAATTTTTGTTAAAAATACTAGATGGTTATGTAGTCAGAATTATAGGAAATTAGAACAACTAGCAGACAGAGTTTTCATGACTGAGGAGTTGTGCGAAAATTTTTACTTTGGTTTCTATTCACTGGATTCTTTTTTTTTTTTTTTTTTTACTTTTCTGGTTTTAAAAAAAAGCGCCTCATTTTTCTTCCCTGTTTGTTAGAAGTATAAATTTTGCCTAGATATCAATAGATCTCATAAATCTTTTAAAAAGTCAGTCTACAACTCAAAGAATAGCTTTAAACACTACCATGAGTTTACTTGATTTAAGGAACATTCGACTCCATCGTGTTTAATTTTTCTTCCTCTTCTTATTTTTAAGGAGATTGCCTAACGTGATGGTGAAAACTATGAGCCATGTGTAACCCCTGGGTGGCATGGCTAGGAGTGCTGCTGCTCTTGACAGTGTTCACTCATTCAGCCCTCAAGCCAGCAATGGCTCCAGTGATCACAAAGAGACCTTTCAACATTTTCTGGGCGGCCCCAACAATGCAGTGTCAGCATTTCTTCAATGTGGATCTGAATCTTCAGTTATTTAATATTATATCAAATCCTTTGGAGACTCAGAGTGGACCGATAATTGCCATAATTTATCCAAATGAATTAGGGTATTATCCTTATTTCTCTCCAGAGGGAAAATCCTTTAATGGAGGGATACCACAGAATATGAGCCTTCCTACACACCTGAGGAAGACTGCTGGTGACATTGCAAAAGTTTTTCCTTGGTGGAGATCAGAAGGTCTTGTTATCATTGACTGGGAAAGCTGGAAGCCACAATGGGACAGAAATTGGGGCAATAGAGTAATATACAAAAACCACTCTTTAGACTTTACTAGAAACCACCATCCTGATTGGTCAGAAATGAAAGTGAGAACAGTTGCCCAAAAGGAATTTGAAACTGCTGGAAAGAGTATTATGAATGCTACTCTCACACTGGCTTTAGAAATGAGACCAAAATGTTTATGGGGCTTTTATCTCTATCCGGACTGCTACAATTATGATTATAGGATAAATCCACAGACCTACACAGGTAAATGCCCGAGTGATGAAATTTCCCGCAATGACCAACTCCAGTGGCTATGGGAAAAAAGCAGAGCACTTTATACTTCAGTGTATTTGGATAAAATATTGAAGTCAAGTTTAAATGCTTTGAAATTTGTTCATTATCGAGTTAGAGAAGCTATGAGAATTGCTGAAATGGCTAAAGATGACTATGTTTTACCAGTTTTTATTTTTTCCAGACCATTTTATTTGCATAGTATTGAAGCTTTGTCACAGGTAAGAAAAAAAAATACAGTCTAAAAACTGGAAATTTAGTAGAATATGAAATTTAGGGAATAATGTTTTAGGACGCTTATATCCCCTTAATAATAGAATGCTATTCTATTACTAAAACCATGTAGTCTTTCAAATGTCAAGCCAATTCTGAAACAATGTCATTGACAATTAGATGTTTGCTTAAGAGTTTGTAAGTGATGATTCTTACTCCCTCAGCATTTACAAGGGTTTCCTGCAGAACTGTAGTTAAGTTTAAGTTTAATCATGCAACAGATTAAATTTAACTAGGGAGAAAATTCATATTAAAGAAGCTCTTAACACAAAGCAGTAGCAGCAATTTTCCAAATCAAAACTGTACAAAGGAGAGCTTGGGTAAATTATTTACCAACTATATTTTCAATATATTGCATTTTAATGTTTTAATTGATTATGTTACTTAAAAGTAATATAGATTGTTGATTTTATCTTTAAAAATCTAAAATCTAACCTAGTGATGAGTGTCACGGCAATGAAAGTGGTTTATACAGAAGTATTCTAGGAAATGGCAACCGACTCTAGTGTTCTTGCGTGGAGAATCCCAGGGACAGAGGAGTCTGATTGGCTGCCGTCTATGGGATCACAAGAGTCGGACACGACTGAAGCGACTTAGCAGCAGAAGCAGCAGCAGCATTCTTAGACTTACACAGGGTTCAGTTCAGTTCAGTTGCTCAGTTGTGTCCGACTGTGTGACCCCATGAATTGCAGCACGCCAGGCCTCCCTGTCCATCACCACCTCCCAGAGTTCACTCAAACTCATGTCTATCGAGTCAGTGATGCCATCCAGCCATCTCATCCTCTGTCGTCCCCTTCTCTTCCTGCCCCTAATCCCTCCCAGCATCAGAGTCTTTTCCAATGAGTTAACTTTTCTCATGAGGTGGCCCAAGTATTGGAGTTTCAGCCTCAGCGTCAGTCCTTCCAATGAACACCAAGGACTGATCTCCTTCAGAATGGACTGGTTGGATCTCCTTGCAGTCCAAGGGACTCTCAAGAGTCTTCTCCAACACCACAGTTCAAAAGCATCAATTCTTTAGTGCTCAGCTTTCTTCACCGTCCAACTAACATCCATACAAGACCACAGGAAAAACCATTGCCTTAAGACGGACCTTTGTTGGCAAAGTAATATCTCTGCTATTTAATATGTTATCTGGGTTGGTCATAACTTTCCTTCCAAGGAGTAAGCATCTTTTAATTTCATGGCTGCAATCACCATCTGCAGTGATTTGGGAGCCCAGAAAAACAAAGTCTGACACTGTTTCCACTGTTTCCCCATCTATTTCCCATGAAGTGATGGGACCAGATGCCATGATCTTCGTTTTCTGAATGTTGAGCTTTAAGCCAACTTTTTTCACTCTCCTCTTTCACTTTCATCAAGAGACTTTTTAGTTCCTCTTCACTTTCTGCCATAAGGGTGGTGTCATATGCATATCTGAGGTTATTGATATTTCTCCCGGCAATCTTGATTCCAGCTTGTGTTTCTTCCAGTCCAGCGTTTCTCATGATGTACTCTGCATAGAAGTTAAATAAGCAGTGTGACAATATACAGCCTTGACGTACTCCTTTTCTTATTTGGAACCAGTCTGTTGTTCCATGTCCAGTTCTAACTGTTGCTTCCTGACCTGCATACAGATTTCTCATGAGTGAGATCAGGTGGTTTGGTATTCCCATTTCTCTCAGAATTGTCCACAGTTTATTGTGATCCACACAGTCAAAGGCTTTGGCACAGTCAATAAAGCGGAAATAGATGTTTTTCTGGAACTCTCTTGCTTTTTCCATGATCCAGCAGATGTTGGCAATTTGATCTCTGATTCCTCTGCCTTTTCGGAAACCAGCTTGAACATCAGAAAGTTCACGGTTCACGTATTGCTGAAGCCTGGCTTGGAGAATTTTGAGCATTACTTTACTAGCATGTGAGATGAGTGCAATTGTGTGGCAGTTTGAGCATTCTTTGGCATTCCTTTCTTTGGGATTGGAATGAAAACTGACCTTTTCCAGTCCTGTAGCCACTGTTGAGTTCTCCAAATTTGCTGGCATGTTGAGTGCAGCACTTTCACAGCATCATCTTTTAGGATTTGAAATAGCTCAACTGAAATTCCATCACCTCCACTAGCTTTGTTCATAGTGATGCTTTCTAACGCCCACTTGACTTCTCATTCCAGGATGTCTAGCTCTAGATGATAGACATCGTGATTATCTGGATTGTGAAGATCTTTTTTGTACAGTTCTTCTGTGTATTCTTGCCACGTCTTCTTATTATGTTCTGCTTCTGTTAGGTCCATACAATTTCTGTCCTTTATTGAGCCCATCTTTGCATGAAATGTTCCCTTGATATCTCTAATTTTCTTGAAGAGATCTCTGGTGTTTCCCATTCTGTTGTTTTCCTCTATTTCTTTGCATAGATCGCTGAAGAAGGCTTTCTTATCTCTTCTTGCTATTCTTTGGAATTATGCATTCAGATGCTTATATCTTTCTTTTTCTCCTTTGCTTTTCACTTCTCTTCTTTTCACAGCTATTAGTAAGGCCTCCCCAGACAGCCATTTTGCTTTTTTGCATTTCTTTTCCATGGGGATGGTCTTGATCCCTGTCTCCTGTACATGAACCTCATTCTGTAGTTCATCAGGCACTCTGTCTATCAGATCTAGACCCTTAAATCTATTTCTCACTTCCACTGTATAATCATAAGGGATTTGATTTAGGTCATACCTGAATGGTCTAGTGGTTTCCCCTGCTTTCTTCAATTTCAGTCTGAGTTTGGTGATAAGGAGTTCATGATCTGAGCCACAGTCAGCTCCTGGTCTTGTTCCTGTTGACTGTATAGAGCTTCTCCATCTTTGGCTGCAAAGAATATAATCTGATTTCGGTGTTGACCATCTGGTGATGTCCATGTGTAGAGTCTTCTCTTGTGTTGTTGGAAGAGGGTGTTTGCTATGACCAGTGCATTTTCTTGGCAAAACTCTATTAGTCTTTGCCTTGCTTCATTCCACATTCCAAGGCCAAATTTGCCTGCTAATCCAGGTGTTTCTTGACTTCCTACTTTTGCATTCCAGTCCCCTATAATGAAAAGGACATCTTTTTTAGGTGTTAGTTCTAAACGGTCTTGATCTTCATAGAACCGTTCAACTTCACCTTCTTCAGCATTACTGGTTGGGGCATAGACTTGGATTACCATGTTATTGAATGGTTTGCCTTGGAGATGAACAGAGATCATTCTCTCATTTTTGAGATTGCATCCAAGTACTGCATTTCAGACTCTTTTGTTGACCATGATGGCTACTCCATTTCTTCTGAGGGATTCCTGCCTGCAGTAGTAGATGTAATGGTCATCTGAGTTAAATTCACCTATTCCAGTCCATTTTAGTTCGCTGATTCCTAGAATGTTGACATTCACTCTCGCCATCTCTTGTATGACCACTTCCAATTTGCCTTGATTCATGGACCTGACATTCCAGGTTCCTATGCAATATTGTTCTTTATAGCATCAGACCTTGCTTCTATAACCAGTCACATCCACAGCTGGGTATTGTTTTTGCTTTGGCTCCATCCCTTCATTCTTTCTGGAGTTATTTCTCCACTGATCTCCAGTAGCATATTGGGCACCTACTGACCTGGGGAGTCCCTCTTTCAGTATCCTATCATTTTGCCTTTTCATACTGTTTATGGGATTCTCAAGGCAAGAATAGTGAAGTGGTTTGCCATTCCCTTCTCCAGTGGACCACATTCTGTCAGGCCTCTCCACCATGACCTGCCCTTCTTGGGCTGCCCTGCAGGCATGGCTTGTTTTCTTTGAGTTAGACAAGGCTGTGGTCCTAGTGTGATTAGATTGACTAGTTTTCTGTGAGTATGGTTTCAGTGTGTCTGCCCTCTGATGCCCTCTTGCAACACCTACCATCTTACTTGGGTTTCTCTTACCTTGGGGTATCTCTTCACAGCTGCTCCAGCAAAGTGCAGCCACTGCTCCTTACCTTGGATAAGGGGTATCTCCTCACCGCCACCCTTCCTGACCTTGAACGTGGGATGGCTCCTCTAGGCCCTCCTGCGCCTGCGCAGCCACCACTCCTTGGACGTGGGGTTGCTCCTCCCAGCTGCCGCCCCTGGCCTGGGATGTGGGGTGGCTCCTCTCGGCTGCCACCCTGGCCTCGGACATGGGGTAGCTCCTCTCGGCCGCGCTGAGTGTCTACAGTATGTCACAATATATTATGAATAATGATTAGAAAGTAATAATCCATGCAGTCAGATATTATGCCTTGATAGAAAAGGATAGAATGAGATAAGCCATATTTTAATGAAATTCTTGTTTGTAACATCCCCGTTTGGGGATAATATTTGATTTTCAAAGTCAATTATGGGCTAAGTATCAGCTCTGAGCTCTATTTCAGAAAACCAAAATTATAGCGTCATCTGAGTAATAGCATACTGAAGTGTTTTAATATTATGCAATTGCCTTTCCCTTTTCACATGAATCTTTCCCTTTTCACATGAAAAAACAGCATGAATCTCATTTATTGTTTAAATAGCATTATTATGTTATAACATCTTTTATTCCCTGAAGAAGGAAATGGCAACCCACTCCAGTATTCTTGCTTGAAAAATCCCATGGACAGAGGAGCCTGGTGGGCTACAGTCCAATGGGTCACAAAGAATCAGACATGACTAGTGACTAAGCACAACACCATTTATTATGTTCTTCATATTGTAATTATGAAATCACTTAAAGCTAACTCTGCTGGATATTTTCTTTCCAGTGTCTCAATTTGAATGAGACACTTGATTTTCTTTTAATGAAGGCAATGCTAGTTAGTATAAGGGAAGAATGATTTTTTTTTGTTTCATTATATAGACAAATTGTGAAACAAAGTGCTAGGTTACTGCAAACTTCATATAATGCAGAGGAGCTTTGCTGAAGCATGGCCATTTTCTCATTCTGGTTTTGAATATTTCACCTTTATACTGGATCTTTGATTCTCCACACCTTGCAGGGAAGGAAAAAATTCAGACTGTCCATCTATCTCATTCCTTCTCTCTTTCATCTCTTCCTATTTCTTGCTTCTTTGCTCTTGGTCTGTAATCATGAACATGACCTCCTCTGGTTCTCATCCTGGTGAATTATCATCTACTTAGTCATCCCACTTGAGAGTCACTTGGATGCCTCCCTTCTCTTTCTATTATCCAGTAGGCAACTAAATCTTATCCATCTTAATTTCCAAAGAACTGTTCAATCTGTCTTCTCTGCTTTATAAGGACTGACCTTGCCTTTGTTGAAGCTCTCATCATTTCTCACTGAACAGTTTTCATCATCTCCTAATTGGGGTCCCTGACTGTCATCTTCACTTCCTTCTCCAATATGTTTTTATGACAGCTGAAAATATCTTAGTTGCAAATGTGTGGACTTCCAGTGTCAAAACTTTCTTGCAGCTAAGCCCTAACACTTTAAAATTGTGTAATAAAATATACACAAAAGACACTGGTATTTGGATGTTTACTTATCTATTGGGTTGGCCAGAAAGTTCTTTTGTGTTTTTCTATACGATACTTCTGGTAGCACTTAGTTGTCTTTAACTTCATTCAAAACAGTTTTGTTAGATTGTATTGTGACAGCTGTCTGATTATATCAGAGTGCAAACAAACCAAAAACATAAACAGACTCATAGATACAGATAACAAACTGATCGTGTCCCATGGAAGGAGGTAGAGGGTTGGAAATTATAAAATAAATAATACCTAGAGATATAATGTCGGAGAAGGCAATGGCATCCCCCTCCAGTACTCTTGCCTGTAAAATCCCATGGACGGAGGAGCCTGGTGGGCTGCAGTCCATGGAGTCGCTAAGAGTCGGATATGACTGAGTGAGTTCACTTTCACTTTTCACTTTCATGCATTGGAGAATGAAATGGCAACCCACTCCAGTGTTCTTGCCTGGAGAATCTCAGGGACGGCAGAGCCTGGTGGCTGCTGTCTATGGGGTCGCACAGAGTCGGACACGACTGAAGCGACTTAGTCACACCAGCAGAGATATAATGTACAGCATAGGGAATACAGTCAATAATACTGTAGTAACTATGTATGATGACAGATGGTGACTAAGCTTATGGTGATCATTTTGTAATACATAAAAAAATTAAATCATTATGCCATATACGTGAAACTAGCACAATATTTGTATATCATTTATACTTCATTAAAAATATAAAAAATTAAAAGTTAAAAATGTCATACAAATGAGTGAAATTTTGTGTAGCCATTTTAATACTGAAGATGGAAGCAAAACATTTTCTGCATATTATGCTTATTATTTCAAGAAAGGTAAAAACAATAGAAATGCATAAAAAGATTTGTGCAGTGTATGGAGAAGGTGCTGTGACCGATCAAACATGTCAAAAGTGGTTTGCAGATTTTCACGCTGGAGATTTCTCACTGGACATTGCTCCAAGGTGAAGTAAACAAGTTGAAGTTGATAGTGATCATATCAAACCATTAATTGAGAACAATCAACATTATACCACTTGGGAGATAGCCAACATACTGAATATATCCAAATCTTGAATATCATTTGCACTAACTTGGTTATTTTCATTGTTTTGATATCTGCGTTCCATGTAAATTAAGCAGAAAAAATCCTTCTTAACCAAATTTCCACATGCGATTCTCTACTTAAACATAATGAAAATGTTCCGTTTTTACAACAAATTGTGATGGGCAATGAAAAGTGGATATTGTACAATAATGTGAAATGGAAGAGATCATGGGGCAAGTGAAATAAACCACCACCAACCACACCAAAGGCCTATCTTCATCTAAAGAAGGTGATGCTGTGTATATGGTGAGATTAGAAAGGGTGGCTTTTATTATGAGCTCCTTCTGGAGACCAAACAATTCCAACAGCTACTGTTCCAATTAGATCACTGACAACAGCACTCAAACAAAAAGACATCTAGAATTAGTCAACTTAAAATGCATTATTGTCCATTAGGATAGCTTGAGACTGTATCTTTCTTTGATGACCAGGCAAAACGGTTATAGCTTGGCTGGAAGTTCTGATTCATCTGCCACATTCATCAGACACTACACATTTGGATGTCCACTTATTTGTCTTTACAAAATTCTCTTAACAGAAAAAAATTAAACTCCCTGGAAAGGAGTTGTTTGCTCAAAAAGATAAAAAGTTTTAGGAAGATGAAATTATGAAGTTGCCTGAAAAATAGCAGAAGGCAGTGGAGCAAAAGAGTGAATATTTTGTTCAGTAAAATTCTTCATGAAAATGAAAAATGTGTCTTTTATCTTTACTTGAACTCCAAAGAACTTTTTGGCTAACGTAATACAAGGATTCAGATACATTTTCTTCTCCCCAGATCCCCAGTGCTTTTTACCTAATATAAGAGTTACTATCACTTCTCAAGGAATCGTGCTTTTTCCTACATATGAGTCTGCCTTTTCTTTTTTTCCTACTGGATAAAAAACTCTGCTCTCTTAAGTCTATTTTATCAATTTATACTCTTTTCCACAGACCACTCTGAAATTTCACCTCTTAAAGGAAATCTTCCAATACACTTCCATGCAGCATTAACCACTTTCTCTACTCTATGTATATCTTGTGGGTGCTAATATAGAATTTAATTATTTACCCTGCAATTTATGTATGTCTGTCATAATCATCACATTAAAACACACCCTCAAGAACAATAAATGGAATCTACTTCATTTTTATATTCTTAGTGTCTAGAATATTGCTTGGAACATCATACATATTTATCAGGTAAGTATCCCAGGCAGAATTACCTTTTCTGATTCTGCTCTATAGAACTTTGTTTTAGAAACAAAGATAATGTTATCAGTATGTTCTTTACCACAGTTGATGGACTGAGAAATTATTGAATTGTAGGTGATTAAATATGGTTGGCAGAATCTACTTGTGACCCTTCTCTTTTTTAGGAGGACCTAGTGCATACAATTGGTGAGAGTGCAGCATTGGGGGCATCAGGAGTAATATTGTGGGGAGGATATGACTATTCTGATTCAAAGGTAAGCAGTGGTTTCCCCACCAGCATCTTGGAGATATTCCAGATATTGTTTTTTTTTTAAATTATTTTATTTTATTTTTTAATATAAATTTGTTTTAATTGGAGGCTAATTACAATATTGTATTGGTTTTGCCATACATTGACATGAATCCACCACGGGTGTACATGTGTTCCCCATCCTGATACCCCCTCCCACCTCCCTCCCCATCCCATCCCTCTGGGTCATCCCAGTGCACAAGCCCCAAGCATCCTATATCATGCATTGAACCTGGACTGGCAATTCATTTCACATATGATAATATACATGTTTCAAAGCCATTCTCCCAAATCATCCCATCCTCGCCCACTCCAACAGTCCAAAAGACTATTCTATACATCTGTGTCTCCTTTGCTGTCTTGCATACAAGGTTATTGTTACCATCTTTCTAAATTCCATATATATGCATTAATATACTGTATTGGTGTTTTTCTTTCTGGCTTACTTCACTCTGTATAATAGGCTCCAGTTTCATCCACCTCATTAGAACTGATTCGAATGTATTCTTTTTAATGGCTCCATTGTGTATATGTACCACAGCTTTCTTATCCATTCATGTGCTGATGGGCATCTAGGTTGCTTCCATGTCCTGGCTATTACAAATAGTGCTGTGATGAACTTTGGGGTACACATGTCTCTTTCAATTCTGGTTTCCTCGGTGTGTATGCCCAGCGGTGGGATTGCTGGGTCGTATTTCCAGTATTTCCAGTATTTTAAGGAATCTCCACACTGTTCTCCATAGCGGCTGTACTAGTTTGCATTCCCACCAACAGTGTAAGAGGGTTTCCTTTTCTCCACACCCTCTCCAGCATTTATTGCTTGTAGACTTTTGGATCGCAGTCATTGTGACTGGCGTGAAATGGTACCTCATTGTCGTTTTGATTTGCATTTCTCTGATAATGAGTGATGTTGAGAATCTTTTCATGTGTTTGTTAGCCATCTGCATGTCTTCTTTGGAGAAAAGTCTGTTTAGGTCTTTGGCCCATTTTTTGATCGGGTTGTTTATTTTTCTGGAATTGAGCTGCAGGAGTTGCTCGTATATTTTTGAGATTAGTTGTTTGCCAGTTGTTTCATTTGCTATTCTGAAGGCTGTTTTTTCACTTTGCTTAGAGTTTCCTTTGTTGTGCAGAAGCTTTTCATTTTAATTAGATCCCATTTGTTTATTTTTGCTTTTATTTCCAATATTCTGGGAGGTGGGTCATAGAGGATCCTGCTGTGATTTATGTCAGAAAGTGTTTTGCCTATGTTCTCCTCTAGGAGTTTTATAGTTTCTGGTCTTACATTTAGATCTTTAATCCATTTTGAGTTCATTTTTGTGTATGGTGTTAGAAAGTGTTCTAGTTTTATTCTTTTACAAGTGGTTGACCAGTTTTCCCAGCACCTCTTGTTAAAGAGATTGTCTTTTCTCCATTGTATATTCTTGCCTCTTTTGTCAAAGAGAAGGTGTCCATAGGTGTGTGGATTTATCTCTGGGCTTTCTATTTTGTTCCATTGATCTATATATCTGTCTTTGTGACAGTACCATACTCTCTTGACAACTGTGGCTTTGTAGTAGAGCCTTAAGTCAGGCAGGTTGATTTCTTCTCCCTGGAGTGCAATGAATTGTCCAGTAATGAGTTGTGAGATGTCAGTGTGTTTGGAGTGACTTTGGGCAGCCTGTATATTGAAGCTCAGGGCTATGTTCCTGTGTTGCTGGAGAATTTACATGGTATGTCTTGCTCTGGAACTTATTGGCCCTTGGGTGGTGCTTGGTTTCAGTGTAGGTATGGAGGCGTTTGATGACCTCCTATCGATTAATGTTCCCTGGAGTCAGGAGTTCTCTGATGTTCTCAGGATTTGGACTTAAGCCTCCTGCTTCTGGTTTTCAGTTTTATTTTTAGAGTAGGCTCAAGACTTCTCCATCTATACAGCACCAATGATAAAATATCTAGGTTAGAGATGAAAAGTTTCTCCACATTGAGGGACACCCAGAGAGGTTAACTGAGTTACATGGAGAAGAGAAGAGGGAGGGGGCAGTTAGAGGTGACTGGAATGAGATGAGGTGGGATCAGAAGAGAAGAGAGCAAGCTAGCCAGTAATCACTTCCTTATGTGAGCTCCACTGTCTGGACCGCTCAGAGATGTTCACGGAGTTATGCAGAGAAGAGCAGAGGGAGGAAGGAGACAGAGGTGGCCAGGAGGGTTAAAGAGGGAAATGAAAAGGAGAGAGACAGATCCAGCCAGTAAACAGTTCCCTAAGTGTTCTCCACCATCTGGAACACACAGAGATTCACAGAGTTGGGTAGAGAAGAGAAGGGGGAGGGAGGAGATAGAGGCGACCTGGTGGAGAAAAAGGAGAGTCCAAAGCGGGAGACAGCAGTCAAGCCAGTAATCTCGCTTCCAAGTAAAAATGGGTACTGAAGATTGGGCTCTTAAAAGTACAAAATTGATAACAAATTCCAAAAAGCAAAGATTAAAAATCTAGTGTAGATTCTCAAAAATACAATATTAAAGAAAAAAACCAAAGTCACAAAAATGATTATATATATATATGAAGTTTGCTTTAAAAATAGGGTCTTTTCTGCAAAGTAGTAATAGATTACAAAAATGAAAATTAAAGGAGTAATAGAAGATTTAAAAGTAAAAAAAAAATTTAAAGAATGATAATAGTAAAAATATATCTAGGACTTTCTCTGGTGTTTTTGTGGACAGTATGGGGTCAGTTCATTTTCAGATAGTTCCTTGATCCAGCTTATACTTTTCAAGATCTATAGTCCCCTTCCTATGTAGTCGGTGCTGACTACAGGGTTTTAATCTATTAATCTGTCACTTCTAAGGTAGTTCCCTCTGTTTTAGCTTTTTCTGTTTGCTGGTCTCTTCAGTGTCTAATTTCTGCCCTGACACAAGGGGGCGGTGGTGGACAATTTTTTAGGCTCACTTGTACAGTCGTTCTGCTGGTGTGTGTGGGGAGTGCTCGCAGAGCCTCGGCCACACTGGCTTTGCCCCTGCTCACGGCATGTGTGCTTTCCCTGTCTACACTGCTTAGGCTCTAGGCTGCTCTGCCAGGAACTGTCTGAGGCCAGCCCTGGGTTGCATGCATTTCCCAGGTCTAAGCCGCTCAGGTTCAGGTACTCAGGTACTCCTCAAAGGCGCAGACTCGGTTGGGCCTGTGTTTTGTGCCCTTCCCAGGTCCGAGCAGCTCAGATGACCAGGTGCTTGGCGAACGCAGTTGCTGCGACTTATCGCCTCCCCTGTCCCTGCCGCTCAGTTTTCTGGGTGTACAACCAGCGCACCTTCTCAGGCGGATGTCGACCATCCAGAACCCCAAGAAGCCCTGGTTAGCAACAAAGCCTGCTTGCAGTTTGGTAAATGATGCCTCTCTGGGGCCGTGATTGCCCCCTTCTGGCTCCAGCAGCCCTCGTCTGCCTGTCTCCGGTGGGGGATGGGCTGGTCCGCAGCCGGCTAGCTCTAGTCAGTCCTTTGTTCTGTGAGCGGGCCTGGCGGTGTCTTAGGTTAGGGCTTTTCACGGGGTAGTTATCCCACAGTCTGGTTTGCTATTTCAAGTTAGTTCCCTCAGATTGCCCTCGGGGCATTGAGGCCCTGTCCTCACTCTAAGCAATGCAACCTGCGCCTCCGCTTGCTAGTGGCTGATGCGGGCATCTGTGCTGCTTCTCCACTGGGAGTTACCGTTGGGCATGTAATCTGTGGGTTTTAATTATTTATTTATTTTTCCTCCCAGTTATGTTACCCTCTGAGGTTCCAAGGCTGGCCACAGACTCACCAGTGAGTGTTTCCTGGTGTTTGGAAACTTCTCTCTTTTTTAAGACTCCCTTCCCCTGATGGATCTCTGTCCCTACCTCTTTTGTCTCTCTTTTTATCTTTTATATTTTTTCCTACCTCCTTTCGAAGATAATGGCCTGCTTTTCTGGGTGCCTGATGTCCTCTGCCGGCATTCAGAAGTTATCTTGTGGAATTTACTTAGCGTTCAAATGTTCTTTTGATGAATTTATGGGGGAGAAAGTGGTCTCCCTGTCCTATTCCTCTGCCATCTTCTGGTTTTTGTTTTAATTTTTTATGTCAGAGACAAACGGTTGCTAATTATCTGCTCAGTTGACTTTAACAGAACTCAGAGAGCACAGGGACTCACATTGAGCAATTTGTCTGTACCAGCCACAGTGTTGTAAAAAGAGCACACATTTTCCAATCAGACAATCCTAAATAAGAATACAAATTTTACATTCTAGGGGTGTAATCTTGGGCAAGTTTATTAACCTCTCTGAGTATCCATGTCTTCATCTAAAAAAAAAAGTACTGAAAGAAAATCTACTTTGTAAGAATTTTGGTAGATGGTGGATCAATGGCAAAGAATCCACCTGCCAATGCAGGAGTTGAGGATTCGATCTCTGGGTTGGGAAGACCTCCTGAAGAAGGAAATGGCAACCCATTCCACTATTCTTGCCTGGAAAAATCCCATGGACAGAGGAACCTGGTGGGGCTATATCCATGGGAGTTGCAAAAGAGTCCAACACAACTTAGCAACTAAACAACAGCAAGAATGATATAATATGTATGAAAAAAAGAGAATACCAAATTTTAAAAATAAATATATTTCAACCACACAAAGGATGGATTCTCCAAAACTGATTCTTTATTTTCTGATTGTCTGTGATAGAAATGCTCATGGGAGAGGGAAAAAAAAAAAATATATATATATATGTATATATAAACGTTTATTAACATTCTGCCCTTGATAGCAATTCTCACATGGAATAATTCTATCATTTTCCACAACTGACTTTGAACATGTTCAGTTGGTGGCCTGTTGTACTACCTAAGTGAAAATGCAGAAACCACAGTTTTCCTCATATTTAGGTATTAATGAATTGGCTTCCCAGGTGGCTCAGTGGGTAAAGAATCTGCCTGCAATGCAGGAGATGTGGGTTTGATACCTGAGTGGGGAAAATCCCACTCCAGTATTCTTGCCTGCAGAATCCCATAGACAGAGGAGCCTGGTGGGCTACAGTCCATGGGGTCGCAAAGAGTTGGAACACGACTGAAGTGACTAAGCACACACTTATCCACAGGTATTGAAGTGGCTCAGACGGTAAAGCGTCTGCCTGCAATGCGGGAGACCCGGGTTCGATCCCTGGGTTGGGAAGATCCCCTGGAGAAGGTAATGGCAATCCACTCCAGCACTCTTGCCTGGAAAATCCCATGGATGGAGGAGCCTGATAGGCTACAGTCCATGGGGTCGCAAAGAGTCGGACACGACTGAGTGACTTTACTTCATTAACAAATAGTTCACTTTTCAAGTATTAAAACATTCGGTCTCATAAAATATAAAAACAGTCAGCTCTTTCTCATTTGGCATTCTACAAATCAGCAAGCTGGTATTGGTAAGAGGAGGCCTAAGGTTGAACGACTTGGAATCCAATGTTCACTTTTTGTCTCCTACTAGCCAACGACCTTGAACAAATCTCTACAATTTCTTTATCCATTAAATGGTGAGAATAATAGTATCTATCTTATAGGGCTGTTATGAGAATTACATTATTAATACATGTAAAGCACTTAAACAGTACCTGGCACATGCCAAGTGCCATGTAAGTGGTGGTTGTTATTATCCAGGTTGAAACTTCTTGCTTCTTCTCCCCACACCCCAAGCTTGGGTCTCAGTTGTGGGGAAGAGGAGTACCATTCATTTCTTTGCTCATTTGCTTCAAGGATGAGTACAGGAGACTGGGGTAGAGAGGAGGCAGAGTGGGAAAAGTAATTTTTATTTATATGGTGGCTTTTAAAATTACTGTGGTCTCTTGAAGACCATCCCACATGGCTGCCATATAGGGTCTGTCTCTTTCTTGCATGAGGTTAGAGATGCTTCCAACCCCCACACAACTTGCACCTTCAAGGTTTTGCTCCTGAGGCACTGGAGAGAGGGAGCTGACATGTTGAGATAGGCTGGGAAGAGGATCGGGGGATCACATTGGAATGGGTTAAGGTTGTTGAAGTGTTCCTGAGACATTCAGGTAGAGATGTCCAGTAGATAGGTGGGTGTACAGTTGATCAGAGATAAATTCTGAGAAATACACATCTGGGAGTTCTATTTAAGGCAATGAGAAGGGGTAAGTTTATCCAGAGAGTATAGCTGGAAAAGTGAAAAATTAAGCCTAGGGTACTCCAGGGTTAAGAGGTGGGGAAGATGAGCTAGTAAATGAGATTAAGAAGGAGCATTCAGTGAGAAAGGAAAAATCCAGGAGAGTGTGATATACCAGAAGATAGTGAAGAAGGAATTTCAAGGAAGAGGGCTGGGACAGAACAGGGAAACCCAAGTTGAACCTGATTGGGTTTACCTGTACTCTGTACTCTCTTTGATTCGTCTCTCCCCTCAGTCTTCTTTCTTCCTCTTCCCTCCCTCTTTCTTCTTTCTTTCTTGTTTTGTTCAGTGGTTTCCCTGTTCCATTTTTCCCATCTGTCCTACAAACTTCCTCAGATGCCTCAGATAAGGAGCCATGCCTTGACTAAAAATAGCATTTATTCCTAAACATAATGTGAGGCTGACCTAGACTGAATGTACCTGGAAGAAAAATATTACACACGGGTTTTCAGAACTTGTTATTGTCCAAAGTGACACCTTGTTCAACTGCCTGCCATTAGTAGCTTATTCTGCCTTATGACTTTCCGTTTGAACCCCTGAATCCTTTCCACATGGATTCACAGTTTTGGGGCTTCTTCTCAAAGACAAACTGTCCTGCTGTTTTAAATTAATTGGAATTTAATTATGCATTCATGTTGTGTATGCATGCACGCTCAGTCATGTCTGACCCCTTGGACTATAGCCTGCCAGACTCCTCTGTCCATAGAATTTTCCAGGCAAAAATATTGGAATGGGTTGCCATTTCCTCCTCCAAGGATCTTCCCAACCCAGGGATCAAATCATTGCAGGCAGACTCTTTATGGCTGAGCCATCAGGGAAGCCCTTCCATTAGAGTTAGTATTGATCAAAATAATTGAAGTGCTGATAGAAAGCACACTTTTATTAATGAATCTACTAGGATTTTCCCATGGCACTTCCTTTATGGATTAAGGCAAGCATTGATGAAGATTCTAGCCAGATTCTTCTGGGCTGGCTGATGGTGTCATTTCAACTCGGCCAGCACATCCTAACTGCATAGTGTGAACATGAGTAGGTAGAACTGTGTACTAGCCTTAAAACTCAAGGTTGTGGACAATCAATGGTGCCTAGTGGCAGATTTATAGGAAGACAATCTAACTTTCCATATGGTATACAAGTGACTCAGGAATTTAGTAATAAATAATAATCTTTTCTAGAATCCCTCCTACAACCCAGCCAATGGATATATAAAGTACGATGTATTTTTACTATGAGACTGAACCACAGCTACATTTTTTTCAAGAGCTACATGTATGAATGTGGGGAAAGGATCTTGAAAATGTTTGCAAAGGAAGTTGTAGAAAATAAAATATTCCAAATGATATAAATTTGTATAAGAATTTAAAGACACAAAATAATATACACATTGTTCACAATTACATTTACATGTAGTAAAGTTATAAAAATATGGATGCAAGTACTACCCCTCCCCACTTCAGGAGAACTGTTACCTCTGAAGAGATAAGGAGAAGAATGGGATAATTTGGTAGTCTGAGAAAAATCTGACCTGATGTTAACATATATTAAGTATCAGTACCAAAACTGTTTCATGAATTTAACAAAATCATCCCACGATAAAGATTTTCTTTTTAAAGTGTCAGTACAAGTATCTCTTAAAGGATACTCTTATGGAAAAATGTGGAATCCCTTTCCTCAGAAAATGGTATGAAATTGGTTCATTAGAGTATTCCTAACCAAAGGCATGGATCATCACTTGCGGGACTTTATATGGGCTAGTCTTTCATTTAAATGCTAAATCCACTGAAACTCTTTCTCCTCAATATTGATAAATGGTACCTGGACAATTGAATCATGTTTTGAAAGTGATCTAAATAGATCTCTGTTTTTCCCACAGGAGACCTGCTTGTCTGTGCAAAAATTTATTCAAGGGCCATTGGGCCATTATGCTGTTAATGTAACAACTGCAGCCAAACTCTGCAGTCAAAGTCTGTGTAACAATAATGGAAGATGCATTCGAAAAACATCTGAATCCTCCTCCTATCTGCATCTGCCAGGAAGCAGCAGTAAGAGATATGGCCTAAGCAAGAGCTTGAGAGTCATCCTTTCTCCAGCCAATAAACTGAAGACAGTAAAGGCCATGAAGGATGGGTTTGTGTGTCGCTGCTATCGTGGCTGGCATGGAGAGTCTTGCCAGCAGCTTTCTTCAGATGTCCTGAGAGGGAAGAATAAGGCCCGTATTGCTGACTTTAAATTATCAGTTTTTCTCAGCATGACCTTATCTGTGATTCTCTTCATTTTTCTACCCCCATGACATTGTCATTTTTTCCTTGAAATTCTGAAAAGCAGAAAATGCTGGGTTTTTTTTTTCTTTAACCTCAACATACTTCTAAAATATTTGTTCTCTTTAAAGTGAAAAAAAAAAAAAAAGGAGGGGGTGGGTTGGTGGGTATCTTTGGCTCTATAGAGCCATTAGATAGAGCAATTCTGTCTTGGATGCTTACCTCATGCGAGGCTCTAAGGATAAGGATGTGAATGTACCAAAGTCTCTGTCCTTGGGGAACTTAAATTCTTGTGAGGAGATGAATGATAATAAACAAATTCATTTGTATCAAATGGTGCTAAGTGCTGTGGAGAATAACAAAGCATGGTAAAGGACAAGAGAGAGCAGTGGAGATTGTTTACAGGGACGTCAGGTATGGCTCCCTAATGAGAGGACCTGCAGGCAGGAGGATCAGATCACAAGATGTCTGAGAAGAGCATTCTCAGATTAAGGAAGAGCAAATGCAAGAGTCGTTATGTGAGAGCAGGTTTAGGCCAGTGTGGCTGATGCAGGAGGAAGGAGGAAGGAGTCAGGTCATTGACTATTTGAACTAAGGGGTTGAATGAAGGTAATTAAAATAATAATAATAATTTAAGAGAAATTTCTGAAGGAAAGTGATCAAGAAAGATGTATTTTTATTTTTTTAAAAAATAAATATGCACTTAAATTGGATAGCAACAAGAGCATCTATTATGATTAGATGTTGCTACAATGTTTCTGAGACTCCAATTGTTAATAGCAGATAAATTTGTAATAAGGTCATATGAGATATGGAATGCACATGGGAGCTAAGGAAGGCAACCATTGGGTTATAGCTGTTTCTGCTCCATAGACTGGGAATTCCTATACAACACAAATGACCCCAAGATACCGAGTCGTGGGACTAGAGGGAATCTATACTGAATACTGTAGGATTCATTTCTAGCCAGAGTATCACTAGGGCTCTTGAAAGTTCATTTGCCAGTCATCAGTATCAGAAAGTAAGCCCTATTATACTCCCATAAGATGGAATTTATATAGGAGATTCTTTGCTGTGGTGCTTGTTATTTATTGAAGTATAGTGTATCCAAGCAATTAATTTCCTTTTAGTTCTTAATGAATGGCAAGTCTTTTGTAAAATTCATTTGGGCACTTGATCTGACCTAGTTACAATCCAGATAATTTTGTTTTATAAAGACTCAAAAGACATTCAGTTCAGCTCAGTTGCTCAGTCATGTCCGACTCTCTTTGACCCCATGAACTGCAGCATGCCAGGCATCCCTGTCCACCACCAACTCCCGGAGTCCACCCAAACCCATCAAATCCTGTTTCCCTTCATAGTTTAGGGAAGGCATTTTCCTGCCTGATATCTTTCAATTATGACACTTGTATATACTTTATCCAGGTGTATAGAATGTTGATGGGCTTCCCCAGTGGCTCAGAGTAAAGAATCTGCTTACAGTGCAGGAGCCGTAGAAGACACAGGTTTGATTCCTGGGTCAGGAAGATCCCCTGGTGGAGAAAATGGCAACCCTCTTCAGTATTCTTGCCTGGAGAATCCCCGTGGACAGAGGAGCCTGGTGGGCTATAGTTCATGGGATCACAAAGAGTTGTATGATTGAAGTGACTGAGCCCCCGTAGAATGCTGATAGTAGACCACAGTCAGATTCAGACACCATTTCATTTGTTTGTCTATTTATTTATGCATTTTCAGGAAAAGTAAAAAGTTAAAGAGGCAGTGAAATAGAGTAAGCTAAATTGGGGGCTATTTGTAAGTTTCTCAATTTTGTTGGTATCCTGCTGTACCAAGGGTATAATTACAGTAATTAGATTCTCCTGCCCAAGCTAGAAATGATTTTACCACTGTTAAAGTTAGTATTAGACCATGATAAGTGAAAAAGAATAGCTCCTTCTTACAGTGATGATAGGTTTTTTAACGATTACTTTTTTGATATTCAATAAGTTACAGTAAGGCAGGCAAGGGCAAATATTATCATCATTTAGAAGATAAGGAGAGAATGAGAGGTATAGCCAGTTTTACCCACTAATTAGTGAATACTTAAAGGATGGTATACGCATCACTGTTCTCCGCTGTATTGTTTTCTTTCTTTCTTTTTTTTCTTAAAGAAACACAAACAGGATAATTTAATTATGCAAGTTTTTCTAAGTTGTTTTGCTGAACTGGGATGTTGGGTCTGTTTGTTGCTCAGTCGTATCTGACTCTTTGTGACCATATGGATGGACTTTGGCCCACCAGGCTCCTCTGTCCATGGGAGTCTCCAAGCAAGAATATGGAGTGGGTTGCCATTTCGTCTTCCAGAGGATCATCTCGACCCTGGGATCAAACTCATGTCTCTTGCATTGGCAGGCAGATTCTTTACCACTAAACAACCATGGAAGCCCCCACCCTGAAATTCCCGTGATTGCCTATTTGATGTGGCAATTATATTTTTAAGTACATTTTCACTAGGTTCAATTGTGGGATTCATATCATAAATCAGAGGAAAAAAGGATTAGGGTCAGGGTTAGCCTCTTGATATCTTGGTTAAGAGAATGTGAAGCTTAAGAGATACATAATTTTTTATTGATATTTACATATAATGAGATAGGTAGTGTTTTCTAAATTTATTCTTTTAGGCAGTATAGTACTTGTCTGAAAGAAATACTTTGAAGAGCTACCTAAGGTATAGGGCAAGATTGCAAAGGCATAAACTACTATGTGTAAGATTAAAATCATTTATATTCTTTCTGAAATCTAAAGTGACTGCTCTCCACTATTTAATAGTCAATGTGTAAGAAGAATTAAGGCAGACAAGAAAAAATGAGCTGACATATGGAAAATACATAGAAATAAAAAGGAAACTCCAAATCCTATATTACCCACAAATAATCATTTAGCTTTTTCTAAATAAAAAATTAAATTTGGGGAATTCCTTGGCAACCCAATGGTAAAGACTCAGTGCTCTCACTGTCAAGGGCTAGGTTTAATCCTTAGTTGGGGAACTAAGGTCCTGTAAGCACCACAGCCCAGCCAAAAAAATTTTTTTAAGTTACAATTTTATTTTATTTAAATTTAATAGGAAGCAAAAGAAACTAAAACCAAAGGATGCCACATTTCTAACAACAGGTTCTTCCAAATTTTTGGTTTGTTTAAAAATCTGCAATTTAAAAACCAATCATGGAAGACATTGAATTTTTGTTACTTATTTTGACTTGCATAACTTGGAGTTTCCAGACAACTGTCTCATAAAAGGTCATCAATTATATCTAATCCAAAGACAAACATAAACACCTCCATTTTTCTTGAGTAAAAGACCAGAATTTAAACACCATCCCTATGGTTATAATTCTCCAAGAGACATTAATAAAGGGTACAACTGTAAGCAAAATACTTATAAATACTACAAACCACTTTATTAAATGAAATATACCTTCTAAAATGACGGTAATACCTGTTAGGAGCCCTAAGGGTGCCCATCTCACTTCCAAATTACCTGAACAAAGATACTTTGATGTCTAAGGCAGTGTTGTTTCTTCCCTCCAATTAATTATTTAAAAAGCTTGATTGGAAACAGACTTTTTGATGAGATACTTGGTTCCACACCACTCATTTTTAAATCAGAAAGAATATATATCTTTATTTCAGAAGTAGTATGTCATAATCATACTTTTTGGTCCTTAGTAAATTCATATCATTGTGTTTATTTGTATATGAGAGATATTCTTTACAAAGCCTTCTAGCTTTCTTTTCTAACTTAGATGCTTCAGCTCAGGATAACTTTCTTTCATTATTTTTTGAACAGCTCATTTTCATTCTCTTTGTTCATTTAGGAAATTATCATCAGATGGATCTTAGCTCTTCTTGAGCTATACTCAGTGTTGTTTATCTTTCAAGTATTCTAAGCTTTTTTTTGGTTTGTTTTGTGTCGTGGATTTGCCCATTTTTTCTTCTAGAATGCTAGCTTCATCTTCATCATATTCTGACACTCATATTTTTAATTTCAAAGATTCCTTTCTTGTATGTGTATGTAATCCTTGGCTATCCATTTATATTTATGAAGGAACAGAGTGATTGCAAACTGTCACGAGGATTCCCCTAATCCCTGCCAACCTCCTGAACTTGTGTGGGTATATATTTATCCAACAGGACTGTTACAGTGAGAGAATGGGCTGTAGACCGTGAAAGGGATTGAGGCGTGTTGACAAGTAAGAGTCCGTCTGGAGTATGTGAGCAGAAAAGAGCCAGGTTGCTAGGAACCGTCACAATTATCAAAGTAAGGGGAAAATTATCTTGGAAGAGGAGTAAACGTCCCTCGAGGACTGAGCAGCCTTTCCCCTTTTCTCCCCTCCATGCCTGCTGGGGAGATCCAGCTATATTCAGTTTAGCACTGTTGTATTTGGTGGGCTTCCCTTGTGGCTCAGCTGGTAAAGAATTTGCCTGCAGTGCAGAAGACCTGGGTTTGATCCCTGGGTTGGGAAGATCCCCTGGAGAAAGGAAAGACTACCCACTCTAGTATGATGGCCTGGAGAATTCCATGGATTATAGCCCATGGGGTTGCAAAGAGTCGGAGATGACTGAGCAACTTTCACTTGTATTTGGTTGCACAGCCGCTCTGAACCCTCCCTGGGAAGGTCTTTCTCTATATTTAAATGTCCTGGGGTCACATGTCTCTCTTACTTGTCCTTCTACATACTCTTGGAAACTGAATGGTCTGACTGATTCTGCTCTACTGGAAGCAATATTTTAGTTGGTTGCTCAGACAATTGGTCCTCCATGCACTTGTGTTTCGTGAATCTGTTTTCTCTGCAACTAAGGATTTTTTTGTCCAGCGGAAGTGACATTCACACCTCTAAAGTAAATTTCTACTGTTATAAATCTCTGATTCAATTCTGTTTTTGATCTTTGAGACATGACACCCCTTCTCATTTTCAGCTGTATACTTTTTTTTAAGGAGAAGTACTGCAGATGACACAGTAAATACATATTCCCAGTTCATCATCTTGAGCCGCTGGTTCCAGCATATTAATGGATTTACTCTGAATGAGAGCTAAAACCCCACAAAGAGTTGATTATTCCAAAAACATCAAGGATAGCACATCCTAGAAAATCTTTTCAATGTACAGTTATTTTTATCTCTGTATTTTCCAATTGATGTCTCAAAGTTTTCTTCTCAAGTCAGTGAATTTCAGCTGGGTACTTTCAGAAAGCAGTTGTCACTTATACCTACGTGCTTTTAAAAGAGTCTGATTTTGGTTATAAACAAATGTAATGCCAGGCTCCAGTGTAACTTGGAGGACTGGGTCACCTCTGTAAAAACCATGTTTCTCTGAACAGCCACAGGGCATCCTTTTGCCACTGAATCTCTGCTCTGCATCAGGTGGCTAAAGGACTGGCAGCAAACACAGGCGAAGGTAAAGGTAAAGCAAAGGTACTTTTTTTGTTTGGAAAAAAAAATTAAGGGCTGTTTTTAGAAACATGCTTTCTCAGAGGAGTTAGAAGAAAACTACCTTTGTTTCATTTCTTGGAAAACCCCAATTTCTTTTCTAGCCAACTTATCTTCTTTTCAAATTCAATACCTTTCAAAATGTGATTTGCTTTTATAAACCTAACATTGTAAAAAAAAATACATTTGTTGGTGATACATAGAACTTAAACTCAAGTTCATGTCATGTTTTACTTAATGTAAATTTGTATTTGAGGATGAAATAATTATTCAAGCCTTGTTTCATTTCTCTCCCACATGCATGATTTCTGGTTGCAATATGTTGGGTTATCATAATCTAATATTTAACTTACAATAGAGTCAGAATATATTCTCTGAAGCAGGTTAGTCAACTCACTTAGATAAGCCATAGAACATATGGATTTATGTCAGAGCCCAAATGTTAATATTTGTTATAACTGATAACTGTGAAGAATCCCTCAAGCTAACTTTATGTACCCAAACGTTTTCTTTATAGTATAAATGCATTTATTTATTTCAAAAGATTTTATTTTTGCACAATCATTAAGTATATTTTAAAAGATATGTTACAGAGTTATATACCTACTCTACTGGATAGTATTAGAGAATTTATTTGGAACAAGTATTGCAGTTTTCAGAAAACATGACATTTAAATTGGTTCAGAATTTTTTTTTTTTGGTTATAAAAGTAGGTTTTAAATTTTATTTCCAAGTACTAATAAAGGGACTGAATATTTAGGGTGAAAATTAACAGGCACTTCAAACAAGAAAATCAGTAGTTGGGAAGAGACTATAGACATATACATAAAGGTTGTGATTTTCAAAAACAAGTATGAAAACAATATGAGAAAAACAAATATTAAATTATTTAATCTATTAGAGAAAGTAAATCTGAAAGTCAAGAAATTTCCTAATGATGGAGGGAAAAAGTTGTCTACTTCACTGGCTACATAAATCAAAATTAAAGTGAAAATTTTGAAAAATTATGAGTTGAATAAGATAGGTTAAGCAATAAAACTTGGTATGTTCAACTGCTTCATTGCCAGTCCCCAAGTGACTAACTGTAATCTAGAACCATTATGAATTGAGATATTGTATTAGTAATCAATACTGATATTGTAGAAATAGTTAAGAGAATTTAGTTCTGCCTTGTATATAAATTAGAATTCAGTTTCCTAACAGAAAAAAGGTCTCTTTTTGAAGTATTCATAGATTCTTAATGGTTAAGTAGAATCAGGAAGAAAGAATTGAAAGATGTTAAATGGAGAATGTCAATAAAATTTAAAAAAATAACAAGTTATAAAATATTCATGTGCAGATATTTGACATTCATGTTCTTTATAATAGTTTTGAGAATCACATTGTGCTTAGTCGCTCAGTCGTGTCCAACTCTTTGAGATCCCATGGACTGTGGTCTGCCAGGCTCCTCTGTCATAGTATATGCTATATTTTTCTTAGCAATAAACTCCTATAGGAAATGAATTCTTTCTTGAGAAAAACTTTAGAAAATTCAGAAATTAAAGTTATAGCTATACCGTCATCTATAATTACTTGTTTGCTGAAACCTAGCCTCCTTAAGAAGTTAACACATTTCTTGAACTTTTCTACATATAATAGAATTGCGGATGCTATTAATTTCTAACAAGAACAATCTCCAATTGTCTTTTTCACAGACTGAAGCTTTCCACCTAAGCATTGGTCCAGTGTTCATAATAGATCCAAATCAATGAATCCCATGCTCTCTCTCATCAAGTATATTTTAAAAAACCAAATTCCACTTTTTGAGTACCACTATTTCTTAGATGCATTATATTGGGTGGTTCAAGAATTCGCTATTATCTTAGGCTGGAACTGCTCTGGCTTTGTCACAGGCATTCCAGAAACTATGAATGGAACATTTCTGAACTTTCTTATTGTATTAGGAGATTCTCTCAAGGTTACATTTGGAAACTAAGATCTAATTTTAAGTAGTTTATTTTTTTATTTTTTATTTTTTTTAATTTTTATTTTTACTTTATTTTACTTTACAATACTGTATTAGTTTTGCCATACATTGACATGAATCCACCACGGGTGTACATGTGTTCCCAAACATGAACCCCCCTCCCACCTCCCTCCCCATAACATCTCTCTGGGTCATCACCGTGTAAAGTTACATGGCTTATGTAATTAGACTGCATGCAATTAACAGTCTTGAACAAATAAACATTTTTAAACAATTAAAAATCTATTGCATAAAAAAGCATTTACTTCACATTTATAGTTAGTATGTTACTATAAGTAATGCAGAAACTCAACTTTCTTTAGTAATATTAAAGTATAATGCATTTCCCATATCATGTGAACAGGCAACCATAGTAGAGAATAAGTTCTATAATGCTCTTTTTCAAATTCATACAAATTAATGACTAGTTACTATATTTTGTGTTTCAATAGTTTATTATAATTTTTTAAAAACAAAGCATGATTTCTTGGTTACATGATTGTAGCTACTATTTGCTATTAAAATCTGATGGAGCTCTGGCTGATCAGCACATCCAGTTGCAACATCAAGAACTTTATCATTCATTCAGCAGTTATACCCTAAGTGGAAGCCAGGAGCCTTAAAAGGGGATATGAGATATCGAGATAGCTAAACAAACAAGATCCAAACCTGGAAAGTGAAGAAAAATATATGCCAACATAATTACACCAATGCATACTTTTTTATGTGACGTAATCTTTTCAGATGGCTTAATTTAATATGCTTGACAGTTTATAGGCAAGCTTAGTGAAGGTTGACAAGGATGTTAGCTGCAGTGCCAAAGGGCACTGCAAACTCAGGCATGAAACGACTTAGTATCAGGAATTCAGGCCATGGTGGTGAGATGTCCAGAGAGAAATTCAATTCAGAGGGATTGCCATCTTGGTTAGAAAATCTGCCCTGTATGAAAATGTCAACCAAAGCGCTATAAAGTTGCAGAGGGGAGGGGAGGAAGGAGTGAATAGCTAGATCTAATTCTGTACTCATAAATTTAAAAATTAAGGTTTAAGTTCACAAGAATAAATTTCAAATGTTGGACTTCAGCTCATGGCAAAGGATGGATGTCAGTACTATATTTGGATACATAAAACACTCTCATTATTTATCATCATACCATTGTCCCCATCCCCCACTCCTGCCAAAGACAGTACTGTGATATGCTGGGAAGGCAAATTAAAACAGTGTGAATAAAATTGAATAGGTGAGATAGTGAAACTTTTTCTAGTGGGCTAATGATGGTAACTGGCCCTGGAGTCTAAGATTATAACCTCTGCTCCATACTGGCTTCTGTTATGGAGAAGATAATTCTGTTATTTTACCTTGAGATTTCCTTATTTTGTGTTGCAAACACACCAGGGTAGTTGGAGACAATTCAAAGAAAGAAATTAGATTTGAGAAAGGGTTTATGATAGGGAGGTGTGGTGAAGAATAAAATAATAAAAACAATGCCATAAAGACTGAAGAATTTAAAAAGAGAGGTCAAAAGTTAATTTCCATCAGAAAGGTACAATTGGATAAGATACAATGGAATTGAAGTAGTTAAGAAAATACAAGAATAAAAATGATCTGAAGTTGAATAGATCAAATACAACTTAATTTTTAAAAATTAGTTGGATAAATCACCAAAATCAATGCATAGTCAAGGAAATAAAGGACAACATCTTTTTCACTACCAATTCCTCCAAATACTTTTATTGTTGTAACTAGAGCTTTGTATTGTTTACAGTTTGAGAAATCCTATTACTTTTTCTCACTTGTAATAAATGATGTAGTGATATTGTGCACTGCCTTTGTGGTGCATAATGACACTAATCAATTTCTTCAGGCCTATCTCTGTGTTCCTACTGAACATCTACTGAGCCATTAACCACAGTTAGCTGTCCTTTACCATAGATAATTAAACAACCTATAATTGGCTCTTAACAGAGTAACTTAAAGCTCTGGCTGATGCTACCAAAAACAAACAAACAAACAAAAAAAAACAAAAAAAAACCCCACAAAACCCTGTTATTTCCTGAAAAGAGTTTTGATTGCAGAAAAACATACCATTTTCTCAAGTAACTCTATTAAAAATGATCTTCGTAATAAAATCAACTCAGTTTTTAAGGAGCCATGCCTATTCCTCACAGAATCAATGTGCATCTTCTTTCTCATTTCCAAAGAACTTTATTAATATATTTTTAAATTTGAGTAATGGTTTCAAAGAGCTGTTACATCAATACTGCACAGAAATTTCAACAGAAGTTGCCTCTCCCCAAAATCTTACCCTACCGCTGCCCACTCTTCCTCCTAGATGTTCTTCTGGTTCTAGGCAAACAATGTAGTCAACTCTTGAGCATTCTTCCAGAGATATTCCTCTGTACAGATCATTTATTTACATATACATATTATATATATCATATACTTATGTATACATATGTATATCCTTTACTCAGAAAAATAATGGAAGCATATACTTCAACAATTTAAAATATATATACAGACATATATAAAAAACAAATATGTACTTTAAAGAGTTATTGTACCTGGTGAATATCTGTATCAATATGGAGAGGCAACCTCTTTGTTATAGCTGCATAGTATTCCATTGTGTGGAAAGCTACATTTTATTTAACCAGTCCCTGACTGATGGACATCTGTTTCCAAATTGGAAATGATGGGCAATGCTGCAATGAACAGCAGAAGCAGCATTTCTAGGTGAAAGTTTTGTTCAGATAGAAATTTCCAGTTGTCTATTTCCACCAGGAATATGCCCTCATTCTTTACTCTTTGTTACAGTTTGGAGCCAGCCCTTGCACAATTCACCTTGCTCAAATTTTCTACCTTGCTAAAATTTGTATGTTTGTACAGAGAAAAGAGTGCCATTAACAAAGCAAGGGCAACCCTAGATTCCAAACCATTCCTCTCAGGACAAAGGCAGAAATTGAAAGTAAGTCATGCTTGCCTAAGACAAAACAATGTGACCTGCCTGACCACAACCTTTGTCCTTCAAGTGCCTGCCCTGCCACTCCAGTCTGTACCCTGACATTCAGATCTGGTATCTGGAGAACCCAGATCAAACTCTCCCATTTAAATATTAGTGCAGTCCCTAGACCTGAGGTTTGGCCTTAGTTTAGTTTCCTAGTTTCTGTTGCCTACTCTGCCTGGTATCCCAGCTCTTCTGGTTTACATCATTTTCTGGGATAATGGGGTGTTTTAAGTTATAATCTTGACTATGGACATTGAAAAACTCTTAGTAACATTTCACAGGCCACTAAATTGCTTTACAGCTCAACAACTTTGAGTAGAAAAGTGAGGATTTAAATCAACCTAATGTTATTTCAAGCAGCTTAGTTAACAACAGCAGGATCCCCGGAAGAGGGCATGGTAACTGGTATGGCAGAGGGAACAGTTTATGCAAAATGTGGTCCTAAGACTTTGCATGCTTTTCCAAGAAAGCTGTTGATATCGAATGTAAGGAATTTCAAGTCCTAAGGGAAAAGTAATACTTTTTGACAAAGACTAAATGCATGTACTGGCGCTTCCCTGCTGGCTCAGTGGTAAAGTATCCGCATGCCAATGCAGGAGATGCAGGTTTGATATCTGGATTGGGAAGATCCTCTGGAGAAGGAAATGGCAACCCACACCAGTATTCTTGCCTAGAAAATTCCATAGACAGAGGAGCCTGGAAGGCTATAGTCCATGGAGTCGAAAAGACACAATTTAGCAAATAAACAACAATGACAAGTGTATGCACTTACATAATGACAATTACACTCTCTTTCAGGTTGTAAAACACTCCTGCTTCATAAAAAACATGGCCTTTCAAACTGAAGAGTGACTTTCCCATTAGCACAAGTGACACTAAATAGGCATTTTTATATGCTTACAAAAGAAGCTCATTTTTAGGAAGACTGGAAGAGAAGCAGTTTTATACAATTCAGATAGTCCAGTACTAAAATTTGTTCAGATGGAGAGACATCTGTGTTCTTTGATTATGGCGTGAAATACAGTTGTGAGAAAATTCATAACCTAATGAATTGTGGAACTTTAGAGACCTTATCATTTAGTAGATTATATTGTAATACTATAGGCATCAAGTTTTTAAGAAAATGTATGGGAAAACTTAATTGGGAAACCTTTGTCTATTAATATACATTTTTTACTCTGTGGAACACTTAGAGCCAGCTTTCACGATGTTAATATTTAATGGCAAAGAAATTAAGACCTATCAGTATAAGACAGTAATTAACTGGCTAAGGTAATAGCATCAATCAGAGAAAAAAAAAATAAAATAGAAGCCTATTATTTATTGACTTTTCCTTGAATTAGCTTTTATGAGAAAGCGGCTTAACAATTATTTCTACAGAGTTGAGTTAAACTCAGCAGCCTTGCTCTGTTTTCCATTCGATAAATATTTAGCATATGTATTTATTATTGACAACAAAATATCACTCGGAAAGCACTTTCCTTAAAGGTTTGGAAATAAAACACTGCCTTTAAAAATTTCCAATAAAAATGGGGATCATGACCTTCAACACATCTTTCTAAATCCTATGGTTTTAGGGGCAGACACACTTGGCATCTTAAAGGTTTTGGAAACAAGTCTCAATATCATGAAGAAAACAAACAGTTCAGTTGTAGATGTGTAAAATTAATTCCTTCCGAGTGTGCTCAGTTGCTAAGTTGTGTCTGACTATTTGTGACCCCAGGACTGTGGCCCACCAGGCTCCTCTGTCCATGGGATTCTCCAGGTAAGAATACAGGAGTGGGTTGCCATTTCCTCCTCCAGAGGATCTTACCAGTCCAGGTACTGAACCCATGTCTCCTGTATCTCTTGCTTTGGCAGGTGGATTCTTTACCATTGAGCCACTTGGGAAGCCTAATTCCCTCCACTGGCACTTTAATATTAAGATATATGAGTGTGTGTGTTTTTATAAGTCTTCCCAAAGTATTCTGTCTAATCTTACAGATTAGTATGAATCATCATGCTGTGTGAAAGAAAGCTACACTGAGTATATCACAGAAATTTAGGGTTGCGATCAAAATTAAAACTAGCAAGATTAATTTCAGTTCAGTTCAGTTCAGTTGATCAGTCATGTCCGACTCTTTGCAGGCTCATGGATTGCAGCACACCAGGCTTCCCTGTCCATCACCAGCTCCCAGAGCTTGCTCAAACTCATGTCCATTGAGTCGTTTATGCCATCCAACCAACTCATCCTTTGTCGTCCCCTTCTCCTCCTGCTTTCAATCTTGCCCAGCATCAGGGTCTTTTTCAAGGAGTCAGTTCTTCACAGCAGGTGGCCAAAGTATTAGAGCTTCAGCTTCAGCATCAGTTCTTTTAATGAATATTCAGGCCTGATTTCCTTTAGGATGGACTGGTTTGATCTTCTTGCAGTCCAAAGGAGTCTCAAGAGTCTTCTCCAGCACACCACAGTTCAAAAGCTTCCATTTTTTGGTACTCAGCTTTCTTTATAGTGTAACTCTCACATCCATACATGACTACTGGAAGAACTAGCTTTGACTAGAAGGGCCTTTGTTGGCAAAGTAATGTATCTGCTTTTTAAAATGCTTAATATGGAGAAGGAAATGGCAACCCACTCCAGTACTCTTGCCTGGAAAAATCCCATGGACAGAGGAGCATGGTAGGCTCCTATAGTCCAAGGGGTCGCATAGAGTCGGACACAACTGAGCGACATCACTGACTCACTAGGTTAATAGGATTAATTTACGGATTTATAATATTATTTTTCTATGTTGGTGATTGTTAAAAATATTGTTAAATTCTTCCAAATAACTGGATCATGCCACTTTCATCTCTGTCCTGGATTGACAAGAGCCTCCTCACAGGCTTCCTGTCTCTACTTTCCAGTGCACTTTCCCTTTCAGGCTTGCCTCAACACAGCAGCCTGAAGAATCTGGTTAAACTCAAGCAAGACCCTGTTATTCTTCTCTCCAAACTCTGCAATCCCTTCTCATCTCACTTAGATTGATAGCCAGAACCACAACAGGACATGCAAGACCCTCTCTCTTATCTTTCTGTCTTGTTTCCTTAGTCAGTGGGCTCTTTGTATTCCCTTAAACATGACAGGCATGTGCCTGCCTTAGGGCCTTTGTATCTGCTTCCCCACCTCCATGCTTTCCTGGACATCCTCCAAATTTCTGCTGTATCTTCTTTTCGTATCTCTTCTTTTCACATTACTGATGCATTCATATCTAAAAAGAATCTTTGCTTAATCATTTTCTTTGCTATTACCACATTACAATATGCTGTATATTTATTTATTCACCTTGTTTATTATCTGTTTTCACCTGGAGAAGGAAATGGCAACCTACTCCAGTATTTTTGCCTGGAGAATCCCATGGACAGAGAAGCCTGGTGGGCTATAGCTCATGGGGTCACAAAGAGTTAGACACAACTTAGCATGCATGTACCCCTGCAAGGATTTAAGCTCTGTGAAGGCAGAGGGTTTTGTGTTTTTTTTGCTCACTACTGTATTCCTAGTACTCAGAACGGGAACGTGGTATACGGAAGGCGCTTGATACAAATTTTCTGAACACTAAATACTCTGCTTTTTACGCAGGTGCCAGGGCCCCAGAGACCACATGGAACACACCTGTTGTTCTGTGAGTTGGGTCATGACACGTGGTAGCAAAGGAAGATGCGCCTATGGGAGCTGGAGTGTCTCAGTGAGAGGGGCTCAGACCGAGTTTAGGCTGAGTTGGGTGATTTGGCAGAGGGTCTGAGAAAACAGGGGTTTGCTCAAGATTGGATGCAGTCAGGACACAGGGGCACTTTTATGTTGAATAAAGAACAGAGGTCATTCATTTAGCAAGAGAGGGATGTTTGGTGTTCTGTGGGTAGCACTGTGTTCCTAGTTTTATCTCTGCTTAGACACGATGAAAAAGTGGCCTTGCCTAGTCTCATTATGGTGTGAGAGTAAGCACGTTTGCGATCGGCATCCATGAGACTGTTTATATCTAGTATGAGAAAAACACGGCCTCGTTGTGAGTACTGAGAGCTTTTGCAATGGAGACGGGTGCTTTTTTTTTTTTTTTTTTTAATGTAGCACAAGCAAGTGAAGCTTTGGTCAGGAAGGAGTGAGAAGGGACATAGGAATAACCAGAGCATAAACACTTCTTTACAGACTCTTGTATCTGTACACAACGGGCCTCCTTCCCTGAGGGGGTGCCCTCGACTTCCTCTCTATTCTTCACTGTCAGGAGGACAGAAAGAATTGTCTGGAAGGTGCCAAGTGAGGAACTCTCTTCCCAGAATGCCTTGTTTAATTAGGAGAGTGACAGATGGCACCAGTGCCTTGAATTGACTGTGTGGGCAACGTCGATGGGAGGCGCACAGCAAACTGAAGACCTGGGCATTGCATTTTCTTCCTTCATTTCGTCTGTAGTCATTGAGCACTTGCGCATTTTATCAGGAGCTCTGTCTGCCACCTGCCATGGAATGTATACCTTCCACTCATTGGAACAAGGAGATGAACAGTGTTCCAGGATAGGAGACAAGAACCACTCTGTGAATTTGTAGTAAGTGCAGGAAGATATTCTGTGGCAGAGATGAGACAGCTGACCAAAGGGGAGACAATATTCAGTGGAAAGCGATGTTTTGAGCAAAAGCAAAAGCAACAAGCTTTGTGGGAGGATAGATTTGTGTGTGTGTGTGTGTGTGTGTGTGTGTGTGTACATATGTAGCCTTCTCTAACATAAACTGAATTTTAAATTTAAAGAAAAAGATTTTTTCCTATTAATGAATACATTATGCACATCCACTTTTTTCGTACCCTGAGGGAGAATATATTTAAAAAATTCTAAGATAAATGGTAGTTTTGAGGACTGTAATTCTTAATGAACTCATAAAATTGTACTCTTGAAAATTCTGTTCTCTTCAAACCATAATTTATACCTTCAGTATATTTCATGTTACTGAGTAATCTTGCTCATTTTTTGCATTGAGTAAGAATGTTTATTTTTGCATTGGGGAAAATGCAGATATTTATTCAATAAGTGGGTGAGGAAAATTTCTCTATCCATACGAACAAAGCTAGTGGAGGTGATGGAATTCCAGTTGAGCTCTTCCAAATCCTGAAAGATAACACTGTGAAAGTGCTGCACTCAGTATGCCAGCAAATTTGGAAAACTCAGCAGTGGCCACAGGACTGGAAAAGGTCAGTTTTCATTCCAATCCCAAAGAAAAGCAATGCCAAAGAATGCTCAAACTACCACACAATTGCACTCACCTCACACGCTAGTAAAGTAATGCTCAAAGTTCTCCAAGCCAGGTTTCAGCATTATGTGAACTGTGAACTTCCAGATGTTCAAGCTGATTTTAGAAAAGGGAGAGGAACCAGAGATCAACTGGCCAACATCCACTGGATTATGGAAAAAGCAAGAGAGTTCCAGGAAAACATCTATTTCTGCTTTATTGACTATGCCAAAGCCTTTGAGTGTGTGGATCACAATAAACTGTGGAAAATTCTGAAAGAAATGGGCATACCAGACCACCTGACCTGTCTCTTGAGAAACCTATATGCAGGTCAGGAAGCAACAGTCAGAACTAGACATGGAACAACAGACTGGTTCCAAATAAGAAAAGGAGTACGTCAAAGCTGTATATTGTCACCCTGCTTATTTAACTTCTATGTAGAGTGCATCATGAGAAATGCTGGGCTGGAGGAAGCACAAGCTGGACTCAAGATTGCTGGGAGAAATATCAATCACCTCAGATATGCAGATGACACCACCCTTATGGCAGAAAGTGAAGAAGAACTCAAGAGCCTCTTGATGAAAGCCAAAGAGGAGAGTGAAAAAGTTGGCTTAAAGCTCAACACTCAGAAACCTAAGATCACGGCATTCAGTCCCATCACTTCATGGCAAACAGATGGGGAAACGGTGGACACAGTGGCTGACTTTATTTTTGGGGGCTTCAAAATCACTGCAGATGGTGATTGCAGCCAAGAAATTAAAAGACACTTACTCCCTGGAAGGAAAGTTATGACCAAACTAGATGGCATATTAAAAAGCAGAGACATTACTTTGCCAACAAATGTCTGTCTAGTCAAGGCTATGGTTTTTCCAGTAGTCATGTATGGATGTGAGAGTTGGACTATAAAGAAAGCTGAGCGCTGAACTGTGGTATTGGAAAAGTCTCTTGAGAGTCCCTTGGACTGCAAGGAGATCCAACCAGTCCATCCTAAAGGAGATCAGTCTTGGGTGTTCATTGGAAGGACTGATATTGAAGCTGAAACTGCAGTACTTTGGCCACCTGATGTGAAGAGTTGACTCATTTGAAAAGACCCTGATGCTAGGAAAGATTGAGAGCAGAAGGAGAAGGGGATGACAGAGGATGAGATGGTTGGATAGCATCACCGACTCGATGGACATGGTTTCGGTGGACTCCAGGAGTTGGTGATGGACAGGGAGGCCTGGCATGCTGCAGTCCATGGGGTTGAAAAATGTCAGAAACCACTGAGAGACTAAACTGAAAGTTCACACCATGAATATCAGATTCTGAATCTTTGGCAGGCCCTGCCACTCCTGGACTTTGGAATTTCCGTTATAGGAATAACGGAAATTTCCAAATTTCCACTGGCACAACCACCTTTTAGCTGATGTGATTCCTAAGATCTCAATTCAAAGTCTAGAGTTGGATCTAGTTGTCTTGGCCACAGTCACATATCAGCACTCTACCTTCAAGGAAGGCTGGGAGAGCAGACATTTGGATAATTGAATAAATTAATTAGTATTTCCTCTGGTAAATTTGGGGTGCTTCAGAGGGCCCCTGAGGCCTCCCAAAGAAAGATATTAAACTAATTATGTTCATTTGGTATGTTCAAGGTATGTGGGAAGTATTGTTAAATACGGGATAAATCTTCTCAGGTTATTGTGTACAGTAAATACTACTAATGCAGATATTCTAAAAATTATAAAGAATTCATAAATATCTGATATGTCCTTATAAAATGTTCTAAGTAATAATTCTAGTTATTGTATTAAAGTGTTACATGTCACAGCAGTGACCAAAGTTATTTTGTCAATTGAAATATAATTAGATTTTAAATGTGCCTCCTTAAGCCTTTATTATTGACAGCTACGATTTTACTCTGATTCTCTTGCAAAAAAATACTATCATCTCATCAAGACTTATGGAAAGGACCTTCTTAGATGAAATTAAAATTAACTAGATAAATTTTATTATTAACAGTAAGCTGGTATTAGACTGAAATTTGATTTTCTCTCTCCATTAAGAGAATAAGATTTTCTTGGAATGTCGCTTTTGGTAATAGCCTATGTGAATTTCTTTGCCTTTAAGTGATTTGTATTTGTTTTTACAGTCTTTTGTTACTTTGGTAAAGTTAACATATATTATTTCAGAATGAGTTACTTTGGTAAAGTTAATAAATATTATTTCACAATGATCTATGAAGACTGTGACACACACAGATCACGCTCTGCTGCTCCAAAAAATTAACCCCTCATTGGATTCTTGCCATCCTGAGGTCCTTATAACATGTCAAAAGTCTACTCCTAAATCAAGGAATTTAAAATGAGTAAACAATAGCTATAAATCAAAGAGCCTGGGCTATGGGAAATCCAAGACAGCTGCCTGGCTTTTCCCAGCTCCCTGACAAACCTCACTTTTTAAATTTGATGGTACAAAGCCTTTCCTGGTTGCAGGGTTAATGTCCTCACAAAACAAATTATGTATTTCACTGACTATTGAATACTACCAGTTTTGTTAATTGAGATTCATGTTGACCAAGACTCACTTCCCAGACAGTTCCTTGTTGTTATGTTTTATCTCTAAAAAGTTTCATTGAATTATTCTAAAGTTTATCTCAGTAGTCTACCTTTAGATGGAGATCAGATACCCCATTAACTACAACCGGGGAACATAAGATCACATATATTTATTGATGAACTATATGCTAATTGAAGCTTATGGCAAAAACAGCAAGGCAAAAGAATGCCTTTGGGCTTCGGGAGTAGGAAGTTTCCAGAGGCTGGGAGAAACTATGCTGCTTTTGAAAAACAGTTATCGGCTTATTATTGGACTTTGATTGGTATGGGACAATCAACTGTAGATCATACTGTAATATTAAGACCTCAAGTGCCAATCATGCACTAGGTACAAAGTTCACCCAAAGCCTACAGGATTGGGCAAACCCAGGAGTCCAGCATAATAAAACGGAAATGGAATAGTCAGAACCGAGCCAAACTTGGGCCACATGGGGTCGCTGCAGTCAATGAAAAGATTTCTGAAATTCTATTGAAGGCCTTGAGCAAGACTCTCTAATTAGGCCTGAGATAACTGAGTCGCTTATAAAATGGGGAACGCCCTTTGACTTTCTAACTGCACGAGAAAAACGGCACGTATGATTCCCTGATGAATCAACTAAATATATAGGACCCACTAGCTATTGAAAAATGGTGGCATATAATCTGGTCACTACTGAGTTAATGACAACAATAAGGAAGGTGAAAGCAGCCAATTTGCCAAGTTACAAGCTGTTTATCAGGTATTAAAGCAAGAGAATTTAACTGAATGCCATATATACACAGATTCTTGGTTGGTAGCCAATGGATTGGCTACTTAGCTTCCCCTACGGGTAAAAATCAACTGGCAAATTCACTCCAGAGAGTCATGGGGAAAGGAACTGTGGTCTGACATTTGGGGAATTGTTCAAACCACTAATGTTTCAGTCTTTCGTGTAGATGTTCTCAGTGTTCCAAATTCTATGGAATGATGGGAATATATAACTCTATTACAGATGAAGAAATCCAAATCCAAGCAGTCAGTTCATCTCCAGCAACTTAAAAGGTTTTGTTCTAGTAGGGAAGAGCTCCATCCATCCAATAAAGGTATCTATGTGTGTGTTGTGTGTGTTAGTCGCTCAGTAGTGCCCGACTCTTTGCAACCCGATGGACTGCAATCCACCAGGTTCCTCTGTCCATGAGATTTTCCAGGCAAGGATATTGGGGTGGGTTGCCATTTCCTTCTCCAGGGGATTTTTCCAACCCAGGGATCGAAGCTGGGTCTCCTGCACTGCAGGCAAATTCTTTACCAACGGAGCTACAAGGGAAGCCCAAAGGTATCTATAAAGACTAATAAGTATTAGAAGCCCTGGAAAGAGGGCTTCTGAATGAAATCTATTTGCCAGTTTTCTCCTAGACAAGTCTTCTCCTTGACATTGACTCCTGGATTACAGATAGCACAAAGACTTGAGTAACTATTTTAATTGTCTCCAGGAGCTCTTTCCCTGTAAAAGATTAAAAAAAAAATCATAGACATTGCCTCTCTCTCCAGGTAGAGAGAATCATCTAGTCCTTTAATAATTTTCCACTGGTCAGAGGGAGGTATGAGCAATTTTGGGTCTACGTGCCACCAGACATCTGTTCCCTTAGTTCCTTTCCTAAGGCCTGGGCAAACAGGTGTGGGCTGTCCCAACATCCCTGAGGCAATACTGTCCAGGTATTCTTCTGCTTTGGCCTGAGTCAAGATTAGTCCACTTGAAGGTAAACAGACATGGTGATGAGGAATGAACTGGGATGCAAAAGAAGGCATCCTTGAGATTAAGTATAGTAAACCATGTAGTGTCCTCAAGGATTTGAGCTAATATGCTGTAAGGATTGGCCAAGAGGGGACAACTGCATGGTTTATTGCTCTAAGGTCATGTACCATCCTGTATCCACTGTTTGGCTTAACACTTGGTAGAATAGTAGTGTTGTATGGAGACTATCAGGGTACTCAAGAGGCCATGGCTTAGAAATTTATCCAAGGGGTGGTAAAACCTTCTTCACCTCCAACATTATAGAATGTTGTCTCTCATTAGGATAGGCACTTTCTTTGTTGTTGTTCAGTCACTAGGTCATGTCTGACTCTTTGTGACCCCATGGACTGCAGCTCAGCAGGCTTCCCTGTTCTTCACTATCTCCTGGAGTGTGCTCAACCTCATGCCCATTGAGTCAGTGATGCCATCCAACCATCTCATTCCTCTGTCGTCCCCTTCTCCTCCTCCCTTCGATCTTTCCCAGCATCAGGGTCCTTTCTAATGAGTCAGGTCTTCACATCAGGTGGCCAAAGTATTGGTGTTTCTGCTTCAGTATCAGTCCTTCCAGTGAATATTCAGGGTTGATTGCCTTTAGGATTGATGGATGGATCTCCTTGCAGTCCAAGGGACTCTCAAGAGTCTTCTCTGGTACCACAATTCAAAAGCATCAATTCTTTGGCACCCAGCCTTCTTTATGGTCCAACTCTCACATCTGTACAGACTCCTGAAAAACCATAGCTTTGACTCTACAGACCTGTGTCGGCAAAGTGATACCTCTGCTTTTTAATACACTGTCTGGATTTGTCATAGCTTTCCTTCTTAAGAGCAAGCATCTTTTAATTGCATGGCTGCAGTCACCATCTGCAGTGATTTGGGAGCCCAAGAAAATTAAGTCTGTCACTGTTTCAAATTTTCCACCATCTATTTGCCATGCAGTGATGGAACTAGATGCCATGATCTTAGTTTTTTGAATGTTAAGTTTTAAGCCAGCTTTTCCACTCTCCACTTTCACTTTCATCAAGAGGCTCTTCAGTTCCTCTTCACTTTCTGCCATAAGGCATACACCATAAGGCATAAGGCATTCTGTCATCTGCATATCTGAAGTTATTGATATTTCTCCCAGCAATCTTGATTCCAGCTTGTGCTTCATCCATCCCAGCACTTCACATGATGTACTCTATGTATAAGTTAAATAAGCAAGGTGACAACATACAGCCTTAACGTACTCCTTGGTGATGGAGAGGGAGGCCTGGCAAGATGTGGTTCATGGGGTTGCAAAGAGTCGGACACAACTGAATGACTGAACTGAACTGAACTGAATCCAAAGTTCATTCTCTACTCATTCACAGACATTTATAAATGTACTGAATTTTTGGCAACCGTTGTTTGCATACGTTCAAAATTGGGAAAAGTGGTTTCTGGCTTAGGAGAATTCTTACAGGCTCGTTGTTTATGGTCCTTCCAGGGATTCCTTTGTCCCAAACTGCTTGGAGAATATGGCTGGAAATAGAATCTTGTTCTTCTGGCTGGTGTGTCTTAGTAAAAGTCAAGATAAAGGGCTTCTTGGGAACTTCTAACCAGAGCATCGCCCTCAGGGAGCTCAGAGGTCCCTCCCAAGAAGAGAGATAAGACACTGGGGCACAACTAGAAAGGCATAGGAAGTCAACCATTGCTCAAATTGGCAAGTGAGAGGCCCAATAAAATAATGGGTACAAGGCTTTCCATCATCATAGTATGGCTTTTGGAGGAGAGAGGTCCAGCATGAGAAATTAAGACAGTTTACGTGGCTCCTGTATCAATTAAGAAATGGATCTTCTTAGCTGTCACTTCAAGGACTACCCAGGGCTCATGGTAATAGACATCTTATTGAGGGGAGCTGCCAGAATCCCTGGGCTGCTTCAGTCATCCAGCATGGCCATCTTGGGAGTGGGAGCCCCGCTTCCCACTTTGGAACTGAGAGTAGTCCCTCTTCCAATGACCTGTTTGTTTGCAGGCTGAGCATGGCCTGGGGGGCTCTTTCTGGTGATTCTGGGCCCAATGGCCAGTTGGCTTGCATCTGTAACATTTCCCATTGTTGATCTTACCCCTAGATGAATAGTTGGACTTTCTTGGCCCCATTGGGTTGTCCTGAAGTCACAAAGCACGGCTGATAGCAATGGCTATCAGTTGTGCATGTGCCCTGACCTGTTTTTTCTCACATTGGGTTCTCTCTTCCTCCTGAACTTGATCTCAGTTATTAAATACCCTAAAGGCCACATCTAGGAGCTTGTGGGCCTCAATGGTAACTTTTGGAGTTTCTCCCTAATATCAGGGGCAGACTGGCTAAGTGGCTTCCTGTCAGGAGCAGGAAGAGCTAAGTTTGGAGCAACAAGAGCTCAGTTTCTCCCACAGGAGGGCTTAGAAGGGGATCATCCAAAATGTTGGGAGAGCCTTTTGGTTCTCCAGGTTTTAAATTACAAGAGCTAGATGGGGCAGGATTTTGGTGAAGGACCACAAAAGTCTTTCTAGGGAATATAGGGACTCTCACTCAACTTTCTCATGCTGTGGGAATAAAGATCCAGTTGCAACAGGTATTGTAATTTAGATACCTGTTTTCAGGCCATTTTTACCTACTCCCCAATTTACACAAAGGTTGGGCATTGCTACAGTAGAACTTGTTTTTCCTTTTTTAATGGTTCGATTAAAAAAAAAAATTCCAGTTCTTAAGGATACATTCCAGAGGTGTTTCTTCTGGCTTGAAAGGGGATCCTCTCATGTTGAGTAACCTACAACTGAGAACAAGAGAGCACTCCTAGAAAGAATCTGGCATCCCAGAATCATTTACCAGGAGGTTTTAACCTGAAGAAATTCAGGGCATCCCCCAAATTCCCTTTGAACCTGGTGAAGTTTCAAATGTACTCTATGCTCCCATTAATTTTTGGACAGACATCTCTGACCCTCCTTGTGACCTAGCACAAGGAGCCCAGCCTGGCATGGATAGAGAAAGGGTTTTAAACCAGTGGCACAGGTTGCCAGGACTTTCTTTTGAAGGGATCCCTTGTCTATAGAGCTTATGCCTGTGATAAGTCTTTCTATGCTAGGGTATAGAGACTGAGCATCTATAAAGTTTACAATTCAATCTTCTTGGTAGTGGCCAGCCTGATAGGCTGTCCATAGCAGTGTGGAGGCTGCCAAGGCCTGGAGTGAAGGGGGTCTGATTGATAGTTGCAAAAAGGAACCCCTGGAGAAACTGGAATTGGGCGATATGGAAGATGACACAGGGTTCTAGGTTTGAGGGCCAGCAGGCAGAGAAATTCTTATAGTGGATTTCTGAGCATAGAATGAGGTGAGAGACTAGACAGAAGATTAAACGAATGGTTTGCTTGAACAGTAATTAATTACACTTGGAGAGGGCTCTTATGAAAAACTGGAGGGCTAACTTAAATACTGTCCTCAATAGTTTAAATAATAAACATATAGGAGAATTAGAAATTTCTTTAATGAGAATAACAATTCCAAACTTACATATATGTAAAATAAACTTCTATTTTGAGACAATCAAGTATTGGCAAATTAACCTGGGAGCACTAGTTCCTTTCTGGGCAACTCCTGAGGCTGCCATATTGAATTTGTACTCTGTATCTGACCATAGATTTACTAAAACCTTGATATATGCTATTTCAGCTGTTATTGGAGTCAAAAATGCCTCCTAGACACTTTGGATTAATCAAAGAATGCTCCAGTTTAGCATTAAAAGGGATCTGTGTCTGTGGGGGAGTTATAGACCCAGATTACTAAGGAGAAATCCAAGCAATTTTACAAAATGAAGGAATGAATAAATTCTTTATTAATAAACATGATCAAATCACACGATTGCTGATTCTTCCATGTGTGATTGGCAAAGTACAAAACGGAGAACCTCCCATCATATTAAGATTAGAGATGATGGAATGTTTGGATCCACAAAGGAAATAGATGTAATTGGAGCCAAAGCTGGGTGAAGCAGCCTAGTGGTCCTCCTGTACCTGCTGATGTGATTGTACGGAGGAAGACTAACACCATGTTAGTGTTGATTCCAGACAGGAAAAGTGGAAACGTGCCATTAACCCACTGTTATTCTCACGAGTAGATTTTTCTCAGAAGCCTGACTGTAATGTGGATTGTCATTCACAGCTCAACCTTCAAGGATATGCTACAATTAAAAGGAAATTATGACGACGGCTACTTGGAAGTCTTCAGCTGGAGAAACCTGAGCCGAACCCGAACTCAGGATAACTTCACCTGCCCAGCAAACAAGGCCTGTCCTAATTAACTTTGCCTTTTTAGGGACAAACTCTGTCTGCTGGGTTATACAGCAGTGGTAAAGACATAGCACAAGCCTTGAACACAAGTAGTATGTGCCAATTTCATGTGTTACTTTAATAGTCACACCCATTTACTGATAAACTGTGATGAGACTAATGAGGGACGGCCATGTGGACCAGCTTCTCGCATTTGGGAAACGCTCCTTATTGGAGAACTCCATCAACTATTGTGAATGGACTACTTTCCCTCAAACTTACAATCTGTTTTTTGAAATAGTCCCTCAACTAGTATATATTGTAACTTATGTTGTAAACACTACCTCTGTGTATCAGTTAGGAACCACTTTCTCTGGATTCCTAATACATGTTGATCGTTTATATTGGAAAGGGACCACCTATTATTTCCCCCCCATGAAAACTCAGATGTTATATACTCAAATGCTATTTCCCACTTTGTTCCTAATATTAACTTTTCCTTAGAATCCCTGCACAATTTTGCAGGGAACCAAAGTATTTCAAAATTTCATAGAAAAATAAAATTGTACCTTGATAAAATATTCTATTGTCACCACTATTATGTTAATGGATATAGAAGTTAATACAAAAATATACGTCTCATTCATGGTGGGACTTTTTCCATACTGTCGCCTACCACTCAGAAAGGGTTTTCTGCATTGTTTAACCCCTTGCTTGTTTCTTTGATTATTTTGTGTTTTTTGACCATTTGGAATTGTTATTTGACCTGTAGAATCAGAACAACTGCTTGGGTTATTTTGCCTTATTGCTATGCTCTTCAGCCTAAACAATCCTGAGGTTGACTGTTGGAGAAATTAAAATGGCAGAAGATTTGTTCAGGTTTCAGAAGCAGAAGAGCAGGGCTCTGACCTTGCTTCTGACCTGCCTGGACACTGCCCAGATTCCGTACCTGCCTGCAAGCATGGCTAGTCACACAGCACTTTAGATAAGAAAGGGAGTGGGTCTCAGAACTCTTGAGCCCCTGGAGTCCTGGCCAGAGTGCCTGGATTTTAATGAAATCCTATGACTCACAAGATGCTGTAAAAATGTTAAAGCCAGAGCTGCATTTTTGCATGCAAACTCATGATGATATCAGTTTGCAGCCTGGGATTATAAGCGAGAACTCCAGAAACTGCAATTTGAAGTCTCACTGGTGGAGTGAGGTCCACAGAGAATGAATCTCCAATTGCTTTACCCTAGGGGGCCCATGTACTTCCTGTCTCAGAGCCAGCTCAAGTTTTCCACTTGGAAGGAAGGAAATATCCATCTCTAGCCCTATCTAGCCAGCTCATCCCACCTAAGAGGCAATGTGGCAGGGAAACTGAGAAGCAGTTGTGAAGTTCACAGTCCAGAGGCAAAGGCTCACTAAGACTGAGATCTAATCATGGGACTGTGAGCTCTTCCATTCCCCCTACACCTTACTAACATTTCACAAAACTCTATTTATAGCAGCTTCTTTCCCCCAGTATGAGCTATTTGCCTACTGAGAAAAATTAAATCTTATTTAGCTATTAAGAAAAAATTTTAAAGACATACTAAACGGCAAAAACACAATGGTAGAGACAGAGAAAGCACCAGAATTAGAGTCGGATACATCAGTTCAGTTCAGTTCAGTCTCTCAGTCGTGTCTGACTCTTTGTGACCCCATGAATTGCAGCACACCAGGCCTTCCTGTCCATCACCAACTCCCGGAGTTCACTCAGACTCATGTCCATCGAGTCGGTGATGCCATCCAGCCATCTCATCCTCTGTCATCCCCTTCTCCTCCTGCCCCCAATCCCTCCCAGCATCAGAGTCTTTTCCAATGAGTCAACTCTTGGCATGAGGTGGCCAAAGTACTGGAGTTTCAGCTGTAGCATCATTCCTTCCAAAGAAATCCCAGGACTGATCTCCTTTAGAATGGACTGGTTGGATCTCCTTGCAGTCCAAGGGACTCTCAGGAGTGGAAGTTAGAATTGTCAGACCAGGAATTGAAAACTATTATTGCCGGGGGCCAGCGTGAGGAATTCCGCCCATACGCAAAGGCGTGATCAAGCCTCAGGAAACCCCCTGTTCCCGAGCATCAACCCCAAAGCCAGAGTCTGTTTTATGCTCTCACCTACACCTCTGACTTTACGGGGGGCTCTCCCCCATAACCATTTCTCTCGGAGAAGGAGTAAATGTGCAGCTCCAAGGCAATAAAAATTCTTGGGCGTGACAAGAGTGTTTCAGCTTTCGGACTCCTCTGAAGGTTATCTAGCCCACCTGTATAGGTTTGTCCGGCCACATGTGATTGTTTACAGCCTCCAAATCTGAGAGGCATGAGATGTTTTAGACTTACTAAAGGCAAATTATTTTGGGGAGTTGGAAATTATTAGTATAGTGTGTTGGTTAGGAATTATTTGGTGAAGGGTTCTTCATTTGTTGTGTCAATAATTGTTGCTAATTCCCTGCGCTGGGTGGGACAAGGATGTCTCAGGTCAAACCTCTCTGCTGACAGACTAGCTCGTGTGACAGGATTATCCATACTGCTGCCACTAGGCACGTGATTGTTTACTACCTCTCAACTGTAAACAGCACAGAGAGTTTTGGAGTATTTTGAGTCTTAATTAGCATAGGACTTTTTCTTGTTGTTGAGTCAATGATTGCCACCAGGCCTCCATATCCTTAGGCACCTGGGAATATATTAATCAATGTATTTGGAATATAGCAAAGGACATATAGTAGTTTTTGATGTTAGCAATACTAGACTTTTTGAGTTAATGGATTTTCTCTTTTGTAATAGATCACTGTACTTTGTTATAAATCACTGTGTCCTTGCTATGTAAGAATGTAACTTTATCATATCTTAAGACTAAATAGATCTTAAGGGGAGCATTGGTGAAAGGATTTTCATTTGTTGGGTTGATGTTTGCTGCTAAATCTCCATGTTCCCTACTCTTATAATGAATATAACTAACATATAGGAGAAATAAGTATTAACCTTTAAGCATATAGGAGAAATAAGTGTTAACCTTTAAGATTAATCATGTTAACCTTGAGTTAAATAAATTCCTTTCTTGATTGTAACTCACTACACCCTCACCCTATAGGAATGTAACTTTATTTGGAGGGTGGTGCCTGGTTTAAGAAAAAACACCCTTGGAAGAAATAAGTTTTTTGGTTATCAGAAAGAAAGGATCATAAAATGTCAGCAGGTCTCACTCATGGCCAGAAGATGATGTAATATCCCTAAGACCTTTTTTTTATACATTTATGTGAAGCACCTGATTTTGATAAAGGTCAGGACTGCTGACCCCCGCACGATTCTGTATTCATCCCTATGTGTAACAAAAGGTATATAAGCAAACCCAAAAATAAAGAAATGGGATCAGTTTCCGGAAAGACTGATTCCCCCATGTCGCTTCTTTCTTGCTCCCGTTTTTCTGGCTGAATTCCCATCTGCAGCATGATGTTATTCCACGTAATCCAAGTTATTCAGCCTCCTTTTCTCCACTAATCTTCCTACTACACTATCCATTTCTAATCTCTCTATATCTGTGATTAAATATGTATTTTTCCAAAGACCCCGACTCCGTCCCCACCTTCGAATCACCCTGGATCCACCGGGGCTGGACCCCGGCATATTATTAGTATGTTCAGGGCTCTAACGGATAAAGTAGAACAAATACAAGAACAGATGGACAATGTAAGCAGAGAGATAGAGGTTCTAAGAAGAAAACAAGATGAAAGGCTAGAGATCAAAAACACTGTAACAGAAATTGAGGATATCTTTGATGGCCTTATTATTAGACTAGACACAGATGAAGAAAGATCCTCTGACCTCAAAGATATCTCAGTAGAATTCTCCGAAGCTGAAAAGTAAAGAGAACAAAGACTGAAAAAAGAAAAGATTAAAAAAAAACAAACAAACCCAGAACAGTTGTCCAAGAACTGTGTGAGAGAGATAAGAAAGGTGTAGTGACTGAACTGAACTAAACTGAACATAACAGGAACTCATGGGAATCACATAATGTGACTATCATATCTCTGTATTCAGTAAAGTATCCATGTGAGCAGACGGAGACGCTCTGATCCCTTAGGTCTTTATTGAAAGAGGCAATGGACCTGGACCCAGCAGAGTCCTCATTCTGGGCTCTGCATTTCTTACTCCTCCTCTTCCCAGTATTCCTCATATCATGGATAATTCTCAAAACCATTTTGCTTATACTATCTTATTTGAGCCTCACAAAAACTCTTCCCTTACTTGCCATGTCACCTCTGACCTGTTCAGCAGACACCTTGGTCCTGGGAAATGGAAAGAGATGTGAGCCTGAAAAGAAATTATTAATAGTTTAAACCAAAATATCTTCTTATTTTGGAAAATTGCAAGGAAATTGCTGAAAAAACAAACAAAATCTTTAAAAACTGGGATTGTAAAATCTTTTATTTTAATAGACTATAAAAGCACAGGTAAGGAGACTTCTTTCTGAAGTATTGATACTAATATAAAATGCCCAAAGCAAAAATACTGTTTAAAGCTCTGCTTTTAATTTCTGCAAAATCACCCTACTACATTTTCTAGCATATAACCTATGGAAATGGATCCTTAGAGTATAAGGTGAATATTTAGTATTCTAAAGAATGGGGGAATGTATTATGATTATTAATAACAAACTTACTTAGAAAATCAACTGCAGAAAAAATTAGGAAGCCAATTGCATACATTCTGCTTTTATTTTCATCTTAAATGACCTAGATTTATGTTAACCTTTAAACATTAAAACAGTAATCTTTTAGGATTACAAAACCAAAATTCTCCCTGCTGAAATTGTATTTTCATCTATCTTAACCATATCTTAACTGAGAAAAACCTGTGACTGGATGAATCATAAATAAAGCCCATTAAGTTAGGTACTCTAAAATTAACAACAAATATTTTCAGGGATCAATTATAAGGACTGGATCAAATCAGATCTTGCGGGCCCTAAACACTGTGTTCCTTTGCCTAGACTGGGAATCCAAATGACACAAAACCCCTCTGATATAAAACAAAAATATTTTTAAAAGCCCTCTGAGTTACTGTAGAGGCAAAGTTCTGGGGAGATGTTGCAAACTGAAAATTTGGCTTTTTGTTTTCAACCAAGGGAACTTGGCTAAGATGAATGCAAGGCATCCCTCACATTTGGAAAACTTTGAGATTCTGTTTCCAGGTCATATACTTATAGCTGGTTTGTGTGTATACATCCCTAGTCAACTTTGACTAAACAACTTTTGCTGGCTATTTTCAGGCAAATTGTCTCAAAATAAGATACTGTTTGGGAAGATATCAGTTCAAAAAAATGTATTTAATATGATTTTCCATTTAATTATAGACTAATATTTAAACACTGTTTCATTTAGCATTTGTATTAGTCTAAGAAATTAAAGAATAGTGTCATCCTATTATTTTACATTTAGCCTCCAATCATAATCACTGGCAGGTTGTTTTATACTCAAATGAATAATGAACTCTACTGTTTTCAATCTGCAAGATCTAATCAGTACTATTGGAGAAAGTGCTGCCCTGAGAACTGTGGGCATTGTTATTTGGGGAGACATGAATTTGACTTCATCTGAGTTAAGACAGTAACTTGGCAGTATGTTGTTGTTTAGTCTCTAAGTCTTGTCAGACTCTTTTGAAACCCCATGGCCTGTAGCCCACCAGGCTCTTCTGTACATGGGATTTTCCAGGCAAGAATACTGTAGTGGGTTGCCATTTCCTTCTCCACTTGGCAGTATAGTTACTATTTAAATTATTCACTATTTTCAGAGCTCTCAGATCTGCCATAGCAAAATTACTTTATAATTCAAGTTCAAATAAGCACCTGATACATAGAAGTAGCTCAGTAAAGATGCTGCTGCTGCTCCTGCTAAGTCACTTCAGTCGTGTCCTATTGTGTGCGACCCCATAGATGGCAGCCCATCAGGCTCCCCCGTCCCTGGGATTCTCCAGGCAAGAACACTGGAGTGGGGGGCCATTGCCTTCTCCAATACATAAAAGTGAAAGTGAAGTCGCTCAGTCGTGTCCAACTCTTTGCAACCCTGTGGATTGCAGCCTACCAGGCTCCTCCCTCCATGAGATTCTCCAGGCAAGAATACTGGAGTGTGTTGCCATTTCCTTTGCCAGGGGATCTTCCTGATGCAGGGATTGAACCCGGGTCTCCGGCATTGCAGGCAGATGCTTTAACCTCTGAGCCACAAGGGAAGCCCATGAGGGGAGCCCACGAGGGAAGCCCACCAGGGAACATGTATTAAGATGGTTAATATTGATGATTATTGAATATTTACTGTATTCCAGGATTGTACTAAGTGATTTTTTATTTTGGGTTAGCTCACTTACTGATCATAAAACCCTTATGAGGTAAGGACTAGCACCCTCATGTGTAGAAGAGGAAACGAGAAGAACTCTAACTAGGATAACAGCTACTTAGGCTTGCTATTGGTGAAGCTGACGCTAACCACAAATGGTACAACTCTGGAGTCCTTACATTTAGCCATTACATAAAATGTGTGATATCATATTTTGAAAAGTGTAATTAGATGGTAATTTCTAATATCTGCATTGAATTTATTTATCTTCTATGGAGAAACTAGTGGGAAAAATAACACCATTTAAAGTAAGATTTTTCTCTTCAAATTTCTTCCAATTAAATATTATCTATTTCCAAGAAGTCTTCCTAGTTTTCCCCAATCCACATTAATCACAGTCTCTCCTGTATTTCCAGATGTTTTCTGTTTATATCTCTATGGTATATTTTGCCTTGAATTATAATGCTTGTATCCTCAATGCTTTTTGTTAAATTTATTTTTTTGCAAGTTCATGGTAATCTGATATTATTCTTAGAATTACATTCACATGCTCAATTTGTTGCTACCGAAATGCTGTTTATGAAATTACCTGTGACAATATAAAGTTAAAAGTCTCCTCTGTCCACATATGAGAATTAGGTAGACACTGAGAGGATCAGTACCTGACTCTCCAGCTGTGATATTTCCCCTCTAGCCCATGTGGCTCCTGATAAGTCATCAGGAAGCTGGGTGCAAAACCAGGAGCCTCTGTTTAGAATACACAATAGGAAACACACACAAATTACTTGGTCAGCCTTCTAGGTGTCCCTGTGTTTGAATTGTATAGAGGAGGCTAGATCCAAGGGCAGTCTATGTTTGAGCATAACTTAACAGGAAAATCCAGAAGGCTCAGGCTGATGACAAGAATAATTTGGTAGAACAGAGTAATTCTGGTTCTAATACAACCCTGAAAAGTACACACAGCTGAAAGGTGGCCAGAGGACAACAATTCTGGCATGATTTCTAAATTTGGGTTTGTTCCTCTTTTTTTCACACTCATTAACTTGGGTTTTAGAAGGAAGAAGAAAAAATATAAATTGGAAGAAGACAAGGTCACTTATGGGGCTTCCCTAATGGCTCAGAGGTAAAGAATCTGCCTGCAATGTAGGAGACAAAGGAGACATGAATTTGATCCCCAAGGTTGGGAAGATCCCCTCGAGGAAGAAACGGCAACCCACTCCAGTTTTCTTGCCTGGACAATCCCATGGACAGAGGAGCCTGGCAGGCTGCAATCTATGGTGCTGCAGAGTCAGATAGGACTGACCGACTGAGCACAGCACAAGCTCATGTATGCTGATGCTGGGGCCCATTGCCAAGCTCAGTTAGCCTAAGGCAATATATTTTCCATCTCCTGTCATGATCACCTTTATCTTTTTGGGTCTGGATCCCCTGTGTTACAGCACCTGAGCCTGAGTTCACTGGCTGGGACCAATCCATTGTCAGTCATATCCAAAGAGCTGCCTTGTGGGTCTAGATGCCCTAACCCTACCAGTACTAGAAAAACACTAAATCCTATTTGTTCCTACATTTCTAGGACAACTATATTAAAGGTGAAGCAATTTGCGAGTTCTGATTTAGGGAGCTACATAGCAATGTGACCAGAGCCGCTGAGGTGTGCAGCCTTCATGTCTGCAGGAATAACGGGAGATGCATAAGGAAGGTATGGAAAATGCCTGATTACCTTCACCTGAACCCTGCGAGTTACCACATAGAGGCCTCCGAGGATGGAGCATTTACTGTGAAAGGCAGAGCATCTGACACAGACCTGGCAGTGCTGGCGGAGAGATTCTCCTGTCATTGTTATCAGGGATACCAGGGGGCTGACTGCAGAGAAATGCAGACGGCTGACGGCTGCTCGGGGCCTTCCTCTCTTTCGGGCTCACTACTCACACTGTGTCTGCTGGTTTCCACAGGTTATCAGAGCTGTCAGTGGTGAGATAATTGAGCTTAAAGGGAATTGTGTGGCCTCTAGAGTAGTCACTTAGAGAAGAGATGAAACTTGTGACAATTTTTTTCTCCCATGAAATCCATTGAGAGGCACTATCAGTAGACATGTATGTCACTTGATATAAACAGGAAACATTGCATTCTTTGGCTCTAACTTGGCTAAGAAACCAGATCCAGTAGTTAAGTCAATGTACCTTTCTTCCTTGGTAGAAGATTTAAGTTGTATTTAAGCTAGAAACAATATATTTTAGTCTTCATATAAACACTGATAAATAAAAGTATATATCTAAATGTTAAATTATTAATTTCAATGACTGCCCTTCCAGGTAGCAATTTACTTAAGGATGTATTACTAAGCAATTATCTGATTTAACAAATGGGGTCACCTTAGGGACCTGGTCACCTGGTCCACTGAAGAGAATTAAATGCAGAATTCCTGTTCCAGCCTTATGCTCAAACTTCTTCAGGCTTCTTCTCCTTGCCTGGGCTCAATGGGTGCAGAACTGCTCAATAAGCAGTTCCTGTTGTGACTTCTCACAAGGGCTCAGGAACTGAGGCAAGGGGAGATGTAACCAACTCCCTGCAAAGACATCTATTGCAATATGGCACCTCTCTCACCCACCATGATTCCCTCCCTCAAAGACTCTGGTCACACAAATAAAGTGAAAGACTTCAGGATAGTATTCATGCTTGCCTAGGCTGATATTGCTCTAGATGTAGAAACTGGAGACATGTTAATAAAAGTAGGGTTGGTGTCTTTTGCAAGTAAAAATCATTAATAAAAAATATTTTAATGCATGACATTTAAGGGACCCAGAAATGCAAGTAGGAAGGGGTCCTGTCAAGAAATACTGGGTATTTTGGTCCCTATATGTGAGTTTAGAGCAGTGGGTTTATAATCAGTTTAAATCTAATTTAAATCGTTGTTTCATTATCCATCTGGTTATTTGACTCTGGGAAAGTTATTCATATTTCCCCCTTTTATCATCTGAAATTTGGTAATATGATTCTTAATTATTCTGAGGAATAAGTGAGATAACACATCCCATGCGTACTTTATTAATACATGTTGCTAAATCTTCAGTTATCTTCTCAGGATCACCAAAATAATGGAGACACTTAGAATGAAATGAGGTCTTGGGCAATTTCCTCTTCCTGATGTTATGTTCTGTGTATAATCACTTATACATGTATTCTCTTGCTGCTGCTGCTGCTAAGTTGCTTCAGTCATGTCCGACTCTGTGTGACCCCATAGACGGTAGCCCACGAGGCTCCCCTGTCCCTCGGATTCTCCAGGCAAGAACACTGGAGTGGGTTGCCATTTCCTTCTCCAATGCATGAAAGTGAAAAGTGAAAGTGAAGTCGCTCAGTCATGTCCGACTCTTAGCGACCCCGTGGACTGCATCCCACCAGGCTCTTCCATCTATGGGATTTTCCAGGCAAGAGTACTGGAATGGGGTGCCATTGCCTTCTCCATTCTCTTGAAAGGCACCATTTCAATTGATAGAATTTCCTTCTCCTAGAGATGATCTACATGAAAGGTAAACTCAAGACAGGTATGATGCTATTATAGAAGGCATGAGAGTTGATTCAATCTCCTTTCCCACCTCCTTTATCTTTTTGTGAAATATTTGTAATATAGATTTTACTTTTCAACTCTGGGTCCCTGCTTGTCAGGGGTTACTGACATTGTGAAGGTCTAATTTCTAAATGTAAAATACAAACCAAATGAAAATTATAATACCATAGGAGACAGGTAGCATTATGCAGATTAACTTTGAAATATTTTCATTATTTATTTTTAGAAAACACATTATAGAAAATTTGTGAATATAATGGAAATAACCAAAAAATAACCAAAAATCACTATAATATATACTGGTAACTCATGATATATTTCTTGTTAGCTTTTCTTATAAAGACATTTTAAAAACATGGTTCTAAATAATATATAAGAATAATATATGTGTATTCTTGCATCTCATGTTTTTCACTTAACCATATATTGTAAATATTTTTTTGCTATTTAATATAAGCTAAAATATAAGTACTTTAAAGCCACATAATTGTCCATCAACTGCATGTGGCAAAATTTAATTAACAACTTTCCTAAACTTTTGAGTTTTAAATATCAAGTTTTACTAGTCACCACTTCAGAGAAGTCTTTCCATGTCATCTTCTTAATTCATTTATTCACCTATTAATCAATTTGTACATGAATTCCAGTGGTCATGTATGGATGTGAGAGCTGGACTGTGAAGAAGGCCGAGTGCCGAAGAATTGATGCTTTTGAACTGTGGTGTTGGAGAAGACTCTTGAGAGTCCCTTGGACTGCAAGGAGATCCAACCAGTCCATCCTAAAGGAGATCAGCCCTGGGATTTCTTTGGAGGGAATGATGCTGAAGCTGAAACTCCAGTACTTTGGCTACCTCATGAGAAGAGTTGACTCACTGGAAAAGACTCTGATGCTGGGAGGGATTGGGGGCAGGAGGAGAAGGGGACGACAGAGGATGAGATGGCTGGATGGCATCACGGACTCAATGGACGTGAGTCTGAGTGCACTCCAGGAGTTGGTGATGGACAGGGAGGCCTGGCGTGCTGTGATTCATGGGGTCGCAAAGAGTTGGACACGACTGAGCAACTGAACTGACTGATTTATTAAACCTTACTTCTTATCAGGTGCTGTTCTAGGCTTTGAAATATATCCTTGAACATAACAAAAAGCCTTGCCTTCTTAGAACTCATAGTCTTTCTGGAGGAGGAGACAGTCGATACCTAAATTAGCAATTTGTTTCAGATGTTAGATTCATAGGGAAAAAAAAAAGAAAAAGCAGAATGGAGGAGAGTGGGATTTTCATGTGTTGGGAAGCTTTAACAGACACTGAATGATAGAGAGTTGACTGTGGGGATGTTTGGGGGAGGGTATTTCAGCAAATGGGTGAGAGGTGAACATTTGGGAGTGGGCCTGATCTGTTCACAGAAGAATCTAGAGAGCACTGGGGTGGGATACTTCCCTTCACCATCAGCTTCCCTTGTTTATTCTCTGGTCTGTAGCATTTATCACTGAAGACATAGTATAGATTGTATATTTGCTTATTTCTGTCTTCTAAACTAGGAAAATGAAGACTTCGCTTTGTTCACTGCCAGGACACTACTTGGTACAGTGCCTGGTGCACAGTAGCTGCCCAATAAATATTTGAATGAATGAATGACTGATTCAGAAACCTGAACAGTGGAAGTTATACATTTGTTACAGGTTTTCTTTTTTTAAACTCTGCACATTTATAGTGAGTTATTGCAAAGTCACTCTCCAACATTATTGTTCTATTCTTATTGGAGTTCTTGAGCCTCTGAAATCACAGAGAACTCCTCTGTGAAGAATTGAGGCCTGAGGAGAATAAATCACTTGGCAAAGTCAAAGAGCTAGTTTGCAAAAGAGCCCTGTCTGGATTCTGAGTTGCCTAGTTTTCTCTTCTTGCAATGGAATTCAAACATTTTCATTTAACTTTTGACCATGAATTTTATATACTTTTATTAATTTGGGCTGTGACTACTGGTTATGTTCCGTCAGTTCCCAGATATTCCAGCTGCAGACTCTCTGTTTAATTTGGCTCACTGTTCCTGGACAAGAAATCCACCTCTAAAGATGCTTAATGACCGCAGTTTCTTGGGACTGTCCTAACTTTCCTTTATGGAAACAGCAAGGTGCTCAGGTTCACTAATCTTCAGTGTTCGCTTTCATAAAAGGGAGATCATTTTGGTATCTTTTTTCCTTGTATACAGTTTAATACAATATCAAGTAGATAAAACACTTAGCATGAAATCTGGCACATAGAACTTCCCAACCAAATGTTAGCATTATCATCTAGCACTATCAATATTGATCCTCATAAAAACTGCGATAGGCAATCCTATCTCTATTTTGAGGTAGATAAAAGTCTATATGACTCAGAGTAATGAAGTGACAATATCATGAAGAAATACCCAGGCTTAGAAATTTTTCTTTTGAACTCAAACTAGTTATGTTTTCATTAGATCTATTTATATATGCTGGATATTAATCCCTTATCGATCATATCATTTGCAAATATTTTCTCCTATTCTATATGTTATATTTACATTGTGTCAATGGTTTTCTTTCTTTATTTTTTTTTAATTGGCTCCGATTTGTTTAATTTTGCTTATATATTTATTTATTTTTTGACTTAGGAGACAGATCCAAAATAGTATTGCTACAATCTTTTATGTCAAAGTATGTTCTGCCTATTTTCTCTTCTAATTTTATGGTTTTAGGTCTTACATTTAGATCTTTAATCCATTTTGAGTTTATTTTTGTATATGGTGTGAGGAAATGTTCTAACCTCATTGTTTTACATGTAGCTGTCCCATTTTTCCAGCACCATTTATTAAAGAGACTTTTTTCCATTCTATAGTCTTTCCTCCTTTGTCATAGATTAATTAACCATTAGTGTGTGTGTGTGTGTGTGTGTGTGTGTGTGTGTGTGTGTTTCTAGGTTCTCTATTCTATGTTTGTACCAGTACCATGCTGTTTCTGATCTCAGATGGCCTTGGGCTGCAACAGCTTGAGGCTGGGCTTGGGTTCCCAGGCAGAGATTGAGGCTGAGTCATGATGGTAAGACTACCAGATTCCAGCCACTAGACCAGTGGTCAATGACAATCGTCCTGTCCCTTTGGCTTTGCAGAAAAGAATTTCCACAAAGACAGAAAGTAATGAAGCAAGTAAAGTGTTTATTTATTAGGAGGAAAAAAGGGTACAGTATGTATGGATAGACACACGGATGGACTCAGAGACAGAGTTGTTGAGTCACACCCTGCGGTGGTGTGAATAACTTTTATGAAGCCTTTTTCAGGGAATGAATCTCCAATCACTTTACACTGGGGAAGGCCATCTACCTCCTGGCTCATTTTGTTACTGAAGCTTTGTAGCATAGCCTGAAGTCTGCGAGCCTGATAACTGCAGCTTTGTTCTTTTCTCCCAAGATTGCTTTGGCAATTCAAGGTCAGTTGTGCTTCCATGTGAATTTTAGGATTATTTGTGAAAAATATCATAGGTATTTTGACAGAAATCACTTTAAATCTGTATATTGCTTTTGGGTAGTATGGCCATTTATACAATGATAATTCTTCCAATCCAAGAGCATGGGATATTTTGCCACTTCTTTGTGTCCTCCTCAATTTCCTCCATGTTTTATAGTTTTCAGAATACATATCTTTCATCTCTTTGGTAACTTTATTCCAAATCAATTCACATCTTTTTGATGTGATTTTTAATAGGATTGTTTTATCTTTTTTACTTTCTATTTCTTATTGCACCAAATTTCTTCTTACTAATTTATAGACAAATATAACCTGCAAGTAGACTGATTCTGATATCACATAGTCAGTGTTCTTTTATTTATTTAATTGAGAAAAAACTGTTAAATTAACTATAAACAATACATCCTTAGCTCTCAAACTTGAAACATCTAAATATCATTTACCCATAAAAGAAACTAGGATCTCTTAGGACACTGTCTGATTCCAGGCCTAAGACAGGGTAAGTACAAAATGTGTCTGAAATATTTTGTTATTCTATAAAGCAAGGGTTCTGCTGGGGGTCACTAGGATTGTATCGAAAGTACTCACTAGACAACTCAAAGAGCCACTGCCAAAGAGGAGAAAATTTGAGAATCACTAAAGAAATAACTGCAATAGATTGAAACACATCCAATATATTTAAATCCATGAAGTCAAAATGATACTAAAGAAACTTCTTCACTGACCACACCTGAAGAATGTTAAGAAAACAACTCTTACTCTTTTTAGAAAATTTCCCAGAAACTGTCACATGATGCATCAGCTTATATCTTTGAACAGAATTCGGTCACCTGACCCCCAGCTAGCTTCAAGGAAGGCTGTTAAATGTGATCTGTATTTCTGGCATCCATTAGATTAGATTAAAATCTATCACTACTAAAAGGGAACAAGAGAGTGGGGGAATAATAAGCAGTCTCTGAATTACTATGTCCTACATGATAGACACTTTTTTTTCATTTCCTTTTTCTCCCTCTACTCACTGAAACTTCCTAAGTCAGAGTGAATTCATCATTGTATTCCTAGGTTGAGCTCAGAGCAGTCACTCAGGAGACACTTGAAAAATATGTGTTAGAACAAAGGGCAGTAATTCAGTTATTTTTAGTCAAAGATGTGTGTTAAAAGCATTAAGGGAGGTAGAAAATCCACACAGGGTGCATACCTGGAAGTGACAGTTGGGAAAGGGCAGTCCTAAACTGTGTAGTGCTTTGTGCTAGACAAGTGTCTGTCATTAAAAGAGTCATAAGAGTTTTTCAGATGCTATCAGCATGATATTTACCTCACAATATTACATTTTGCTCCATAAGAGAATTAAGAATGACATTCCCTTAGTGGAGACTAAGCATCCTCCAAGAAGAAAATAATCTGTGATATTAATGAAGATCAACATCAGGGGTTATTTTCTAGTTACTCTAAAAATAAAGCAAGGATGTTCTTTATGAGTAACAGTGCAGGACTCAATTCTGTGTTCCTGAAAGACCAAGCATCCCCCTTCAGTCCATTACATCTTTTCATATACACTCAAGATCTGCCTCTGAAATTACTTAGTTGGCTTTCAACTTAATTGAAAACTGACTTTCCCAATAGCTTTGTCACCGTTAGGCCTGATTGTGGAAATCTAGGGAGAGATGAAGAAAAGGAGTAATCACTGGTGACTAGGTCAGGGTGGACTTAATTGTCCTGACTGGGTGGATTCCTTCTGTTACCTTGTTTAATAACTGATCACAAGTAAATAATAATAAATTTCAACATTGAAATCAAATGCCGTATTTGAACTTCTCGATTCTTTCCTTTCATTGACTTTTGACCCACACAATTTAACAGACACTTGGCAGGTCCCCCCAAGTCCCTATTATAGTCTGTGTGCATCCCCTCCCCCAGATTCGGCGGCTTTTTCTTCCTCCTTGCTCCCTGCTATTCAGTATGATTTTGCTTCCTGAAGCCCTTAATTGGATCTGCAGTGTGATCAGGCTAATGCTGCCTTCTGTTAGGACTTTACATGAAACTACATCCTTTCTTGGTTTTGTCCCCTTTCTTCTGTGGCTTTCTTTCTCTGAGAGTTTCTACCTGAAAAAGTTTTCCTAATAAATCACTTGCACATGAAACCTCCTCTTAGGGTCTGCTACTGGGGAACTTAAACTAAGTCTCATTTATTCCCCAAATATTTAGAAACAAACATAAAGAAAAGCAGCTTGCTTTACATGGAAACAATACCATGAACAACTCAGAACATGAACTGGAAAAATATATTTGGAATACATGACAAAATAATAATTCTAGTGATATATAAAGAGTTCTGAAGCAAATCAATTCAAAACAACTCAAACCTAACATGGGAAAAGGACATGGACCAAAAATTATGACAAAAAATGATGCATGACCCAATTTCTCAAAATAAAATAATTATCAAATAATGAGATATTATTTTTATATTACTTGGATTGGCAAAGACTTGAAAAATATAATAATATAGTGTTAGTTTGGGTCTGGGGAATAAGCACCAATTTTTGGAGGAAGTATTAATTTGTACAATCTCTTTAGGAATTAACTTTATATGTTGTATACTGTAAAATGGACAAGAATTGCCTTTTTAACTCTGCTCTTTCTCATTTTTCTCTTTAAATCTTATAGTAGCATTTGCTACAGTCTGAATGTTTGAACTCCCTCAATCTTCATATGCTAAACTCCTGATGCCTGTTGGGATGATATTAGGATGTTGGGCCTTCAGGAGATGGTTAGATCATGAAGAATGGGTGCCTTAATCCAGGAGGCCTGAAGAGCTTGCAAGCCTCCTTCCACCATGTGAAGGCATAGTGAGAAGTCTGCAACCTGGAAAAAGACCGTCACCTAAGCATGCTGGCACCTTGATCTGAGGCCTTGCAGCCTGCAGAGCTGTGAGGAAAAATTTGTGTTGTTCATGAGCCTACACAGTCTGTGGTATTTTCTTATAGCAGCTCAGACATACTAATTCAGCATATATCACTTTGAAATTATTTGTTTGGTTGGCTTTTGCTTATTATCTGATTCCTTCACTAGAATGTGAACCACATAAAAATAGAATCTGAGTACTTCCCCTAGCAGGCAGGTAGTTAAGATTCCACCCTTGCAATGGATTCATATATATGTATGGCTGAGTCGCTTTGCTAAAATGTCTAGTCTACATTGGTATACTCCACGTCTGCTCTTGGCATGCACCATTTAAAATAGTTCAATCAATAAATCAAGTAGGCAACACTTAGGGTGTGGTTTGAGATGCCTTAGTCACTCCTTGATAGCCCTCTTTAAAGTCTGAAGTTCTTCCTTAGGCAATAAACGAAGACCCTGAGGGAGCCTGTTAAACTATTACTTCACGAAAATCTAAACAGAAGCAAATTAGCTAAGGAACCGGAGCAAGAGAGAAGTAAATAATTGAATCTGAGGGTGTGAGCCAGGTAAGGTCAGACTATTTTAACTGATTGCAAACAAGTAGATGTAGACATCGGAGGGAAGTTGGGGAGCCTCACTTGGGTTGTAGAGATTATAGAACCCAAATAAGACAAGAGACATCTCAAGAGTTCAGAGGAGAAACCAGAATCTAAACCTAAGCAGGTGGAGGACTACAGTGCCCATCAGAATGCTCTCAACAGGAAAATAAAAGCAAGGCACCGTGGAAAACTGAAGGTATCAGGACAGTTCAAGCAGAAACAAGTAGTGAAGTCGCTCAGTCGTGTCAGACTCTTTGCGACCCCGTGGACTGTAGCCTACCAGGCTTCTCCTTCCATGGGATTCTCCAGGCAAGAATACTGGAGTGGGTTGGCATTTCCTTTTCCAGGGGATCTTCCCGACCCAGGGATCGAACCCAGGTCTCCCGCATTGGAGGCAGACGCTTTAACCTCTGAGGGTTAGAGCAAAAGTCTAGAGAGACCAGCAAAGCTGAGAGTAGAATACATGGCAGTGTTTCTGGGTGAAGTGGGAGACATTTAAAGTATCAGTCATTTTGGTAAAAATATGTGAAAAAAATGATAGAAACTCCTCAATTTTGCCACTCGTGGGACTATGGAAGGGTTTAACGTGTGGTGCGTCCCTCCGTGTATGACCCTCTCTCCAGCTGCTGCCAGGGCTACACGTGACTGCAGACCGACGCTCCAGGAGACAAGAGAGCTCCGGACCCAGCAGGGGTGCAGCCAAACCTCTGCTTTGGGACTTTGCTTCCAGTCATACTTCCCTGGGCACTTGAGTTTTCTTCCTCGGATTTGAAATTTTTATTCTAAAGCTTTGAAAATTACCAGAAACATCTCAGACATCAGTCAAGTCAGACTGTTGATGAAATGGATCTCTTAAACTGAAGAACCCACTGGGCCTCCTTGAAACTGGCTGATTTTCTTCTTCTGACCTGCTGCATTAAGGCACTCCAGGAAAATAGAAACAGTTGTCAATGAAATAGAAACAGTTCTGAAATCTGAATGCCAGGGATTCAATGGAAATTTGCTCAGCCTGAGGTATAAAGAAGTTGAATGGCATCTGTAAAATAGGGGCAATACTTGTGCCTCCTTCATAGGGTTGATATTAGCATTAAATGTGTTGACACATGTAGAGTGTCTGAGAGAGAAGGAAGGAAGAGAGGTGGGGAAGAAAAAGAAAAGCTAAAATATTAGCACTCATCAACTTGTCTCAGGATTGGGGCTGAAGTTAGGCTCAAACTAGTTCACTTTGTTCAGTTTCTGTATCATGCTTTAACTCCAAAGGTATTTAGGCTTGAACTTGCCCATTCTATATGACAGTTTTCTGAGAAAGTTATATAGCAAGTTTCAATAACTAACTTAATCACTGTTGGCAAAGTTAGAAGATCACATACATTAACCAGGAGGTGAAAGGCCTCCACAAATAATTCAGCTTACTTCTGCTTTAGGTAAAGTGTTGGTCTCTTAGTTTAAATGATGTATTCTAACTTTTAGGTTGCAGTATGTGGAAAGTTAGTAACTAATACAATATTTCTATTTTCCTGGTCAAGTCTAAGTAAACTAAGTTCAAACATAAGACACAACTGCTGTGCTAACACTTCTAATCATTTGAAGCTAAAGCACATGCACAAAAATAGTTGAGTGAAAAAAATTAATAGAAGAAGTAACCATTCTGCAAATGTTATCTAAACCAAAACTAAGGGCTAGTTTAGGGGCAAGAGAACCACACTGGAGTCTAACTAAATGCATACCTTTGAAGATATTTAGATTGAATTTTAATTCCTTTCTTTCAAGTGAGGCTAATTCTAATAGCCATATGCTGGTTAATTATACAAACAGAAAGATGTCCATCATCTACCTACAGTACTAGATAATTAAAATATTTGGGCCTACTCTCAAGAATATGTCCTGTTGTTTATTTCATAGTTTCATCTCTATGATAGTGGCTCATATAATAGAGAGGCTTGGGCACAACTTGAGCATCAGAATAGGTAGAACTGAGTTTTCTAGCTTTGGGATGGTGGTCATCTTTTAATTTTTTTCTAATGCTTATTTCTTCATTTGGAAAATGAGAATTATTCTTACTCCAGGGTGTTACTGAGTGATATAAATCCCATAACCAATTTTCACAGAAAACCCTTAGGTGATTTCAGAATCAGGTGTTGATTGTCTGATTTTAAGGATTTGGTTGAAATTGTTTTCCTGTAAACACTGTCTCTTAATGACATTTTAATGAAAGTCTTGCTGTACTCATGTTAGCATTTAAAATATAATAAATATTGCACTAGTTAAGGCAGTTTAGGCCTTCCATAAACATTACTTATTATCTTGGATTTTCTCAATTATAAGAATTGTGTGTTAAAAAGTAAAAGTAGATAAGCCATACGCAACTGAATAAAAGATTTTTTTGTCCAGACCATAAATATGCATCAAGTAGCTAAAACATTAATTAAATACCACCTTGGGAGATTCATTACCTCATAATTATGTTGACAAGTGAGTATGTGTCTTTAAAATTTTAACTCTTTGACATTGTCTTGTGATCTGTCTAATCTGGCTTACATTTTTTTTAAGCAAAAAAAAAAAAAAAAAAATTAGTCTTATAAAGATTTTGTCCTCATCCCTCAAACTCATACTTGGTTTATCCCCTAATCTTATACTAGGTTCAGACTCTTCAAAAATTCTGAAGTGGAACAGCCTACAATTTTCTTCACGTATGTTCTTGGATATTTCCATAGCTGATTTCTCTAGCCTCTCAGAGGTCCTGCTCTTCTGTGCTTTCTCCCCGTTGGTGGATTTCAAGGACACTCCCATCCTGTCATAAACTGACCAGATTCTTAGTCTCCTGTCACACTTGCTCTGAGTTCCTGTTTCTCTGGACTCAGGTGAAAATTAGAGGGCACTCCTGTTCACCTCTGTTCTTGGTGGAGACAGACAGCAGTTCCTGCTGGGCTCATCTACAAGGGTAAATGTGGTCAGGTTTTTACGGAGAAGCAGAGAGGGGCAGAGATGACAAGGATTGTTCATATACCTTTATAACGGCGCTAGAAGGTCGATGTTTCAGTTAATTTTTCTTTTTGATAGCATTAGTTGCCTATTTTGATACATATATGTGATGTGCTAGGTATATTGTTTAATTTCAGCAATAATAATGGTTACTAATGATGACTCTTATTGTGTAGATGTAATAAACCTGCCAGTAGACAAAGTAAGTTAGATGCCAAGAAATACTCTTCTTAACTACTGCTTCTTTGATTTTTGATAACTGCTCTTTCTCCTCTCTAGTGAAATAGAAACAGAACCATCCTGTTTAGCCAAACTAAGATATAATGGCTTAACATTGTAAAACTATCTGGGTTCTATATTAATAATTTGTTTTGCTAATATTTGTTTTAAATGTCACTTGTATGCCACTTGCTTATTTCACTAATCCAATTGAAAAGACTGAAAAGAAATCACATTTGACAGTTCAGAAAAATGTTTCAGTCAGGCTAAGAGAAGACAGTTTTAAGTCTGAGCTAGAATATGTTGTTTTCTAAGTGGACTTTTCCACAGGACACAAAGAGGCAGCCAAGTTAATGCAACATACAACACATACTAAGGCTTGAGTCAGTCTGATCTGCAAATAGAGTCATGACCCATGGCGATCTCATGTAGGTAGGCTCCTTTTCAGGGAGGATGTTGTTGTTTAGTCACTAAGTCATGTCCAGCTCCTTGCGACCTCAGGGACTGTAGTCCACCAGGCTCTTCTATCCTTTTAATTCTCCAGGCAAGAATACTGGAGCGGGTTGCCATTTCCTCCTCCATGGGATCTTCCTGAGCCAGGGATTGAGCTCAGATCTCTTACTTGGCAGGTGGGTTCTTTACCACTGAGCAAACTCAGGGAGAATGTTGCAGTGATAAAGGCCATCCCTCAGGCACAGCGCCACTGTCATATCTGGCTTCACTGCAGTATGACTACCAAGTATTTCATTTCCAACAGAACAATTTCTTAATGGCTCATATATTTAGATTTTTTTAAAAGTCTTATTTTGGTATTTCCTAGGAAGCTTTAATGCCAGCAGGTCTATGAATCATTACATGGTCTTGGGTTTCTATCCTTTCTTTGTGCTTATCTTTCATACAGAGGAGGGTGTAGGATAATAAAGGGGATAATTTATTAATTTTTATTCCTAATTTCTTGTTAATTTATTAACAATAAGAACATTACATTTATTTGGTATTTACAATGTGTCTGGTGTAATGGCAGAAAAAGAACTTTCTTTTATCCTCTTAAGTTCTATAGCTGGGGCCTGTGAATTGAACTGGCCAAAGACAGATAAACAGGAGAAAAACACACAAACTTTATTGAATATTTTTACCCACACATGTAAGTTTTTATAGGAAAAAGGGTGACCCAAAGGAACAGTGAGGATCAAGAGTTTACAGATCTTTTTAACAGAGAATGATAAATTGTGAAGAAGTGACAAGACAAAAGGAAAGAGGGTTGAGATTTGAGGGAGAGTAAATTGTGGCTAGGAAATATCTGAGGGAAACTACTGGGGGATAAGGGTCATTTTCATAAGTTTGTTTCTGCACATTCATTTTAGCATCAGCTACCTGTCTCTGCTGATGTTTCCCTCTTCCTGGTACAGAGTACACCTTTCACAAGGGAAATCTTCAGACATCAAGGGAGAGGTCAGAATATTGTCTGCATTCGCTGTTGGTCAAGGGGGAGGTCAGTAAAATTGTCTGCATTTGCTGTTGCTCAGGGGAGACGTCAGAAAGATTGCATTTGCTGTTGCTCAATCACCTTCATCTCAAAATAGTTACAATAATATGGGAAAGGGGCACATTTAGGGTGGCATGTTTGGAACCTCTTCACAGGCTTTGTGCTAAGCAATCTGTATTTTATCTCATTAAAATTTCACAGCAGACATGTGAGAGTGTTGCCATTAATAGTCATATTTTTTAATTGAAAAGAAAAAAGGAAAACAACAGAGCAGTTTGGGCAAGGCCATATTCCTCCCAAGTTGAGAAGCCAGATTCCAGTCCTGCTTGTCCTCATGTAGAAAACAAAGTTGCCTAGTCCAGTAGTTCAGTCATTTACAGACATGAAAGAGCTCTGAGATAGCTCAGAATTTTGTTGTGGTGGCTGAAGAGATTAAAGAGAATTAATAACTTACCCAAGACCACATAATTAGAAAACAGCTGCACCAAGGATGCATATCCAGGTGTGTCAGGCTGAAAACTTTGAAGAATCAAAGTGGTTTGACCCATTCCACAGTAAAAAAATACATTTTACACTGTGACTCATTGCATGCATGTATAATATATATAGAACAGGTCTGTAAATTCATACTCACGCTTACTATATGGGAGTATAGTACCTTCTGTATTTCCTATTCTGTCCCATTTTTATCTATCTTTTTCTATTTCACTGTATTATTGTCTATTTCACTTGTTTTCTTTAAAAAGCTTATTCCAACCAATTAAATCAATCCTGTGGTCCACTAATAGTTTGTGACCTACAATTTGGGGGAAAATGCTGCAGATAAGCCTACTCAACATCACTTTCTTAGATAATCATGTTCACAGTTACCCTGCATTTGTGCCTAAAATGCACAGATTACTTAGGTGATTTAGTTTCTGCTCTGAAATATTAGTTTCTGTGTGTAGATTTTGACCAGCGACAATCTCAGTGCAGAGATTAGCTGTTCTCGTGGAAGCACAGACTGAGTTCTATTTCCTTCAACTGGTGCCCTGTGATCTTTGTTGAGGCAAAGATCCAGTCTTACAGTCATCAGGCAATGCAGTCTCAGAATCTATAGATGGAGAGAAAAAGGAAATTGTTAATGCAGCTTGTACTGAATTTCTACATTTGAAGTGATTTTGCTAGGTATGACTCTTCCCTTTTCACTGACTATATTCTTTTTTTTTTTTTTTTACTTTACAATATTGTATTGGTTTTGCCATACATCAACATGAATCCGCCATGGGTGTACACGTGTTCCCAATCCTGGAGCCGATTATACAGAGTGAAGTAAGCCAGAAAGAAAAACACCAATACAGTATACTAACGCATATATATGGAATTTAGAAAGATGGTAACAATAACCTTTTTACTGACTATATTCTTTAAATGAGGCTTAGATTACTGTTATTACCCCCCAAATTCTCTGTATTGTCTAGCTATGCCAGTAGCCATGATAAACATTTCTTTATTGCTCTTGGACTGTGCTTACTGCTATGCTTGGTTGTTCACTCTTTGCAACCCCATGGACTGTTTCCCTCTAGGCTCCTTGTCCATGGGGATTCTCCAGGCAATAATACTGGAGGGGGTTGCCATGTTCTCCTCCAAGGGATCTTCCCAACCCAGGGATCGAACCCTGCATTACAGGCACATTCTTTACTGTTTGAGCCACCTGGAAGGCCCCTAGTTCTTGGACTAGGAATTCATAATTCCTAACTTTTTCTAGAGATATCCCTAATCTAACTACACATATTGGCTTTTATGGGCTCCTATAAGTCAAAAACAATTCTCTCTATATTTGTTACAGGTATCTTTCTTATAGTTTGGGGCCAAATGCAGTTAACTACAATAAGCAAGATTTAATAATATAGGTAAGAGAGGGGAAATAACACTACACTTCAGATATACAGAGCTTCTAGTGAAGAACACTTCATAGGTATTGTCATTGCAGCATCCTGGGAGTTAGACTAATCTAGGTGTTACCAATATATTTTTATTTAAAAATTTTAGTAATACATAAAACTTGAATCATTTGAGCTATCCAATCACTGGATAATAAAGCTAAGTGAAAGTGTGAAAGTGTTAGTTGTATCCAACACTTTTGGGACCCCATGGACTGTAGCCTACCAGATTCCCCCGTCCATGGGGTTTTTTAGGCAAGAATACTGGAGTGGGTTGCCATATCCTTCTCCAGGGGATCTTCCCAACCCAGGGATCAAACCTGGGTCCCCTGCATTGCAGGCAGAATCTTTACCATCTGAGCCTGAAAATAAATGCTCAACCCTTTTCTGAATGTAGATTCTTTAATCCTCAAAGTCACCAGCCTTCAGGTCCCATTGGTGAATGGAAGACTCAGTTAAGACAGAAAGAAAAAAATTAAAAGTAAATGTAAGTAGAGAGAAAAAATGTTTGCTTGTAAAGGAAAACAGCAGTAAATGTTTCCACTGCTGCTGTGTGTGCTGTATTCTAATTTTGGATTATATCACATCATTAGGTAGAATGGTGGCAATTCAAGAGAATTCTAAGGGAGTAAGATTAGTTAAAGTCCCTGCTAGGGAATTTCCTGGCAGTCCAGTGGTTACAACTTGGCCTTTTCATTGCTTAGCCCTGGGGTTTGATCCCTGGTAGGGGAACTAGTTCCTGAAAGCTCTGAGTTGTGGCCAAAAAAAAAAAAAAAAAAGAAAAGAAAATAATCTCTGCTAATTGCAACCTCGGTGGTGTGATCACTCATCCAGAACCAGACATCTTGGAATGTGAAGTCAAGTGGGCCTTAGAAAGCATCACTACGAACAAAGCTAGTGGAGGTGATGGAATTCCAGTTGAGCTATTTCAAATCCTGAAAGATGATGCTGTGAAAGTGCCACACTCAATATGCCAGCAAATTTGGAAAACTCAGCAGTGGCTACAGGACTGGAAAAGGTCAGTTTCATTCCAATCCCAAAGAAAGGCAATGCCAAAGAATGCTCAAACTACCACACGATTGCACTCATCTCACATGCTAGTAAAGTAATGCTCAAAATTCTCCAAGCTAGGCTTCAGCAATACGTGAACCATGAACTTCCCGATGTTCAAGCTGTTTTCAGAAAAGGCAGAGGAACCAGAGATCAAATTGCCAACATCTGCTGGATCATGGAAAAAGCAAGAGAGTTCCAGGAAAACATCTATTTTTGCTTTATTGACTATGCCAAAGCCTTTGACTGTGTGGATCACAATAAACTGTGGAAAATTCTTCAAGAGATGGGAATACCAGACCACCTGACCTGCCTCTTGAGATATCTGTATGCAGGTCAGGAAGCAACAGTTAGAACTGGACATGAAACAACAGACTGGTTCCAAATAGGAAAAGGAGTACGTCAAGGCTGTATATTGTCACCCTGCTTATTTAACTTATATGCAGAGTACATCATGAGAAATGCTGGACTGGAAGAAACACAAGCTGGAATCAAGATTGCCGGGAGAAATATCAATAACTTCAGATATGCATATGACACCACCCTTATGCCAGAAAGTGAAGAGGAACTAAAAAGCCTCTTGATGAAAGTGAAAGAGGAGAGTGAAAATGTTGGCTTAAAGCTCCACATTCAGAAAACGAAGATCATGGCATCTGGTCCCATCACTCCATGGGAAATAGATGGGGAGACAGTGGAAACAGTGTCAGACTTTATTGGGGGGGGCTCCAAACTACTGCAGATGGTGACTGCAGCCATGAAATTAAAAGACACTTACTCCTTGGAAGAAAAGTTATGACCAACCCGGATAGCATATTCAAAAGCAGAGACATTACTTTGCCGACTAAGGTCCGTCTAGTCAAGGTTATGGTTTTTCCAGTAGTCATGTATGGATGTGAGAGTTGGACTGTGAAGAAGGCTGAGTGCCGAAGAATTGATGCTTTTGAACTGTGGTGTTGGAGAAGACTCTTGAGAGTCCCTTGGCCTGCAAGGAGATCCAACCAGTCCATTCTGAAGGAGATCAGCCCTGGGATTTCTTTGGAAGGAATGATGCTAAAGCTGAAGCTCCAGTACTTTGACCACCTCATGCGAAGTGTTGACTTATTGGAAAAGATTTTGATGCTGGGAGGGATTCGGGGCAGCGGGCAAGGTCGGACATGTCGGGACATGTCCCAGCAGAGAGCCGCAGATAAGCCCAGGAGGCAGGCCGACAACCAAGCCATCCAATCAGGAAGCCGACACGGAGTCCTTAGACACCGCTGAAACCCGCGCTTTCTTCCTTATATGGGAACCCGGCCCTAGCTATAAAACCTTTCCTCACCCCTCTTACCTCGCAGACTCCCTTTGTCTCCTTGCTCACCCGCCCCCGGGAGTTCTGCCCGAGAGCGACCGCCCAATAAAGGCCTTCACCAACAGTCCATAGAGGTGGCTCTTTCTTCCCTCGGTGTTTGGCGCCACTCGGGGCAGGAGGAGAAGGGGACAACAGAGGATGAGATGGCTGGATGGCATCACCAACTTGATGGACATAGGTTTGGGTGGACTCCTGGAGTTGGCGATGGACAGGGAGGCCTGGTGTGCTGAGGTTTGTGGGGTCGCAAAGAGTTTGACACGACTGAGCAACTGAACTGAACTGAACTGAGTAAAGGATGCAGTCCTGAATATTCATTGGAAGGACTGATTCTGAAGCTGAAATTTCAATACTTTGGCCAATTCGAAGAATTGACCCTTGGAAAAGACCCTTATGCTGGGAAAGATTGAAAGCAGGAGGAGAAGGGGACAATAGAGGATGAGGTGGTTGAATGGCATCACTGATTTGATGGACATGAGTTTGAGCAAGCTCTAGGAGTTGATGACGGACAGAGAAGCCTGGTGTGCTGCAGTCTATGGGGTCACAAAGAGTCAGGCATGACTGAAATGACTGAACTAACTGAGGGAGGCAGACATTTCAAATTTGAACACAAACTGTGACTGTTGCTAAGAAAAACGTACCATTTTTCTGACTGTGCTGATAGATTTAAAATAACCTTAGTGGCAATCAGAGATTAACACTTCAGTAGTCATGTGTGCTAAGTCTCTTCAGTCATGTCTGACTTTTTGCTACCTCATGAACAGTAGCCCATCAGGCTCCTCTGTTCACAGGATTCTCCAGGCAAGAATACTGGAGGGGGTTGCTATGGCGTTCTCCAGGAGATCTTCCTGACGCAGAGATCGAATCTGCATCTCCTGTAGCTCCTGAATTGCAGGGAGATTCTTGACTGCTGAGCCACCAGGGAAGTCCTAATAATCATATCTATTGGTATTTGGAAAGGCTGCTCAGTAGGAACAGACATGGAGACATATATTTTTAGGCTCAGAATAGAGATTTTTAAAATCTAAGAAAAAGAGATTAACATGAGAGGTGCACAACAGGATCCCACTGGAAGAAGATATATAGAATTCCCACATGTAATTAATTCTGTACATGAGAACCTATAACTCCCCAAACTTCTTCTTCAAAGGAATAGGAACTTTCATGGGTAATGAAAAATTTGACTTTTATTTTTGTTTACATCCTAGCTGAAAAGCTGGCCTAGACTGGATTGCCACACATTCCTGCTGGGAAGACTGATTGCTTGAGACTTTAGCCATAGTTTTGCTTTCACAAAATATATATTAAAAAAAATTATTCATTTATATGGCAGTGCTGTTGTAATTGCTGCGTTTGAGATCTAGCTCCCTGACTGGGGATTGAACCTGGCCCCCCTGCACTGGGAGTGTGAAGTCTTAGCCACTGGATCAACAAAGTTCCCCAAATATACGTTCTTAAGGCAGATTGCAGAACATGGCTTTCTAGGATGATAAATGTTAAGTTGCTTAAAACTCTTGACCACATTTTTGAACCAGTGCTCTATCCTAAGAAAAAAATCAGTCTTCACCCTGAGTACTCCATGTAGAATTATCTCTACAGGCTCCAGATATCTTAAACAGATAAGAAGAAAACATCTGTTTGTCGCATTGTCTTTTGAAGCTGAACCCATCTGTTCTTTAATGGTATTTATCTTCACCTTTAGTAAATATGCTCATGTACATTTAATGCTATTGGGTCCTTGTTGTCTTTGGACAAAGGAAATTTATGAATACACAGGTGTTTTCTGTTTGTGTTAGACTACAGTGACCATTTGGACCTTTGATATAATCTCATATGTAGAAGATATAGTAACCAGGACTTTGACGATTCAGAGAAATAAAAACTGAATGTCATCTGACTGTTCAAGGGAAGAGAAACAACTCATGGCTAATAGGAGATCAAATGCAAACTCATATCTCATGTTATAGCTATTTTACTGTTGTGAATTTCATTGTGCAAAGCACTGGTAATGATGGAGGTATTATTTTTCTTAAACTTGAACTTGATTGATACTGTCCAGGAGGTAGGACTATTCCTTGCTACCCCTCTTGAGTTCTTGTGCCTGTACTGGTAATAAAATTTATACAAGACACATTAGCAGGAGAAAATTTCATGTGCATGAGAGATCATAAAATGATGCTCAGAGAGTGATATGAAGTAGGCAGATTTTGCATCTTTTTATGTAAAGAAACAATACAATACATTTGTGAGCATTTGACAAGACAAAGAGGCTTAGGTTTGAGGCCTTAATAAATAAGGTAATTAAGCAAAGTTTAGGCTTGAGTAGTAAAGTATTAAAGAAGGAACAGGGTTTGTGTATATGGGCTTGTCAGCCCTGAAATGAATTATCTCTGGTGATAAGGATGTTTCTATTAGCATCCAGTTACTGGGAGGGTATTCTTCACAAGGGAGATTTATCTCCTATATTTAGGGAGACAAAAAAGGATCAAAGGGCTCATATATGCACTGGTTTCCAAGTAACTTTAATTAGAGATAATCAATATGCAGCTTTGGCATCTTTGGGAGCAGGCGGTGTGCCCTGAACTCCAACCTGCTAAGCAGTACCAGGCAGCTGAGGCACTGGAACCACAGAAGAACCAGTCCTGGTCCCAGATTTACCTGGTGGAATGTTGGTGGGATGACTGCAAGTCAGGCATCATGGTGCTCAGCCTGGGGTCTGACAGGAGCACCCCTGGGGAAGCTACTGTACTTCTAATTAGCCTCTAGGATTTAGAGACTCTTCATGGCTTTATTCCATGATTAAATTACTTCATTTCTGTCATATCTGGGTGTGTCAGGATGTCATGCTTGGCTATAGAAGACATTACTTGTCTTCTGAGTAATGTTTGAATTCTGGCTTATGGATGCTACACTTTTTTTTGTTTATGTTTGAACATTTTCATTTTAAAGTGTCACCACAAGCCATGATTTTGAGTTTACTGAAATTCCAGGTACATCAAAGTCATTTATTTCATTAACTAGTTAACTCACTCTGCAGCTGCAAACAGGGCTGACAAAGATTCTCCACTGGACTCTATTTGTCAGGCTCACTGAGGTATCTTTTTGCCATGGCCTCAAACCCTGGGTTTCAGTGGCCTTCCTCATAGAGTCCAATTAAAGGAAAAACCCTTGGAAGGCAGTTTACCATGAATCCCGCATCCTTCTCTGATCCCCTGGACATGTAGCTTCCACATCTGCCACCATCCCCCACATGACATCTGACCACCTGGCCTGCATTCAGCAAGAATCCTATCAGGTGACTTTAGCCAGACTCTCCCCTCACCCCTGATGTTTCCTTTAGTAATTTTGTACCCACTGACCACCCTTAGCCCCCTGTTCCTCAGTTATAAATTCTCAGAGTCCTTGCTGTATTAAAAAATGGAACCCAGTTGTATACTGAGGTCTCTTTTCCCCTATTGCAGTAGTTTGTCTTCAAAAATTTGTTTTTACTGCTTCAATTGCTGTCTTGTTCTGGTTTTTGTTGGATAGTTCTGAGGCTTCTGAATGACACATTTTGTTCTTGTTTGAAAATCTTCATTTTAAAGTGTCACCATAAGCCATGATTTTGAGTTTACTGGGATTCAAAGTATGTTGAGTTCATTCCTTTGATAACTAACTCCTGTGTGTATCTATTGAGTATCAACTAAGTGGCTTAGAAAGTTGAAAATAACCTAATCCTACAGTTAAAGGTATATTATGTACACCTTTTATAATATCTCTAGAGTGTACAAAAATATTTTGGACACAGAAAATCCTTAATAGGCACATTCACATACTTTTCAAAGGAACTGTTGTCCAAGAATAAGATGAATTGCTTTATTATTTTCAAGAAAACACTGTCAATATTGACCCTGTCATGCATTTTCAATAGGTGAATATTTATACCTTTTACAATATATCAATATAACTTGTTTAAGATTTCAATATTTAGAATTCATGTTTAATTATACTATGGTTTTCAGCTTCTTTTTTAAAATATAAATTTATTTATTTTAATTGGAGGCTAATTACTTTACAATATTGTAGTGGTTTTGCCATACATTGACATGAATCCACCACGGATGTACATATGTTCCCCATCCTGATCCCCTCCCACCTCCCTCCCCATCCCATCCCTCTGGGTCATCCCAGTGCACCAGCCCCGAGCATCCTGTATCATGCATTGAATCTGGACTGGCGATTCATTTCACATATGATAATATACATGTTTCAATGCCATTCTCCCAAATAATTCCACCCTTGCCCTCTCCCACAGAGTCCAAAAGACTGTTCTATACATCTGTGACTCTTTTGCTGTCTCGCATACAGGGTTATCATTACCATTTTTAAAAATTCCATATATATGCATTAATATACTGTATTGGTGGTTTTCTTTCTGGCTTACTTTGCCCTGTATAGTAGGCTCCAATTTCATCCACCTCATTAGAACTGATTCAAATGTATTCTTTTTAATGGCTGAGTAATACTCCATTGTGTATATGTACCACAGCTTTCTTATCCATCTAGGATATCTATCTTATCCTATCATGGACATCTAGGTTGCTTCCATGTCCTGGCTATTACAAACAGTGTTGTGATGAACATTGGGGTACATGTGTCTCTTTCAATTCTGGTTTCCTCGGTATGTATGCCCAGAAGTGGGATTGCTGGGTCGTATGGCAGTTCTATTTCCAGTATTTTAAGGAATCTCCACACTGTTCTCCATAGTGGCTGTACTAGTTTGCATTCCCACCAACAGTATAAGAGAGTTCCCTTTTCTCCACACCCTCTCCAGCATTTATTGCTTGTAGACTTTTGGATAGCAGACATTCTGACTGGCGCGAAACGGTACCTCATTATGGTTTTGATTTGCATTTCTCTGATAATGAGTGATGTCAAGCATCTTTTCATGTTTTTATTAGCCATCTGCATGTCTTCTTTTTTTATATTCTTAAATATGGTTTAATACTCTTCTCCATTTCTATCTGTGTCTTCTTTGGAGAAATGTCTGTTTAGGTCTTTGGCCCATTTTTTGATTGGGTCGTTTATTTTTCTGGAATTGAGCTGCAGGAGTTGCTTGTATATTTTTGAGTTTAATTCTTTGTCAGTTGCTTTATTTGCTATTATTTTCTCCCATTCTGAAGGCTGTCTTTTCACCTTGCTTATAGTTTCCTTTGTTGTGCAGAAGCTTTTCATTTTAATTAGATCCCATTTGTTTATTTTTGCTTTTATTTCCAATATTCTGGGAGGTGGGTCATAGAGGATCCTGCTGTGATTTATGTCAGAGAGTGTTTTGCCTATATTCTCCTCTAGGAGTTTTATAGTTTCTGGTCTTACGTTTAGATCTTTAATCCATTTTGAGTTTATTTTTGTGTATGGTGTTAGAAAGTGTTCTAGTTTCATCCTTTTACAAGTGGTTGACCAGTTTTCCAGGCACCAGTTGTTAAAGAGATTATTTTTTCTCCATTGTATATTCTTGCCTCCTTTGTCAAAAATAAGGTGTCCATAGGTGCATGGATTTATCTCTGGGCTTTCTATTTTGTTCCATTGATCTATATTTCTGTCTTTGTGCCAGTACCATACTCTCTTGACAACTGTGGCTTTGTAGTAGAGCCTGACACCAGACAGGTTGATTCTTCCAGTTTCATTCTTCTTTCTCAAGATTGCTTTGGCTATTCGAGGTTTTTTCTATTTCCATACAAATTGTGAAATTATTTGTTCTAGCTCTGTGAAAAATACCGTTGGTAGTTTGATAGGTATTGCATTGAATCTATAGATTGCTTTGGGTAGTATACTCATTTTCACTATACTGATTCTTCTGATCCATGAACAGGGTATATTTCTCCATCTATTAGTGTCCTCTTTGATTTCTTTCACCAGTGTTTTATAGTTTTCTATATATAGGTCTTTTGTTTCTTTAGGTAGATATATTCCTAAGTATTTTATTCTTTTCGTTGCAATGGTGAATGGAATTGTTTCCTTAATTTCTCTTTCTATTTTCTCATTATTAGTGTATAGGAATGCAAGGGATTTCTTTGTGTTGCTTTTATATCCTGAAACTTTATTATATTCATTGATTAGCTCTAGTAATTTTCTGGTGGAGTCTTTAGTGTTTTCTGTGTAGAGGATCATGCCATCTGCAAACAGTGAGAGTTTTACTTCTTCTTTTCCAATTTGGATTCCTTTTATCTCTTTTTCTGCTCTGATTGCTGTGGCCAAAACTTCCAAAACTCTGTTGAATAGTAGTGGTGAGAGTGGTCACCCTTGTCTTGTTCCTGACTTTAGGGGAAATGCTTTCAATTTTTCACCGCTGAGGATAATGTTTGCTGTGGGTTTGTCATATATAGCCTTTATTATGTTGAGGTATGTTCCATCTATTCCTGCTTTCTGGAGTTTTTTTTTTTTTTAATCATAAATGGATGTTGAATTTTATCAAAGGCTTTCTCTGCATCTATTGAGATAATCATATGGCTTTTATTTTATTTGTTAATGTGGTGTATTACATTGATTGATTTGTGGATACTGAAGAATCCTTGCATCCCTGGGATAAAGTCCACTTGGTCACGATGTATGATCTTTCTAATGTGTTGTTGAATTCTGATTGCTAGAATTTTGTTAAGGATTTTTACATCTATGTTAATCAGTGATATTGGCCTGTAGTTTTCTTTTTTGTGTATGTGTGGCATCTTTGTCAAGTTTGAGTATTAGGGTGATGGTGGCCTCATAGAATGAGTTTGGAAGTGTACCTTCCTCTGCAATTTTCTGGAAGAGTTTGAGTAGGATAGGTGTTAGCTCTTCTCTAAATTTTTGGTAGAATTCAGCTGTGAAGCTGTCTGGACCTGGGGTTTTGTTTACTGGAAGATTTCTGATTACAGTTTCAATTTCTGTGCTTGTGATGGGTCTGTTAAGATTTTCTATTTCTTCCTGGTTCAGTTTTGGAAAGTTGTACTTTTCTAAGAATTTGTCCATTTCTTCCATGTTGTCCATTTTATTGGCATATAATTGCTGATAGTAGTCTCTTATGATCCTTTGTATTTCTGTGTTGTCTGTTGTGATCTCTCCATTTTCATTTCTAATTTTATTGATTTGATTTTTCTCCCTTTGTTTCTTGATGTGTCTTGCAAATGGTGTGTCAATTTTATTCATCCTCTCAAAGAACCAGCTTTTGGCTTTGTTGATTTTTGCTATGGTCTCTTTTGTTTCTTTTGCATTTATTTCTGCCCTAATTTTTAAGATTTCTTTCCTTCTACTAACCCTGGGGTTCTTCATTTCTTCCTTTTCTAGTTGCTTTAGGTGTAGAGTTAGGTTATTTATTTGACTTTTTCTTATTTCTTGAGGTATGCATGTATTGCTATGAATTGCCTGTATGGCTTCCCCTTAGCACTGCTTTTCCAGGGTCCCATAGGTTTGGGGTTGTTGTGTTTTCACTTTCATTCATTTTTATGCATATTTTGATTTCTTTTTAGATTTCTTCTGTGATTTGTTGGTTATTCAGCAGCATGTTGTTCAGCCTCCATATGTTGAAATTTTTAATAGTTTTTCTCCTATAATTGAGATCTAATCTTACTGCATTGTGGTCAGAAAAGATGCTTGGAATGATTTCTTTTTTTTTTTTTTTTGGATTTACCAAGGCTAGATTTATGACCCAGGATGTGATCTATCCTGGAGAAGGTTCCATGAGCACTTGAGAAAAAGGTGAAATTCATTGTTTTGGGGTGAAATGTCCTATAGCTATCAATTAGGTCTAATTGGTCTATTGTATCATTTAAAGTTTGTGTTTCTTTGTTAGTTTTCTGTTTAGTTGATCTATCCATAGGTGTGAGTGGGATATTAAAGTCACCCACTATTATTGTATTATTGTTAATTTCCCCTTTCATACTTTTTAGCATTTGTCTTACATATTGTGGTGCTCCTATGTTGAGTGCATATATAGTTATAATTGTTATATCTTCTTCTTGGATTGATCCTTTGATCATTATATAGTGTCTTTCTTTGTCTCTTTTCACAGCCTTTGTTTTAGTCTATTTTATCTGATATGAGTATTGCTACTCTTGCTTTCTTTTGGTCTCTATTTGCATGGAATATCTTTTTCCAGCCCTTCACTTTAAGTCTGTGTGTCTCCCCTGTTTTGAGGTGGGTCTCTTGTAGACAACGTATATAAGGGTCTTGTTTTGTATCCATTCATCCAGTCTTTGTCTTTTGGTTGGGGCCTTCAACCTTTTTACATTTAAGGTAATTATTGATAAATATGATCCCATTGCCATTTACTTTATTATTTTGGGTTTGAGTTTATACACCCTTTCTGTGTTTCCTGTCTAGAGAAGATCCTTTAGCATTTGTTGGAGAGCTGGTTTGATGGTGCTGAATTCTCTCAGCTTTTGCTTGTCAGTAAAGCTTTTGATTTCTCGTTCATGTTTGAATGAGATCCTTGCTGGGTACAGTAATCTGGGCTGTAGGTTATTTTCTTTCATCACTTTAAGTATGTCCTGCCATTCCCTCCTGGCCTGAAGAGTTTCTATTGAAAGATCAGCTGGTATCCTTATGGGAATCCCCTTGTGTGTTATTTGTTGTTTTTCCCTTGCTGCTTTTAATATTTGTTCTTTGTGTTTGACCTTTGTTAATTTGATTAGTATGTGTCTTGGGGGTGTTTCACCTTGGGTTGACCCTGTTTGGGATTCTCTGGGTTTCTTGGACTTGGGTGATTATTTCCTTCCCCATTTTAGGGAAGTTTTCAACTATTATCTCCTCAAGTATTTTCTCATGGCCTTTCTTTTTGTCTTCTTCTTCTGGGACTCCTATGATTCGAATGTTGGGGCATTTAACATTGTTCCAGAGGTCTCTGAGATTATCCTCATTTTTAAAAATTCATTTTTCTTTTTTTTCCCTCTCTGTTTCGTTTATTTCTACCATTCTATCTTCTACCTCACTTATCCTATCTTCTGCCTCCAGTATTCTACTGTTGGTTCCTTCCAGAGTGTTTTTTTATCTCATTTATTGCATTATTAATTATATATTGACTCTTTTTTTATTTCTTCTAGATCCTTGTTAAATCTTTCTTGCATCTTCTCAGTCCTTGTCTCCAGGCTCTTTATCTGTAACTCCATTTTGTTTTCAAGATTTTGGATCATTTTCACTATCATTATTTGGAATTCTTTTTCAGGTTGATTCCCTATCTCTTCCTCTTTTGTTTGGTTTGGTGGGCATTTATCCTATTCCTTTACCTGCTGGGTATTTCTCTGCCTCTTCATCTTTGGGTGGCCTTTCCGTATTCTGGCAGCTTGTGGAGTTCTCTTTATTGTGGAGTTTCCTCGCTATGGGTGGGTTGGACTGGTGGCTTGTCAAGGTTTCCTAATTAGGGAAGCTTGTGTCAATGTTCTGGTGGGTGGAGCTGGATTTCTTCTCTCTGGAGTGCAATGAAGTGTCCAGTAATGAGTTATGAGATGTCAATGGCTTTGGAGTGACTTTGGTCAGCCTGTATATTGAAGCTCAGGGCTATGTTCCTGTGTTGGTGGAAATTTGCATGGTATGTCTTGCTCTGGAACCTGTTGGCCCTTGTGTGGTGCTTAGTTTCAAAGTAGGTATGAAGGTGTTTGACGAGCTCCTATTGATTAACGTTCCCTGGCTTCAGGAGTTCACTGGTGTTCTCAAGATTGGGACTTAAGCCTCCTGCCTCTGGTTTTCAGTCTTATTCTTACAGTAGCCTCAAGACTTCTCCATCTACAGCACTGATGATAAAACATCTAGGTTAAAGATGAAAGTTTTTCCACAGTGGGGGACACCCAGAGAGGTTCACAGTTACATGGAGAAGAGAAGAGGGAGGAGGGAGATAGAAGCGACCAGGAGAAGAAGAGGGGGAATCAAAAGAGGAGAGAGCAAGCTAGCCAGTAATCACTTCCTTATGTGCTCTCCGCAGTCTGGACCGCTCAGAGATGTTCACGGAGTTATACAGATAAGAGAAGAGGGAGGAAGGAGACAGAGGTGGCCAGGAGGATAAAGGTGGGAATCAAACGGGAGAGACAGATCCAGCCAGTAATCAGTTCCCTGGGTGTTCTCCACAGTCTGGAACACACAAAGAGATTCACAGAGTTGAGTACAGAAGAGAAGGGGGAGGGAGGAGATAGAGGCGACCTGGTGGAGAAAAAGGAGAGTCCAAAGGGGGAGAGAGCAGTCAAGCCAGTAATCTTGCTCTCAAGTAAAAATGGATACTGAAGACTGGGTTCTTCAGTTCGGTTCAGTCACTCAATCGTCTCCAACTCTTTGCGATCCCATGAGTCGCAGCACGCCAGGCCTCCCTGTCCATCACCAACTCCAGGAGTTCACTCAAACTCAAGTCCACAAAGTAGGTGATGCCATCCAGCCATTACAGCCTCTGTCGTCCCCTTTTCCTCTTGCCCCCAATCCCTCCCAGCATCAGAGTCTTTTCCAATGAGTCAACTCTTCGCATGAGGTGGCCAAAGTACTGGAGTTTCAGCTTTAGCATCATTCCTTCCAAAGAACACCCAGGGTTGATCTCCTTCAGAATGGACTAGTTGGATCTCCATGCTGTCCAAGGGATTCTCAAGAGTCTTCTCCAACACCACAGTTCAAAAGCATCAATTCTTCAGCACTCAGCTTTCTTCACAGTCCAGCTCTCACACCCATTCATGACCACTGGAAAAACCATAGCCTTGACTAGACGGACCTTTACACCAAAAAGCAAAGATTAAAAATCTAGAGTAGAGGTTGGATTCTCAAAAATACAATTTTAAAGATAATTATAAAAATGAAAATTAAAGGAGTAATAGAGGACTTAAAAAATTAAAAAAAAATTTTTTTTTAATTTAAACAATGATAGTAGTAAAAATATATCTAGGACTTTCTCTGGTGTTGTTGTGGACAGTGTGGGGTCCGTTCATTTTCAGATAGTTCCTTGATCCAGCTTACACTTCTCAAGATCTATAGGCCCCTTCCTGTGTAGTTGGTGCTGACTACAGGGTTTTAATCTATTGCACCTGTCACTTCCAAGGCAGTTCCCTCTGTTTTAGCTTCTTCTGTTTGCTGGTCTCTTTGGTGTCTAATTTCTGCCCTGATACAAGGGGGCAGCGGTGGACACTTTTTTAGGCTCACTTGTTCAGTTGTGCTATAGGGAGGGAGGAACACTGCAAACAAGTAACACTAGTGTGTGTGGGGAGTGCTCGCAGAGTCTCGGCCACACTGGGTTTGTCCTTGCTCACAGCATGTGTGCTTTCCCTGTCTACACTGCTTAGGCTCTAGGTTGCTCTGCCCGGAACTGTCTGAGGCCGGCCCTGGGTTGCATGCATTTCCCAGGTCTAAGTCGCTTAGGTTCAGATACTCAAGTAATCCTCAAAGGCTCAGACTCGGTTGGGCCTGCATTTTGTGCCCTTCCCAGGTCGGAGTAGCTCAGGAGGCCAGGTGTTTGGTGAGCGTGGTCACTGCGACTTATCACCTCCCCTGTCCCTGCCACTCGGTTTTCTGGGTGTACAACCCGCACACCTTCTCAGGCGGATGTCGACCATCCAGAACCCCAAGAAGTCTTGGTTAGCAATGAAGCTTGCTTGCATTTGGTAGATGATGCCTCGCTGGGGCCGAGACTGCCCCCTTCTGGCTCTGGTGCCCTCGCCTGCTTGTCTCCAGTGGGGGATGGGCCTGTCCATAGCCAGCTAGCCCTAGTCAGTCCTTTGATCTGTGAGCAGGCCTAGCAGTATCTTAGGTTAGGGCTTTTCATGGGGTAGCTATCCCACAGTCTGGTTTGCTATCTCAAGTTAGTTCCCTCAGATTGCCCTTGGGGCATTCAGGCCCGGTCATTACTCTAAGCAATGCAACCCGTGCCTCCCGGCCCAGCCCCGAGGGCTTCTGTGCTGCTTCTCCACTGGGAGTTACCATTTGGCATGTAATCTGTGGGTTTTAATTATTTATTTATTTTTCCTCCCGGTTATGTTGCCCTCTGAGGTTCCAAGGCTGGCCACAGAGTTGCCAGTGAAAGTGTTTCCTGGTGTTTGGAAACTTCTCTCTTTTTAAAGACTCCCTTCCCAGGATGGATCTCTGTCCCTACCTCTTTTGTCTCTCTTTTTATCTTTTATATTTTTTCCTATCTCTTTTCGAAGACAATGGGCTGCTTTTCTGGGTGCCTGATGTCCTCTGACCTGCCTCTTGAGAAACCTATATGCAGGTCAGGAAGCAACAGTTAGAACTGAACATGGAAAAACAGACTGGCTCCAAATAGGAAAAGGAGTACATCAAGGCTGTATATTGTCACCCTGCTTATTTAACTTCTATGCAGAGTACATCATGAGAAACACTGGACTGGAAGAAGCACAAGCTGGCATCAAGATTGCCGGGAGAAATATCAATGACCTCAGATACGCAGAAGACACCACCCTTATGGCAGAAGTGAAGAGGAACTAAAAAGCCTCTTGATGAAAGTGAAAGAGGAGAGTGAAAAAGTTGGCTTAAAGCTCCACATTCAGAAAATGAAGACCATAGCATCCAATCCCATCACTTCATGGCAAATAGATGGGGAAACAGTGGAAACAGTGTCAGACTTTATTTTTCTGGGCTCCAAAATCACAGCAGATGGTGACTGCAGCCATGAAATTAAAACACGCTTACTCCTTGGAAGAAAAGTTATGACCAACATAGGTAGCATACTCAAAAGCAGAGACATTACTTTGCCAACTAAGGTCCATCTAGTCAAGGCTATGGTTTTTCCTGTGGTCATGTATGGATGTGAGAGTTGGACTGTGAAGAAAGCTGAGTGCCGAAGAATTGATGCTTTTGAACTGTGGTGTTGGAGAAGACTCTTGAGAGTCCCTTGGACTTCAAGGAGATCCAACCAGTCCATTCTAAAGGACATCAGTCCTGGGTGTTCTTTGGAAGGAATGATGCTGAGGCTGAAACTCCAGTACTTTGGCCATCTCATGTGAAGAGTTGACTCATTGGAAAAGACTGATGCTGGGAGGGACTGGGGGCAGGAGGAGAAGGGGACGACAGAGGATGAGATGGCTGGATGGCATCACAGACTCGATGGACACGAGTTTAAGTAAACTCTGGGAGTTGGTGATGGACAGGGAGGCCTGGCACACTGCGATTCATGGTGTTGCAAAGAGTCTGACACGACTGAGCAACTGAACTGAACTGAACTGAACTGTTGTCCTCTGCCGACATTCAGGAGTTGTTTTGTGGAATATACTCAGCATTCAAATGTTCTTCCGATGAATTTGTAGGGGAGAAAGTCCTCTCCCCATCCGATTCCTTTGCCATCTTAGGGCCTCCCCCCTAGCTTCTTAACTATATTACTTTCTGATTATGCCATGGCTCAACAGGACAAGTTTTATTGCATAAAATGAGGATGTATAAATTATATCTTTTTGTTCCACTACAGCAATTAAATAAAATTAGATTTTGGGGACTTCTCTTGAGGAACTGTGTTATTTATTTGACCCTTCTTTTTCTCTTCTTCCTTCTCCAGTCCCACCTTATGGAATGAAGCAGAACTCAGAAAATTATTTTCTTATGGCTAACAAATATCAAATATGGCTTTCTTCATCATTTTGAAAATATTCAGTCTAATTCATTTTTTAAATTTTGTAGTAAAAGATTAATTTTACACTGAATGCTATATTTCCTTGAAACCAGTGTCTTAAAGTTGATTCTTCATCTATACTACACTGCAGAAATCTGTCATTATATCACAAATTTTCAACCATCAAAACGACTGCCATAAGAGTTTGTTCTATCATCAGGTTTTTAAACTCACTTCAAATGCCAATGAAACATTTATAGCATTCTTATATTAACTTATCATCCTGGCTAATTCTTTCTATTAGGAAGGCACTTGAATTTTCTGGAATTCAAACACACATATTGAAATACACACACACACACACACACACACACACACACACACACATACAAAATTCCCCTTTCCCCCATCACACAATAACATCTCAAAAAATTAAGTCTTTCTTTAACTGACTGGGCAAAGAGTTGTCTTTTCTCATCCAGCAGGTTAAATACTGCAGAACTATTAGATTATCTGGAACTGTTTCTGACCTAAAGACTTTTCAGAAGAAAACTTAAATTTCACTTCAAAAGTAAGTAGTCTTTTCAAGTTTTTGCTGTGTAGCCTGATAGGGAACATGATGTATGGCTTTCTGTGAAAAAAAAAAAAAATTTAAAGTTGTATAATGTGCTGTGTTTTTTAAAGCTATGTCTTTGACTTTAGGAGGAAAATTTTTCTGCATTTACTTGTGCTTTGTTGGTAATACACAGATTAAGGATTAGCAATATTTTTTAGTCTTGAGGATCTCCAACCTGTGTAAAATTTATCTGGGGGAGAAACTGACAAAGTTGAGACAAAGTGGAAGGAACCAATAATAAGAAATACTGATGATGATAGTAATAATAATGATAGGAATGGGGAAGGAAAAGGAGCTGATGGAATGCCACCCAAAATACTACTAACTTCTCTTATTGAACCAAGTTTATCACCTTACCTATTTCTGGCCAAGTTACATTTTAAAACATAATAGCTTAATGTGAAATTTTCTAGGAAAAATGTCTTGCTTGAAAGCACCTTTCTTTCCAGAAAACATAAAATTCTGCTTTCAAAGAAGAAACTGATTTGGGGATTTTTCTACTTTGAGGATATTACACTGGTCTCTTATTTCAGAAGTTTACTCAGAATTCAGTTTGGATTCATTGTTACTTGTTACTGGAGGTAGAAGTCAGCCTTTGGGTTGAAGTGATAAACTAAACAGTTCAGAAAGGGCAGATGCCTTTCTGATATGATTAGTGTATAAGTGCTATGTGGGCAATACATCTGGGAATTGCTGCTTCACTTGGAATTATGCTTTTTATTTTTCATGGTAAAGAATGGTTCCCAAAGTTTTTATGAATATAATTTGTATATATATATAATCCCTTTCAGTATCATGAGGCTAGAGGCTGTTTGCTGGGTATGTAACAGTGCCTTTATCATGCTTGGTTGATCTGGGGACTGTGAGGTAATGGAGACTGAGGAGGTCCTAAGGAAAGAAGACATAAAAGGAAACTCATAGGTGATAAAAGAGATTTTATCTTGGCATCGTTTCCCCATTGCCAGTGATAAGAAGGTTATCTTTCTGGTACCATAGAGGGCATCTTTCTTATGGAAAATTTTGTGTCCTGCTTTTAGGTAGAAATAGAGAGATCAGAAAGTCTTTCCTATACTTGCTGTTTCTCAAGTGTCTTCAGCTCAAAATCATCAATACGCTGAAGGGGCATATTTGAAGATGGCACATCCTCATCTCCTTCAATTCAAACATGCACAGAAATAGAAAAAATTGACCTTCAAATCTTCATCACCAGTTTCTACAATTATTAATCCATGGCCAATCTTTTCTACCTGAACTCAAATCTTCTCCTTCCCACCTAGTCACCCTTCCCCAACCCAAATTATTTTGTAGCAGACCTGAACAGGGCATAAAATGACATCTAAAAAACAGCTTAAAAATATTTCAGATATCTAAGGTATTTTACTTTTTATAGGAAATTTCACTACCATTATCTTTATCAAGTTTGTTACTATTTTGCTAACAGACGGAGAATTATGGGGATACAGAGATTGAGTGACTGTCTTTTTGATTCAATCTGATCCCTTCGAACTGTTTCAGCCAGAAACCAAGGAGTCTCAAGTTACTAGCTTCCTTAATCTTCCAAATGCAATTGGGGTGACCAATGGCTGTTAAGTCTTGTTCTTTCCCCATCATTATCACTCTTCTTCTTTTTTAATGTAAAATTTAAAAGATTTTTTTGATGTGGGCCATTTTTAAAGTGTTTATTGAATTTGTGACCATGTTGCTTCTGTTTAATGTTTTGGCCATGAAGCATGTGGGATTTTAGCTCCCTGACTACAGACTGAACCCTCACCTCTGGCATTGGAAGTGCGGACCACCAGGGAAATCCTCCTATTACTCTTCTAATCTCTAACTTATTTCTACTCCTTTTGTCTTGCCTCTCTCTATTTGGTTATAACATGGTTATAATAATTGTTATGAAACAAATCTGATCATGTCACTACCCTAACAAAACACTAATTTGGAGCAAAGATCCCTGATAGACAACCCAAAGCTCTGTCAGCTTATATTTTACCCCCTCTCTACAATGTCTGAACACTACCAACATTTATACATACAGACATTTGTCCTTATGTAAAATTATGTCCACATTAAAAATTTTTCATATTAAAACTTGAAGGATTTGGCACCATTCCAAACAACTCAGGCCAAATAGCAGATGTTTATTTAGAACAGGATATGACCTTTGACCTTGGCCATAGTTCCACACATCTTGCGTTCTCACTTATTCTGTCACTTGTCTAAGGGCCACAATGAGAAATCCTTGGTATGATATCTGAGCCTCCTCATTGCCAACATTATCTTTCTTTCTCATGTCCTCAAATTTCTCCCTACTGGATTATTGAATATATTGCTCCGAACACTATTCCTCTGTGTCTAATCCCTGCTTCCGTTCCCAGCTCCCACTCCTACTTGGGTTTGTCCAGCTTGAGCATTTTTCTCTATGTGGAGTCATAGCTCACCTACCCAAAGATCTTTGGTATTTGACTTTCATGGTGCTTTCAACATATCCTAAAGCACTGTTGTGCTCTTCACATCTGGCCATCAGTTTCTGCATTCCTAATACCTGTCAACAAGTGTGTGCTATCATCTTTCTCTTCATCTCATCTTCCTTCTTTTTCTTTTCCTCTTCCCTCTCCTTCCCCTCACCCCTCTTCTTCTTCTTTGTTACTACTGCTTGCCACAGTACCTGGCATACTATGGGGGTTCAGTGAATGTTGCATTCATGATTGGCTGATTTTATTATTATCTTTAGGTAATAAGGCCCCGAGTATATTGAGAGGTGTTTGGGACAATTAAAACCTCAGCCAGCCCAAATGTACCTTTCCTACTCCTATTGCTCTGGAATCATGCAGGTTCTTCTAACTGGGCCTCAGAAATGAATGTTGAGAATCCCTAAGATTCTGCTAACAGTTTAGGTGGGATTCATTTAAGTCTTTGACTACAAATCTATGATCTGTGATTTTGAGATCTTGCCTTTGTACTTTAGACCTAAAACTGTTTCTTTCTGCCTTCTTTCTTTTCTCTCACTTATATATTAACACCCTAGTCTCTCAACTATCTGTCTATTTGCCCAGAGATATTAAATATCTCTAGAACTCTTCTCATCTCTGGGACTCAAACCTGCATTCAACTTCAAGTGAGTCTTCTGGCCTTGTGCGCTTTGAACTCTGATCATTACCTTGGCTCACACAGGTACCAGTTGTCTTGCTTTGTGTGAAACAGTGACATTTGAGGAGGTTATGCTGACAAACATCATGTGGCCCAAAGGATGAAGGAATTCTCCTTTTCCCCTTAAACTCTGAAGACTTCAAGAAGGTTTTATTCCACAGAATGAGTCTGAAAGATGCAGGTTCTGGATCTGTCACTGGTTTGTTGTTTTGGGGTCAGTTTGGGTAAATGAGTTACTTCATGATACATATAAATATACTAACCTTTCTCTTGAAACCAGTTTGAGAAAACAGACTTGTAGAAATTACAATCTGTTATTCATGTTTGGTGATTAGAATGAGATTCCCAGGGCTACCGTAATGAATTGCCAAGGACTTGGTGGCTTACAGCAATAGAAATTTATTATCTCACTGTTCTGAAGGATAGCAATTCTAAATCAAGGTGTCAGAAGGGCCATTTTACCTCTCAAAACTCCAGAAAATAGCCTTTCCTTGGTTTTGCTTAGCTTCTGTTGGCTCCTGGAAATCCTTGGCATTTCTTGGTCCATAACTGCATTATTTCAGTCACACAGCCTTCTTCCCTGTATCTCTCTATCTTTGTGTCCTTTCTTCTTCTTATTTAAGTATCAGTCACTGGATTTAGGTTCAACTCTAAATCCAAGATGATATCATCTTAATATCTTTATTTTTATCTGCAAAGACTCTGTTTTCTAGTAAGGTCACATTCTGAGGTTTGAGGTGGAAGGGTATTTGGGTTGTGGGCGGGGCATGTTAAGCCCAGTAGAGTACCAGCCTTCTTTAAATGTCAACAACTTTATTACTTTTTAAATTTTAGATTCACGATTTTCAAGGATAGAAGTGTCTATTTTTTTTTTTTTAACAATCTGCTCTCTTTCATTATTTCTTCATAAGGAAGACACAAATGTCCATTCTTTTTCGAAGATTTCTGCGGGTAGAATTCATCCTAATAGTCTCATTCTGTCCCACGTTTTCCTTATATAAAATGACCATGTGGGAATTAGGTTTGAATGTTATTTCAATAAGCCTAACTTAGTTCTTCACTGAGATATAGGGACATCCAATCCTTTCTTTATTCCATGTACTTGTTTCACTAGCTACCATTCAGGCATTTGTGTTGGTAATTGGTAGTTGAAAGGAATTAGTTTTTCCTCCACCATTATTTTCGGTGAAGATTATCTAGGTCCTAAATAAGGAAGTTTAGAAGGGTTTAAACTGAAAATCTTTAGTTCCTTTACATGTTCTAAACATTAAGGGGAAAAAATCCATTATCTTCAAAGAATGAGACTATAACAATTCCTAGGACTTTATTTTATTCTGTTAATGATGTCCTCTTTAGAGTAATTCCTTTTATAGCAATGGGGATAAGTGGATAATTTGCTATGATAAGGTCACATGTTTGTGGGAAAAAGTGGTACAATTCTCATTGTACCTGTATATAGTAGTATGCTACTAATCTAATTAAAATAGACATTCTAGTTTCCTCCTACAAATGTAGCATATTTAAATATGCCTTCTTATAGGTAATTTTTGCAGATACCAAGTGTTAAATAACACATAGCTTAATTTCTTATCCTTGACTATTTTATTTTACCACAAAATATACCCTAACATTTCATATTGTGACAATAAGAATGACACTACAATCTCAATTATCAAAGGCTATAAAATAATAAAGTTCATATGTTGCTTTTATTAAGCAAGACCTGAACCAGTCCTTTCAGTGGAAGATATAATCTCATAAGATATTTTATCAACTGTAAACATGATTGGACATTACTTTGACATATAGTAGAGTGAGCTTTCCTGGTGACTCAGATGGAAAAGCATCTGCCTGCAATGCGGGAGACCTGGGTTTGATCCCTTTGTTGGGAAGATCCCCTGGAGAAGACAATGGCAACTCACTCCAGTACTCTTGCCTGGAAAATCCCATGGATGGAGGAGCATGGGACTGAGGGACTTCACTTTCACTTTCTTTGACATATGATGGAGCATCATTCTAAATAGCACTTCAGCTTACCCTTCAGTGGGAGGTTTTGTTTGATTTAATAGTTTCAAGCAAACTTTAGAGTTATTACCTCTGGTAGAAGTGATTTTTGCCTCCTCCTCCCTTAAAAAGCAAATATATATATATATATATATATATATATATATATATATATATATAAAACCTAAAAATTCTCTGAGGTTGTTTTCACTTTTTTTGGCAGACCACTATAAAGTGGTCTTTCAGGAAATAACAAACAAGCTTAAGAGGCTCAAATTGGAATTTATTTTTACTTAACAGTCTTTTGCTAAGGCATTGCTTGATATAGCATTCTTCACAACTAGGAAAGCACAAGGAAAAATAGCTTCATTCACTTCTCTGTAGATTCAATAATGATTGGAAAGATGAGAAAATTGTTAGCTATTATAGGTTTTGTATCATGCATAAGAGAAAATGATTTTATGGATTCAAACACAGGAGTCTTCCATTTTCAAACAATGAATTAAATTCCCTGCACTTGAAGTTGAGAACTTGGTAAAGCTTACAGTCTCTTATGCAGAAATGAGTATAACAATATATTCTACATTTCTTTTTTTCTTTTTTCAGTTACAGATGAAGCAACTTGCAAACATTGCTAAAACAAGAAGCAAGAAGAATAATATTTAAATTCATATCATCATTATACATTTTTATCCATCAAAGTGGCTTCATTCCATACTTTCTCTTCTGTGTTTATTTCTTACATCAAATATTTGATAAACCAAAGTGTGTAGAAGAAAAAGAGTGCTTTTCAAATCTTTACTCTTTGCGGTAGGAATGCTAAGGCACCAGTATATCTCTTTTAAGAACTTTGTTGGATCCGATGGAGCACCCCAGGCAGTGTTCACCTTCCTTCTGATTCCATGTTGTTTGGCTTTGGACTTTACAGCACCCCCTCTCATTCCAAATATTCCTTTCCTATGGGCCTGGAATGCCCCAACTGACCGTTGTGGTAAAATATTTGACATGCCTCCAGATCTGAGCCTCTTCTCTTTAGTAGGAACCCCCCAAAAAGATGTTACAGGACAACTTATTACATTATTTTATGCTGATAGGCTTGGCTACTATCCTTACATAAATGAAAGAACAGGTGTCCATAAGAATGGTGGAATCCCTCAGGTGGGTTCCTTAAAAAAACATTTGGACAAAGCTGAAAAAGACATTACCTATTACATGCCAATCAACAACGTGGGCTTGGCAGTCATTGACTGGGAAAACTGGAGGCCTACCTGGGCAAGAAACTGGAAACCTAAACATGTTTACAAGAATGAGTCTATTAAGTTGGTTCTGCAGCAAAATACACATCTTCCTTTGGAAGAGGCTGCCAAGAGAGCGAAAGCGGATTTTGAAAAGGCAGCAAAGAGCTTCATGCAAGAGACTTTAAAATTGGGAAAGTTACTTCGGCCAAAACGCTTATGGGGTTATTATCTTTTTCCTGATTGTTACAATCATCGTTATAACCAACCTAGTTACAATGGAAGTTGCTTTGATGTAGAGAAAAGAAGAAATGATGCACTCAACTGGTTGTGGAAGGAAAGCACTGCCCTTTACCCCTCTATTTATTTGAATACCAAGCTAAAATCTTCTCCACAAGCTGCCCTCTTTGTTCGTAATCGTGTTCAGGAAGCCATTCGGATGTCTAAAATTGCCAGTGTTAAAAGTCCACTTCCGGTTTTTGTATACACTCGTCCAGTTTTTACCAATAAGTCTTCGAAATTCCTTTCTCAGGTAAGAAAATCAAGGAGAGAAGGCTATGGAATATTGTCCGCATTTAGTGGCATTTAGTGGAACTGAACATCATTTTTGAAAGGAGTGAAATTTAGGTTTAATAACCTTTAAGCTTCCCTGGTGGCTCAAACAATAAAGAATCTGCCTGCAATGCAGGAGACCCAAGTTTGATCCCTGATCCGGAGAAGGGAATGGCAATCCATTTAAGTATTCTTGCCTGGAGTATCCCATGGACTGTAGCCTGCCAGGCTCCTCTGTCCATGAGGTCTCAAAGAGTCAGACACAACTAAGCCATTAACACGTTCTCGTTCACTTTTCAACCTTTAGGAATATGCACTCAGGTAGTTCTGCCTCATTATATGGATGTAAAATAAATAAGACTATATTTCATTTTAATGTAATCATATAATGTCTTCGCAACCATGGAGGATTTCATAATATAGATAATGTATTAATTCAGTCTTTTTATTTTTTATTTTACAGACCTGCTCTCTTGTCAGAGTAATTAAATAATAGCAGAAAATCTGAATTTTTGTTATAGTAAGACAGTGGTGGCTTAAAAGATAGAAATGAATAGTGGAGAAATATTTACATAATTTTTGTAGGATCAGCATTCTTGGCTTTGGTGTTACCATCCAACATATAACATTTCACTTTATTCCTCCCTGTTAACTCTTCACCTTTGCCAGGATGACCTTGTGAATACAATTGGTGAGAGCATTGCTCTAGGTGCTTCTGGAATTATAATGTGGGGAAGCTTCAACTTAAGCCTAACTAGGGTAAGTTGAAATGGTAGGAAATAGATGAAAATATTTTTGGTTTTAATGTTTTTCAGGGTTTCTGTGGGATTGAATAATAAAATAAACATGATCTTTGGCACAAAGTAGTAGGTGCTCAATTAATAGTGGCTAAATCAAACTATCATTTGTGTGGTTGTATTGTAAGGCTGTTTTCCAGTGAAGAAACAGAAGTTTGATGAGATAAATTGAAAATGCCTAGGCTACATGACTAAGAAGTAGCAAAAACAGGACTACAGTTTTGATTTCCTTATGTGGTTTTGGTTTTTTCTACTATATCATGTTGTGTTGTTTCTCAGAAGAGCTCAACTAGCCCATATACATTCCCACATGCTTCCGTTCATCCAATTACTGTTTATTGAGCACTTATTCATTTATTTAGTCATTAAATGACAGTTTATTTCATGGGCCAGCAACTAGTTGGGGGAAGCTAGGAGTTAGTTAGTTTCTGAAAATTTTATTGAATTGTTCAAAGCTTCCCTAAGGGGGAGGGAAAGGAATCCTTCTTTATTTTCCACACATTATATTTAATAGAGTCTATTTTAAGTGAAATCTTCAGTAAAAAATGTTTTATTAGGAAAAATGTTTATTTTGTTCTATCTATAATGAATTGTATTACTTTTCTTGTAATACATTTTAACTATCACAACCGAATCCTTTTCTCTCTTCCTCTATTTTCATCTTGTTTAAAACAATTTTCTGTGTCAGGTTTTAATCTTTTACCTCTTCAATATTCTTGACTCAAAGCATGAGTAGAGCAGTTACATGGGCACTGCTGAGTTGGAGCCAAACTTTTACTTCTCTAATCAGTGTGGGAATACTAGTGATATAGGTGCCATGGTGTCTAATAAAGCTCTTGGCCCAGAGGTTTTATCCTAGGATGTGCAGAGAACAAACTTTATACTCTAAAGACCAGAAGATATCTTTTGATATCTTGTCCTTCAGATAGACTAGCCATATTTTCCCTTCCTTTACAAAGATATTTGGCTTTGTGAAATTCTTTCAAGGTTATCTGAGCCCACAAACCCATTTGGTAGATTCTACTGTCTCTGGTTTGATCACCAATTAAGGGAAGTAATAGAAACTAAGTTCAGATAAAGGTATATGTCCCTTTTGCAAAATCTTTTAAGTCAGAAAATTATTTAAGAATTATAATTCTCCTAAGAATATTCCTTACTTTTATTAGTTGTTTTCTCAAATCTATAAACCTCTTTCTCAAGGATCCTAATAATTCAATGATGGAACAATTTATAAATTCCCTATACTACTTCCTTTTTTTAAAGATTAAGAACTCCTTCTTTTTAAAATTAAGAACTTTGATGAGGAATAAATGAGGCATTCTCCAATTAGTAGGATGGCATGGCAAACTATTTAATTGTCACATTTGTTTTGTTTTTAATTGCACTTTAATCTTAGATTCACACTCTTCTTCTATGACTCTCAAATCACCTCCAGTATTATTTACACAGGGACAGTCCTTCAGTTTTAATATGATGATTTTCTACTGGATAGAAATAACACTGCCTTGAAATTGTTCCCCATGGACTTTATGCTGCACATATCTGCTACTTTTCCAAGTTTATAATTTTGAATGTTAATTCTGGCATTACCTTGCCTTTTCCTATGTCATTGGAAATCAACAGAATCATGGATTGCTTGTGTTTCCTCTGATTTACTGACAACTTGAGAAACTGGTAATTGTAGGTTTACTTGCAATGACTGGAATTGACTTGAAACAATGGCTATTGAATGTAGGCAAACCATTCCTTCCATTCCATCTTAGTAGATCCAATGCTGTGACTGGGCCAGCTTCTCCTGGTCCCAATTCATGAGACCTGATAAATATTCAGAAATTTTGTGAAATGTTTGTTAAACACAATCATTATTAAACATTAAATTATGAAAACTTAGAATAAAATTATGTTAAAAACAAAAGTAATAAATACTAAAAATGCATCAATTATTTATTTTCCTATTATTTATACTTTCAGGGTTATTTACATCTATTGTACCTGTATAACTGGAAATGGTATATAGTGATGTGTACTTCACACCCATACTTCCATACAGTGTAATGGTGGGGTACCTGAGTCCTAATTCTGCACTCAGTGGTGTCAGGTTGGTAGCTTAAAATGGGCCATGGTAGGAGTATTTACACCATGGGTCTTGAGAAATGCTACAAAATAGATTTTCTTCTCTTAGAGAGCCAGGTTTAGATCTTTCCAAAGACTATATCTTGAGTAGGGTAATGATTCTCCAACATTCTAATTCTTTTTCTCCTCTTTTTGTCTAGTTCTTGTCTCTGTACCTAACTGCAATATCATCTGATCTTGGAATAAATTCTTATATATTCTTGACACTGGTGATACTATGTTGAATAATACTGATAAAGTCCCTGCCTTTGTGAAGCTTGGAGGAATAGAAGCAATACAAAACAGCAAAAATATTTTATGTGATAAGTTCTATGCAGAAAATTGAAATAGTTGTGAGAAACTGGACAAGAAAGGTGTCTGAGAAGGATCTTATCTAATTAAAACTGCAATCAGAATGACAAGATGTAGTCAGCTATGTTAAAAATAAGGGAAAGAGAATTCTAGACAGAGGGGACAGTAAGTGCAGTTTGAAATGGACCTGCCACACTTGAGAAACAACTAGTACCTGCTGCACCTGTGAAACAACAAGGCCAAGTGGGTGAAGGGGGTTGTACAAGAGGAAGGAGGGGTTTCACCCCAGCAGGCAGTATACAAGTGAATTGTAGTCTAAACTCTATGTAAAGCTACTGGAGAATTAAGAAGAGATTTTCTATTGCTGCCATAAAAATAACAACAAACAGTGGTTTAAACAACAGAAAATTATTCTCTTACAATTCGGTACTTCAGAAGTCCAACATGGACCTTAATACACTAAAGTCAAGATATCAGCAGGATTATGTTCCTTTCTATGGAAAGACCTTCATTTGCTTATTTGGGTTGCTGGCAGAATTCATTTCCTCATGTTTGTAGCATCAAGATCTTTATTTTCTGACTGGCTATGGTTACGGCTATTTCCAGCTTCTAAAGGTCACTATATTCTTTAGTTTTTTGTCTTCTCAATCTACATTTAAAATCGGAAATGCCAGATTGAGTGTCCCTTACTTTTGTATTTGTCCTCCTTCTCCCGACTCATTTTAAAAATCCAAATCTAAAAAGTTTCTACATTTTTAAGGACTCGTGGTTAGATTGAGCCCATCAGATGGTTTAGGATATTCTCCCATCTCCTCCTGTCTAAGTACTAACCATGCCCGACCCTGCTCAGCTTCCAAGATCAGACGAGATCAGTTACGTTCAGGGTGGTTTGGTGGTAGACTCTCCCCATCTCAAGACCCACAACCTTAATCATATCTGGAAAGCCCCTTTCACCATGTAAAGTAAAACAGCCACAGGTTCCATAGAACTGGAGAATGAATACTCTTGGAAGGCTCTTATTCTGCCTACCATTGATGGCATCATTTCAAGAAGGTAACAAGATATAGATTCAAGTGGAAGCTGCCAAGGTTCCTCAACTTGCCTGCCAACCTACCACAAACAAAAACTTCCTTTGATCTAATGAAGGATGAGCATGAACAATTCACTCAATGGAACTGTTGATCATGAAAGAAAGAAACTACCTTCCATGTTTTGAAAAGGACAGGTTTCCAGTTTTAGAAAATATCAGTTTCAAGATGAATCATTTTAGTGACTCATACTCCACCAAATAAGTATATCTGCAAAAGACCTGTCATGGTTCAACCATACTTGAATTATACATCAGTTCAGTTCAGTTCAGTTGCTCAGTCGTGTCCAACTCTTTAAGACCCGATGAATCGCAGCACGCCAGGCCTCCCTGTCCATCACCAACTCCCAGAGTTCACTCAGACTCATGTCCATTGAGTCAGTGATGCCATCCAGCCACCTCATCCTCTGTTGGCCCCTTCTCCTCCTGCCCCCAATCCCTCCCAGCATCAAAGTCTTTTCCAATGAGTCAACTCTTCGCATGAGGTGGCCAAAGTACTGGAGCTTCAGCTTTAGCATCATTCCTTCCAAAGAAATCCCAAGGTTGATCTCCTTCAGAATGGACTGGTTGGATCTCCTCGCAGTCCAAGGGACTCTCAAGAGTCTTCTCCAACACCACAGTTCAAAAGCATCAATTCTTCGGCACTCAGCCTTCTTCACAGTCCAACTCTCACATCCATACATGACTACTGGAAAAACCATAGCCTTGACTAGACGGACCTTAGTCGGCAAAGTAATGTCTCTGCTTTTGAATATGCTGTCTAGGTTGGTCATAACTTTTCTTCCAAGGAGTAAGCGTCTTTTAATTTCATGGCTGCAGTCACCATCTGCAGTGATTTTGGAGCCCAAAAATATAAAGTCTGACACTGTTCCACTATTTCCCCAGTGATGGGACTGGATACCATGATCTTCATTTTCTGAATGTTGAGCTTTAAACCAACTTTTTTGCTCTCCTCTTTTACTTTCATCAAGAGGCTTTTTAGTTCCTCTTCACTTTCTGCCATAAGGGTGGTGTCATCTGTATGTATGAGGTTATTGATATTCCTCCTGGCAATCTTGATTCCAGCTTGTGTTTCTTCCAGTCCAGCATTTCTCATGATGTACTCTGCATAGAAGTTAAATAAGAAGAGCGACAATATACATAACACTTAATATATACTCAGTTGACAGCTTCCTTGTTGGCTAAGTGGTAAAGAATCTGCCTGTAATGCAGGAGACATGGGAGACATGTGTTTGATACCTGGGTTGGGAAGATCCCTTGGAGAAGGGAATGGCAACCCACTCCGTTATTCTTGTTTGGAAAATCCTGTTGTCAGAGGAACCTGGAGGGCTACAGTTCATGTGGTCACAAACAATGGAACACAATTTAGCTACTAACAACAAAAAACTCAGTTGAACCTGTTTAGTTGTTTTGAGCTAGCAGTTTAGAAACCACTCTTCACAATGCCCAAACATGTCTGACAAATGTGATATTTATCACATTTATTTGTACTTTATAGTGTTTATACTTTGAGAGGTAATCACTGATATCCTGGGCTCTGTGCTTAGCCATTTTACATACATTGCATCCTTTCATCTTCACAAAAACTCTATGAGGTAAGTGTTATAATCATCTGTATTTTGCAATGATGAAGCTGAATCATAGCCAGCTTAATTACTTTCTACAAGGTCACTCAGAAAGGAAACTAAGAAAGGTTAAGGGATTCCCAAGCTCACACAGCTAGCTATTCATGGATCTGTGACTCCAAACTGGGCAGAAGGACTCCAGACCCCATGCTCTAATCCCTCCACCCACACTTCCACCCCTGTTAGTGTAGGAATTAGTGAGGAAGCCCAAGGCTGGGTATATTAAACTTCAACTGGTTAATTATTTAGTGACATGAAATAGCATGTGAAACTTACAAATGTTACAAAGAACAGTTGGAATTGTTTGGCTTATTAAAGTAAAGCAAGATAAAAACATTTCCTACTCTTACTGAGTCTGGTTTTTATGTGTATGCTTCTTTAGAAATTGTTTGGCCTTCCCTGGTGGCTCAGATGATAGGGAATTTGCCTGTAATGCAGGAGACCTGGGTTCAATTCCTGGGTTGGGAAGATCCCCTGGAGGAGGAAATGGCAACCCATGCCAGTATTCTTGCCTTGAGAATTCCATGAAAAAAATTGCTTAAGATAGTGAATTAATTCACATATGAACTCACTTGGATCTTAACAATCTGACCTTCTTACGGTTTTACAGCAATCTTGCATGAACCTAGACAATTACTTGAATACTATACTGAATCCTTATATAATCAACGTCACTCTAGCAGCCAAAATGTGTAGCCAAGTACTTTGCCACGAGAAAGGAGTGTGTACAAGGAAAGACTGGAATTCAACGGACTATCTTCACCTGAACCCAATGAATTTTGCTATTCAAAGACAGAGACGTGGAAAATACACCATACATGGGAAACCCACACTTGAAGACCTGCTACAATTTTCTGAAAGTTTTTATTGCAGGTGTTATGCCAACATCCACTGTAAAAAAAGGGATATAAAAAACATTCGTACTATTAATGTATGTTTTGCTGAAGATATTTGTATAAAAGCTTCTCTAAACTCAGACTACAGTGAGCACTCTTCTAGCCAGAAAGAGATATCTTCTACCACTTTTAGCCCTGTCTCATCCTCCACACCAACTGCCAAAGTATCTGCACGTGTTCCTGGGAAAGATCATGTGTCCCTCAAAATCAGGCTTTCAGAGGAAGCCCTCTCCAACACCATCCAAAGGGGCCATAAGAGTGTTGACTGGAAAAATACATTCCGTCAGTTATACATTCAAAACATTAAAAATGAAACAAACTATTAAAATATAAATTCAGTGATTATTAGGTTTCCTATCTGTATGTTTTATGTTTTGATTTTTTTTTGCATTATAATAGTTTATAACTTCACGACTGAGTGACTTCCCTTTCACTTCTCACTGTCACGCATTGGAGAAGGAAATCGCAACCCACTCCAGTATTCTTGCCTAGAGAATCCCAGGGACGGCAGAGCCTGGTGGGCTGCTGTCTATGGGGTCGCACAGAGTTGGACATGACTGAAGCGACTTAGCAGCAGCAGCAGCAGCAGTAGTAGCAGTAGCAGCAATGATTTTTAGGCAAATGATGATACCTATATATTTGAAGTTTTACATTTGAAATGTGAATAAAAACTCATGGCCAAGATAGTATTTTAATTTTTTGAGCAAAGATTGCATTTTCATGATCAAATTTAACTTGAAGTTAGTACTGATTGATAAAGAATTGTGATCAGCATCTTTTATATTCAAAATCATAGGGCAGTGTTATTACTAAATGCATTGATGCTACATTTTACTTTTGAAAGTCAAAGTAGCCTCTTGATAATTAAGATAGCATAGAATTTTCTTTGTAAGATGATAGCCATTTTTTAAAATTGCCAAGTTCAGTTCAGTTCAGTTCGGTTAAGCCGCTCAGTCGTGTCCGACTCTTTGCGACCCCATGAATTGCAGCACGCCAGGCCTCCCTGTCCATCACCAACTCCCGGAGTTCACTCAAACTCATGTCTATCGAGTCAGTGATGCCATCCAGCCATCCCATCCTCTGTTTTCCCCCTCTTCTCCTGCCCCTAATCCCTCCCAGCATCAAAGTCCTTTCCAATGAGTCAACTCTTCGCATGAGGTGGCCAAAGTACTGGCATTAGTTTGCATTTATTTAAAAATTAAATAAATAGGATGTCAAATTTATGAGAAGAGAGTTGACTGCTTTCTAGAGAATTTCAAAGGAACCTATCATAACAATGCTCAAAATTAAGAACTACTGAACAAAATGATCTGCTAAATTCTTTTAGCCCTAGCATTTTAAATTGCAAGTCTGGTGTTGTTTCTTAATTAGGAACTGCCCATTCGTGATTTACTCATAAAGTTTTGGAGCCCTCCAAATCATTCTCATCCTCTCCACTTGTTAAACAATAAGCAGAATGATAAAAACTATTACAAACTTTCTACATGATTTGTCATTCTCTGAAAATCTTTTCTTTTGCTATAATGAAATATCTGTCATCTCCTAACTCATAATTTCCAAAAGTATAGCAAACATTTCACATAGTGTGATGAATACATACTGAGAGATGTCTGTTATATTCTTGGTTCTATCAGAGACTGATTATAAGGCCTATGATACTTGGAGATACTGTGTTCTTCTGCAGAAAGTAAAAGTTTGAATAATGTCAATTTACTGCAAATGAATGTCTTTATTGGTAATTTGCAATAAAATACCAAAAATATTAAAGCTCAACATCATATTTTTTTAAGTAATATCCAAAGTGCACTAGTCTATGTCAGCATAGAACTATGTTTTTTTTTAGCTATTTCATCTTGATAATTTGTTTGAATTGTGTTTTATAGAAAGATAAACTTTACAAATTATCCTGTTAACTTTTGTACACAGTTTACTGTCTTCAAAGTTCACATATAAATTATTCTAATTTTAATTCTTGATATCAAATTTGACAATCTTGTGTACCTAAAATGCCTTGTTTCATCTAAGCAGTTATTCACATCCTTCATATAGCCGTTGTTGAATGTTTCTTCTCTGTTAGGCTAAATATTAAGCAGGTTCAAGGTGAAGCAGCATGCTTCTTGCTATCTGTGAGCTTGTTGTATATTTGAAAAAGACAGACATTGAAAGTGGAAACTTACAGCAAAATGTGTGAGAAGAGCTACTATAGTTTAGCATGCTCTTGTATACAAACAAGAGCCTGAGGGTGTCAGAGAAGGATTTCAAAGACACCATGAGAGATATGAAGTGTCCATTACCTTGAAGACTGAATAGCAATTAGTGCATCCGGAGATATGAGATAGAAGAAACCTTATTAGAACAGAACACTGATTGTGATGATCAGAGTTGTATTCAATAGACGGCCATGTGGTGAAGGCTGCTGTAAACCACATCAAAAAGTTTGGGCCTTGCAAGGAAGATGCTGCCAAACTGCTTGACCTGCCCCATTTTCCCCATGTGCAGTTATCACACAAAAATTTCTCGCTTTTTGCTTCCCATCACCTTCCTATAAAGTAAACATCATAAGGACAGGTGTTTGTTTTTCTTGCTGCTGTATTCACAATGTAATGGATAGCCTCTGAGACTTAGTAGGTGCCCACTAAATATTTGTTGAACAAATAAAAGACAATGGGGAGAAATTTTTAAGTGTAGGAGCTGTCATGACAGAAGGGATCCTCTCGAACTAATGCTGCCCTTTTCCTTAGTTCTGTCCTTCAGTCTTTGTTCCAATTATGCTGCTACTGACAAAGCCACAAAAAGAGACAATTTTATAGTGATCTGGAAAGGATGCTACAGTTGAACTCTTTTCCTTAGAATGCATAAATGGCTGTTAGGTGATAGAATGGAGATAGTAAGGTGAATTGGAAAAGGAATAGATTTTGGAGTTGGACAGTTACAAAGGCAAATCCCAACTTTCAACATTTACTAGCTTACAAGCCTGAGAAACTTAACCTGGCTCAGCTTCTATTCTAATAAAATGGCACTAATACATATTTTTTAGGGTTCTTGAGAGGATTGGCTCATATAATACACAAAAAGAAATTTAGCCTTAGAAATAACACAGTAAGGACTTCCCTGGTGATCCAGTGGCTAAGAAGCGGCCTTCCAATTCAGGGGATGTGGTTTGACCACTGGTCCCAGAATTAAGATCTCTCAAGCCTCAGGGTAACCAACTAAACCTGTGCATCACAACTACTGAGCTTGAGTGCTCTAGAGCTCACAAGCCACTCTTAGAGAAGCCCATGCATCACAACTAAGGCGTAATGCAGCCAAATAAATAAATAAATAAGAAACGACACACTGAAAGTCTTTGGGAAAGGGATAGATATGTTTTTAACGGTTACAGAAGATGCCTGTATTACTGTTGTTGGATGGATGTCGAAACAATAGACTCATCATGGCAAACTTTGCCATGAACCCCGTGGAAAAAAGAGGCTACTAAATAGAAAAAGACACTTGGCAGGAATATTTTGTATAATACACCACTTTGTATATGGTTAGGTTCATTGAAGCAAAGTTGTTTCCATTTTGATCCAGAATTTTTGCCAGGGATCATATTTGTGTCTGAGATACAAAGAAAATAAAACAGTATCCCTGCTCTTCATGAACTTGCACACTGATGGTGATGCTAGGCATGTAAACAGAACTTGTCCATAGAATCTGTGATATACATAAAGTATAAAAATTGAAGTGCTGTAAGAACACAGGTTCATCTAACTACAGTTTAGTTCAGTTCAGTTGCTCTATCATGTCCAACACTTTGTGACCCCATGGACTGCAGCACACCAGGCTTCCCTGTTTATCACCAGTTCTACTCAAACTCATGTCCATCATGTCGGTGATGCCATCCAATCATCTCATCTTCTGTCGTCCCTTTCTGCTCCTGCCTTCAATCTTTCCAGCATCTGTGTCTTTTCCAATGAATCAGCTCTTCACATCAGGTGGCCAAAATATTGGAGTTTCAGCTTCAGTATCAGTCCTTCCAAGAAACACCCAGGACTGATTTCTTTTAGGGTTGACTGGTTGAATCTCCTTGCAGTCCAAAGGGCTCTCAAGAGTCTTCTCCAACATCACAGTTTAAAAGCATCAATTCTTCTGTGCTCAGCTTTTTTTATAGTCCAATTCTCACATCCATACATGACTAGTGGAAAAACCATAGCTTTGACTAGATGAAAATTTGTTGGCAAAGTAATATCTTTACTTTTAAAAATGCTGTTTAGGTTGGTCATAGATTTTCTTTCAAGGAGCAAGCGTCTTTTATTTCATGGCTGCAGTCACCATCTGCAGTAATTAAAATAAAGTCTGACACTGTTTCCACTGTTTCCCCATCTATTTGCCATGAAGTGATGGGACCAGATGCCATGATCTTCGTTTTCTGAATGTTGAGCTTTAAGCCAACTTTTTCACTCTCCTCTTTCACTTTCATCAAGAGGCTCTTTTGTTCTTCTTCACTTTCTGCCATAAGAGTAGTGTCATCTGCATATCTGAGGTTATTGATATTTCTCCTGGTGATCTTGATTCCAGCTTGTGCTTCTTCCAGCCCAGCGTTTCTCATGATGTACTCTGCATAGAAGTTAAATAAGCAGGGTGTCAGTATACAGCCTTGACATACTCCTTTTCCTATTTGGAACCAGCCTGTTGTTCCATGTCCAGTTCTAACTGTTGCTTCCTGACCTGCATACAGATTTCTCAAAAGGCAGGTCAGATGGTCTGGTATTCCCACTTCTTTCAGAATTTTCCACAGTTTATTGTGATTCACACAGTCAAAGGCTTTGGCATAGTCAATAAAGCAGAAATAGATGTTTTTGGGGAACTCTCTTGCTTCTTAGATGATCCAGTGGATGTTGGCAATTTGATCTCTGGTTCCTCTGCCTTTTTCTATATGCAACTTGAATATCTGGCAGTTCACAGTTCACATATTGTTGAAGCCTCGCTTGGAGAATTTTGAGTATTATTTTGCTAGCATGTGAGTTGAGTGCAATTGTGTGGTAGTAGTGAACATTCTTTGGCATTGCCTTTCTTTGGGATTGAAAGGAAAACTGACCTTCTCCAGTTCTGTGGCCACTGCTGAGGTTTCCAAATTTGCTGGCATATTGCGTGCAGCACTTTCACAGCATCATCTTTTAGGATTTGAAATAGCTCAACTGGAATTCCATCACCTTCACTAGCTTTAGTCATAGTGATGCTTCCTAAGGCCCACTTGTCTTCGCATTCCAGGATGTCTGGCTCTAGGTGAGTGATCACACCATCGTGGTTATCTGGGTCATGAAGATCTTTTTTGTATAGTTCTTCTGTGTATTCTTGCCACCTCTTCTTAATATCTTCTGTTTCTGTTAGGTCCATACCATTTCTGTCCTTTATCAAGCCTATCTTTGCATGAAACGTTCCCTTGGTATCTCTAATTTTCTTAAAAATATCTCTAGTCTTTCCCATTCTGTTGATTTTCTCTATTTCTTTTCATTGATCACTGAAGAAGACTCTTACCTCCTTGCTATTCTTTGGAGCTCTGCATTCAAATGGGTATGTATTTCTTTTTCTCCTTTGGCTTTAGCTTCTCTACTTTTCTCAGCTATTTGTAAGGCCTCACCAGACAACCATTTTTCCTTTTTGCATTTTTTTTCCCCTTGAGGATCGTCTTGATTCCTATCTCCAGTACAATGTCATGAACCTCTGTCCATAGTTCTTCAGGCACTCTATCAGATATAATCCCTTGAATCTCTTTGTCACTTCCACTGTATAATTGTAAGGGATTTGATTTAGATCATCCCTGAATGATCTAGTGGTTTCCCCTACTTTCTTCAATTTAACTCTGAATTAACAGAGAGTACTAGATGGAACTGGGGCTTCCCAGGTGGTGCTAGTGGTAAAGAATTCATCTGCCAATGCAAGAGACATAAGAGATGTAGATTCAACCCTTGGGCTGGGAAGATCCCCTGGAGAAGGGCACAGTATTCTTGCCTGGAGAATCATGAGCAGAGGAGCCTGGTGGGCTATGGTTTACAGGGCTGCAAAGACTTAGACACAACTGAAGCAACTCGGCAGATACACATGCACTCACTAAAGGACCTGAATAATTTAGTTTTAAAAGATAGGGAATTAATTTGTTAGATATAGATAACATTGTTAAACTTTCAGTAGCATACAAAACCTGTCTCTTTACCAGGAGAAGGCTCAGTCCCAAAGTTATTAGAGAAAACATATGCCTTTATTTCTGTAAGTGAATTTGAAAGGAGAATAACATATAGTAGACCACTGGATTTATTGCATTCAGTTCAGTTCAGTCTCAGTTGTGTCTGACTCTCTAGCACGCCATGGACTGAAGCATGCCAGGCTTGCTTGTCTATCTCCAACTCCCAGAACATGCTCAAGCTCATGTTCATTGTGTTAGTGATGCCATCCAACCATCTCATCCTCTGTTGCCCTTTCTCCTTCTGCCTTCAATGTTTCCCAGCATCAGAATCTCTGCTAATGAGTCAGTTCTTTGCATATATTCAATATTATTAAAAAATGATGGAAAATTCTGAAGGAGATGGGAATACCAGACCGCCTGACCTGCCTCTTGAGAAACCTGTATGCAGGTCAGGAAGCAACAGTCAGCTGGATGTGGAACAACAAACTGGTTCCAAATAGGAAAAGGAGTACGTCAAGGCTGTATATTGTCACCCTGCTTATTTAACTTCTATGCAGAGTACATCATGAGAAATGATGGGCTGGAGGAAGCACAAGCTGGAATCAAGATTTCCAGGAGAAATATCAATAACCTCAGATATGCAGATGACCCTACCCTTATGGCAGAAAGTGAAGAAGAACTAAACAGCCTCTTGATGAAAGTGAAAGAGGAGAGTGAAAAAGTTGGCTTAAAGCTCAACATTCAGAAAACTAAGATCATGGCTTCTGGTCCCATTACTTCATGGCAAATAGATGGGGAAACAGTGGAAACAGTGAGAGATTTTATTTTGGGGGGCTCCAAAATCACTGCAGATAGTGATTGCAGCCATGAAATTAAAAGACGCTTACTCCTTGGAAGGAAAATTATGACCAACCTAGACAGAATATTAAAAAGCAGAGACAATACTTTGTCAACAAAGGTCCATCTAGTCAAGGCTATGGTTTTTCCAGTAGTCATGTATGGATGTGAGAGTTTCACTCTAAAAGAAAGCTGAGTGCCAAAGAATTGATGCTTTTGAACTGTGGTGTTGGAGAAGACTCTTGAGAGTCCCTTGGGCTGCAAGGAGATCCAACCAGTCCATCCTAAAGGAGATCAGTCCTGGGTGTTCATTGGAAGGACTGATGTTGAAGCTGAAACTCCAATACTTTGGCCACCTGATGTGAAGAGCTGACTCATTTGAAAAGACCCTGTTGCTGGGAACGATTGAGGGCAGGAGGAGAAGGGGACAACAGAGGATGAGATGGTTGGATGGCATCATCAACTCAATGGATGTGGCTTTGGGTAGACTCCGGCAGTTGGTAATGTATAGGGAGGCCTGGTGTGCTGCAGTTCATGGGGTCGCAAAGAGTCAGACATGACTGAGTGACTGAACTGACTGACTGATGAGAATTAAACAGATATTTCTAAGAGATGCTGAAAAACAATTTAAGGATATTTGCTAAGCAATAATGAAATCATGAAAAGTGGTGTTAAAAAATGCCCTTAAAGACTTCCCTGGTGGTGCAGTGGGTACGAATCGCCTGCCCATACAGAAGACACAGGTTTGATCCCTGGTCTGGGAAGATCCCACATGCTACCGAGCAGTTAAGCCTGTGTGCCACAACTACTGAGTCTGCACTCTAGTGCCTGCAAGCCGTGACTTCTGATTCTGTGTGCTGCAACTACCAAAGCCCACATGCCTAGAGCTTGTACTCCACAACAAGAGAAGCCCCAACAATGAGAAGCCCATGTGCCACAACTAGAGAAAACCCTTGCATAGCAATAAAGACCCGGCACAGGAAAAATTTAAAAAATAATGCTTAATTTTTTTAAAAAAGCTCATGCCAGTGAACTTTGCATCAGTATGTCCATTTAGGAAAATTAATTGTTGGATTCTTAATCTATGCAGATATTATGCAAGCACAAACATGACTAACAGGAAACAGCCCACAGGAATATATAGGAAAAAAAAAAAGAAAAGCAGAAAGAGGTGAAATAAGAACTATTTCTAAAATACTAGCCTTTATTTGGTTCAGTTCAGTTCAGTCACTCAGTCATGTCTGACTCTTTGTGACATGAATCGCAGCACGCCAGGCCTCCCTGTCCATCACCAACTCCCGGAGTCTACCCAAACCCATGTCCATCGACTCAGTGATGTCATCCAGCCATCTCATCCTCTGTCGTCCCCTTCTCCTCCTGCCCTCAATCCTTCCCAGCAGTAGGGTCTTTTCCAATGAGTCAACTCTTCACATGAGGTGGCCAAAGTATTGCAGTTTCAGCTTCAACAACAGTCCTTCCAATGAATACCCAGAACTGATCTCCTTTAGGATGGACTGGTTGGATCTCCTTGCAGTCCAAGGGACTCTCAAGAGTCTTCTCCAACACCACAGTTCAAAAGCATCAGTTCTTCGGCACTCAGCTTTTTTTACCATCCAACTCTCACCGCCATACATGACTACTGGAAAAACCATAGCCTTGACTAGACGGGCCTTTGTTGGCGAAGTAATGTCTCTGCTTTTCAATATGCTGTCTAGGTTGGTGATAATTTTCCTTCCAAGGAGTAAGTGTCTTTTAAGTTTATGGTTGCAATCACCATCTGCCGTGATTTTGGAGCCCCCCCCAAAAATAGTCTGACACTGTTTCCACTCTTTCTCCATCTATTTCCCATGAACTAATGGGACTAGATACCATGATCTTCGTTTTCTGAATGTTGAGCTTTAAGTCAACTTTTTCACTCTCCTCTCTCACTTTCATCAAGAGGCTTTTGAGTTCCCTTTCTGCCATAAGGGTGGTGTCATCTGCATATCTGAGGTCATTGATATTTCTCCCAGCAATCTTGATTTCTTCTTGTGCTTCTTCCAGCCTAGCGTTTCTCATGATGTACTCTGCACAGAAGTTAAATAAGCCAGGTGATGATATACAGCCTTGATGTACTCCTTTTCCTATTTGGAACCAGTCTGTTGTTCCATGCCCAGTTCTAATTATTGTTTCCTGGCTGACATACAGGTTTCTCAAGAGATGGGTCAGATGGTCTGGTATTCCCATCTCTAAGAATTTGCCAAAGTTTATTGTTATCCACATAGTCAAAGGCTTTGGCATAATCAATAAAGCAGAATAAATGTTTTCTTAGAACTCTCTTGCTTTTTCCATGATCCAGCGGATGTTGGCAATTTGATCTCTGGTTCCTCTGCCTTTTCCAAAACCAGCTTGAACATCTGGAAGTTCACGGTTCACATATTGCTGAAGCCTGGCTTGGAGAATTTTGAGCATTGCTTTACTAGTGTGTGAGATGAGTGCAATTGTGTGGTAGTTTGAGCATTCTTTGGCATTGCCTTTCTTTGGGACCAGAATGAAAACTGACCTTTTTCAGTCCTGTGGCCACTGCTGAGTTTTCCAAATTTGCTGGCATATTGAGTGCAGCACTTTCACAACATCATCTTTCAGGATTTGAAATAGCTCAACTGGAATTCCATCACCTCCACTATCTTTGTTTGTAGTGATGTTATATAAGGCCTACTTGACTCCAGAGTCCAGGATGTCTGGCTCCAGGTGAATGATCACATCATCGTGATCATCTGGCTCATGAAGATCTTTTTTGTACAGTTCTTCTGTGTGTTCTGAATTGTGGTGTTGGAGAAGACTCCTGAGAGTCCCTTGGACTGCAAGGAGATCCAACCAGTCCATTCTGAAGGAGATCAGCCCTGGGATCTCTTTGGAGGGAATGATGCTAAAGCTGAAACTCCAGTACTTTGGCCACCTCATGCAAAGAGTTGACTCATTGGAAAAGACTCTGATGCTGGGAGGGATTGGAGGCAGGAGGAGAAGGGGACGACAGAGGATGAGATGGCTGGATGGCATCACTGACTTGATGGACGTGAGTGTGAGTGAACTCCAGGAGTTGGTGATGGACAGGGAGGCCTGGCATACTGCGATTCATGGGGTTGCAAATAGTTGGACATGACTGAGCGACTGAACTGAACTGAACTCTGTGTGTTCTTGCCCCCTCTTCTTAATATCTTTTGTTTCTGTTAGGTCCATACCATTTCTGTCCTTTATTGAGCCCATCTTTGCATGAAATATTTCCTTGGTATCTCTAATTATCTTGAAGAGATCTCTAGTCTTCCCCATTCTATTGTTTTCCTCTATTTCTTTGCATTGGTAGCTGAGGAAGACTTTTTTTTTTTAATCTCTCCTTGCTATTCTTTAGAATTCTGCATTCAGATGGGAATATCTTTTCTTTTCTCCTTTGCTTTTCACTTCTCTTCTTTTCATAGCTATTTGTAAGGCCTCCTCAGATAGCTATTTTGCTTTTTTACATTTCTTTTTCTTGTGGATGGTCCTGATACCTGTCTCCTGTACAGTGTCACGAACCTTCATCCATAGTTCATCAGGCAGTCTGTCTATCAGATCTAGTCACTTAAATATATTTCTCACTTCCACTGTATAGTCATAAGGGATTTGATTTAGGTCATACCTGAATGGTCTAATGGTTTTCTCCACTTTCTTCAATTTCAGTCTGAATTTGGCAATAAGGCATTCATGATCCAAGCCACAGTCAGCCCCGGTCTTGTTTTTGCTGACTCTATAGAGCTTCTCCATTTCTTTATTTGGTAATGTAGTAGTAAAAAAAAATGAATTTCTCAAATTTTAATAAATTGGCTGTTGGCAAATTAATTGATCTTTCGAAGATGTTTGACCCACTATGAGGAAGAGGACTATTAGGTATACGCTGTTTGGTGTGATTAGATAGTTGAGGACTGTGAGGACATTTACTTGCCATGTATCTTCACACTGCACTTTTGAAGTGATTTCCAGCCTGTGTTCTTTCTAACCCACTCCTAGATAAGCTTAGCAAAGGCGCAACCACATGCTGGGATCCTATGACACAGCACAATTCCTGGCACAGAATAGGTGCTCAATAAAAAGTTGCGTAAAAAAGGTTGTAGTGACTATTGAATATAATTACTACAGACTGAAAGTAAATTTGATGTTTTTAATTCAGTTGTTTAGCTACCTTGTGTTGAATGCATTTTTGGTTTACTTTGCCAGAGGGTATTTATTTTGGAACATTTTGTTTAAAATTATTTTCATCTTTGGAGATGCTCCCCACCACTCCTCTTTGTTTTTGCGGGGTACATATTGAAAATGATCTTACTCCTAACTTCCTGTTTAATAATAATAGTAACAGTCATTTATTTTCTGCATCTGTGGATGTTAACATCTGAAAACACCTTTCTGGCAGGGAATGGACTGCACTTTCCAGGACTAGTCAAGTCTCACAAATAGCAAAAAGCATACAATTTGATATGGAAACTAACCAATCCAAGTCCTACCTCCTCTATGGGCCTGCACATACCAGGAGGCTATACTCTTCTGCCTTCATCATCCTAGGTCCAGATTCCAGAGAACTGGAGAGCACCTCTTTAGCCCTGTTGGGGTTCAGGACACACAACCCCAAATTATGGCACATTGGTTACTGAATTTTTTCAAGTTCAAAGAATTTGAGAAAAGAGTGGAAGCAGGAAGATCCTATAAGTCCCTCCCCATTCCACTTTTCTTTCCTGAAATAGGCCAAAAGACCCTCATGTGAAAGGTGTGCCCTGTGGACCTGGAGGAAAGAAGCAGATTTTTCTCTGAAGGCCAAAGAATGCCAAAAAGAACCTAAACAACTCACCGTGCGGTTTCCTCCAGTTTCCTACAATTACCTCATACTCTTTTTAACTCCTTGTATTTCTCCCCCCTGCCCTTCTTCATCCAGCCTAGAATTTAACCACACAGGTTGAACTGTTTTCTTCGGTCTTCATATTTTTGATAAAGGTACTGCGGCTGCTGCTAAGTCGCTTCAGTCATGTCCGACTTTGTGCTACCCCATAGATGGCAGCCCACCAGGCTCCCCCATCCCTGGGATTCTCCAGGCAAGAACACTGGAGTGGGTTGCCATATCCTTCTCCAATGCATGAAAGTGACAAGTGAAAGTGAAGTCACTTAGTCGTACCTGACTCTTAGCGGCCCCATGGACTGCAGCCTACCAGGCTCCTCCATCCATGGGACTTGCCAGGCAAGAGTACTGGAGAGGGTTGCCATTGCCTTCTCCGGATGAAGGCACTGGTGCACCATAAAACATATTAATAGATTTGTATGCTTTTCTCCTGCTAATCCACCTTTGTCAGTTTAATTTTTAGACCCAAGGACTCCAAGCTGGAGGAGCACATAGCAACCCACTCCAGCATTCTTCTCTGGAGAATCCCCATGGACAGAGGAGCCTGGTGGGCTACAGTCCATAGGATTACAAAGACTCAGACACGACTGAGCCACTAAGCACGCTCACGCACATGCGCACGTGCACACACACACGCATGTAAGGACAGTAAGAGGATCAAATAGAATGTTTTCCTCCATGCAGCCCAAAGCCTGCTAAAGTTATTAAAATGAGCCAGTATCTGTTTACCCTGGAATGAGTTCTCTCCTACTCCTGCATCTGTGTTTTGTTCAATGGCTGGTATTCCTCACATGGTCCTCTGCATACCCACTCAATCACCTTTATAAATGAAGACTCACAGAACAAATGGGGAAGCAGAAATACGTTTTCCCTTTGTAGTGTTTTGTTCGTCTGTGTAAGTTCGTAAGTCTACCTATCAGAGTAAATGAACAATATGCCCATTTAAAAGTGTTCTTTGTAGACTAACTCTGAAAGGATCATCTCTCATGGAGAAGTCATTTTTGGAAAGACTTTGAATTACTATACTTGGTGAAGGGAAGTTTCCTTTGAATTTGACAAGCAGTGCAATCTCAACCCTGGGTACAGGACTGATATTTCAGGACTCAGCAGTTTGCCCACCAGTGTCCCCAGCTTAGAGGACTAAGACTCACATGATCTGTTTCATAAGCAAAGCTTCTGGGATTGTGTCAACACAGTCATCCTGCACAAGATACTGACATCTTGATGACACTGAAATCTCATATAGTGTGTTTAAACTTTGGAAAGTGAAAATCTATTGATAAAACCCATCAATAAAATTGAGAACTGGATTCTTATCTTTTCTCCTCTGCTTGCAGTCAAAGGGTGAGGGAAGGAAGGAGGTGGGAGAGAAGAAAATAAAAGGAGAGAAGAGGTAAGGAAAAAAAACTAGAATGCTTTCTCTGATTCTACTGAGGACTGTAATTTGCACTGGATTAAAAGAAACATCTGATGCAGACACAATCAGCCTTCAATTCCCTGTAAAAGCCTAGAGTAGTTGTACTTGAATGCCCTACTTGGGCTCACCTGAATAAATGTCTCCTTCTTCCCTTGCCGCAGACTTCTTTTAAGAGGCAAAAGTGATGAAGGCACAAAGTGGTGGCACTGTTTGGGATGCACCAAATTCACAAGGGGCTGTATACTTGGAGGTTGTGGTACAAAGTCATTAAGATCTTAAAAGTACTCCAAAGAGACAGAGATGGACGACAAACACATGGAAAGATGCTCATCATCACTAATTGTTCAGTTCAGTTTAGTTTGAGATGCTTCAGAGGGCCCTCAAATTAGGCTGATTTTGTATGTTAAATTGCATAGAAAACATTGTCAAATGAGTAATGATAAACTTCTTAGTTATTCATTCATTACATGAATGAATATTATTAATACAAATATTCCAGAAATTATATGAAATTCCAAAAATCTGAAATGGCCTGGTATGTTGTCAGTCATAATTCTAGTTATTATCTTAAAATGTCGTCTGTCACAGAAGTAGCCAAATTTTCTTAACAATTGCATTGTAATTAAATCTTTAACCATGCTTTTAAGTCTTTTGTCATTTCAGTTCAGTTCAGTCAGTCAGCCGTGTCCGACTCTTTGCAACCCCATGAATCGCAGCACTCCAGGCCTCCCTGTCCATCACCAACACCCAGAGTTCACTCAGACTCACGTCCATCGAGTCAGTGATGCCATCCAGCCATCTCATCCTCTGTCGTCCCCTTCTCCTCCTGCCCCCAATCCCTCCCAGCATCAGAGTCTTTTCCAGTGAGTCAATTCTTCGCATGAGTTGCCCAAAGTACTGGAGTTTCAGCTTAGGCGTCATTGCTTCCAAAGAAATCCCAGGACTGATCTCCTTCAGAATGGACTGGTTGGATCTCCCTGTAGTCCAAGGGACTGTCAAGAGTCTTCTCCAACACCACAGTTCAAAAGCATCAATTCTTCGGCGCTCAGCTTTCTTCACAGTCCAACTCTCACATCCATACATGACTACTGGAAAGACCATAGCCTTGACTAGATGGACCTTTGTTGGCAAAGTAATGTCTCTGCTTTTTGATATGCTATCTAGGTTGGATGCTGGGGTACTGGCTCAGCAGGATCCAGGGATACCCTAAGGATGGACGGCATTGGCGAGAAAGAGAGAGACAGAGAGACCAAGCTCGGGTATGAAGCAGGGTCTGCTACTTTATTTTTTCAGGGCGTTTTTATACCCTGAATTTGCACGTTAAGGATGACTAAGCAAAAGTTAGTTTAACATTACATCAGTTTGTCCTTTATGACACCCAGGATGTTATCTGTATTCTTTTTTGTTTATGAAAGTCTTTTCCATAGTAGATTTTTGTGCATTGTCTTCTGGCCTTGGGGCCTATCGACATTTTATGACTTTTTCCTACAGGCTAGATGAATGTAAAACCTGTTTTCTGTAATCTATTCTTTGCCTTGAGCTTAACAGAAAAGTTGCAGTCTCATAGGGTAAAGGCACAGCAGGTTGCAAAATAGTAGAAATGTAACATAATGGTCAGTTCTTTTGCAGAAGTCATCAGCTAAATTATTCAATTGTCTTATTGTTTTCACACTAGGGCTAAACTCTTATTTTTCAAATCCCTAACTATATTAACACTGAAACCATACTCACAGAAAACTAGTCAATCTAATCACACTAGGACAACAGCCTTGTCTAACTCAATGAAACCAAGCCATGCCTGCAGGGCAACCCAAGACGGGTGGGTCATGGTGGAGAGGTCTGACAGAATGTGGTCCACTGGAGAAGGGAATGGCAAGCCACTTCAGTATTCTTGCCTTGAGAACCCCATGAACAGCATGAAAAGGCAAAATGACAGGATACTGAAAGAGGAACTCCCCAGGTCAGTAGGTGCCCAGTATGCTACTGGAGATCAGTGGAGAAATAACTCCAGAAAGGATGAAGGGATGGAGCCAAAGCAAAAACAATACCCAGTTGTGGACGCGACTGGTGATAGAAGCAAGGTCTGATGCTATAAAGAGCAATATTGCATTGAAACCTGGAATGTCAGGTCCATGAATCAAGGCAAATTGGAAGCGGTCAAACAAGAGATGGCAACAGTGACGTCGACCTTCTAGGAATCAGTGAACTAAAATGGACTGGAATGGGTGAATTTAACTCAGATGGCCATTGTATCTACTACTGTGGGCAGGAATCCCTCAGAAGAAATGGAGTGCCCATCATGGTCAACAAAAGAGTCCGAAATGCAGTACTTGGATACAATCTCAAAAACGACAGAATGATCTCTGTTCATCTCCAAGGCAAACCATTCAATATCACAGTAATCCAAGTCTATGCCCCAACCAGTAACACTGAAGAAACTGAAGTTGAACGGTTTTATAAAGATCTACAAGACCTTTTAGAACTAACACCCAAAAAAGATATATTTTTCATTATAGGGGATTGGAATGCAAAAGTAGGAAGTCAAGAAACAGCTGGAGTAACAGGCAAATTTGGCCTTGGAATGCGGAATGAAGCAGGGCAAAGACTAATAGACTTTTGCCAAGAAAATGCACTGGTCATAGCAAACACCATCTTCCAACAACACAAGAGAAAACTCTACACATGGACATCACCAGATGGTCAACACCAAAATCAGATTGATTATATTCTTTGCAGCCAAAGATGGAGAAGCTCTATACAGTCAACAAAAACAAGACCAAGAGCTGACTGTGGCTCAGATAATGAACTCCTTATTACCAAATTCAGACTTAAATTGAAGAAAGTAGGGAAAACCACTAGACCATTCAGATATGACCTAAATCAAATCCCTTATGATTATACAATGGAAGTGAAAAATAGATTTAAGGGCCTAGATCTGGTAGATAGAGTGCCTGATGAACTACGGAATGAGGTTCGTGACATTGTACAGGAGACAGGGATCAAGACTATCCCCATGGAAAAGAAATGCAAAAAAGCAAAATAGCTGTCTGGGTAGGCCTTACAAATAGCTGTGAAAAGAAGAGAGGCAAAAAAGACAAGGAGAAAAGGAAAGATATAAGCATCTGAATGCAGAGTTCCAAAGAATAGCAAGAAGAGATAAGAAAGCCTTCTTCTTCAGCGATCTATGCAAAGAAATAGAGGAAAAGAACAGAATGGGAAAGACTGGAGATCTCTTCAAGAAAATTAGAGATACCAAGGGAATATTTCATGCAAAGATGGGCTCGATAAAAGACAGAAATGGTCTGGACCTAACAGAAGGAGAAGATATTAAGAAGAGGTGGCATTAATACACAGAAGAACAGTACAAGAAAGATCTTCATGACCCAGATAATCATGATGACATGATCACTAATCTAGAGCCAGACATCTTGGAATGTGAAGTCAAGTGGGCCTTAGAAAGCATCACTATGAACAAAGCTAGTGGAGGTGATGGAATTCCAGTGGAGCTATTTCAAATCCTGAATGATGATGCTGTGAAAGTGCTGCACGCAATATGCCAGCAAATTTGGAAAACTCAGCAGTGGCCACAGGACTCAAAAAGGTCAGTTTTCATTCCAATCCCAAAGAAAGGCAATGCCAAAGAATGCTCAAACTACCACACAATTGCACTCATCTCACATGCTAGTAAAGTAATGCTCAAAATTCTTCAAGCCAGGCTTCAGCAATACGTGAACTGTGAACTCCCTGATGTTCAAGCTGGTTTTAGAAAAGGCAGAGGAACCAGAGATCAAATTGCCAACATCTGCTGGATCATGGAAAAAGCAAGAGAGTCCCAGAAAAACATCTATTTCTGCTTTATTGACTATGCCAAAGCCTTTGACTGTGTGGATGACAATAAACTATCAAAAATTCTTCAAGAGATGCGAATACCAGACTACCTAACCTGCTTCTTGAGGAATCTGTAGGTAGGTCAGGAAGCAACAGTTAGAACTGGACATGGAACAACAGACTGGTTCCAAATAGGAAAAGGAGTACGTCAAGGCTGTCAGTGTCACCTTGCTTATTTAACTTCTATGCAGAGTACATCATGAGAAACGCTGGACTGAAGACACACAAGCGAGAATCAAGATTTCCAGGAGAAATATCAATAACCTCAGATATGCAGATGACACCACCCTTATGGCCGAAAGTGAACAGGAACTAAAAAGCCTCTTGATGAGAGTGAAATAGGAGAGTGAAAAAGTTGGCTTAAAGCTCAACATTCAGAAAATGGAGATCATGGCATCCGGTCCCATCACTTCATGGGAAATAGATGGGGAATCCGTGGAAACAGTGTCAGACTTTATCTTTTTGGGCTCCAGAATCACTGCAGATGGTGACTGCAACCATGAAATTAAAAAACGCTTAGTCCTTGAAAGAAAAGTTATGACCAACCTAGATAGCATATTCAAAAGCAGAGACATTACTTTGCTGACCAAGGTCCATCTAGTCAAGGCTATGATTTTTCCCGTGGTCATGTATGGATGTGAGAGTTGGACTGTGAAGAAGGCAGAGTGCCGAAGAATTGATGCTTTTGAACTGTGGTGTTGGAGAAGACTCTTGAGAGTCCCTTGGACTGCAGGGAGATCCAACCAGTCCATTCTAAAGGAGATTAACCCTGGGATTTCTTTGGAAGGAATGATGCTAAAGCTGAAACTCCAGTACTTTGGCTACCTCAGGAGAAGAGTTGACTCATTGGAAAAGACTTTGATGCTGGGAGGGATTGGGGGCAGGAGGAGAAGGGGACTACTGAGGATGAGATGGCTGTATGGCATCACGGACTCAATGGACTTGAGTCTGACGGAACTCTGGGAGATGGTGATGAACAGGGAGGCCTGGTGTGCTGCGATTCATGGTGTTGCAAAGAGTCGGACACAACTGAGCGACTGAACTGACCTGAACTATATTAACAATAGTTTTATTGTACACCCTTAGCATATTAAGAGCAAAAACACAGCAAGCAAACATTGATCCAGTAACAACTTCATAGAATAATATTTTTTATGTTTTCTAATAGGGCTTCCTCGCCCCCTGAAGGGCTCTGTGCCTATTAGGGCCTTTTGTGTGTTCAGGTTCTTTATGCTGTTTATGATTAAGTTGTTGTGAACAGTCATGTGCATTAGTACCAAGGGCATAAACACATTTGTCAAGCAAACTAAAATGCTAGCAAAAGGGGTTTAGATTGAAATACTCTTTTCATCCCAGATAATCTTATAGGATGCCACTGTCCGGGGGATATATTGATTAAAGTTTTAAGTTGATTTTTTTTGGAAAGAGATTGGGGAAGGCCTTCTGCCTGTGTCACAGAAATTAGGGAGCAGTCTAGTATAGCAAGCATCAGAAAGATAGATATCATCTTTAAGGTGAGTGCCAGGGCAGCTTTTCGAAATCCCTGGAGTCCTGATCTGCCTTGCTTGTCAGGTCTTCTCCTCATGACCTTGTCATGGGTGGGATCTCGTGTGCTGGCTCCTGGCAGTTGGTCATAACTTTTCTTCCAAGGAGTAAGTGTCTTTTAATTTCATGGCTGCAGTCACCATCTGCAGTGATTTTGGAGCCCCCCAAAATAAAGTCTGACACCTTTTCCACTGTTTCCCCATCCATTTCCCATGAAGTGATGGGACCAGATGCCATGGATGGAGCCAAAGCAAAAATAATACACAGTTGTGGATGTGACTGGTGATAGAAGCAAGGTCCAATGCTGTAAAGAGTAATATTTCATAGGAAGCTGGAATGTCAGGTCCACTAATTGTTAGAGAAATGCAAATCAAAACTACAATTAAGTACCACTTTACATCTGTAGGAATGGCATTATCAAAAAATCTACAAACAATAAATGCTGAAGAGGATGTGGAGAAGAGGGAGCCCTTCTACACTGGTGATGGAAATGTAAATTAGCACAATCTCCATACTGGGGAATAGTATGGAAGTTCTCAAAAAAACTAAAAATAGAACTCCTGTAAAACCCAGAAATCCTACTCCTGGGCATATACCTGGAGAAAACCATAATTCAGAAAGATGCATGCACTGTAATGTTCATTGCAGCACTATTTACAATAGCCAGGCCATGGAAGCAACTTAAATGTCCATCAACAGAGGAAAGGATAAAGAATATTGGTCCACATGGGGACTTCCTGGGTCGTCCAGTGGTTAAGAATCTGCCTGGCAATGCAGGGGAACTAAGATCCCACACAGGCCTCAACTAAGACCCTGTATGCCTAAACTAAGATTTATAGTCAAATAAAATATTTTTTAAAAATGAATTTTAAAAAAGTTACCTATACACAATGGAACATTATTCAGTCATAGAAAGAGTGCCATTTCCAGAGGCATGGATAGACCTAGAGACAGAGTGAAGTCAGACAGAGAAAAACAAATATTGTATAATATCACTTACAAACGTGGAACCTGGTGTCTAGAAAACTGGTACAGATGAACTTGTTTGCAAGTCAGAAATAGAGACACAATTATGAATGCCAAGGGGGGAAGAGGATGAATTGGGAGACTGGGATAACTAATAAGAACTGGGAGATTGGGATTGATATGTATACAGTACTATGTATAAAATAGATAACTAGTAAGAATCTGCTATATAGAACAAGGCACTCTACTCAGTGGTGATCTAAATGGGAAGGAAATCTACAAAAGAGAGGATACATGTAGCTGGTTCACTTTGCTGCACAGCAGAAACTAACACAAAGTTGCAAAACAACTATATTCCAATAAAAATTTTAAAAGTCAACTCTTTGAGGCATTATACTTCCTGTGAGGAAAAAGTTTTACTACAGAACTTGTCTCTTTATGTCTAAACTTTGTTTAATATTTGAGTTGAGATGGAGCAATCAAGATGATTCAGTCTTATTTTACATTTTTAATCTCCAATGATTTTTTTTTTTAATTTGAACTTTTTATTGCATATTGGGATATAGCCAATTAACAATACTGGGATAGTTTCAGGTGAGCAGAGAAGAAACTCAGCCATACATACTTCAAACTTCCCTCCCATCCAGGCTGCCATATAACATTGAGCAGAATTCCATTGAGCAGAATTCCTATATAGTAGGACTTTGTTGTTCATCCGTTTTAAATATTAAGCTTCAATATTTAAATGGAAACCCAGAAACACATATAGTCTTTTATATTATGTTGGTTTAAAAACTTTTTTATTCTTTTAAAGTTGGAGCTTAACACCTAGGTGGCTATTTGTGATTGGTTGTCCTTAGTGTCTTGATTGTATAACACTGAGGCACTTACAGGCTTAGATTTTTGGTTTGCTTATGTATGCTAAGAACCACCTTACTTTAATGGCCTCTTTGTTTAGTTAATTAAACAACATATTTAACACAAATAAGGCTATAGTCCATAGTTGTCTATATCTACATCTCCCACATGACTATATATTTTAGGTGTCTGTCCACATTAGGACATTTCATAGTGACCATGCTATATTCCACTATATCACATGAAAAATTTTTTGAAAGTTCTCATTGACGGACATTCCACGTTCTGGAGAATTCCGCCCCCACCCCCGGTATCAAAAATGCAGATTTGATAGATCTGTATTTAGAACAAATTTGTATTTGTATTTAGATAATACATGTTCTTGTCAGGATGAAATGGAAGGGCTAGTGCAAAGGATGTGTACATTTTAACTTAGAGAGTTATTGCCAAATTTTCTTCTGAAAGTTTGTTCCTATTAAGGGTCTCACCAATAGTGAATGGGAATTTTCCTTACCAGCACTGGCGACTACCAAATTCTGTATTGTTATCCATAAGTAAAAATGGCATCCCAGTTTAAAGTACACATTTTTTTCATACTTTGTTAAGGGTATTCTGTTTTTCTTGCCACAATTTTTTTTTTTTTTCATAAGAGTAAAGCTTGTTTTGTTTCTCATACTGCTCAAAGTCTATTTTTAGGAGATGTTGCCATTTCTGAAAAGTAAGGTATACCTTTTTCAGATATCAACAGATTACAATATGGAACAGGAAATCAAAGGCCAGGTTTAAAAAGAACATTTTATTTCCTCTGTCTATTACTTCTCATGTGGCGTCAGTTTTGATTTTCATTGCTGTATTTTTAAACCACATCATTCACTGCTGGTGGTGGTGGCTTAGTTGCTAAGTCATGCCATTCACTTCTGACCCCATGGACTGTAGCCTGCCAGGCTCCTCTGTCCATAGGACTCCCCAGGCAAGAGTACTGGAGTGGGTTGCCTTTTCCTCCTCCAGGGGATCTTCCTGACCCAGGAACTGAACCCCGAGTCTCCTGAATTGCAAGCAGTTTCCTGCATTGCAGGTGGATTCTTCACTGTTGAGCCACCAGGGAAGCCCACATCAGTCACTCTGCATGTGTGTGTGTGTGTGTGTGTGTGTGTGTGTGTGTGCACGTGCGCACACGCGCACGTGATTAGTTGCTTGGTAGTGTCTGACTCTTTGTGACTCTATGGACTGTAGCTTGCCAGACTGCTATGTACATGGGATTCTCTAGGCAAGAATACTGGACAGAGTTTCCATTCCCTTCTCCAAGGGATCGTCCTGACCCAGGGATCAAACTTAAGTATCCTGTATTGCACGCAGAGTCTTTACCATCTGAGTCATCAGGGATATCAGTCACTAGGAGCTACTAATCTGTCTAATGAATCTCTTTGCATTCATGTAGCCATAAAACCTAATAAAATTGGCAAATGATTATTTTATAAGATATCTTTTAAAGAAAATTCTGGTAGTTTTTCATGAGAAACCCAATCTTTGGCTGAAGGAAATCGGGAAAGAACAAACTAAATCCCAGTTTAGTCATCTGCAAGTTGTTGACCTTGGGCTAGATAGTTACATTCTGAGTCTATTCCCTCAACCTGGAGGGCCAGTTGTTGAGACGATTAGAGAAAACATACAGGAATCAGCAGAGTGTTTGTCATAAAAATGGTAGGCACTCGATAGTGATCATCATTTATCTGAAGCCTTGATACACTTTCTGGAGTATTCCCTCTGAGAGGTGAGTTTAAATTTGAAATTAAACTGATCATAAAATTTCCAGTTTGAGGAACAGGATAACTAAAATATATGCAGAGTTGTTCTTTATTTAAAAGACCTAAATATGTTTGACTATCCCGCCCCTCTACGTTGTCACAGAGCACCTGATTTGAGCTCCCTGTGCCATGCAGCAAATTTCCACTGATCATCTATTTCACATATGGTAACTCATATGTTACTCTCTGAACTTGTCCCACCCTCTCCTTCCACCACTGCGTCCACAAGTCTACTGTCTATGTCTGCGTCTCCACTGCTGCCCTGCAAATAGACTCATCAGTGCCATCCTTTTAGGTTCCATATAGATGTGCTTATGTATGATATTTGCTTTTCTCTTCCTGACTTACTTCACTATATATAACACGTTCTAGGTTCATCCACCTCATTAGGACTGACTCAAATGTGTTCATTTTATGAGTGAATATATATGTACCACAATCTGCTTATCCATTCATCTGTTGTACACTATTTACAATAGTGGGAAAACTGGACAGCTACGTATAAAAGGATGAAACTAGAACACTTCCTAATATCATACACAAAAATAAACTCAAAATAGATTAAAGACTTAAATGTAAGGCCAGAAACTATAAAGCTCTTAGAAGAAAACATGGGTAGTACACTCTTTGACATACATCACAGCAAGATCCTCTTTGACCCACCAACTAGAGTAACAGAAATAAAAACAGAAATAAACAAATGGGACTTAATTAAACTTAAAACTTTTGCACAGCAAAGGAAACAATAAACCAGATTAAAAGACAACCTACAGAATGGGATAAAATGCAAATGAAACAACTGACAAAGGATTAATCTCCAGACTATATAAGCCACTCATATAACTCAACACCAGGAAAATAAATAGCCCAATCAAAAAAAAAAAAAAAAAGTCAGAAGACCTAAATAGACATTTCTCCAAAGAAGACCTACAGTTGGCTAATGAACACATGAAAAGATGCTCAACATTACTCACTGTTAGAGAAATGCAAATCAAAACTACAATGAGGTATCACCTCACAATGAGGATGGCCATCATGAAAAAATCTACGAACAATAAATGCTGGAAAGGGTGTGGAAAAAAGGGAACCCTCCTGCACTGTTGGTGAAAATGTAAACTGGCACAGCCACTATGGCGAACAGTATGAAGATTTCTTAAACAACTGGGAATAGAACTACCGTAAGACCCAGCAGTCCCACTACTGGGCATATATCCTGAGGAAAGCATAACTGAAAAAGATGCATGTACTCTTAATGTTCATGACAACTTCTATTTGATTATTTTTTCTTCCAGGTGAGGAAACTGAGCTTTAAAATAGGTCCCATAGGTGGCAGAGCTGAAATGAAAATGTGAGTGGCTTTGACTGTAAGCCTGTGCTCTGCACCATCACACAACGATGCTCTCCCATAAAGTTATAAGCAGTAACATCACAGCACATCGAACTTAAAACTGCTTCCAATTCCTTCTTTCTACTCCACAGCAGTACCTGACCATGGATGTCTGCCAACTGCTGAGACTTCTCTGACCCTAGGGCACAGGTGATCAGGAGACACTTAATTTTTTATATATACTTTCAAAGTGCAGCTTGTGCAGACTAAAGAAAATGACATTCAAAGGAAGAAAGCTTAAGAAAAGCTACTAGAATTTTGCATCACCTTGACCTGTCCCTGGCCTCATTCACAACAAAATGAAAAACTTCACATTTTCAGCAGCAGGGAGCAGTAGAAGAGCAGGGTCAACCCCCTGGGCTTCTTCAGCAATAAATCTCTGTATCCTTGAAGCTTTTGGTTCCAGCAAGCAGAAATACCTAGTCACATGCTAACCATTTATGTCACTAGAAGAATCAGTTAGCTTTTCTTTCAGACAGAAAATGTGGGTTAAGATGATAAAATACACAAATACTATTGCTGGTTTCAGATTGTTTTGTAGGTTCTATGTCTTTGAAGGTTGACTTAAAAATTTTTTTTCTTCACTGATAAAACTGATTTAAAACTGATTTTTTTTTCTCTGCAAGTTAAAAAAAGTTAATTTTGTGGGTATTTTTTTTCAGGAAGGAAAACAATGGGTAGGAAATTGAGTGATCATTGTTTCCTTGTGAGTGATTATTTTATGTATTCTTAGTGAGCTGAATAAAATTTTTAAATGTAGACTCTAATATACTAGTTGTAATAGTGTGTCTGTGTGTGTGTGTGAGAAAGAGAGAAGAGACAGAAGAAGTGGTATTTGGTGGGAGGTGGAAGTTGAGGCTAGAAAGGTAGAATGGAGTTAGATATGACGGATCTTCTGGGTTCTGTTAATGAACTCATAATCCATTCTTTAGGCAGGATTGAGATGGTCAGCTTTGTATTTTAACTCTGAAGAGTCTTGGAGCCTGGAGGCAGAAATACTGGTGACAAGGCTCTATTATCTACAGCAGAAACGATGACAGCTTGAACAAAGGAAGTGTTAATATTAGGGATAAAGAGAAGAGACTAGAACTAGAAATCAATAATTGATTGCTTGGAGGTGGGAAGGTAATGGGAAAGCAAGGAACTTAATGTGACTCTAGGTTTTTCCCACTGTCATCCACTCCCGAGAAAGGGGCACAGGTGGAGAGGAGACTTGTGGGTCTACTTTGAGTATGCTGTATCTGAGGTGCGTATGCAGTACCCAGACAGGTGTTTTTGGGTTTTTTTGGTTTGTTTCTTTTTATTGAAGTGTAATTGATTTACAATGTCTTGTTAGTTTCAGATGTATAGAACAATATTTCAGTTATATATAGAGAGAGATATTACATCTATAAATACATATATATATACATACATCTAATATTTTTCAGATTCTATTCCTTTAGAGATTGTTATAAAATACAGAGTATAGTAGCTTGCACTTCACAGTAGATCCTTGTTGGTTATCTGTTTTACATATAAGGGTTGTTGGTTTTTTTTTTCCCCCAGGCCACGTGATTTTGGAGCTCATGGGAAAGAGCAGAGCAACTGTCATCAACAACAGATAACAATAATAGTCAGACACGGTGTGCCTAACACTTTGAGAAGATGGTCTCTGGAGCCAGGCCGCCCTGGCAGGGCACTGGTAAAGAATTCACCTGCCAATGCAGGAGATGTGGGTTTGATCCCTGGGTTGGAAAGATCCCCTGGAGGAGAAAATGGCAACCTGCTCCTGTATCCTTGCCTGGAAAATCCCGTGGACATAGGTGCAGGCTGCAGTCCACGGGGTAGCAAAGAACCAGACTGTGAGTGAGCACGCACGTACCCCTTAAGTACAACAGACTGGATGACTTAAATCATAGAAACTTATTTTCTTACAGTTCTGAAGGCTAGATAGCCAAGAAACTAATTTTTCTTTCTTTTTTTTTTTTTTTTAAATTCTGAAGGCCATAGGAAAGGATCTGTTTCATGCCTCTCTTTTTGGTTTGTAGATGGCTGGTCTTCTCTCTGTGCCTCCCATCTGCCCCATCGATGTCCAAATTTTCTCTTGTAATGGTGTCAGTCTCAGTGGATTAGTGCCTACCCTGATGACCGCGTGCATGCGTGTGTGTGTGTGCGTGCTCAGTAGCTTCAGTCCATTTCCACTCTTTGCAACCCTATGGACTGAAGCCCGCCAGGCTCCTCTGTCTATGGGCATTCTCCAGGCAAAAGTGCTAGAGTGGGTTGCTGTGCCCTACTCCAGGGCATCTTCCTGATGCAGAGACCGAACCTGGGTCTCCTGTGTTGCACGCAGATTCTTTGCCGCTGAGCCACTGGGGAAGCTTCCTAATGACATCATTGTACCTTAATTCCCCCTGTAAAGATCTTGTCTCCAAATAAGGTCACATTCTGAGGTCTGAGTGTGGGGCTTCAACATATGAATTTTGAGGAGAGGTAATTCAGTCCATAACAATATCAGTACCCTAATGATGTTTAGCTTAATGGTTAAAGGCTTTGACTTTGTTGGAAATAAGTATAGAAATAAGTACAAGCAAAGAAACCCCACCATTTTGTGATATCAACCAAAGGAAATATATATATATTTAATATCCTCCCAATCAGATCTTCCTTCTCCAATTCTTAGGATACTTAATAAGCTTTCCTCCTTCTCTTGATAAAAAATAAAGATTTGCACTCAGTTTTAAAGTTAAAATACATAGGTACCGTGTTTATTCAGCAAACTCTATCTCCTATGGTCAACGTTACTTGGGGAACTGGAAAACCATGACTACCAATCACTGGTGTCACTGGGTGTTAAACCCAGTCCCTTTCTTAGGTTCTGCAGGGAAGAGGCAGCTTAGAAAAATGGCTCTGACTTCAAGATACTTAGAATTTCACGCTATTGTTCTTTTAACCTTTTTGACATTGTGGAGGCTTTGGGAATCTGGTGAAAACTAGAGCTTCTCTTCTCAGAGGTAATTACATAAGTGTATTAGCAAAATTATCTACACCACTTATTTTGTTGTAGCCACGCATTCCGGGAAACAAACTCACTCAGAAGGACAATGCAGATAGCAGAGTGCAGTTTTTTACACTGGCTGGCCCAAGGAAGAGTCTCCTCATAGCCAAAGTCCCCAACCAGTCTTTATGAAAACCTTCAGTTCAGTTCAGTTCAGTTCAGTCACTCAGTCGTGTCCGACTCTTTGATACCCTATGAATCGCAGCACTCCAGGCCTCCCTGTCCATCACCGACTCCAGAAGTTCACTCAGACTCATATCCATTGAGTCAGTGATGCCATCCAGCCATCTCATCCTCTGTTGTCCCCTTCTCCTCTTGCCTGCAATCCCTCCCAGCATCAGAGTCTTTTCCAGTGAGTCAACTCTTCAGCTATGAGGTGGCCAAAGTACTGGAGTTTCAGCTTTATCATCATTCCTTCCAAAGAAATCCCAGGGCTGATCTCCTTTAGAATGGACCGGTTGGATCTCCTTGCAGTCCAAGGAACTCTGAAGAGTCTTCTTCAACACCACGGTTCAAAAGCATCAATTCTTCAGCGTTCAGCTTTTTTCACAGTCCAACTCTTACATCCATACATGACCACTGGAAAAACCATAGCCTTGACTAGACGGAACTTGGTTGGCAAAGTAATGTCTCTCCTTTTCGATATGCTATCTAGGTTGGTCATAACTGTCCTTCCAAGGAGTAAGCATCTTTTAATTTCATGGCTGCAGCCACCATCTGCAGTGATTTTGGAGCCCCCGAAAATAAAGTCTGACACTGTTTCCCCATCTATTTCCCATGAAGTGATGGGACCGAATGCCATGATCTTCGTTTTCTGAATGTTGAGCTTTAAGCCAACTTTTTCACTCTTCTCTTTCACTTTCATCAAGAGGCTTTTGAGTTACCTTCACTTTCTGCCATAAGGGTGGTGTCATCTGCATATCTGAGGTTATTGATATTTCTGCCGGCAATCTTGATTCCAGCCTGTGCTTCTTCCAGCCCAGCGTTTCTCATGATGTGCTCTGCATAGAAGTTAAATAAGCAGGATGACAATATACAGCCTTGACGTACTCCTTTTCCTATTTGGAAGCAGTCTGTTGTTCCATGTCCAGTTCTAACTGTTGCTTCCTGACTGTATAAGCTTCCTTGAAACTAGTCTTAACAAAGGAAAAGAAAGATACAATCAAAGTCAACCTGTGATTCATATGCCTTAAACCTAGGTAGTTAACAGTGGATAATTATTAATAGGCTTGTGGTCATTTCCCAATAAGCATAATAGAATGTATGATTCTATTCGGTCACACAGATAATTAGGGTATTCTTTTAGGTGATGGAGAGCCCTGGGGCTCTTCCTTCCAGGGGGCCTGGTTTTCCAGTTGGTATGGCATTTCCATAGATACTGGGCATATAGCTCAAAGTCCACAGTCCAGCCCAAGATGGAGTCCTGCTTTCAAGATAGAACCTGTTCTGTTTCCTTCTTCAATTTCATTTCATTGGATCAAAAAGAATTGTACTTTTTTCATCATTTCTTTTTTCTTGCAAAATGAATTTCAGGCAATATTAAGTTTTAAAAATAAGAAGAAGAAAAAAATCAACAGTACACAAAGAAAAGTAAAACATAACTTTGGGGGAGTTCACTGGTGGCCTAGTGGTTAGGATTTGACACTTTCACTGCTGTGGCCTGGGTCCAATCCCTGATCGGAGAACTGAGATCCTGCAAGCTGCAAACTCCACCCCCCTCCAAAAAAAATTACAAGCACAAAGGAAAAAATAATAAAACAAAAATCATTCAAAAAAATGACATAAATAAATGTTGGTTTTGCTAAAAAAAAATTTTTTTTTTTCAATGAGAAAGCATCTCTCCCTTGATTTGAATGAGAAGCTAAAATTACTGAGTGGTCTTTAGCCTGGCAGCAAGCGCACTTTCTATAGACTTTCTGTTTTGATAGTAACACACTAGAAACCTGGACTCACAACAGTATGTTGCAAACACAATTGGTTTACATTCCCATATGACACAATGGGCTTGTAACAAGCGAACACCAAGGTTTTCCAAGACTATCTGAATTGGATTTGTGGCCTTTCATTTCTGTTAGCTTCACATCACTGAGTTTCATCTTCTGCAGGGGGATGCTGTTGATGTTAGCAAAGTGACGATTAGGAACCCGTGTTTCAATTTTCAGGTTGTCTGGGCTGAAGTCCTTTAAGAGTCAAGGGGAGTTTCAAGTTGTGTGCATATTTCTGTTTCACAGACTTGTGTAAGAGAAGTTCATATTCTGTTGTCATCTTATGAGAAAACATTTTGAAAAGGCAACAATTCAAGGCCCTGACACTAACATAGCTGACATCTTGCTGCCTGTAAGCAGGATCCTACAAAGCAATGGGTGGTAGAGTTTGCTGCATAAAGATCTTTCCTCTAATGGCTTACCAACTATCACAGGTGTTCTGTCTGTTCACAAAATGCCAAGTGAGTTTTATTTGCAAGAGAAACTTTGCAGCCTTTCAAAGATATTGCCAGATTTGAAATTTCAAAAAGAACTTGCTAAGCAGGAATTCATTTCTGAAGGCATCATCCGGTTGCATAAAAGAAGCTTTGAATCCCACCATCACATGCCTCAAAATAGTATTTTTAAAAAGTCAACCATCATGGAATAATTTCATTTTTTTAGAGGCACTACTTTAACCCTCTTCCTCTGCACCCAACCACACAGGAACTTGGCCGTTTCTGGGGTACACAGCTTTCACCAGTTATCTTGCTGCTATTTTAAGATGTGGGTTCTGCATCAGGGAAACCCAAATTTTGGTGTAGCCTTGCGTTTTCAACCAACCTTTCCTTCTGGAAAAAGATCTAAGCTAATATATTTTTGGAACCGAAAGTATGAGGTGCTACTTTAACATTTTTGGCTTCATGCTCCTTTCATCAGCAAAAATGTCGTTATGCAAAAAATAAAAACCAAAACACTGGGTATTGAAGTCCTAACACATCGGGTGGAAGGCAAAGCCAAGGATACTTGCTATTTCTTATTTATTATTTTCTTTGACATTTTCTAACTTAAGCCAGTCCTCAAGTAAACAAAGATAGATGTTTCTTATCATAATGGCAGGGCATGTATTTTAAAACTCCTAACAGAGGAAAACTATTCTGACACATGACAACACTGATGACTATACAGTACGTGTGTACAGGAGCAGCCACACTAGACAGAATAGTGTGTTCCAAGAGGATCTGGAAAAATCACATAAAAATTATTTCCATGTACAGTGGAGGACAGTGGAGCCTGGTGGGCCCCCGTGACTCCACGGGGTCACGAAGAGTGGGATATGACTTAGCAACTAAACAACAACAACACTGTGTGCATAACTGTCCATGCATCTGTGTGTGTCTACACACACATAGCCACATGCCTGATTCATAGACCTCTCTCTGATGCCCTCCCATGGACATCAAGTTACACACCCTTATGTAAAAGTGTGGGCAGTAGCTTCAGCCCAAGCACAAATCCAATATGATGACAAAGATGGAGGTGAGCCCAGTGGTGGGAGAGATCCACTCTCCTGGTTACCTTAGAAAAGGCCTCACAAGGACCCAGTGAGATAACATTGAAGGGTGTGTATATGTGTTTAGTCCTGTCCAACTCTTTGCAACCCCATGGACTATAGTCCCTCAGGCTCCTCTGTCCGCAGAATTCTCCAGGCAAGAATACTGTAGTGGGTTTCCATTTCCTTCTCCAGGGGATCTTCCTGACCCAGGGATCAAACACAGGTCACCTGCATTGCTGAAAGATTCTTTACCATCTGAGCTACCAGGAAGGTTGAGTAGTAGCTTATTAGATTGAGAACATCCTATACAGAAACTAAAAAGGGAGATGCCGTACTGAGGGAAATGTGGGTGGTGTGGATGCCTCTAAGCCTTCTGTTGGAAGTGCTCAGCTGCAAAGACAGAACAAAATGCCTTGGCATGGAGTTCTACTCTGATTTTCTTTTTGCTTCAGTTTTCTCATTTTTAATATGAGGAAGGCAGTTTTGTGCCTGTCCAAACACGATTTCTGTAGTCCTTATTTGCCACACCGAGTCCATAAATGCCTTAAAAGAGAGGATACAGTCAGTCACCCTATCTTTGTTTAGGGTAAATAATAAGTAGTGGTAGCTATAATTCTAGTAGAGGAAGTGAAATGAGCCTCTATTCTGTGTTAAGTGTTACATTAAGCCTCTTGCATGTATCATCACATGTTGCCTTTTTAACACCTGAGGAAGAGATTGCTATCATATCCATGACAAGGAAATGGAGGTGAAGTATAATAAGTCCCCTACATACAAATATTCAAGTTGCAAGCTTTCGAAGATGTAAATATGCATCCTTGCTGGAACCAGAACCTGTGTCATTAATGTCAGGTGTGATGAAGAGTTTGCCCACCCTCTCTTATTGCTGACAATCCTTCAGCTCTACCATCTCCCACCTCCTTTCCCTCCTCCAGTCAGTGACTCTTCTTGCTTGTTCCCTCAATGCCAACTGTCGCTGTACGACTGTACTTACAAGATTAGAGTACTGTACTGTAAGATTAGAGGTTTTATTCTTGTATTTGTTTTTTACATATGACTCATGTGAAAAGTTTTATAAATCTGTTGCAGTACAGTACTATATAGCTGATTGCTTTAGTTGGGTACCTTGACTAACTTTGTTGGACTTAAGAACAAAATTGGATTTACAAATGCAATCATGGAACAGAATTTGTTCATATGTAGGCCCCTTACTGTAGGTTAGGGCTTCTCTGGTAGCCCAGTCAGTAAGAATCTGCCTTCAGTACAGGAGACCTGGGTTTGGTCCCTGGGTCAGAAAGATCCCCTGGAGATGGAAATGGCAACCCACTCCAGTATTCTTGCCTGGAAAATCCTATGGATAGAGGAGCCTGGCAGGCTACAGTCCATGGGGTTGCAAGAGTCAGACATGACTTAGCAAATAAACCAGCTACTGTAGGTTAAGAGACATGGCTGAAATTTCTCAGAGAGCAGTCACAGAACCAGCACTTAAATCAGGCTGTTTCTTCTGCTCTTCTTCACTTGTGTCCAGTGATCTCACACCTGGATTCTCCATCCTTGGCCAGCCCTTCAGAATGAAGCCTCCTTTGGGAGCCACGCATACTAGATATACTTCTTTCTAGAGGCTGTTTCTCCAATCATCTTCCTGGCTGCACACACCTCAGTCTATGCGCAAGTGAAACACAACCCACTTGACCTGAGCTAGAGGACATTGTGCTTCAGATAGGACCCAGGGTGTGGGCCCCTCTTTGTCTGGGAGCTGGGCTTCTGCAGTAGTCAGCTATTTTCAGAGCCATGGGAAATAGTTTCTTCTGGAATGTCCTAGAAATGAGTGCCCCTGTGAGTGAGATGAAGTTGTGTCAGCCTAAAGCTGTGATTGCCCTGCATGTTCAGAAAGCTGAGCATGGGGAGAACAGAGAAAGAAACAAAAAGAAACAACAAAAAGGGAAACATGGAGGAGGGATGGACTGGGAGTTTGGGGTCAGTAGATACACACTATTACCTATAGAATGGCTGGGCAAAAAGGTCTTCCTGTATACCACAGGGAACTACATTCATTACCCTGGGATAGACCATAATGGAAAAGAATATAAAAAAGAACAGGTATTTGTAAAACTGAGTCCCTTTGCTGTGTAGCAGAAATTAACACAACATTGTAAATCAACCATACTTCAATTAAAAGAGAAAAAAACTAAGTCCCCCCCCCCCCCCCCCCAGACCCCAAGGTGATCCTGCAGTGGAGGAAAGGTGCTTCTCTGGGTATCTACAAACACAGGCTGGGTTTCTTTTCATTCTGAGGAGTTTTGTCTACACTCAATAGAGGAGCTTGTTCTGCCTGAAAGAAGTGACTCCAGCTGGATCTGCTGTTGCTGCTAAGTCACTTCAGTCGTGTCCGACTCTGTGTGACCCTATAGACGGCAGCCCACCAGGCTCCCCCGTCCCTGGGATTCTCCAGGCAAGAACACTGGACTGGGTTGCCATTTCTTTCTCCAATGCATGAGAGTGAAAAGTGAAAGGGAAGTTGCTCAGTCATGTCCAACTCTTCGCGACCCCATGGACTGCAGCCTACTCCGTCCATGGGATTTTCCAGGCAAGAGTCCTGGAGTGGGGTGCCATTGCCTTCTCCAGGATCTAGCTTGAATTAACTGTTGAAATTTCTGAATTTCTTCCTTCTTATCTCTCCCTGTCAAATTACCTTACCCAGCTAGCTCAAGGTTATAGCAGGAAAGTATCTTTGTTGATGTCTTAGTTTATTTGGGCTCTTATAACAAAATAAGAAGGTAGCTTATAAACAACAGAAACTGCTCACAGTCCGGGAGGCTGGGAAATCCAAGGTTAAGGCACCAGCATGGTTATGTTTTGTGAGTCCTCTTCTAGGTTCCTAGCTGGCCAGGTGCTGGTTCCAGAGTCTCTCTGTGTCCTCATCTGGTGGAGGGAGCTAGAAAGTTTGTTTGAGCCTCTTTTATAAGAACACATATTCCATTCACAAGGGCTCCACCCTCACGACCTAAGTACTTCCCAAAGGGCCCACCTCCTAATACCATTCTCCATGGGAATTAGGATTTCAAAATGTGAATTTGAGGGAGACATAAACATTCAAATTCCCTGGGAGTTCTCAGTCCCTTTCCTAGATTCCCAGGTTGGAAAATCTGTTGTGGGTCCTAGAACTTTATCTGGTCCCATCACTTCATGGCAAATAGATGTGGAAACAATAGAAACAGTGACAGACTTTATTTTCTTGGGCTCAAAAATCACTGCAGCCATGAAATTAAAAGACACTTGTTCCTTGGAAGAAAGACTATGACCAACCTAGACAGCATATTAAAAAGCAGAGACATTACTTTGTCAACAAAACTCCATATAGTCAAGGCTATGGTTTTTCCAGTAGTCATGTATGGATGTGAGGGTTGCAGTATAAAGAAAGCTGAGTGCCAAAAAATTGAGCTTGTGAACTGTGATGTTAGAGAAGACTCTTGAGAGTCTCTTGGACTGCTAGGAGATCAAACCAGTCAATTCTAAAGGAAATCAGTCCTGAATATTCGTTGGAAGGACTGATGCTGAAACTGAAGCTCCAGTACTCTGGCCATCTGATGCAAAGAACTGACTCATTGGAAAAGACCCAGGTGCTGGGAAAGTTTGAAGGCAGGAGGAGAAGAGGATGGCAGAGGATGAGATGGTTGGAGGGCATCACCGATTTGATGGACATGAGTTTGAGCATGCTCTGGGAATTGGTGATAGACAGGGAGGCCTGGCATGCTGCAGTCCATGTGTTCACAAGTATTCAGGCATGACTGAGTGACTGAATGGAAAAACTAAACATTCAAACCATGGCAGTTAATTTCTGCCTTTTTTATTTTTTGAGGTTGATTTTGTGCAGCAACATGGTAACTATTAAAAAGGGAGAGGAGCAGAAGGTTAATCTGTCTTCTCATCCCACCACTTGACAGGCTACAGGTGCCTTTGTGCACAGCCTTATAAACCTCCTGGACGCCTTCCTGATCTTAATTAAGAAGTAGCATCTCATGCTCCCTGCCACAATAAAGATAAATCTTTCCTCCTGCTTCAAATCATTACATAGAAAGTCTTATGGAGGGATCTAGGAGAAGCATCATCTTAGTGTCCCTTACATTTCTACGATGCGATATATTTTGAACTAGATTTGCAGTCACTTCAAAGGCATATTTACAGACATAAATTCGTGAGTGATTACTCTCAGCTAAACAGACAAGAGAAATTTTAATAATGTTAGAGAAAACTCTCTCATAAACTTGCTTTCTTTTAAGTGTTTATTTTTTTTTCAATTTATATATTCATTTGGCTGCTCCAGGTCATATGTACAGCATGAAGGATTTTCAATCTTTGCTGTTGCATGTGAACTTTTAGTGTGACCAGGCATCAAACCTGGGCCTTCTGCATTGGGAGTGTGGAGTCTTAGCCACTGGACCACCAGTAAAGTCCCATAAGTTGTTTTCTTTATCATAAAAGGATTCATTCATATACTCTCTGGCATGAAACCCTTGAAATTAGGAAGTCAGAATAAATGCTTTTTTTATATTGGAACCACTCTGGACAGAAGAAGGATCACAGTGCTAAAGCAACTTGCATGTACTATTTGAAGTGACCCCTGACCACGCCGTAGTTTCATCTCTGTCCCTTCCTACCTTGGGGAAGTTGTTTCTGAAGCCACTCTTGAGAGCTTGTAATGAGCTGCCGTGTTTACTGTGAACATACACAGCCCTGCTGTCAAAGCTGCTTTCCCTGCCTGAGATCAGGCAGGTTCCCAAAACACTTCAGGAACTTTTAACGACTCCTCACAAATCCCCTGTGAAGCGGGACGTTCTTCATCTGCCTCTGAGCAGAATATAAAACATTTGTCTGACTTGTTTAAGGTCACAGAGAAGGAGAGAGCCAGAGCAGACAGAAACAGAAATGGGGCTGGATGGGAACCAGCCCTGTGGGTGCAACAAAGTCAGGGTGATGTGCAGGCGTGAATGGGGCCAGGCTGTAGGTGTTTTGTAGGGGTGATATGGCAACCAAGGGAACAGAGATGCTGAATGTAGGCCCTGTGCCTTTCCTCAGAGTGAAAAGGCATCTGAGTGGGGGCCGGATTGAGGCAGGGACTGGGTGAGGAGGGAGGAAGAAAGCAGGTCAAAGATCAAGTGTCAGGGTGAGGGAGCAGGGAGGGAGATGCAGGGATTGAACGTAACGGGATGGTGATGCAAGAGTGGAGTCAGAAACAGGTCTAGAATGAATGGAAGGAGAGGTTTGTTTTGTGTCTGGGTCTTAATTTAAGAGGCTGACTGAGTGATGTTACAGAGTAGTCGATGTCATTGAAAAACAAGTTTAAAGTTGCTCGTACTTTCTCTAGCAACAAGAGATGTGGCTCACTACACAACACCTGAGCGGCACCAGGTGTTGGTCAGGAAGAGGAAGCAGGAGTGGGGATGGGTGTGGGTCAGGGAGTATTAGGTCATAGCCTTCACTGTGGTTTTCATGGGAAAGGCAAGGCAAGGCTGGGTGAAGAGTTTAGGATTAAATAGTTTTAAATAATTTTGGTGGACTTTGGGCTCTAGGGGTAATCTCTAGTTGCCTGGCTCCTGGCCCTGGCATGATTAAGGCAGGGCTGTGTACCCAGGCGTCTGAGTATCAGATAGCATGCCTTTTGCTATTTCTCAGTTCAGTTCAGTTCAGCTCAGTCGCACAGTCCTGTCTGACTCTTTGCGACCCCATGAATCGCAGCACGCCAGGTCCCCCGTCCATCACCAACTCCCAGAGTTCACTCAGACTCATGTGCATCGAGTCAGTGATGCCATCCAGCCATCTCATCCTCTGTCGTCCCCTTCTCCTCCTGCCCCCAATCCCTCCCAGCATCAGAGTCTTTCCCAATGAGTCAACTCTTCGCATGAGGTGGCCAAAGTACTGGAGTTTCTGCTTTAGCATCAGTCCTTCCAGTGAACAACCGGGACTGAACCCCTTTAGAAAGGACAGGTTGGATCTCATTGCAGTCCAAGAGACTTTCAAGAGTCTTCTCCCACACCACAGTTCAAAAGCATCAATCTTTCGGCACTCAGCTTACTTCACAGTCCAACTCTCACATCCATACATGACCACTGGAAAAACCATAGCTGTGGCTAGACGAACCTTCGTTGGCAAAGTAATGTCTCTGCTTTTGAATATGCTATCTAGGTTGGTCATAACTTTTCTTCCAAGGAGTAACCATCTTTTAATTTTATGGCTGCAGTCACCATCTGCAGTGATTTTGGAGACCAAAAAAATAAAGCCTGACGCTGTTTCCACTGTTTCCCCATTTATTTCCCATGAAGTGATGGGACCAGATGCCATGATCTTTGTTTTCTGAATGTTGAGCTTTAAGCCAACTTTTTCACTTTTCTCTTTCACTTTCATCAAGAGGCTTTTTAGTTCCTCTTCACTTTCTTCCATAAAGGTGGTGTCATCTGCATATCTGAGGTTATTGATATTTCTCCTGGCAAACTTGATTCCAGCTTGTGCTTCATCCAGCCCAGTGTTTCTCATGATGTACTCTGCATGTAAGTTAAATAAGCAGGGTGACAATATACAGCCTTGACGTACTCCTTTTCCTATTTGGAACCAGTCTGTTGTTCCATGTCCAGTTCTAACTGTTGCTTCCTGACCTGTGTATAGGTTTCTCAATAGACAGGTCAGACGGTCTGGTATTCCCATCTCTTTCAGAATTTTCCTCAGTTTATTGTGATCCACACAGTCAAAGGCTTTGGCATAGTCAATAAAGCAGAAATAAATGTTTTTCTGGAACTCTCTTGCTTTTTCCGTGATCCAGGAGATGTTCGCAGTTTGATCTCTGGTTCCTCTGCCTTTTCTAAAACCAACTTGAACATCTGGAAGTTCACGGTTCACGTATTGCTGAAGCCTGGCTTGGAGAAGTTCGAGCATTACTTTACTAGCATGTGAGATGAGTGCAACTGTGCGGTAGTTTGAGCATTCTTTGGCATTGCCTTTCTTTGGGATTGGAATGAAAACTGACCTTTTCCAGTCCTGTGGCCACTGCTCAGTTTTCCAAATTTGCTGTCCTATTGAGTGCAGCACTTTCACAGCATCATCTTTCAGGATTTGAAATAGCTCCACTGGAATTCCATCACCTCCACTAGCTTTGTTTGTAGTGATGCTTTCTAAGGCCCACTTGCCTTCACATTCCAGGATGTCTGCCTCTAGGTGAGTGATCACACCATTGTGATTATCTTGGTTGTGAAGGTCTTTTTTGTACAGTTCTTTTGTGTATTTTTGCCACCTCTTCTTAATATCTTCTGCTTCTGTTAGGTCCATACCATTTCTGTCCTTTATCGAGCCCATCTTTGCATGAAATGTTCCCTTGGTATCTCTAATTTTCTTGAAGTGATCTCTGTTGTTGCTGCTGCTAGGTTGCTTCAGTCCTGTCCAACCCTGTGTGACCCCATAGACGGCAGCCCACCAGGCTCCCCCATCCCTGGAATTCTCTAGGCAAGAATACTGGAGTGGGTTACCATTTCCTTCTCCAATGCATGAAAGTGAAAAGTCAAAGTGAATTTGTTCAGTTATGTCTGACTCTTAGCAATCCCATGGACTGCTGCCTACCAGGCTCCTCCGTCCATGGGATTTTCCAGGCAAGAGTACTGGAGTGGGGTGCCATTGCCTTCTCCAGAAGAGATCTCTAGTCTTTCCCATTCTGTTGTTTTCCTCTATTTCTTTGCATTGATCCCTGAGGAAGGCTTTCTTATCTCTCCTTGCTATTCTTTGGAACTCTGCATTCAGATGCTTATATCTTTCTTTTTCTCTTTTGCTTTTCACTTCTCTTCTTTTCACAGCTATTTGTAAGGCCTCCCCAGACAGCCATTTTGCTTTTTTTCATTTCTTTTCCATGGGGATGGTCTTGATCCCTGTCTCCTGTACAATGTCACGAATCTCCGTCCATAGTTCATCAGGCACTCTATCTATCAGATCTAGGCCCTTAAATCTATCTCTCACTTCCACTGTATAATCATAAGGGATTTGATTTAGGTCATATATGAATGGTCTAGTGGTTTTGCCTACTTTCTTCAATTTAAGTCTGAATTTGGCAATAAGGAGTTCATGATCTGAGCCACAGTCAGCTCCCGGTTTGTTTTTGCTGACTGTATAGAGCTTCTCCACCTTTGGCTGCAAAGAATATAATCAATCTGATTTTGGTGTTGACCATCTGGTGATGTCCATGTGTAGAGTCTTCTCTTGTGTTGTTGGAAGAGGATGTTTGCTATGACCAGTGCATTCTCTTGGCAAAAGTCTATTAGCCTTTGCCCTGCTTCATTCCATATTCCAAGGCCAAATTTGCCTGTTACTCCAGGTGTTTCTTGACTTCCTACTTTTGCATTCCAGTCCCCTATAATGAAAAGGATATCCTTTTTGGGTGTTAGTTCTAAACGGTCTTGTAGGTCTTCACAGAACAATTGAACTTCAGCTTCTTCAGCATTACTGGTTGGGGCATAGACTTGGATTACTGTGATATTGAATGGTTTGCTTTGGAGACAAGCAGAGATCATTCTGTCTTTTTGAGATTGCATTCAAGTACTGCATTTTGGACTCTTTTGTTGACCATGATGGCTACCCCATTTCTTCTAAGGGATTCCTGCCTGCAGTAGTAGATATAATGGTCATCTGAGTTAAATTCACCCATTCCAGTCCATTTTAGTTCTCTGATTCCTAGAATGTTGACGTTCACTCTTGCCATCTCTTGTTTGACCACTTCCAATTTGCCTTGATTCATGGACCTAAGATTCCAGGTCCTTATGCAATATTGCTCTTTACAGCATCATGCCTTGCTTCTGTCACCAGTCACATCCACAGCTGGGTATTGTTTTTGCTTTGGCTCCATCCCTTCATTCTTCCTGGAGTTATTTCTCCACTGATCTCCAGTAGCATATTGGGCACCTACTGACCTGGGGAGTTCCTCTTTCAGTATCCTATCATTTTGCCTTTTCATACTGTTCATGGGGTTCTCAAGGCAAGAATATTGAAGTAGTTTGCCATTCCCTTCTCCAGTGGACCACATTCTGTCAGACCTCTCCACCGTGACCTGTCTGTCTTGGAAGGCACTATTGATTGTGATAAGGGCAAAGTTACTGCTTCTTCCTGGTCCTCAGTTTCCAGAGGATGAAAAGTTGCCACTCATCCTCTCAATGTTAATGGGGATGTGTTCCATGTTAAGAGTCTACTCAACTACATTCCAGTCTCTGAGAAAAGTTTTCCAGTGAAAGTATTAATACATTCTCAATAGCAGATTGATTTATTTTTCTGAGATTATGGCTGATTTGAGAGTTGGAACCTCTAGTGGTCTGAAAGCAATAAGATACTCCACAAAATAGGTTGCTTGCAGGTGTCCCATGGCCCATTTTTATGCCATGGAGGGGCCTCTAGAGTAACATTAGACCAGGGACTGCCTTTGTTGGTGGCCAGTGTACTTCTATTGTGAAGCTTTGTGTTTTCTTTCTTACTTTTCCATCAAACTCAAATGAGAATGTAGTAATATTGATTCCCTATAGAGATGAGTAAAAACTGAGTTCTATAGTCTGTTAAACATCTGAACTGCTATATTTTTTATTTTATTGTCAGAGCCAACAGTGAAATATAATTCCCAATGAAAATTTTAATATTAAAAATATTAGCAGTAACAACCAACTCTGAAGAAAAGTTGCAATTCACCAAATTGTACAGGATCAGTTTATGTTATAGAAGCAGGGTAATTCCTGTCTGATTTTATGATTATAGATTTATTTTTTCATTTTATGCATTGCTATAAATAAAATCACACAGTATTTACTCTTTTGTGCTTGCCTTTCCCTCCAATTTTGCTTCTGTGAGATGCATTCTTATTGTTGTACCAGTAGTTTGCTTTCTTATTGATGTAAATATTCTGTTGTATGGCTATATATACTAATTTATGTAATAAACCACTCCTAGTTTATATACAAGGAAATGGATAGAAAGTGCACCAAAAGACACATTCAGGAATGTCTATAGTAGCATTCAATCGGTTCAGTTCAGTCACTCAGTTGTGTCCAACTCTTGGGACTCCATGGACTGCAGCACGCCAGCCTTCCCTGTCCATCATCAACTCCTAGAGCTTACTCAAACTCATCTCCATTGAGTCGGTGCTGCCATTCAACCATCTCATTCTCTGTCATCCCCTTCTCCTCCCGCCTTCAATCTTTCCCAGCATCAGGGTCTTTTCAAATGAGTCAGTTCTTTGCATTAGGTGGCCAAAGTATAGCAGCACTAGTCTAACCTAGATGTCCATCAGCAGATTCACTTCCAGTCTGATGGCTTTCCCTTTTCTTAATATTTTCTTTCAAAGAACAGAAGTTCCTAATTTTAGTATAGCCCCATTTATCAATCTTTTTTTTCCTAAGGGTAGTAGTTTTGTGCCCTGCTTAAGAAATATCTGCCTTAGACCAAGGTCATTAGTACATTCTATGCTACCTTCTAGAAGATTTATTGTTCTATATCTCATATTTAGGCCTGCATTCAACCTAGAATTAATTTTCCCATGTGAAAGGTGGGTCAAGATTAATTATTTTTTCCTCTTTAAATATCCAATTTGCCATTTAGTGATAAGACCATTGCTCTTCAGTGTCATCTTTTTCTACTGGTTTTATTTTATTCATTTTATTTTTAAAAATATTTATTTATGTACTTGGCTTTGTCAGGTTTTAGTTAAGGCACGCTGGATCTCAGTCTTCATTGCTGGCATGTGGGATCTTTAGTTGTGGCCTATGAGATCTAGTTTTCTGACCACAGATCAAACCCAGGACCCATGGGAGGACTGGGAACATGGAGTCTTGCCACTGGATCACAAGGAAGTCCCTCTACTGGTGTTGCTGCTGCTGCTGCTAAGTCACTTCAGTCGTGTCCGACTCTGTGCGACCCCAGAGACGGCAGCCCACCAGGTTCCCCCATCCCTGGGATTCTCCAGGCAAGAACACTGGAGTGGGTTGCCATTTCCTTCTCCAATGCATGAAAGTGGAAAGTGAAAGTGAAGTCGCTCAGTCATGTCTGACCCTCAGCGACCCCATAGACTGCAGCCTTCCAGGCTCCTCTGTACATGGGACTTTCCAGGCAAGAGTACTGGAGTCGGGTGCCATTGCCTTCTCCTACTGGTGTTAAATAATGCTAACTAAATGGAGGAAAGTTAAGAACAATGTTGTTTTGTTTTTTCTAATACCTATACAGCTTTCTGTTTGTGTATGTGGAAAGAAAAAAGGTGAGGTGTTAGTCGCTCAGTCGTGTCCAACTCTTTGTACCATGGACTGTAGTCCACCAGTCTCCTCTGTCCATGGAATTCTCCAGGTGGCTATCTGGAATCTATGGTAAGAGATTTTCGGGGTTTTTTTTTTTTGCTAAGCTGGATTTGTTTTTTTAGATATATTTTAATGATCCTTAAACCAAGACCACTGCAAGATTTGATGGCAGTCTTGGATTTTTGCCATAGGCTTGAGAAGGCAACGTAAATTGGTTTTTGTGTTGCTTTTATTTCTTTTTGACTCATTGGCAGGAAATAAAAGGGAGATTGCTTGAGGTCAAACTTTCTTCCCAAGATAAACTATATTGTTGCTGAAAAAAATTGCTTCCGTAAAGTGAAAAAAAGAGCAGACTTGTCACAGAAATATAGTTAGCATCGTGTAACTGGAAGACACTTAAGTTTCTTAGATTACTGAAAAGACGTCAACAGTTTTTAAAAGTCTGAATTTCCAAGGTTCAAGAAAGGCACTTTGCTTCAGGGTCCAAAGAGGGACCTTGATAGAGTAATAGAGTTGAAAGGGTCATGTTCCCAAGTTCCTGTTCTGCCACCAGATACTTATGGACTCTTTTGTTTCCTTCTTTTTCAATCAAAGATGCAGGTCAGTACTTCTGTGTTTCCTGCTGTGACTGTGTCACCTGTTTCATTGTACACCTTACTCCCAAATGCACAAGTGGTCCACAGTCTGGCCTCTGTATTAGCTTTATTTTTGTTGTCCCTCCTGTTCAGGAAGCTTTCCTGAGGGTAAGAAAATAAAAGACGGCTGCTGTTGTTGTTGCTGAGTCATATCTAACTCTTTGCAGCTCCATGGACTGCAGCTTGCCAGGCCTCCCTGTCCTTCACCATCTCCCTGAGTTCTCCCAAGTTCATGTCCAAAGGGCTACTACAGAGCAATAAAATTTTTCCTCTGTAATTTATTAAACATAATTTTCAAATTATTATCACTAAACACTCACCTGTGGCCATGTTAAATTCAGAGTTTGGAATAGACTTTAGTTCCTCCCAGATCCTTCTCATTTCTTTTTCTCAGTTTTTGTTTCCCAAAACTATTGCCTTTTCTTACTATACAAACAGTGTTGATTTTTTCCAGTAGGCCTAAGGAAATGTGTAGTTCCTCTTACATGTTCTCAGCGAATTCCACCTGGTGACTACAAATTTATTTCCCAAGTGCTTAAAGGTTAAAGATAAGTCTGTGACTGGGAAATGCAGGAAAATTAACAACCTGGAACAACCATATTATTATTTTTGTCAAGGCTGTGTGGCATGCTGCAAGATCTTATTCCAAAACCAGGGAATGAACCAGTGCCCCTTGCATTGGCAGCACAGTGCCTTAACCATGTACCTCCAGGGATATCCCACAACTCTATATCATTGAATTGAATGCACCATCAATTATAAGGTGCACCATCTTGTTAAGTATCAGGAAGAAAGAAAACAAAAAAATTCTCTCAGTGAAATCATGAAACATCAATGGTAAGATACATTCCAATTTTTAAAATGTGTAAAATGCTCAGAAATGTCATGGAATCTATGAATTATGGTAATCATATCAGTTCTCTAACTAAATAATTTGCAGCAACATATCCAAGAAAAAAAAAATATATAGGCATGAGCATGATGGGCTTCTCAGGTGGGGCTAGTGGTAAAGAACCTGACTGCCAATATAGGAGATGTAAAAGTTGCCAGTTTGATCCTGGGTTGATCCCCTGGAGGAAGGCATGGCAACCCACTCTAGTATTCTTCCCTAGAATACTGGAGAGAGGAGCCTGGTGGGCTACATACAGTCCATGGGGTCGCAAAGAGTCGGACATGACTAAAGTGACTTAGCATGCACAAATGAGCATGATAGTTCCTGAACTCAACTGTTCATTGGAGATACCTGGGGATTTCTGGATCCCTCTTGAAGAAAGCTGAATCAGAATACTGGAGGATGGGTCCAAAGAATGCATAAACTAAACCAGCCAACATGTTAAAAAGCTCTCCCCACTTTGTTGGGCTGGTCATCTGTATCGGGAGCTATAAAGACAGAGAAAGCTTATCTGATAATATGTTTGTCATCGCTATTGCCCTGTTGCAGTTGGTTAATCTCCAGAACCAGCAAAAGAGAATGTTTATGGAAGAGTCATCCGATATGTTGCTTGTTTTTTTCTCTTCTATAAGGAGAAAATGGATTGATGGACTAATCTTGTTCATATTTTCAAACACTGAGAGTGGAATTCTATTAGTACTGAAATGATTCTTAACAAAAAGTGCAAACAAGTACTGAATAGAGAGGTTGGTATTTTAGAAAAGAATCAGTTGATCACAAGAACCATAAGGTATGTTTCATACTTAACTAACTTATTTTTTCTTTTTAAATTTTTCAAGTAAGATTATGAGATTAGTATATTTTAAGTGCAGCAAGGCATTCGACAAGCTTCCTACGATATCCTTGAGGATGTGATGATGAAATACATACCATAAGATTAACTGAATCCATTTCAAGGCTGGTCAGAAAAATGAAACAAGTTTCTGTCCTTGACCCTATCTTATGTATCTTTTTAACAAACCGTTCGACTGAAGACGTATAATAACACATTTGTTCAATTTGAATTGTTACCAAAGTTGGCAGAGCTCACTAGCGCTATAATCAATCAAACTAAGATTGTGACATGCTGGAACATTTGGGAAAAAATTAATTTAAAAACTATGAGCTCTCCTTTTTTTTGGTTAAAATATATGATTTGAACAAATTCAGTATATGTACAGTGGAGACATATGAAAATGTTCTGAGCATTTTAGTTGATCCAAAAGTAAAAGTTGCTCAGTCGTGTCTGATTCTTCAGTACCCCACGGACTGGAACTTGCCAGGCATCTCTGTCTGTGGAATTCTCCAGGAAAGAATATTGGTATGGGTAGCCATTCGTTTATCCAGGGGACCTTCTCAACCCAGGGATCAAACCCATATCTCCTGCACTGCAGGCAGATTCTTTAACATCTAGCTATCAGGGAAGCCCAGTTGACCTGAAGTTTATCATGATTTTAAAGTGTAACATAATAGTTGAAAAGCTAAAATGATTAGCCTGCTATAGGGAAACTCACCAGCTCTCTTAATGGAATAACTTTCTAATTCCTCAGGTTTGGCAATGGACAGAGGGGCTCCAGATAGGAAGTGCTGCTGGACTTCACAACTCTTCTCTTACCTTAAAGAGATTGCTCTGGCACCAACAAGCTGTACCCCTATCTGTCCTTATTCTAACACAAGCCATAATTTAAGGTTCCAGGAAACTAGAGACAGTTTCTACCCAAAGACTACCATAAATAATTAGTCTCCAGGATTGGCTCTTCTCAGAAAACAGAACTCTGGCTCTTCCCAGGGTCCCCTCGTGTGACGTCCTGTCCAGCCATAGCATTGTTTCCCCTTGCTAACCACCCATTTGCCTCTTCAACCAAGTGCCCTCTGAACCCTTCAGAAAGACCCAAAGTGGAACAAGGAAGATGGTCCATCTATTTTTCATTGTAAATTTTCTTCCATGTTGTAATTCTATTCCCAGAATGTTTCTATTCCATGAATTTTTGACACTGGAATGATGATTTCATTACCATGAGACCCCAATGTCTACTCATGTGATTCGTATGACAGTACACTTTGGCATTAATAGGACAACTATGTCGTATCACACTAGTCCAGTATTAGGATGAGATACACACACATGGACAGAGAAGTCCTTTCCATCAAACCATATCATTACCTGAATTAAGAAATAATTTCTCTGATTTTGCAGTATACCAAATTTTGAATGCTAAATTAATTTCTGCCCATCAAAAAAGGAAAACTTTGACAATCTGCTGTGTTTTCCAAAGAAGGAGCTCAGGTCGAAGAAATTGAGAACAATGTGCACACTGCTATATTTAAAATGCATAACCAACAAGGATTTACTGTATAGCACAGGGAACTCTGCTCAATGTTATGTGGTAGCCTGGATAGGAGGGGAGTTTTAGGGGAGTGGATACCTATAAATCTGTCGCTGAGTCCCTTTGTGATCCACATGAAACTCACAACGGTGTTAATTCGCTATTCTCCAATATAAAATAAAAAGTTAAAACAGAGACACTCTGAACTGTGTTTCCCAAAGAAGGAGACCAGGTTGAAGAAATAGGGAAAATAAAGCTTAGAGAGTAAAACAGAAAGATATGGTAGCTCTCTCTGAATTCCATTTATAAGAAGAAGCATGTGAAAGACGTCCTAACAGTGTAATTTTTATGATTCTTTATGACTCAAAGATTTCTGGTTCTCTGACTTGTTCTATGTCATTCTGGACAGATGTACCAAGACAACTGGGTACAAGATACAAGGAAGTAGACTTGGGTTCAATATAATTAAAAATAAAAACTCTCAAATTCCTAAAACTGCTCCTATAAAAAAGACCACCTTATGATGTGTTCTGTCTATTTTAAAACCATCAAAAGAATTCCCCTGGAAGGAATGTTAGTTGTAAGTGGTCAATAGATAAGGGTCTGTAGCTTAATAACTTGATTCAAATCCCAGCTCTACCATTTACTACAGGTAACCTTGGTTATGTTATTCCAACTCTGTTTCTCTATTTCTTTAGCTGTGTAATGGGTCTAACAATAACGTGGGGGACAAAACAAGTTACAATAGAAAAACCCCTTGGAAAGATAGATGACAAATATTGAACACTTAATAATTGTTGGTTTTTATTAGTTCCTTCCAAACACTAATATTCTTTGATTCTAATTGTAATTATTTTCAATGTCCCTAATGTTCTTTATATAAGAGAAGAAATCTATTAATACAATACCAAAATAGAGCAAGTGCTTGGGTTGATGGGATTCTTTGACTAGGGGCTATGATTTAGAGGCCAGTTCAGTAGAAATATGGACTCAATATTGACATAAGTTTATGCTCTTATAAAATGATTTATAATTTGGTACCCTTCGGGTGACTCCATGGACTATAGCCTGCCAGGCTCCTCTGTCCATGGCATTCTTTAGGCAAGAGTACTGGAATGGGTTGCCATTTCCTTCTCCACGGTATCTCCCCAAACCAAGGATTGAACTGGCATCTCTTAAAACTCCAGCATTGGCAAGCGTGTATGTGGTTGTTTTTTTTTTTTTTTTTTTTGCCACAGAGAAGGCAACGACACACCACTCCAGCACTCTTGCCAGGAAAATCCCGTGGACGGAGGAGCCTGGTAGGCTGCAATCCATGGGGTTGCGAAGAGTTGGACATGACTGAGCAACTTCACTTTCACTTTTCGCTTTGATGCATTGGAGAAGGAAATGGCAACCCACTCCAGTGTTCTTGCCTGGAGAATCCCAAGGATGGCAGAGCCTGGTGGGCTGCTGTCTATGGGGTTGCACAGAGTCAGACACGACTGAAGCGACTTAGCAGCAGCAGCAGCAGCAGCAGCAGCAGCAGCAGCAGCAGAACCACTTGGAAAGCCCAAAGTTGGTTTAGCATTAATTTAAAAAATTTAACAATAGGAAATATTGAAAAATGTAAGCAATGCAGAACTGCAAAATAAATTAAAATTTCTTTTGGACTGGTTCTTAAGCAAATAAGTAAGCATATATGATTTCATATAATTTACTCCAAAACAGAAATTATACTCACAGAAATTACACTGATTTGCAACTTCCTTTTTTAAAATTAAGATATTATTATTTTTAGAACATTTTAGATTCACAGCAAAATTGAGGGTATAGAGATTTCCCATATATTCCCTGCACCCATATGGGCACAGCCTCTTCTTTATCAACAGCCTCCCCCAGAGTGGTACATCTGTTACAACTGATGAACCTATGTTGACACATGTAATTATCCAAAATTACATTACAGTTCACTTCTGATGTATTTTCTATGGGTACAATTTCATTTTGTGTACTGTTACAGTTTAAGAGTTCTATACAGAACATTTTATGGCTTTAGAATTAAAATCATAAGTATAAACAAATGCTGTTTTTGCTGTTGTTCGGTTGCCATGTCGTACCTTGGGGACATACATTTTAAACAAAATTTTCACATAGATTCTTTTTAAAATTTATTTTCATTTATTTATTTATTGGCTGTACTGGGTCTTTTGCAGTCACTTCTCTTGTTGCACAGGCTCTAGGCATGCAAGCTTCAGTAGTTGCAACACACACGTTCAGTATTTGTGGCACACTGGCTTTGTTGCTCCTCGGCATGTGGGATCTTCCTGGACCAGGGATTGAACCTGTGTCCCCTGCATTGGCAGGCAAATTCTTAACCAATGGACCATGAGGGAAGTTCCTCATATAGATTCTTGATCTGCTCATATCATCAAAAGTTGTACAGGTTGGTCAATTTAGGAACTGTGGAGCATGAATCTGGGAGTTTTACTCTTGGGTGTCCATGGCTCCAATCCAATTATTTTCCTGTCAGCTAGTTCCTCTTCCATTTGCACAACTGATATAAAACTGTGCCTATGTATCATAAACTTAAAAAAAAATAATTTCTAGGATAATGGTTAATAACACTTCTCTAGGAATTTAAAAATGAGTTTAAATACTAATATTTGGATAAATTATACACTGAGAAAACCCTAAAGCATAATATAGTACAATTCTTTTGTTTTGCAGATGAAGAAACCAAGGTTCAACAAGATCAAATGACATGTCCAAGACTGAACATGTTGGGCTGGAAGGTGAGATCCAGTGGTTACTTTGCCCTTTCTATTCTAAAAAATGGTAACTGGAATTTTTGAAGACCAATAAACACAGCAAATTAATATTATTTCAACAAATGGTTAATTAGCAATTTTACTGAAACTTTTTCTACCTGATGAAAGTAAGTTGAAATATTAAGCAAATGAATGGTTCATTGAGTTTTTTTTTTTTCATAGACAGTATCATTTTTAACAGAGTTTTTTAAAAGAATATATTTAACAGAGTTAAACAATTTTATGGCATTTCTGGCATCACTAGTTATTTCACAGTTATCATGGAAGTGGGACTCCATTTACATAAAAGGAAGAACTCAGAAGACCAGCCCTTCATTGTTCCCAGTTGGGGTGTTGGCTGATATTAAGCAAAAAAGATATCTTGCCTTTTTGAATAAGAGTGAATAAGTACTGGTTTGAAACATTAATTATAAAGATCACATAATGAAAGAGAAAACATTTACTTATATGGAGCAAGAGAAAGTTTCCTATGTGTCAACAAAATGAAAGCTGTCATCAGTTGAGGGCCTTTTCATTCATTTTGATAATTTACAGCTGCCTTTTCTACTGTCTGCTTAAATCCAAACATGAAAGAATTTCTTTTTTTTTCAATTGCTCTGAGAACAGAAAAGAAGCAAAATTGGCATACCAGATCCCCAATAGGGATTAAAATGAAAGGAAAACAGGTGTTTAAGTTAATTGTCTTTCCCCTGGAAGGTTTCTTTTAATAATGTGCTTCTTGAACATTTAAAGTGGTCTAAGATTGCCTATAAACCAATTTAAACATGCAATGCCCAGAAAAACCTATTTTATAAAACATGGCTGATTGTTTACATTAAATTTCTGAAAAGAAATATGTGTTCACATATGGAAGAGAATGCATACCTCTTTAAAAAAATACAGTAAGTGAAAAGTTATAAATGTTATAGTTTTCCAGCTTCAAGATGTATTTGTAAACCATGTAAAGAGGTTTCCATGTTCTATTAACTCTGACATTAGTTTAATGAAATTAGGTGATTTAACACTGAGTCAGTGATGTGGCCTCTACAGTAAGAAGGCAACAGCACAAGCTTAATTCTGAAATGTGCCTTTTGAAGACAAAATGTTGATTTCTTCTTAAACATCTCTTATTAAGACTTTCAGATTCATAAATGGAAAAGCATCTTGCTAATTCCATGCAAATCACAATAGGAATTGGAATTAGAGCCTGACTTTTTCTTTGTAGGACTATTCCTATGTTGCCTACACATGCACCAAGAAATAAATCCAGCTTACTTCTTAGTGCCATAGTTTAACTCTTCCTGTTCCTTTGCCCCAGGGATGATATTAAGATAATATCTTTTATACATTTGCTATTCCCCTCTTTTTTTGTTCGGGTTTTTGTTAAATATTTGTAGTTCATAGCATTTCTATAACAAGGAATTTTGTAGTCTATGTTGCCCTTAAATCTTTTATCCAGCATATATTTATTGAGTTTGAACATGGCCATGTACTGTTCTAGACAGTGGGGATGTGTCTGTGAAGAAAAGAGACAAAGATTCTTCCTTGTGGAAGGTCTAGTGCAGAGATAAACAATACATTATCAACCAACAAATTGAATGTTGGAAGGCAATAAGTGTTCTGGAAAGAGGAAAAAAGACTAGGGAAAGAGTGGTCAAGAGTTCCTGGAGGAGGTGTTGGCAGGTTGCAATTGCCAATGTAGTCAGAATGGACCCCATTGAGAACAGACGCTTGAGTAAAGACTGAAACTAGCGAAGCAGCTTTTATTTAACAACAACATGCTTTTCATTAAAACAACACTTTCTTTAATCCATTTTTAAAAAATTAATTACTTAATTTTTGGCTCTGCTGGGTCTTTGCTGTTGCTTGGACTTTTCCTTTGTCACAAAGAGTGGGTGTTACTCTCTAGTTGCATTGCACAGGCTTCTCGTTGCAGTGGCTTCTCCTGTGGAGCACAGGCTTTAGGGAGCATGGGCTTCAGAAGTTGTGGCTGGAAGGTTTAGTTGCCCCACTTTATATGGAATCTTCCCAAACCAGGGATCAAACCCAAGTCTTCGGCACTGGCAGGCAAATTCTTGACCACTGAACCATCAGGGAACTCTCTAAAAGAATTTAGAGTCAGGACCTGTTCCCAGAATACAGCAATCACCAGCAATATCTGCAAAGACTATGGACTGAGTGTGGTGGGGGAAACTTGACAGAGCCTAGAGATGAGAGTCGCTCTGTGCTCCTTTGTCTCTGTACAGCCCAGTGAACATCTGTTTACCAAACATTTGCTTTTTCATCGCAGTGTAAATTGGCTTCCTCCCCTTTGAAATTCCAAACCACTACAACCAACGTCCTCTTTTGTCTTTAGCTGAAGATGGTATTTAAGGTGAGAGCTTCGGCCATTTTAGTGAGTTACTCAATTCTCCATGGTCTCCACGTGTATACACGTTGTTAAACTTTTGTTTGACTTTCTCCTGTTAATCTATCTCTTGTCAATTTAGCCAGAAGAACCTGGAGCAGTAGAAGAAAATGTCTTCCTCCTTGACAGAGTTAACCAGGTAAAGAAGCAGGGACAAACATTCTGGGTGGGCAAAATAGCTCATGCACATGAAAAAGTGACAGGCTTTATTTTCTTGGGTTCCAAAATCACTGCATATGGTGTCTGTAGACAAACCCAGACAGCATATTAAAAAGCAGACACATCACTTTGCTGACAAAGGTCCGTGTAGTCAAAGCTATTGTTTTTCCCATAGTCATGCATGGATGTGAGAGTTGGGCTGTAAAGAAGGCCAAGAGCCAAGGAACTGATGCCTTTGAACTGTGGTACAGGAGAAGATTCTTGAGAGTCCCTTGGATTGCAAGGAGATCAAACCAGTCAATCCTAAAGGAAATCAATCCTGAATATTCATTGGAAGGAATGATGCTGAAGTGGAAGCTCCATTACTTTAGCCACCTGATGCGAAGGGTTAACTCATTGAAAAAGACTCTGATGCTGGGAAATATTGGAGAAGGCAATGGCAACCCACTCCAGTACTCTTGCCTGGAAAATCTCATGGATGGAGGAGCCTGGTAGGTTGCAGTCCATGGGGTCGCTAAGAGTCAGATAGGACTTCACTTTCACTTTCATTTTTCACATTAATGCATTAGAGAAGGAAATGGCAACCCGCTCCAGTGTTCTTGCCTGGAGAATTCCAGGGATGGGGGAGCCTGATGGGCTGCTGTCTATGGGGTTGCACAGAGTTGGACACGACTGAAGTGACTTAGCAGCAGCAGCAGCAGGGAAATATTGAAGGCAGGAGAAGAAAGGGTCTATAGAGGATAAGATGGTTGGATAGCATTACTGACTCAGTGGACTATGAAGTTTGAGCAAACTCCAGGAAATAGTGCAGGACAAGGAAGCCTGGTGTGCTGCAGTCCATGGGGTTGCAAAGAGTTGGACAGGACTTGGCAACTGAATAACAGCAACAGGTGCTATAACAATGGGGATGACATAAGGAGAGATCTTAAGGCCACAATGGCTAAGGTGGAATGATCAAGGTACAGTTGAGACTAGCTCTGTTAGGGACCTTTGTCTTTATAGGTAAACCTCACTTCTACAAATGTCAATTAGCATTTTAGTGCAATTGTACTCCTCTTATCAATTCATTGTGTCTTCTTATTTGTCTTGGATGTAGGGTATCTTTTTTGGTAGGTTCCAGCATTTTTTGCGGAGAAGGTAATGGCAGCCCACTCCAGTACTCTTGCCTGGAAAATCCCATAGATGGAGGAGCCTGGTAGGCTGCAGTCCATGGGGTAGCTAAGAGTCAGACATGACTCAGTGACTTCACTTTCACTTTTCACTTTCATGCATTGGAGAAGGAAATGGCAACCCACTCCAGTGATCTTGCCTGGAGATTCCCAGGGATGGGGGAACCTGGTGGGTTGCCGCCTATGGGGTCTCATAGAGTCGGACACGACTGAAGCGACTTAGCAGCAGCAGCAGCAGCAGCAGCAGCATTTTCTGGTTTATTATTGCTCAACAGTTAGTTGTGATTTTGGTGTTTTTGTTGAGGTGAAGTCATATCCTTCTACTCTGCTACCTTGTTGATTTCCTCATTAGCATTTTTATTGTGATGCTTGGTTTTAATTGTGTTTATTTTTTAAGGTAATCTTTTTAGTACAAGCTATTCTAATTTTTCTTATACTTAATAGTGTTTATATCTTACAGTCTACTTATCCTGGTAACTCAGCTGGTAAAGAATCTGCCTGCAATGCAGGAGACCTGGGTTAGATCCCTGGGTTGGGAAGGTCCCCTGGAGAAGGCAACAGCTGCCCACTCTAGTATTCTGACCTGGAGAATTCTGTGAACAGAGGAGCCTGGCAGGCTACAGTTCATGGGGTTGCAAAGGGTCAGACACCACTGAGCAACTTTCACTTTATTTAAAAATAGAATGATAATTTTATAACCAACAAGATTATAGATGTGCATAGATTTAGAAGTAACTATGAAGGTGGTTGGAGAAGGCAATGGCACCCCACTCCAGTACTCTTGCCTGGAAAATCCCATGGACGGAGGAGCCTGGTAAGCTTCAGTCCATGGGGTCTCGAAGAGTCGGACACGACTGATCGACTTCACTTTGACTTTTCACTTTCATGCATTGGAGAAGGAAATGGCAACTCACTCCAGTGTTCTTGCCTAGAGAATCCCATGGATGGGGGAGCCTTGTGGGCTGCCGTCTCTGGGGTCGCACAGAGTTGGACACGACTGAAGCGACTTAGCAGCAGCAGCATGAAGGTGGTACAGGCACGACTAAAGTTTGAGAAACTACTAGGCTAGTGTTTGGCAAATTAAGCCCCTTGGGCCAAAACAGACTCTCCACCTGCTTTTGTAAATAACACATTATTGCAACACAGTCACACCCATTTGTTTATTACTGCCTGTGGCTGCTCTCCCTGCACTGACAGAGATGAATAGTTGAGACAAAGACTATATAGTCCAAAAAAACTAAAATATTAATATTCACTATCCAACCTTCTGCAGAAAAAAATGTGCTGACCCCTCTATCAACCCATACTATAAAAGCATTTTTAAAAATGTAATCAGTACAATTCTAACTTTGTAAGACATGGATACATTTATCCTTTTATTATGTGTCTCTTTTCTGTATTCCAGACATTGGTGCCTTTCTACAGATTAGGAGCATTCCAGGACACCTAAGACTTGAGGCCATGTGAGAACGCTGAGCTATTATGAGAGTTTCTTTGTCTACTGTTTGACAGGATGGATTCTGCCTTCTCCTCAAATTCTGTTTGATCAGAAATGCTGTGGCGTGATAAAAGGAGCTGACGAATTACTGAGGCCCCGAAGCTCCACTAAAGATTAGAGTAAAACACGCACTTCAAAGGATCCTGGTGAAGGAGGAAAGGTCAATAGCTTTGATTTCTAAGTGGAGAGGAGGCCAAGGGATTTAGAATGAGGGAATTGGAAACCATTTTTTTTGGTTGTTTTAATTTTTTTTTTTTGCCACTCCTTACAGGATCTTAGATCCTGGACAAGAGATTGAATTTGTGCCCCCTGCATTGGGAGTGCAGAGTCTTAACTGCTGGACTGGCAGAGAAGTCCCTGAAAACCATCATTCTTAAGTGAGTTTTGGTAGAGTAATGTAGGGATTGCTTATCTGGTGGTCAACGTTCTGCCACACTCTGGTTTCATGTTCCTTTTCCGCTTCACAAAGTAAGTCTTCCATAATCAATGTTCTTGAAAGAAGACATTTCTCTTGATACTTCTGTATATTCTGAGCACTCTTTTCAGTGTTTGGCATCTGTTATTTTACTTCATCCTTACATTTACCCCATGAAGTAAGCACTGTCATTATCCCTGTTTTACAAAGGAGGGCACGGAAGTCCTCCATGGAGAGGTCTAGTAACCTGCTCGAAATCATATGACTAGTAATAAAGAGGGGATTTGAACCCAGGATTTGATTCCAGTACCTGTTTTTTAATCACTGACCTCCATGCTTGTGTGCTAAGTCACTTCAGTCCTGTCTGACTCTTTGCAGCTCTATGGACTCTAGCTCTCCAGGCTCCTCTATCCAGGGGATTCTCCAGGCAAGAATACTGAAGTGGGCTGCCATGCCCTCCTCCAGGGGATCTTCCTGATCCACAGATTGAACTCGTGCATTTCTTATATCACGTGCATTGGCAGGCAGATTCTTTACTACTAGTGCCACCTGGGAAGGGCAATCACTATCCTACTCTGCCTCTATTCTGACCTGGACACCCTGTGAAGAGCACAGTATAAAAGTCACATTGCCAAACCAAACTTGGATCTGCTTACCTGCATGTAGTAAAGCCAATTTACTGACTCCCAATTATGGTGAAAAAAAAAAAAAGTGCTACATTTACTGCAGGGTGCCAAGCAAGGAGTCCAGGGAAGCTAGTGCTCAAAACACTCCCTGATGGGGTTTTCTTGAAAGGACTTTTTTACAAAGTCAAGGCTGGGGAGGGAGAGTCCCAGGGTATGTCAGTTCATGCATAATTCTCTGATTGGTTGATGGTGAGGTAACAGGGGTTAACATTATCAATCCTTAAGTGACAGTAGGTCTGGGAGCTATATGCTCTTGGTTATCAATTAGTTAATTTCTTCCATTTGGTGGTGATTTGGACATTTGTAAAAAAAACTAAGGAAATGTGCACCAGATACTATGCAACAGAAATTTACTTTGTCAGTTCTGGAGGTTAGAAATCAGAGACCAAGTTTGGGTAGGATTCTTTTTTAATGAGAGCTGTCTTCCTGGCTTGCAGATGGCTGTCTTCTCACTGTCTTTGCATGGTGGACAGAGAGCAAACTCTCCCCCTCTCTTTTTATAAGACACTAATCTTATCAGATTAGGACCCTACCCTTATGACCCCATTTAACCTTAACTACCTCTATACAGGTTGTATCTCCTCGTAGAGTGACACTGGAGGTCGAGGCTTCAAAATGTGAATCTGATGGGGAACATAATTCAGTTCATAGCACTTACTTTTGTAATTCCCAGTAACCACTGGACCTACAGTGAAGTCCACCCCCCCACCCCATATTAATTACTTTAAATGAAAGTAACTAAAGAAATGGCCTATGTAAGAGGGACACTTAGATCTCCCTGTCTCCCTGAAAGTAGGAAATAAATTTCCCATGTGAAAGATGCTATTCTGGAACCCAGAGGTAGAAAAACATAGGGAGGGAGTTCAGAGACAATAAACCTGTATAAACAAAACTGTAACGCCATATTATTATTGTTAACATGAGGCTTGTTAGTGTAAATAAATGATAAATCCAAATTTTATTGCAGAGTAGTTGAACATGGCCATCTCTTAAGCTCCAATCTTCAGGAGAATGCATTATTCAGAGGGATACTTCCCAAATGAGGTGCAAAATAAGTAATCAAAACACACTTTTACATCCTCAAAACTTCAATAGTTTTAGACATTATAATACCATTATAATACCTTTAAATGGGGCTTCCTGGTGGCTCAGAAGTTAAAGTGTCTGCCTGCGCCTGCCCGCAATGCAGGAGACCTGGGTTCGATTCCTGGGTCGGGAAGATCCCCTGGAAGAGGAAATGGCAACCCACTCCAGTATTCTTGCCTGGAAAATTCCATGGACAGAGGAGCCAGTGGGCTGCAGTCCACAGGGTCGCAAAGAGTTGGACACGACTGAGCGACTTCACTTCACTTCACAATACCTTTAATTAGGGCAGACTGGTGATTTTGAACTGGAGAGGGTCTACTGGCTTCTGGTAGATAGAGACTAGGGATGTTGCTAAATATCCTACAGGGTGCAGTATAGCCCCTCCAACAAGGACTTATGTGGCCCCAAATGTCAAAAGTGATAAAGTTGAGGGCTTCCCTGGTGACTCAGCGGTAAAGACTCCTCCTGCCAATGGAGGAGACATGGGTTTGATCCCTGATACTGCAAGATCCCACATGCTGCAGAGCAACCAAGCCCATGAGCCACAGCTACTGAGCCTGTGCTGTAGAGCCTGGGAGCTGCAGCTACTGAAGACCACACACCCTAGAGCTGATGTTCTGCAACAAGAGAAGCCACTGCAATGAGGTGCCTGTGCACTGCAACTAGAGAACAGCCTTCACTCACCACAACTAGAGAAGACTGTGCGCCGCAATGAAGACCCAGCACAATCAAAAATAAATCAGCAAATAAATACAATTACATATAAAAAATAAAGCTTTGTGTTTTTTAAAAAGGGATAATGTTTAGAAACTTGATGTGTGGTCACTCAGTTGTATCTGACTCTTTGCAACCCCATGGACTGTAGCCCACCATGCTCCTCCATCCATGGGATTTTCCAGGCAAGAGTACTAGAGTGGGTTGCCATTTCCCTCTCCTTAGAAATGAGGGTAAATGTAAATATAGAGCTGTGACGTTCCCCATGCTTCTACTTTTCAATGTAAATGTAGCATAATTTTTGTGTTAGGGAAGAAAAAATATTCCTTCTATCTTTCTAGGTTGGCCTAATAATAAAATTGACAAACGATAGATTAAAAGGAGAAAGAGAAAGCTTAATAACATATATACCTCCTGAAAACATGGGGGAGGCCAAGGTAAACTGAGTAGCTCATCAAAATTACCAAAGCCACCACCTTAAATACCATCTCCAGCTAAAGACAAAAGAAGTTGGAAGTGGGGGGAGTCAGTTATGGTGGTTTACCAGGAAAAGTACAAAGTACAATAAACAAGGGTAAGGTTGTTGTGCAAATCTAAGTCATTCCCGTCTCCACTGATAGGAGTTTCTAGAGGTAAATTTATCATACTCTTCCTGATACAGTGAGGGAGATATCCTTACAAATGAAGGTTTATCTTTTTTTAACTGAATTATTAGTTGATGTATGAATTGTCCTAGTTTCAGGTATATAGCAAAGTGATTCATATATATGTATATATTGCTTTTTTCCAGATTCTTTCCTATCATAGGGTATTACAAGATATAGATTATAGTTCCCTGAACTATACAATAAATCCTTGTAGTTTTTTATATAGTGGAGTGTAACTTTTTAATTATACACTCTTAATTTATCCTTCCCTGCTTTACCCTTTGGTAACCATAAGTTTGTTTTGTGTCTGTGTTTTTGTTTCTGTTTTGTCAATAAATTCATTTGTACTATTTTTTAGATTCCACATATAATCTGGCAGGCTACAGTCCATGGGGTTGCAAAGAGTCAGATACAACTGAGCATACACGCACCCGCATAAGTGGGTGATATCATATGATATCATATAGTATTGGAGAGTCCTCTTATACAGGTAAATGTCTCTTACAAAAGGGTAACTTCTACTCAGGTTTCAGAGTTCCTCCTGTACCTGCAGTTTCTTAAAAATAACCAGCTTAAAATAATCCTTTTGCCAAAGAAGCATATTTTGGGATGGCAAATTCTGCTCCCCTACATTGTTCATATCAATATTCAGCATTTACATTATTATGACTGTTTGCTGCTGAGTCAGGTAATATACTATGATTATCACATCAATGGTTTTCATTTAATATGAATTTTGCTTTTCACAAGGCAATTATTGCCTCATGTTTTTCATTTTTATGTCTAACTACTGTTAAATCCTCCTACATACTACATTAATCTCTCAGTGTGATTTCCATATTGTCAAGCTTACCAGTTAGTCCAAAGTCATTTTTTTTCTAGAGAAAATGTTTTTCTAGAGCACTCTTGTTTTTATGTTCCACGTTAGAAAACACTGTGAAACAGGCCCAGAGAGATTCAATGTGCAAAAGTCAGGTGGTTAGTGTATAACAGCTGGAACTTACACCCAGGCAGGGCAATCTGTCCCTTGCATTTGAGGTTAAAGCATCTGCCTGCAATGTGGGAGACCTGGGTTCAATGGGTCGGGAAGATCCCCTGGAATAGGAAATGGCAACCCACTCCAGTATTCTTACCTGGAGAATCCCATAGAGCCCATGGATCGCAAAGAGTCGGACACGACTGAGTGACTTCACTTCACTTTCACTGTTAGGGAAACATTGACCAAAACCACTTGAGTTGGCCAGGTATGATGATGACTACTCATATAGTTGTCTCACGACAGGAAGTCCTGATAAGGAACAAGATGATGCTGCCAAAAACCAACCAGGAGAATTCAAAAGGGGCCTAAAGGAGCAAGGAGATGCCAACTAATAATATTATCCTACCAATCTCCCACAATCCTTTGTGATGGAATCCATCCACTGAGAGATGTGCACACCACCAGGAAGGAGCCTATGTCAGACCAAATATAGGCCAAGCAAGATGATTGACCAGAAACAACTGGGACATTAACCCCAATACCATAAAACCTGAGACAGTGAGCCACATGGTGGAGCAGTTCTCCTGGGTTCCCTAACCCTACTGCACTCTGCCCAGACACCCCTTCCCAATAAAGTATTTTGCAGGGCTTCCCTATGGCTCAGTGGTAAAGAATTTGTCTGCCAGTGGAGGAGACATAGGTTTGAACCCTGGTCCAGGAAGACCCCACAGGCCATGGAGCAACAAAGCCTGTGCCCCACAACTGCTGAGCTTGTGCTCTAAACCCAGGAACAGTAACTAATGAGCATGCTGCAACTACTGATGTCCTCATGCCCTGGCACTGGTGCTCTGCCACAAGAGAAGTCACCACAATGAGAAGCCTACACACCACAATGAAGGGTAGCCCCTACTCACTGCAACTAGGGAAAAGCCCGTGCAGCAGAGCAGGGCTGAAAATAAATGAATGAATTTTTAAACACCAAGAAAGTCTTTTGCTTTGTCGATATATATGTCTCCTTGAAAAATGCATTTACAAATGTTAGACAAAAGCCCACTCCTGGGAGTTCCCCTTCCTATAGCATCTTTATCAGTTATCAGTTGCCAAGATAATTATGTATAACAAACTACTGCAAAAACTCAGTCCTTCAAGAAACCATGAAACCATTATTTTTCATGTTTCTGAGGTTGGCTAGGCTTAGTTATGGCAGCTTATCAGAGCTAGATGGGTTCCATTTACCTGTGGGTTAGTCCAGGCATGTGCCCATTGGGGCAGCAAAAATGCAAGAACAGATTCAATTGTGCAAGTACATTTCAGCTTTTGATTATCACTTCCTCTTAATATTCTGCTGATAAAGCAAAACATATGGCCAAATCAAAGTCAAGTATCAGGAAAATTCAGTCCCCCTGTGTGTGGTGGGGGAAGGGGCAGAGAGTGGAGATTGGTAGGGGGGTGGGTGCCGAGGAAGCGTAAGGAGTGATTATTGATTGACAATAACTGGAGCTACCACATTGATTGGCCTGTATACAATGTGGAAATACTTTTGTTACAGAGTCTAATTCATTATGGAGCATAAAGGCAAGTCATTTATAAACTTTCTTGTAAAAGCATCAGAATAAGACAATAACTGTACATAATTGACCAGAGATCAAATTGCCAACATCTGCTAGATCATGGAAAAAGCAAGAGAGTTCCAGAAAAACATTTATTTCTGCTTTATTGACTATGCCAAAGCCTTTGACTGTGTGGATCACAATAAACTGTGGAAAATTCTGAAAGAGATGGGAATACCAGACCACCCGACCTGCTTCTTGAGAAACCTATGCAGGTGAGGAAGCAACAGTTAGAACTAGACGTGGAACAACAAACTGGTTCCAAATAGGAAAAGGAGTACATCAAGGCTGTATATTGTCACCCTGCTTGTTTAACTTACATGCAGAGTACATTATGAGAAACGCTGGGCTGGAAGAATCACAGGCTGGAATCAAGATTGCCGGGAGAAATAACAATAACCTCAGATGTACAGATGACACCACCCTTATGGCAGAAAGGGAAGAGGAACTCAAAAGCCTCTTGATGAAAGTGAAAGTGAAGAGTGAAAAATTTGGCTTAAAGCTCAATATTCAGAAAACGGAGATCATGGCATCTGGTCCCATCACTTCATGGGAAATAGATGGGGAAACAGTGGAAACAGTGTCAGACTTTATTTTTGGGGGCTCCAACATCACTGTAGATGGTGACTGTAGCCATGAAATTAAAAGACACTTTCTCCTTGGAAGAAAAGTTATGACCAACCTAGATAGCGTATTGAAAAGCAGAGACATTACTTTGACACCAAAGGTCCCTCTAGTCAAGGCTGTGGTTTTTCCAGTAGTCATGTATGGATGTGAGAGTTGGACTGTGAAGAAAGCTGAGTGCCGAAGAATTGATGCTTTTGAACTGTGGTGTTGGAGAAGACTCTTGAAAGTCCCTTGGACTATAAGGAGATCCAACCAGTCCATTCTGAAGGAGATCAGCCCTGGGATTTCTTTGGAAGGAATGATGCCTAAGCTGAAACTCCAGTATTTTGGGCACCTCATGCAACGAGTTGACTCATTGGAAAAGACTCTGATGCTGGGAGGGATTGGGGGCAGGAGGAGAAGGGGACGACAGAGGATGAGATGGCTGGATGGCATCACTGACTCTATGGACGTGAGTCTGAGTGAACTCTGGGTTTTGGTGATGGACAGGGAGGCCTGGAGTGCTGTGATTCATGGGGTCGCAAAGAGTCGGACATGGCTGACTGACTGAACTGAACTGAAATGACAAAAGACTTAAAAGCATGGTTAAAGATTTAATTACAATGCAATTGTTAAGAAAATTTGGCTACTTCTGTGACAGACGACATTTTAAGATAATAACTAGAATTATGACTGACAACATACCAGGCCATTTCAAATTTTTGGAATTTCATATAATTTCTCGAATATTTGTATTAATATTCATTCATGTAATGAATGAATAACTAAGAAGTTTATCATTACTCATTTGACAATGTTTTCTATGTAATTTAACATACAAAATTAGCCTAATTTGAGGGCCCTCTGAAGCATCTCAAAGTTAACTAGAGGCCAAAATAACCATTTAGAATTTGACTTGAGATAGTTTGCAAAAAAAAAAAAAATACCAAAGGTTTTAAATGTTTGGTCAAGTAGGATCATAAGTCATTGTGAAACAGTACTTATTTACTTAAGCAAAGTGACAATAAAGGATTCCAAAGACAAACGCAGAAAGTTGCAACAGATTAGTTACAGTGTAAAGAAACTTCACAATCTGTTATCAAAAGAGGTCAATATTTTAAGAAAAGTTTGTCTTCTCAACAGAGGAAAAAAACCCCAAATTCCAGTTTTGCATCATTTCATTTTTAATATTAAAATTCACTCATTTGATTAAATTTAATCTAATCTGAGTTGGTTTTAATCACACATGAAATTCTTTTATCAAAAGATGAAAACTAATGTCTATGAATATATATAGGCCTTCCCTGGTAACTCAGCTGGTATATATATATATATATATATATATATATATATATATATATATACATATATATATATGTATAATTTAGTAGTACAGCATTTCAATAAAGCACAAAATATATTTATTAAAAGCCTTAAACATATTTAGTTTTTCTGTAATAAGACATCAAATGTAAATAACATAAATTTATTTAGCAATGTTTCAGTATTTTATCTGATCAAAAATGATCTAGAAAGTCAATAAATTTCATCAGTTAATTTAGCAGAACTTAAAAGTTTCAAGTTACCAAAAAGCTGGAGAAACTATTTTTAGATAGATATATGATGAAACATAATTATCCATAAAGACTTCACCCAAAAATATTTTTCTCATTTATCTCTTTATTACTTCTGAAAATATCATCATGCTGTTAATTTTCTTGTTAACAAATTTTGTAACAGAGATACATGCATGCATGCTAAGTCATGTCCAACTCTCTGCAACCCTATGGACTGTAGCCCACTCTTCTGTCCATGGGATTTTCCAGGCAAGAACACTGGAGTGGATTGCCATGTCCCTCTCCACATAATAGAGGTAACATGAGCTTATTGACTTTCAGTTAATGTAGGTACAATAAAAGTATTATACTTAATATTGATGACTCTAAAAACATATTTATATTAATTAAGCCATCAACATGTTCTCATTCATAAAGATTAATCCTAGATCATGAGATCTTTTTAAACTTTGTGCTAGTTTAATTTACATTTAGAAATATTTGACTTGTAAGTGCTTACTTTAAGTCAGTTAAATACAGCTCTTCTACAAATTAATTTTGATAACACCATCAGGTGTTAGGCACATATCATATGTACAATGATCACACAGACATACGTACATATAGATAGACATAGAGAGAGATTTCATAGTTTTTCTGCTTGAGTTTTTAAAATTTTTTTCACATCTTTTTTGTTTTTATTTTTAAAAATTTATTTATTTTAATTGGAGGCTAATTACTTTACAATATTGTAGTGGTTTTTGCCATACACTGACATGAATCAGCCATGGGTGTACATGTGTTTGCCATCCTGAACCCCCCCTCCCGCCTCCTTTCCCATCCCATCCCTCTGGGTCATCCCAGTGCACCAGCCCTGGGCACCCTGTCTCATGCATCGAATCTGGACTGGTGATTCATTTCATGTATGATAATATACACATTTCAATGCCATTCTCCCAAATCATCCCACCCTCGCCCTCTCCCACAGAGTCCAAAAGACTGTTATATACATCTGTGACTCTTTTGCTGTCTTGCATACAGGGTTATCGTTACCATTTTTCTAAATTCCATATATATGCGTTAATATACTGTATTGGTGTTTTTCTTTCTGGCTTACTTCACTCTGTATAATAGGCTCCAGTTTCATCCACCTCATTAGAACTGATTCAAAAGTATTCTTTTTAATGGCTGAGTAATACTGTGTATATGTACCACAGCTTTCTTATCCATTCATCTGCTGATGGACATCTAGGTTGCTTCCATGTCCTGGCTATTATAAACAGTGCTGCAATGAACACTGGGGTACACATGTCTCTTTCAGTTCTGGTTTCCTTGGTGTGTATGCCCAGCAGTAGGATTGCTGTGTCGTATGGCAGTTCTATTTCCAGTTTTTTAAGGAATCTGCACACTGTTCTCCATAGTGGCTCTACTAGTTTGCATTCCCACCAACAGTGTAAGAGGATTTCCTCTTCTCCACACCCTCTCCAGCATTTATTGTTGGTAGACTTTTTGATAGCAGTCATTTTGATTGGCGTGAAATGGTACCTCATTGTGGTTTTGATTTGCATTTCTCTGATAATGAGTGATGTCGAGCATCTTTTCATGTGTTTGTTAGCCATCAGTATGTCTTCTTTGGAGAAATATCTCTTTAGTTCTTTGGCCCATTTTTTGATTGGGTCATTTATTTTTCTAGAATTGAGCTGCAGGAGTTGCTTGTATATTTTTGAGATTAATTCTTTGTCAGTTTCTCATTTGCTATTATTTTCTCCCATTCTGAAGGCTGTCTTTTCACCCTGCTTATAGTTTCCTTCATTGTCTGTTTGAGTTTTAAAAGGCATCTTTTTCCTTTTTTCCTCTTTCAATTTTAGGTTCTACTCTGAAATAACACTCAGATGATGTGGGCTTGTTTACTTTTCAATGACATGATAAGAGTTATAACTTCAAGCTTCCTCCTTAGGAATACTTCTGTTCTCTCAGGGTCAGAATTTTGAAAAAGATGTTTTATCAAGCTAGCATCTCTACAATTTTGAAATATTGAAAGAGTTCCATCCTGGTTGTTTAGGAGTAAGAAAAGGGGACTTCTCTGGTGGTTCAGTGGTTAAGAATTTACCTGCAAATGCAGGAGACATGGGTTTGATCCCTGGTCTGGGAAGATTCCACATGCTGAGGGGAAACTAAGTTCATGCTTCACAACTGCTGAGCCCATGAGCCTAGAACCTGTGCTCCACAGCAAGAGAAACCACCAGAACGAGAAGCCTGCATTGAGTACTGTAAGGAAGAGTAGCCCAGCTTACTGCAACTAGAGAGAGCCTGACTGCAACAAAGACACAGTGCAGGCAAAAAATAAACACATATAAAAAAGGAAAATGATTATTTATTAGCCCATTTCCAGGAAAGGGATCTGGGAGCAAGAGCTGGGTTCCATGTGGGAAGAAATGGCAGCAGAAACCTGCCTGGCTGCTCTGACTGAAGGAGGAAACAGAACAGGCTCTATCTTGAAAGCAGGACTCCTTCTTGGGCTGGGCTATGGATTTATATGCCCAGTATCTATGGAAACGACATACAAACTGGGAAACCAGGCCCCCAGAAGGAAAAGCCCCAGGGCTCTCCATGCCTAAAAGAATACCTTAATTAATACCCTAATTATCTGTGTAACCAAATAGACTCATACATTCTATTATGCTTATTGGGGTATGACCACAGGCCTATTGATAATTGTCCACTGTTAACTACCTAGGCTTAAGGCATATGATCACGGTTAACTTTGATTATATCTTTCTTTTTCCTTTGTTCAGACTAGTTTCAGGGAGCCTTATACACTCCGGGTATATAAGGTTTTCACGAAACTGGTCGGGGCCCTTGGCTAAGAGGAGACTCTGCCTTGAGCCCCTGGTGTAATAAACTGCACTCCCCTATCTGCATTGTCCTTCTGAGTGAGTTTGTTTCCCGAAATGCGTGGCTACAGTATGACTGCACAGCTTTGTGTTCACAAAACCTTTCTCCTCCTGGAGGAAGGACACAGGGCCAGGAGAGAGCAGCTGGCTTTCTCTCAGCTGGTCTATGAGCTGAACTGATGTAGGACAGCATGTGTGCATGCTCAGTCATGTCCAACTCTTAGCAACCCCATGGACTGTAGCCTGCCAAACTCCTCTGTCTATGGGATTTTCCAGGTAAGAATACTGGAATGGGTTGCCATTTCCTCCTTCAAGGAATCCTCCTGACTCAGGGATCGAATTTGCATCTCCTATGGCTCCTGCGTTGGCAGGCAGATTCTTTACTGCTTGAATCACCTGAGAAAACTGACATGAGAGAGATTAATGGGAAAATCAAACAGAAGTTTAATAACGCATTTACATGGGAGAAGTGAGTAACTGGACAAAATGCCTGAAGCATAAGAGAATGTTGCCTTAAGAGCCCTCACCTAAGAGGATGTTGGTTTGGTGGTTATGGCCTTCAGAGAGGAGAAAGGCAATTCAGAGGGAGATGGAAAAGCAAATGTTTGGTAAACACATGTTTGCTGGGCCCTGCAGAGACCATGGGTAACACAGCAAGCTGATCTCTGGGCCCTTCAAAGTTTTCTCCACCACGCTTAATCCATAGTCTTTGCAGATATTTCTGGTGATAGCTCTATCCTCAAAATAGGTTACTTATCTCAATTTTTTTTAAGGGAAGTAGCAAGAAAAGTTTCCAGTTTTCTGTTTCTTATAAATGATCAGTCTAAATTAACCCTCATGCCAAAGGGGCATTTTGAGGTAGCAAAGTTTGTTCCCCTCCTATAAACAATTTTCTTATTTCTAACCATGAATTACTATAGAAAATATGTGACCTCAAAATCATATTTCAATGCAATAATGAATATATCAAAATATTTCAATTTGTTGTGGTTTCTTTGCTAATTATTCTAATTCTCTTTGTAGGTTTTGAATTTTGTGTCATATAAATGAGCATATCGATCTGAAAAAGGAAATGTTATAAAAAATAAAATTTAGCTAACTCATTTGAACCTTAAAACAGAGCATTAAAATATCTTTCTCTTAGACCACATCAATATTTGAGTGATAAAAATACATAATTCAATTTTACTCCTAATTAATATTCCTAGAGGAAAAGGAGTACATCAAGGCTGTATATTGTCACCCTGCTTATTTAATTTATATGCACAGTACATCATGAGAAACGCTGGGCTGGAAGAATCACAGGCTGGAATCAAGATTGCCGGCAGAAATATCAATAATCTCAGATATGCAGATGACACCAGCCTTATGGCAGAAAGTGAAGAGGAACTCAAAAGCCTCTTGATGAAAGTGAAAGTGAAGAGTGAAAAAGTTGGCTTAAAGCTCAATATTCAGAAAACGAAGATCATGGCATCTGGTCCCATCACTTCATGGGAAATAGATGGGGAAACAGTGGAAACAGTGTCAGACTTTATATTTTTGGGCTCCAAAATTACTGCAGATGGTGACTGCAGCCATGAAATTAAAAGACGCTTACTCCTTGGAAGAAAAGTTATAACCAACCTAGATAGCATATTGAAAAGCAGAGACATTACTTTGACAACAAAGGTCCCTCTAGTCAAGGCTATGGTTTTTCCAGTAGTCATGTATGGATGTGAGAGTTGGACTGTGAAGAAAGCTGAGTGCTGAAGAATTGATGCTTTTGAACTGTGGTGTTGGAGAAGACTCTTGAAAGTCCCTTGGACTATAAGGAGATCCAACCAGTCCATTCTGAAGGAGATCAGCCCTGGGATTTCTTTGGAAGGAATGATGCTAAAGCTGAAACTCCAGTACTTTGGCCACCTCATGTGAAGAGTTGACTCATTGGAAAAGACTCTGATGCTGGGAGGGATTGGGGACAGGAGGAGAAGGGGATGACCGAGGATGAGATGGCTGGATGGCATCACTGACTGTATGGACGTGAGTCAGAGTGAACTCCGGGAGTTGGTGATGGACAGCGAGGCCTGGTGTGCTGCGATTCATGAGGTTGCAAAGAGTCGGACATGACTGAGCGACTGAACTGAACAGAACTGAGAGTTAAACCATGCCCATACTTTACAAATTTATATAAGGCATATTTTAAAAATATGCTACTATGACATGCTAAAGTAACCATTCTTTAGGGACCACTAAATAAAGACAATCAAGAAAACAAGGTCATTTTAAATACTTTTTGTTGCGCTTAGTCGCTTCAGCAGTGTCCGACTTTGTGCGACCCCATGAACTGTAGCCTGCCAGGCTCCTCTGTCCATGGAATTTTCCAGGCAAGAATACTGGAATGAGTGGCCATTCCTCTTCCTGGGGATCTTTCTGACCCTTCCCTCTTTCTTATTTGTACTTAGCCTGGGGTTAAGTGGATTTTTCACTTTTGTTTTTTTTTTTTTTGGACAATATGGAAATAAGACAGGTACCGGGACTCTTCTTGTTAGGTTGGTTATGTCAGTAAATTATAGCCCACAGTGGTCTGCGACAGGCTCAGAGTCAGATCATATACAATCTCTCTGGGGTAGAAAAATAGGAGTTCACTAATAAGATAGTAAAATAAATAGGATTCAGAGTCATTAGACCTGGGATTTCACACGGTACATCTGTGCCCTCCTGGAGAATTGTCCTTGACTTAGCTCTGATCATAGTGCTTCCCTGCAAACTGCAACTAGAAGGGGTGTCTTACCTCTTCTGCTAAAATTATACACTCTGAAACCCAGCCTGTAGCTGCCTGAGGGAGATTTGTAGATGGCCGGGAACCAACCGTCTGTGTGCCTTGCTTTAAGCACTGCTTCAGCTTATTTGCTGAGCCCAGGTCCTGGAACTTAACAGCACCAATCTTTCTATTTGGTTATTCCCTCCTGGGAACAGATTGAAATCGCTCAAATCTGCCTTGTGTTGAGATTAGTCCTAAATCCAGTTCATTTGCAATTGCCAGTAGTTGCATTGTGCCTCTTGGTGGGTGTGAAAGTCTTCGGATCATCGTGCTAATTAGAATAATTTTTTGACAGCTGCACTTTCTGGAGAGTGGGCCAAACAAAGGCCCCCAGGCACCCCAGTGCCCCTCCAGGGAGCAGGTTTGTAACTTCGGTGACCCAAGGTTAGACAGTTTCCATTCACAGGTACCTTGAGGTTCTTTTTCAACCTCACTGCACCCTGAACCAGTACCTTACCAAGGTTGTTGGGCACCTTTGATCTTTAAATATCACACAATATAGACAAAAAATTTTAAAAGAGGAAGTAAGCCGGAAACTGGCACAGTGAATGTTTATTGAGATAATAAAATAAGAAAAAGAAATTATGCAAGCTATCTGTTTTACGTAGAGTACAGCAAAGGCAGGAGAAGTGTTTACATGTGGCAGTTCTGTCAGTCGTGACAAGATTATGTTTTAGTTAGACAGAAATATCAAGTCCTGGGGATGTAATGAACAACATGCTGACCATAGTTAATAATACTGGGCTGCATATTTACAACTTGCTAAGAGAGTAAATTTTCAAAGGTCTCATCACAAGAAAAAGAAAACGTGCAACTGCCTGTGGGGCAGATGTTAACGGTTCTTATAGTGGTGATCACTTTGCTATATATATATATATATATAAATATAGAATCATTATGTTTACATATGAAATTAATATATGGTATGTTAATTTTATCTCAGTAAAAACATATCTGTATATATATATATATATACACATATCTATATATATACATACATAAAGAAATAGAGGAAAAGAAAAAAAAGGTTGAGGGTGATGTAGTGTTTCATCTCCCACATACCCAAGACTAAAATCTTACTATCACAGGCCCTCCTATCCCTCTTTTGCTGTATCCATTAATTTTCCAGAACCTACTTTCCGAGTAACTTTCTCTTGTCCACTCTACCACAGCCTAACTCAGACCTTCAGCATTTCTTATCTGAATTATCACATTGACCTCCTGGTTTCTCTATCATTCCCCAGTCTCTCCCTGCTAATCAGAGTAGTCTTTCTAAAACCCATATCTGCTTACAGATGGCTCACTCTCCTGTTTAAACTGATACCCAGTATCCACAGGATAAATCCAGTCTTGGCCTGGACTACACACCTCTCCCATCTCCTGACCCGTATCGCAGTCTTACCTTGCAGCCACTCCTCCTTTGATGTCCTTCCTCCCTGATCCTGTAGGAATATACCCTCTGCTTCCCTTCCCTATCCCAGTGAACTTTTTGCCCTTATGTTTGATCTAGGACAGAATTTGTCTGTAAAAAATGCAGTTACCTATGCCCTTGTGGTTATAGAAAAAAGGTACCCACTCTCATCAATAAACAGCATGATTCCAAACAGACTTTTAAAGAAATCTTATGAGTGTGGGATTTTGAGATAGATACATGTATTATTTATGAGGGGTTTTTTTTAATCTAACCCCAATAGGTAAAAATGTACTTAAAAATTCCTATTAAGAAATGCCCCCTGGAATTTAAATGAGGTTAGATCTGGTCCATGAGAGGAAGTTCACTCTCCCACACAATAGACAAAACACATAACAAAGGCTAATGCTACTTATGGAACAATTTTTTATTATAGCTAAGCCTTCCTTTTTAATTGAAGCCAATTTCTTTTATTTTTTTATTATTGATATTAATTGGAGGATAACCATTTTACCATGTTATGTTGGTTTCTGCAATGAATTGAAGAGTCAATTTACATAGTCAATTTTAAATTTACCTACTCAATCTCTGGCTTCCCTGGTGGCTCCAAGGTAAAGGATCTGCCTGCCAAAGCAGGATACACAGGTTTGATCCCTGAGTCGTGAAGATTCCCTGGCGAAGAAGCGCAACCCACACCAGTATTCTTGCCTAGTAAACCCCATGGACAGAGAGAGGAGTTTGACAGGCTACAGTCCATGGGGCCACAAAGAGTAGGACGCAACTAAGTGACTGAGCATGCCCACACGGTCAAATCTCTGTGTGAAAATTTTATATTATCATTTATTTTGTCAACAAAGAAGAAGTCAAGGAGTACTGAACACAAAAGGAGAAGATTAACTTAAATCTTAAATGCCACTGGGGACTGATATCAGCAGTGAACCAGTGAAGTTGCTCAGTCATGTCTTACTCTTTGCGACCCCATGGACTGTAGCCTACCAGGCTCCTCCATCCATGGAATTTTCCAGGCAATAGAATTGGAGCAGGTTGCCATTTCCTTCTCCAGGGGATCCTCCCAACCCAGGGATCAAACCCAGGTCTCCCGCATTACAGGCACTTTACCCTCTGAGTCACCAGGGAAGCCCACATAAGTTCATTAATCAAATAGCGACTGATCATGGCAAAGCCCAAATGTTTGGGACCCTATTTAGTTGAGTGAATTCCATGGAGAGCTGCAAGTAGGAGCAGGGAGAGCAGAAGGCAGAACCAGAGGAAAGTGTCAGGTTCCTAAAAAGAAATTAAAGTTTCTAAAAAGTGTCATCAGATGTTGGGAAGGCACATCCTTTTGTTTCTGAACAACGACAGGCTTTCTTTACAGGCTTCCCTTCACTCCATCCCCACATATCTATTCACACTGAAACATGAAACTTGCGCTAATACTCATTTCCTTCAAATAACACAATACCTTATGTCAGAATTTCAAAGTTTTATTTTCCCAAGAGCTTTGCTATAAGTTGGTACAGAGGACCCTGCTTAAATTTCAGTTTTCCAGTCAGTTTATTTGTTTAAAACTCTTTTCTTCTCCATTTTTCCAATTTCCTCCCAGTTTCATAAGAAGAATCAGAAATGCAGTGGTGTTCAGAAGAGCCTCCCCTAGTATGACTGAAGGCCAGACCTGCAAATGTGTCTCTATCTGAAACCATTTCAATGCTTTGTTTAAATGCATAGCTTGAGGTACCAAGCTCTTCCACAAAACAGATTATAGAAAAGTTATGAAAGTTGAAGAACTATGTTTCTGAAACTTATATGACGTATTCCTAGTTTACGGTCCTTTTTTATGATAGTATGATAAAATATGGCATATAAAATTTGGCATAGAGCTGTGTGACTCAATATAGTAGTCAATAGCCACATGTATTTATTACATCTAAATTGGTTAAAATTATATATAATTTGAAATTTAGCTCTTCAGGTCCATTAGCAGCATTTCAGTTTAGTCGCAGTACAGTTCAGTCACTCAGTCGTGTCTGACTCTTTGCGACCCCAGGAATCACAGCACACCAGGCAGCCCTGTCCATCACCAACTCCCAGAGTTCACTCAGACTCACGTCCATCGAGTCAGTGATGCCATCCAACCACCTCATCCTCTGTCGTCCCCTTTTCTTCCTGCCCTCAATCCTTCCCAGCATCAGAGTCTTTTCCAAAGAGTCAACTCTTTGCATGAGGTGGCCATGAGTTTCAGCTTTAGCATCATTCCTTCCAAAGAAATCCCAGGGCTGATCTCCTTCAGAATGGACTGGTTGGATCTCCTTGCAGTCCAAGGGACTCTCAAGAGTCTTCAACACTACAGTTCAAAAGCATCAATTCTTCGGTGCTCAGCCTTCTTCACAGCATTTAGGCTATTCATTAGTTTCATTAGCCCTGGCCTGATAGCTCAGTTGGTAAAGAATCCACCTGTAATGTGGGAGACCTGGGTTTGATCCCTTGGTTGGGAAGATCCCCTGGAGAAGGGAAAGGCTACCCACTCCAGTACTCTGGCCTGGAGAATTCCACGGACTGTATAGTCCATGGGGTTGCAAAGAGTTGGACAAGACTGAGCGACTTTCACTCACTCACTTAGTTACATGTGGTCAGTGGCTATCATGCTGGACAGCGTATGTGTGCTTAGTTGCTTAGTCGTGTCCAACTCTTTTCGTCCGCATGGAGTATAGCCTGCCAGGCTTCTCTGTCCATGGGGATTCTCCAGGTAGGAATACTGGAATGAGTGGCCATGCCATTCTCCAGGGGATCTTCCGAACCCGGGATCAAACCCAGGTCTCTTGCATTGCAGGTGGATTCTTTATTGTCTGAACAAACAGGGAAGCCCCTGTTCAGAACAGATATTAAACATTTTTCACTGCAGAACGTTCTGTTGGACAGCATTGGTTCAGAGTAAGTTGATTATTCAACTATTTATCAACATTTAACTAGTTTGGTGAATGGACTCATTCCAGATTCAACTATTTTCAATATTTAACTATTTTGGTGAATGGACCTATTCAAGAAAGTTTGGCACTAGGGGAAAAAAAAAAGTAGTTTTGTAGAAAGGCCATTTTAAAAAGCCAGCTTTCAATCACAGACCTTGTCCATTTTGAGTTTTTTTTTTTTTTTTTAATCAACCTTGTTAAACTGTTTGGAGGCATTGAGCTGATCCCTAACAGAATTTCTTACCATTGAAATAATTATATTACCCCAAGGATATAATTTGTGTGGTAACATTTAGAAATCTGGAGTTTATTAAGCCTTGAAAAGTTCATCTAGCTGTTTTGACAAGAGGTTTTCACTCAGGCTATTTTTAGTGCTTTTGGAAGGCTGATCATTTCTAACACCAGGGGAGACCCGCGGATGATGCGTCCCTTCCCTATGCTGTGCTTTAGTTGAAGAAGGAACATACTGAACCTTTAAACTGCAAACGGTGGTTGCTTAGGAGATCACCATTTCCTTTTTATACTGTCTAAATTACTTGATTTGCATGCAGCTTTCCAAAGTAATATGCCATTTTCTGGATTTTTAAAAAAACAAACTATTTCATTTGGCAAAGAAAACTCAATACCTTGCTATCTATGTTGTCTATTTCATGCTACCAAAAGCAAAACATCACACAGATAAGTATATCTGGAGTTATTTATAGATCGCCTAGAAATAATATTAGGAATTCATGTCTGTGAAATGGAAATAAATACCCTATAAACTTAATGGAAATGTAGTTACCTAATAATAGTTTCAATACATTGAAAATTGATTTTGTACTCTTGAATACCCAAGTCAAGTATTTTAAATGCCAATCTAAAAATAGTTTCTATGAAATTAAATGAATTGAATCCAAGTATAGTTGCCCTCTAGGGCCTCTGTCTCAGCCTCTTAGAAAGGCCTGGAGGGAGACACAGTATCTGTGTTCAGAGGTTTCCAGAGAGCTAATTTTCTGAGTAACAAATACATAGACTTTGAAGGAAAAAATAAAAATGGGGAGGGGCTCACTTAAAAATCTGTGCATAACTAGTAAGAAAGGTTAAAATTAGGACTGGACAAAATAGAACTTGTCCCTAGAGAGAATTTTAAAAAAAAGCAATGAGGATGACTCTATTATGTAACATTAGAAGGAGAAAACTAAGAGGAAGCTCCTTTTTTATTTTTTCTCAGTTGTTTCTTCTTCCCTGTCGAATGATACAGCCCTGAACTTTCTGAGAGATAGTTAATGTTGCCTAAAAAGAATACTGAGGGACTTTCCTGGGGTTACAGCTGGTTAAGACTCTGTGCTCCCAAAGAAGGGGGCCCAGGTTTGATCCCTGGTCAGTGAACTAAAATACCACATGCTGCTGTAGCAAAATTAAAAACCAAAAATACTGAAATGGAGTCTTGTTCCTGTCTCTTACTAGCTGTGTGGGCAGGTAAGTTTCAATGACTTCATCGATGTTTTTTTGTTGTTGCTCAGTCATTAAGTCATGTATGCCTCTTTGCTGGACTGCAGCACACCAGGCCTTCCTGTCCCTCACTATCTCCCAGAGTTTGCCCAAGCTCATGTCCATTGAATTGGTGATGCTATCCAACCATCTCATCCTCTGCCACCCTTTTCTCCTTTTGCCTTCAATTTTTCCCAACCTCAGGGCCTTATTTCCAATGAGTCAGCTGTTCACATCAGGTGGCCTTCAAGTTCTGGAGCTTCGGCTTCAGCATCGGTCCTTCCAATGAATATTCAGAGTTGATTTCCTTTAGGATTGACTGGTTTGATCTCCTTGCAGTTCAAGGGACTCTCAAGAATCTTCTCTAGCACAGAGTCTGACAGGACTGAAGCGACTTAGCAGCAGTCACTAAGTCAGGTCTGATTCCTCCTTGACCCGGTGGACTGTAGCCCACCGGGCTCCTCTGTCCATGGGATTTCCCAGGCAAGAATATTGGAGTGGGTTGCCATGCCCTTCTCCAGGGAATCTTCCCAACCCAGGGATCGAGCCTGCATCTCCTGCCCGGGCAGGCAGATTCTTTACCACTGAGCCACCTGGGAAGCCCTATTGTCTAGTACGTGCTTGATAAATTTTTACTAAATGAATGAATGAATCAAGAATCAGAGTTAGTCATGACGTATAGATTTAAATACACTTTGAGTAGAACTGACTTCAGACTTTCTCTGGGTTCTTTATTGGATTGCATATATTGGGCAGCATGCAAATCCAGTGCAATGCCAGTCCTAGGAGTTTTTCCCTCTCTACCCTTTTCCTCCACCTGCCTGTGTAGGTGTATGGAGAATGCAGCTTGGGATCTAGATTGTCTGAATCCAAATTTTGGTTCTATCACTTGCAAGCCTTGGGCAAGATGATTAACTCTCCCATGTGGCAGTAATAGCCTATGTAAAAACCAAGATAATAATAGTATCTACGTCACCAGGATGCTGTGAGAATTAAATGAACAAACACATGTCATATTTAGAAAACAAATAGCATAATCTAGCATCCTTCCTTCTGTGCTTTTATTCCTCTTTCTTGTATGTCTTGAAATACACAGGTCATTAACTCTGTCCTTAAATTTAATTTTAGGCTGAACTTGATGTGTTGACCTAAAACAAATAGATTGCCAGATATTTCTCCAGAAAAGATAGATTTTATTTTATTTTTTTTCAGGTTCAGCAGAGAATCACAGTGCAGGGTCTGCCACCACAGCCACCCATGTGCAAGTCCCCACATGTCAAAGGAAGAAGAAACTTTCACAGACGGGAACAGGCAGTTGGGAGAGCCAGAGTGAACAAAGAATCCGCAGATTCTCACTGGCTGAGTACTTTCGAGGAGAGGAGTCTTTCTTTTTCTCAATGAGCTCTGTTCTCCTTGCAGGGTGTGGAAGCTCCCATCTCTATTTAATTGTGGTTTCTGTTGATTAATTTTACAGATGTCACTGAACACATTCTCCTCTTCCTCTCTTCTGTTGTTGACACTATTGCATTCTCAGGATCTCTTGCCTATCTGATCATGTATTTCCATATCTCTCGCAGGATTCCACTTTTTACTTACTTTCAGAGGTCCTCAGGGCTCTGAGTCTACAATTTTAGCCGGCTGGTTGCCTCTGCTTCTCTCTCTTGATTTGCACAACCATCTTATCACTATTCATTGTCTGTTCTGACTCTTGATTACCTCTGAATCTGTATTTTAGTCCATCTCCTCTGTCATGCTAGTCTCTCTCTTTCTATCATCTTTTTCATCTTTTTTACAACAGCCTCATAACTGGGCTTTCTCTATATGTAATCTTGTCCTCTCTGATCTGTTTTCTTTTTAAAAATGCAAGTTGCAAAATGCAAACCACAAGTCCTTTGCCTGCTTAAAACCCTTAATTAACTTGTTAACATCCTTAGGAAATGGTCCTCCAAACTCTAGTGTTTCCATAAAGCTTCAAGACCTGCCTCTTGCCTACCCCTCTAGCTCAGGTCTCACTCTTCCCCTGACTACTCTGCTCAACCAGATACAACAGGCTTTGAGTTACTCAGTGCCCTGATACTCACTTTTGCCAGGTCTTTGAGCATGCTGGGCCCTCCAACTAGACACTTCCCAACATGCTCTCTCGCCTAGGTGGCAGCACCATTATTTCCACCGGCAGCATCTTTCTGTAGTACACTTTTGTTTTAACATTCGCATTCTCCACTCTACAAAAACATAATTGCCTATGTCTTCTTACTTTTTAACACAGTACACATTTAAATAGCTGTTGACTAGATGAATGAACGGACTCGTCTCAGTTTTCCTTGTGCTTATTTTAACTCCTTTGGTTCAAATACTTTGATCTGTTTGATGGTTAATTTTATGTATCAATTTGATTAGACAATTGGATGCCCAGATATGTGGTCTAGCATTATTCTGAGTACTTTGGTGAGGGTTTTTTGGATGAGGTTAATCTTTAAGTCAATAGATAAAGTACATTATCCTTCCTAATGTGGGTGAGCCTCATCCAATCAGTTGAAGACCCGAACAGAACAAAAAGACTGAGTAACAGGAAATTCCTCCCACTCAAGCTGGGACATTTGTTTTTACCTGTCTTCAAAGTGAACTGAGACATCAGCTCTTCCTGGATCTTGATCCCACTGGTCTTTGGATTGTAACTACATCAGCGGCTCTCTGGATCTTCAGTTTGCAGACTCACCCTGTAGATCTTAGGACTTACCAACTTCTATAGTTGTGTGAGCCAAATTCTTATAATAAGTCTATCTGTTTATCTATTTACATCCTAGTAGTTTTGTTTCGTAGGAGAACCCTGACTACAATCTGCCAGTAATATTTGAGGTTGGAAATATAGCAAGAAGTGAACCAGATTCATAGATAATAAAACATAAATCTTTACCATCTGCCACTAGAAGCAATTTTATAACTTTAACTAAGTTTGAATTTTCCCTGGAGAAAGAAATGGCAACCCACTCCAGTATTCTTGCCTGGAGAATCCCATGGACAGAGAAACCTGGCCGGCTATGGTCCATAGAGTCACAAAGAGTCAGACACGACTAAAGCGACTGAACAAGCATGTAAGTTTGAATTTTATTTTCATTTCTGTTCAAAAGTTGCCCCAGTCCAGAAGGTCATCAGCAAAAACAGTGAATAAAATCAAGACATCAAGTAAAGTGCAAACTGGGTAGCTCCTTCTTTTTTGGAGTGTCATGTGATAAAAGAAGCACCACCAACCAGTGTATGTATATGTCAGTTTTTAGAAAAATTCATATTTCAGAAATAATGTTTTAAAGGATAGTTAAGTTCTTACAACTTAAAAAAAATTATAATGTGGCTAAATTCTTTAAGAGAACTACTTGCATTCTGTGTCTTACAAAAGAAGTTGCTCAGGAAAGAAGGAAGACTGTGAGAAGATTAAGCAATTTCTACATTTTTTCTAGGTACTTGGTGGGTCTAATTTATGTTCCATAAATAAATGTCCCATTGAAGTCACATGATGCCACCTGGCGGCATTCCTAATTCCTGTTTCCACTATTGAATTATGTCTGGCATGAGAATTCATATATATTCACCAAAAAAAATTTTGAGCACCTGCTCTGTGCTAAGTTCATTGCTAAGTGTTGAGAAAACACAGAGAATGACATATGCCTGCTCCCAAAAGTTGAAACTGGAAGAAGAGGGACAAAAGAAATGAAGAATGAATTCAAAGGCAAATTTTCTGTTCTTCACTCTACTTACCTTCATTTCTCTCTAATTCATTTTCAGACCCAGTAATGAATATGGGACAAGCACAGATCCAGGCCAATTACTTATATCAGAATGCATGGGAGCATGAAGAGAACCACTGGGTTAACGTCAGTCTATAGGAGGGAAACCTAGAGATGCATATAAATGAAAATTTAACAGAAACGATGATGTGACTGAGCTGCTAAAAAAGCTAATGATGCTTACTTTTTTTCTACATTTGCAGAATTAAAGTGTTTAGATCAAAGTAGGCAATAGTTTTACTACTGTATATTTTATCATATATTGCTAAACGATCTTGACTATCTAGCCTGGAGTAAGATGATTAAGACACACTTGGAAAACTTTGTTTTGTCTATGGATGAAATAGTTGGAAAAATATTCAACTAGTCAAAAATATTCAAATATTCTTCTGGTAAGAATTTTCTAACTATCAAGATATAGAACAAAGAAATGAGTTGGCCTGAGAGATCTGAGTAAGTACAAAGAGCTGTATCATCGAAGTGATCAAGAAGAGGATGGACAGATTCCTGTAAAAGATAATCTGGAAGAACTAATTCTTTTGGCTGGGAGTTGAATTAGGTGGCATTTAGTTACCTTCTCAAGCTCTAAAGGTCCACAAGTTTACATTTAAATAAGCTCTAGACCATTTGCCTGTGTATGGTACATACATCAATGACACTTCATTAAAATTTTATAGTATATCCAATAATATCATTTCAGAAAAGACAAACCCAGAAATTTCATCAAACAAGTGTCAATAACAATAAAGCATGAAAGAAGATAGTGAAAAGTCTAGCTTAAAACAATATTCAAAAGCTAAGATCATGGCATCCTTTCCCATCACTTCATAGCAAGTAGATGGAGACAGTGACAAATTTTATTTTCTTGGGCTCCAAAGTCACTGCAGATGGTGACTGCAGCCATGAAATTAAAAGATGCTTGCTCCTTGGAAAAAAAGCTATGACAAACGTAGACAGTGTATTAAAAAGCAGATGCATCACTATGCCAACAAAGTCCATATAGTCAAAGATACGGTTTTTCCAGTAGTCATTTATGGTGTGAGAGTTGAATCATAAAGAAGGCTGTGTACTTAGTTGCTCGGTCGTGTACGACCCTTTGTGATCCCAAGGACTGCAGCCCACCAGGCTCCTCTGTCCATGGGGATTCTCCAGGCAAGAATACTGGAGTGGGTTGCCATGCCTTCCTCCAGGGGACCTTCCCAACCCGAGGGATTGAACCCAGGTCTCCTGCACTGCATTACCATCTGAGCCATCAGAGCCCATGAATACTGGAGTGAATAGCCTTCTCCAGGGGATCTTCCCAACCCAGAAATCAAACTGGGGTCTCCTGCACTGCAGGTGGATTCTTTACCAGCTGAGCTACTAGGAAGCCCAAAGAAGGCTGAGCACCAAAGAACTGATGCTTTCAAACTACAGTGCTGGAGAAGACTTCTGAGAGTCCCTTGTACTGCAAGGAGATCAAACCAGTCAATCCTAAAGGAAATCAACCCTGAATATTCACTGGAAGGACTGATGCTAAAGCTGAAGCTCCACTAATTTGGCCACCTGATGCAAAGAACTGACTCATTGAAAGAGACTCTAATGCTAGGAAAGATTGAGGGTAGAAGGAGAAGGGAGCAACAGAGGATGAGATTGTTGGATGGCATCACTGACTCAATGGACATGAGTTTGAGCAAACTCCAGGAAATAGTGAAAGACAGGGAAGCCTGGCATGCTGCAGTCCTTGAGGTCCCAAAGAGTCAGAGAGGATTTAGTGACTGAACAATAGCAACAATAAAGTGTACATTTTGGTACCCAACCAAACTTAGCATGTGCAGTACTTTATAAACATAAAATTTTATTCATAATTCAAGTCTTACATGGTATAAAGACCTAGAATAATATTTATTAATGTGAATCATTTGGCCAAAGAAAAATAATGTAAGGACTCTCTAAGACTACTGAATACTATCCCTTTCAATGTATATTTTATTTCTGCCTTTATTATTCTTTTGTTTCTGTTTTGCTTGCTGAAAATATCATCATTACAAGTAACTAGAATGATAAATTTTGTTAAACTCATGTTTTTAAATACTTGAAATCTGAGTACTGGTTCTGATATACTCCAGGGAACTCTTTTATTTATTTTTTTCTTCCTGTCTACTCATTGTTTCTAATAAAAAGTTAAGATTAAAAATAGATCCTCTTCAGAAATGAACAAGAGCATATTCAGTTTAGCTTTTGTTCCTGAAAGTTAGTGGGTAATCAAAATGATATGACAAACTTTCTGCATGTTTCTCTCAATATTATTTTCAAATATTTAAAGTTTCAAAACTGAGATCCTTTGAGATTACTTTTATTTTTATCATGCATGGAGTATAAATAATATGTTAATAAAATACCTTGCTTGTAGTATAAATATTTGTAGGAAACCCATCAAAAGTGAGGCTAGTTCTCTGCTTAATATCATAAGTATAATTTTTTTTTGAATGGGAGAATTGATCCATGGTATCTCTCATCCTTTCTGGTTAGCTAATTGCTTCTGTCACACCTGCATCTGCTCAATGTGTTCCTTGATGAAGCTGGAAGCTACCAGGAGACTCTCCCAGTGTCCATAGGTAGACCCGGGCAGCAACCAAAGGCTTTTCCTGGGTTGAACCAGTTGAAATTCCAATGACATAAGGAGGATTCCTAGTATTTAATTTTTCACTCCTTTGCTTGCAGCCAGTGTTTGTTTGCTTATTCTTCTGAGGTAATTTTAATTTACTCAAATCTCTCAAGGTCCTGTTGCCTAGACTTAGTGAATAAAGCCTCATTTGAAAATATACAATAAGTAGACGGTGAGTATTATGGTAAAAGAATGAAACATTGATTTTTTTTTTCTTTTAAATAAAGAGAGAAGACCATCTCAAAAAGTGTTTCACTGCAATACACAATCTGGTTGACCAGTATTTGTTAGTTCCTGGAAACTTTGAGAAGTCAAATAGACCAGGGTGGGTATTAACACAGCTTTGACAGCTTTCCCATTTAGTCTTTGCATCAAAAACAGAGTTAATACTGTCAATAGTCCAACCTGAGCTAAGAAACCATCTGTCAGAGATGTAAGGAATTCCAGCCTTGGATAGAAGGTTGGATGTTATTAATCTTCATGGTTTCTTTAGATCCTTAATTCTTGATTGTGGTAAAGATATATTTTCTTCTAAATGGGAAAGTTGACCCATGTGACTTTTGGATTATAATAGAATTTTTAAGAGGTTGAGATGGACATTAAACTTCTCTGTACGTCAAGGATCAGCCTGTCTGTGTCTGTCTCTCCCCCTAGGAACACTCTGGTCATTTGTTTGACCATTTATGCAAAGAGAATTCAAAGATTAAAGAAAAAAAATCTCCATATGTACAATCTCCTTATATTAAGAAAAAATATCTAAAGGAAAATTTATACACATCACAGTTTAATTTACAACTTGGGTTTTTAGCAACTAGAAGTCATTGCCTGTATCATAGCTTCATGTCTCCATGTTAAAAATTAGAAAGAGGTCAATTTTAATGAACAGAGGTCCACACAGACAAGTGCTATTTTTATATATTCCTCGGGTACCACATCTAAGAATAGAAAGAAAGAAAGAAAAAAACTGGCAACAGAAAAGAACCATCTTTCCATCCAGCATAAACTGAGGCATGTGTTTGATGGAGAAAAGGGAAGAGTGTTTCATTTAACTCTCTCTGAGTAAAGGATCTTAGTTCTATTAAGCACTGTTGGAAAGTATGTTGGATATTATATTTAAAATTTAAAGGTAAAGTGTTTTTTAAAGCCTTTTAATACAAGCAAGCATCAATTTTACTAAAATGCTGTCAAATATTACAATACAATGACTTATTTATCATTCCAAGTCTATATCATGAGTATAACTTCCTTTCCAAATATAGTGATTTTTTTTAATGAACTTTGGAAATGGAAAGAGAACCAAAGTAATCTACCAAAATTCTTTCTCACCATCTTTTTTATATAGAACCAGGTCAATCATGCCAGCAGAGACTATTTCAAAACAGTAGAAATTATTGTCCTTTAAAGGGGCAGGATTAACCAATTCATAATTCTTAAACAACAAAGCACATCATATTTTTCTAACCTGAGTTTAACATAAAATGTCAAATATTTGTAATGAAATATTTATAGTTAAGTACAGCAAAATGTGTGAAATACTGAAGTGGATTATCAACATTGCTGGAGTCTTGGTATAACACAGGAACATCTATATTAATTGATACCATGAAAAACTTAAAATTTCTCTTTAGATTGAAAGCTGAGATAGAATTGATTTAAAATTTAAAGCACTTTATGTAAGAAATTTCAGCATTGCCTAAGTTAAACATGGAATGAGAACCACAGTTATTTTTTTTTTTTAATGTTTTTCTATTATGAACTTTCTTGGGACTTTTCTGGAGCCCCAGTGGTTAAGATGCTGTTTCCAAGGCAGATGGACTGCATTCAATCCCTAGTGGGGGGATTAGCATCCCAAATGCCATGTGGCAAAAACAAAAAAAACAACCTTTCTTCAACTCTAAGGTGATTAACTGAATGGAGAACAAGTATCTCTGCAAAAAATTTTAATTTTGGGCTTGTATAGCTCTTACAGTGAAGCTCATTCTGAATGCTATATTAAAGAAGAGAGCCTTAATTATATATATATATTTTCTTGCTTGTGATATGAGTTTATCTTGCATTTTGATACATTATTCTTATATTCAAGATCATCTGACTTCAGATGAGGAACTCTATTGCAGAGCACTGCTTGACTAGAAAATCTGTCATCTGGGAATTAGAGTCAGGCTGACTGTCAGTTATGCCTCTTGGTATTAGCACCCTGTTATTTCCAGAGACTAAAAAGGCAACATGAAAGAGTATCTTTGCTACTAGTATCTAACTTTTATACAGCTGCCCTTGCATCTGTGATAGTGCCAGAGAAGAGAAAATACAGATAAGGTGAAATCCACTGGAGATCCCAAATCACTGTGGTCAGTAGGTTGAGGCATGCCAACCTTTCTGTTAAGAACAGAGCCAAGAGTCCAGTGTACTTGGATTCTGTCTAAATAGCTATATGGCTTGATTAGTTAACCAAGTTACTTCTTTGGGCTTCAGTTTCACTGTCCTCATGAGAAAGAGTTGTTAGAGTGTTTTAAGAGTTGTTAGTGTTTTAAGTAAACACGTATGTGTGTGTGTTTGTGCCAGTGTAGGAGATGCAAGAGACCTGGGTTTGATCCCTTGGTTGGGAAGATCCCCTGGAGTAGGAAATGGCACCTACTCCAGTAGTCTTGCCTGGAAAATCCCATGGACAGAGGAGCCTGATGGGCTGCAGTCCATGGAGTCACAAGAGTCAGACATAATTGAGGGAATGAGCACACACACACACACATACACACACACACACACGTATACTTAAGGTATATATATCATATATGAGTTGTTGTATCTTTAATTTATATCATATATGAGCCTAAAATATCATGTATTACTTAAAATTAAATACATATATGAGACATATGTAATATATTCATTTAAGATATATGTAAATATATACATATATTTATTTAAAAGTATAAACATATGTTAATAGTGCAGTTCTTGGTAGGTGGTAGGCGCTACCTAAATATTAACTATTATTATAATAGTTAATATTGTACTGCCTTATCATTTCTATATCTGAGCTACTAATGAGTAACCAAGTTGATCAGTCTTCCGGTTCTTTCCTTTCCTTGTTTTTTCTTGAAAGGTTCAAAATTGCAACAAATGTTACTTTTAAGAAGTTGAGTAAACACAGAATGAGAAGCCCTAAGGCAAGGTGCTGAATTAACAGACAGGCTAATCACTTCCTGAATACAAATGAACAGGGCTCTTTGTAGAACTAGCACCAGGGACTGTTAATGGGCTTTTGTTTTAGACTGATGGATTGATATTCCAGGGAGAACCCTGAGGAGAACCCTGGCAACATCTTCCTCTCATAACCTATTACTAATACTAAAACAGTAGCCTTGCAAATCAGCATAATCTCATATAAAAATCAGTGCACTCACATTCTACTGTGAGCTCCATCAGGACAGAGATTTTTGTCTATGTTGTGTCAGGGCTGTAGTCACAGAGTCCAGGCAAGTGCCTGAAAATTAGCAGGCTCACAATAACTATTTCTTGAATGAATTGAATCAATGAAAAATCTTGACCTTTCTTTTAAATAGGATTAACATTACAAGCAAAACAAACAAAATAGCAAGCTTCTTTGATGACTTTGGCCTGAGAACGCTGGTTAGCAGTTTAAGCAAGCTGAAGGAGCAGCATGTGAATGCCAGCAGGGTGAACATATACGTTTAGCCAGTATTCCAGAAGCTGAGAATTTGGTTATGTCTTCATTGGAATGTGTGTTGTGGAGCCATGCCATACTTAACTTCGACTCACGCACATGTGACAGATTTAAATTACAAATACTTTGTCCGGCATCTGACTAACTTTAGTGTCTATATTTACATTTTATTTTTCTCCCCAGGTTTTCAGAAATCTTTTCCACAAAGTGACACTTTTATTCTCTGCACACATTTAATTACTTCCAACAGTTTCTACTCAAGCTTTGACTGTCTAAAACAATCAGTGTGACAGAGGAGAGGAGAAGCAGAATTGAGCTGATCTCCCAACAGTTCTGCTATGAAGTGAAAGAGTTGGTGGTTCATCATGTCCAACTCTTTGTGACCTATGGACTGTAGCCCGCCAGGCTCCTCTGCTCATGGGATTTTCCAGGCAAGAATACTGGAGTGGGTTGCCATGCCCTCCTTCAGGGGATCTTCCCAACCCAGGGATTGAACCCACATCTTTTATGCCTCCTGCACTGGCAGGTAGGTTATTTACCACTAGTGCCACATGGGAAGCCCTTTTACAGTGTAGGCAAGCTAACAATTTGAATAGGAATATATATTAATTTGTATACACTCCAAGCTTTCCTAATTATCTTTATAACAAGAACTAAGAAGGTATTAGTCATCCTTGGATGAGCTATACTCAATTCTACTTGTCTTTTCTAAATATAATAAAAACACAGTAAACAAATTTAAAGTACATTATTAATTGATTAGCTATGATTTCTCAAATGGTTCACATCATCTTATTTAACTTTGGAGCTTCCAGACTTTAAGAACAAGTCACCAAAGAGCTATCATTGATTTATAATGCACATTACTACATTGGACTTTAGTCCAAGAACTCTGTATGGGACCCAAAGGAAACGGAAAAATGTTTACAAGTGAGCCATGGCAGCAATAGGCTGAAAACACATATCTGTATTCTTCGAAAACAATTAGGGCTAATACAATTAGGGTGAATATTCTAGTTCATTTTATTCCATGGGATTGCTTCTACTCTTGAAACTCCATATAGAAAAGAGTCCTTAGGGTTAGAACACTATTAAGGATGGTATAATTTTGCATGGCCCTTGCACATGTAAGGTAGACATTTTACATGATAGCATAAGGACTAAAATTTACAGCCAAAGATAACACAGGCTCTGATTAAAGTTAACACATTTGGCGTTTAAGGCTAATCCACAACGGAAAGCAATCATTTCCAGGAAGGAGATCAATATCTTAACACAGTGTTACCTGTCTGAGTTGCTAGAAAAGATTTATCTAAAAATCGATTCATAGGATGTGTTTTCAAATTTTTCAGCTTCTTTTCATTTGTGTGCTATACAGAGGCACTTTAAAAGCTAATAATTGTAGTTTCAGGAGTACAAGACACTGGATTTCAGCAGTCACTGGTAAACATGGCAGGAAATTAAAATGACATTGGATTAAAAGTAAACAAATCATTAAATCAGAAAACTTCCCCGAATCTTGTAAAAATCACTGGTGTCTGAGTTGAAGAACTTCCTTACTTAAAAAAAAAAAAATTAGTAAATATCACCCACCTACGCCAAGTAAGTGCAAATAAGTGAATACTACAGCTTTCTGATGTTAAGGTATGATGGTTCGCTGTTTGGACTAGTGAGGGTTTTAAAATATTGATGAGTTAAGTACTTTGAGTTACATTTCCTGCAATATTTCAAAGTATTATCGTATTATACATACGTTCCCAATAGAAAAACTAAAATGTCGAATAAAACAGGTTGGTGGTAAAGTTTAGTAAAAGGTATAAAAATTAAAAGGCTAAAAAAAAAAAACGCTCCGTTTTATTGGGTAAAAATAAATCGCCTTCATGAGAATCCAGTGCCCCCCTTTTTTGGTCTTAGTTAGTTGGTACGTATTGCACCCGCCACAACACGTTGGAAAGTAGGTCCTGGTACACACTAAGGAATATCCAACCAGGCAAATACATCAGCGTGATAAGGCCCATGAAATTGAGCGGATAGTGAGAATAGTCCCAAGAACAGGCGCCCCAAGTGCGGAGTCCCAGGCCCCAGGACAACTCCCACGCGTAGATGAAGATCACGTAGAAGGGTACTCGCTTCCAGGTGCCCCAGCCCCGACTGTAGTGGAGGTGGAAATAAAGCTTTTCCACCACAAAACTGCAGCTGCCGTACATAAAGAAGGACCAGAGCGACGTGTGGCCGCTGCTCGTCCCGTCCCCGGGCCCCAGCAGGTCAAAGAAGAAGGTGAAGAAGATCTCATCCAAAAAACCGTGCATTCCGAAGAAAAGGAAGCGGAGCAGGTCCGGCAGCCCCTGGTTGGGGGCTCCCCCGGCGCCCCTGCGACCGCGAGGTCGCCGCCGCCGACCACCGGCTGTCGTTGGCGCCCGGAAGCCCGCAGGGGCGGGGGGCGCGCCCCGCAGCTGTTGCCGCCGCTGGTACCTCAAGTGCAGGAAGCGCTTCAGGAACACTTGGCAGTGGTAGAGCGCCAGCACGTACTGCAGGGCCAAGTCCAGCGCCCCCGGCGCCGCTGCGCCCCCCGGCCCGCCGACCCGGCAGAGCAGCGCGCCCGCCAGGGTCTGCAACCCCACGTGGGCCGAGGGGTAGAGGAGGAAATTGAAGACGAAGGCGCTGGGGCAGCGCCGCTGCTGCAGGTAGACTTTCTCCAGGGCCAAGTGGGTGAGCGAGTGCAGGAGGCAGCGGTAGGGCGAGGAGAAGCCCAGCATCCGGAGGTCCGGGCGGCGAGCGAAGCGGCGCGCCGCGGACAGGAGCACGTCCAGGGTGACCCCGTGCATCCCGTAGAAGTAGAGGCGCATCCAAGCGGGCAGCGCGGCGCCCTCGGCCGGCGCTTCAGCAGTGGACAGCGGCTCCGGGCAGCTGGCGGCAGCCTCGCTTCCCCGCCCTCCTGGGGCCCCCGGGCGCCTCGCCGCGCCGCCCCTCCGCGCGGGACCCTCGTCGTTCGCGTCGCTGCCGGCCATCGGCTCGGAGGCTGCCCGGGCGCCCGATCCCACGCCGCCACCGCCGCCGGGTGCGCGGAGCTGCTGGGCGGAGGGGATGAGCCCCGCGCCGCCCTTCGGCCGCTGCTGGCCCCCGGGGGGCGCGCGGGGAGCTCCGTCCCAGCCGCGGCCCGGCGGCGGCCGGAGTTGCTGCGATCCGGGGACGCGCGGGCCGCCCTGCTCGCGGAGTCCCCCCGCCGCGGCCCCGCGGCGCCCTCGCCTCCAGTCCCCGGCGAGGTGCCGCCGGCCGGCGCCCGCGCTCACCCTGCGCGGCCTATCGGGCGCCGAGGCCCGGCGAGGGGCGGTGGCGCCGGGGCCGCGAGGAGAAATGCAGACACTGGTGCAAACCCCATCTCCTCCGCGGCTCAGCCCCGCCGCCTCTGCTGCAGGCTGTGTAAGCGTAACGCGAGCAGCGACGCCCCTTCCCCCGGCCCTCCCCATGGCCCTCTCGGCCCGGGTAGACCGACCTCTCCCGCCTTCGCTGCCCCCCTCCCTCCCCGCCCCAGCCCGGAGCGCGGAGCCCCGCGGAGTCCGCTGGGGAAGGCCCGGCCCTGCCTCTCCCATCGCGTCCCCCGCTCTGCACCCGGCTCCCTGGCCGGGCAGGAGGCGTTGGCTGGGGCGGAGGCACCGCGCCGAGAAACACCTAACAGGTGTGACAGCGAGCCGGTGGGCATCCGTTTTATCTAGGGGACCGGGGCTAGGGCCTGGCTGGCGAAGACGAATGGCGAGACGCCACCGACCAGAGGCTGGGCCCGAGACCAAACTGTGGTGCTGTATATTTAATGTCCTTTTTCAAAGCCAGCTGTGTCCCAGTCACTGAGGATAAACCCGAGGCTCCAGGGCGGCCGGCCCCCGGCGGTTCCTTGTCGTGGGAACCGCTTCGTCAATCTCTCCTGCAGCGGTTTGTTTGCTCCAGCCCAGGGGCCTGAGTTTCCCAGAAGTTATAAAATGATTGGAGGTCAGTAGAGTCAGGCACTGCTTTATCTTAAATCCGGACTAGTACCTTTGCTTATATTGGCACATCCCGGTGCCGATTTTCTTCCTTGCAGAACTAGGTCATCGCAGAAATGGAGAGTGAAATAGAGAGCAGAGCAGGAATTCGTTTTTTCTTTTCTTTGGAAGTGGAGAGGGTGGGAAGAATCCAGAATTTTGGTGTGTTCCACTGCTTTTTCTCCAATTTTTGAATCAGGCTTAGAATTGGAGATAACCTTCCAGGTAACTTATACTGACAACTCCACATCCCACCCCCCCGGGGGGAAAAAAAAAAAGCCCACTAATCGTGTCTAGGCGGAACTAGGTAAGAGTTCTAATTTGTAAGGAGTTCAGATGTTTCCAGGCTGGAAAGCTTTCTGGGGGATTTTCCCCCCACCATCGGGAAAATTAAAATTCCGAGGTAGTTCCTCCATTTTTAAAGCAATTTCTCTTCATTCTCTCCCCTTCCTCATTTCAACCTTAAAATCTGTGGTTGCTAAATTGTTGGCAAATTAAGGAAGAGAGAGAAATAAGTGTGGTGAGGAGACACGTTTTAAGGTGGTGTTGACACTTGAGTAAGGCTAAAGTTCTGACTGGTTTTTTAAAGCTTGACTACAATGTGGTTACTTTGTAGATTTCTTTTGACAGTTGTCAAAAGTCAGAGCAGCTAGGGACTGAATCATTAGGCAGCAGCTGGTCAAACCCGTTTTGAAATAGAGTTAGCTGCCCAAAGGCCTGAGCAAATACAGTGAATGCTGGCTCCCTAGAAATACCACCACCATTTAGCTTTGCTTTACCACCAACATTTAGCTTTGCTAAAGCAAAACTGAGTTTGTTGCTTGCCGTGGCAAAAAAGCTCTGAATCTTGACAAAAAGTCTTAGTAACATCTTGGAGCGGGGAGGACCTGCATGCGAGCTAAATTGTTTCATCCCTGTCCAACGCTGCCATCCCATGGACTGTAGCCCACCAGGCTCCTCTGTCCATGGGATCCTCCAGGCAAGAATACTGGAGTGGGTTGCCATGCCCTCCTCCAGGGAATCTTCTGACCCAGGGGTGGAACTGAATCTCCTGTGGCTCCTGCATTGCAGCTGGATTCTTCACCTCTGAGCCGTGGGGCAAGCCTAGGGAGGACAGTGTTGGGCTACTTGGGAGATTTTGAGAGTCTAGTTGAGGATGGGTCTTTCAATACAAGGGCTTGGTTAGAATTGGGTAACAATTTTCATATAATGGTTTAGGTTTGTTATACGTAACAAGGTGAAGGTGTGAGGTGAGGGTTTCAGAAATGTTGAGAATAAATAGTAACCTTTTTTTATCTCCCTGGGGAAAGCTTCCTGGAATAGTAATGCTGTGTTGAGGAAGAGAATAGTAAAGTCATGCTAATGAAGACAGTTAAATAAAGTCATACCTTGTAGACAATAAACTATCAGTGGTGTATGGTCTTGGGTTTGCACAATCTAATTGTGAGGACCAATTTGAAATTCAAGAGGGAAATGATTTAAGTAAGGACAGGTAAAAGAAACAGGACTGATGTTGAGTTCTGAAATGACGCTCATCCTCAGTATGGGTAAAGGGTGGGGGAAGGGGAGGGAGGTTGATTAACAATTCAGTAATACCAGATCTGTATACTATATATTAAAAAAAAAAAACAATTTTTTTTTTCTTGGCTATATCTCACAGCTTGTGGTATCTTAGTTCCCCAACCAAGAACCAGGGATGGAACCCAGCCAGGTAATGAAAGCAGCAAGTCCTAACCACTGGACAACCAGGGAATTCCTGTATTCCTATATTTGTGAAAAATTTGTATGCATATTTCTACAGTTTCATTTATTTTATATAATCTTTTCTTTCTTAATTTCTTGTATTATATACTAAAGTTCCAAATTAAAGAATTTTTTTCTATACATTGCTTAAACAGAGGTGATTATTATTGCTTGTTGCCAAACACAGAAAGATTGAATAATAGCTCATAAACTTTTTTGAATATAACACTGTTAGGGAATCATCATAGAAACCTGCCCTGTTGTTCTATTATTAATATATGTCTTCTTTTTAAAGCTGCTTCTTTTTAACTGTATTCCTTTTACTCTTCTAATATTTTAACAGGGGAGTCACATAAGTATCAGAAAAGTTTCTCTTTGTACTTCCTCCTGCTGGCTTTTTTATGTCCCTTTATATTGTTAATTTTAATTTCAGCCCTTCTTTTTTGTCCTGGGAATTTCTTGGAGCTCCTAGTTTATACCAGGAAGGCTGACAGTGGGATTTCCTTGAGTGGGGCTCCCAAGGAACAGTCTTGGAATAAACTCTTTTAATTCATAAAGCTTGAAAAGAAAGCAGTAAGTTGTTTTGATAAAGCTTGCTCAAAAAATAAAATTTCACCTTGAGCAGTGTCAAATCAGAAATACTTCCTGTGTATAATCTGTGCCTGCCTGCATGTGCCTTGCCTTAAGTGCACCAGGGAGACTATTTTCCCTACCCCAGTTAATTCCCTTTTTTTTTTTTTTTTTAAGGAATTGGCTTCTTTTGAATAATAATCTTCCCTTACATTGATTAGTGGCTTATTGGTAACATAAATGATCACAGTTAATGGATACCACCTCTTGAGTCCTTTCTTGGCAGCTGTACACTTCACATATCAATACTTTGTACATTGTTTCTCTTATTTTTGTAAACATATGTTAAAACTAAGTTGCAGAAAATTTGCTTCTCCAGTATATCAGCTAATAAGCTAAAAGCCAAGCTGTGAAGTTGTTTCCATTTGAACCTAAAGTTCATTTGTGCTATACTGTCTTACTTCCTCTATTTTCATATTGAAGCCATCTCAAATAAGTTGAAATTGCAGGTTTAATAAGAAAAGAGATCCATTCTGTTTATAGTTTCAGCGGGTATTAATTTGCCGATCCAGTGACTGGTAAATTAACTCCACCCTAGTTACTCTCTCCCTTTTGTTATCATGCTTTTTGTTTTAATCATCAATCTACACAGTCATTTTTTTATACTTTTTTTCCTCTATGTAATTAACTTATTTATTTTACCCTTCTTTCCTTCTGGGTTCCTTTACAAATTGGTAAATGACTATGAGGCTATGTGGAATGGGTTACTATCTGGTGCTTATGCAAGAATAGATGGAGTTAGATAATAGGAAAATGAGTATGGAATGCAAACATATTCCTGTGAGTGCTTAGTGCATGTTTTTGACTGAGATTCAGCACTACCACTTCCTGCTGTTGCAGTTGCTTCACCCCTGTTCATCGTTACTCTAATCTGGGGCTTTCTTGGCAGCTCAGTGGTAAAGAATCCGCCTAGCAATGCAGGAGATGTGGGTTTGATCCCTGGGTGGGTAAGATCCCCTAGAGTAGGAAATGGCAACCCATTCCAGTATTCTTGCCTGGGAAACGCCATGGACAGAGGAGCCTGGTGGGCTATAGTCCATGGGGTCACAAAGAGCCAGACAGGACTTAACGACTGAAGAGCAATAGCAGCTAAATAGAAACGTATTTAGGGGAATTCCCTGGTGATCCAGTGGTTAACACTCCCTGTTTACAATGCAGGGGATGTGGGTTTGATCAGTAGTTGGGAAACTAGGATTCCATATGCCTCTCCATGTGGCCAAAAAGAAACAAAGCAAGCAAATAAAAATGTATTTAAGTGTGTTTTTTCCTCCTCCAATAAATAGCATTGGAACACTTCTGAGCAATATTTTGTGCTATGTCTTGGACATACAGAAATGAATATGACAAAGTCTGTGTCCTTTTGGACTTTATAGTGTTTTACAAAAGATATAGTTGTCTATTTAAGAAATCAGAAATAAAAGTAAAAAAAAAATGTATCACCCACGATACCACAATCCATGGATAACTACTATTAATACTTTAGTATGGAGCCTTTATACCATCACCCAACATTATACTATCACAACATTATTGCTATTGCTATTGCTATTGCTAAGTCACTTCAGTCATGTCCGACTCTGTGCAACCCCATAGATGGCAGCCCACCAAGCTCCCCCGTCCCTGGGATTCTCCAGGCAAGAACAGTGGAGTGGGTTGCCATTTCCTTCTCCGATGCATGAAAGCAAGAGGTGAAAGTGAAGTTGCTCAGTCATGTCTGACTTAGAGACCCCATGGACTGCAGCCCACCAGGCTCCTCCATCCATGGGATTTTCCAGGCAAGAGTACTGGAGTGGGGTGCCATTGCCTTCTCCTATCACCCAAAAGAGGTTATATTATGCATTCCTTTTGTAATTTGTAGTTTGCTTTGTCACTTACTGACTAGGAAGTATCTTTCCATCTGATAGTCTGCTACATCGTCAGTAATGATGACAGAGGATTCTTTTGTATAGATATTCCATAATTTGTTAAGCCAGAATGTGGAGATGCATTTAGCCAGTCTCCAATTTGGGGCTTGTTAGGGTTGTTTCAAAACACTTTTGCTGTTATGAGCTTCTGTCTGACTATTATCACTTTTACATTATCTTTTAAATTTATCATGATCATCTTTTTCATGTAGCCATGTTTATTTACTTAGGATACATTATAACATCCAATTGGAGGGTCAAAGTTAGGCACATTTTAAGGCTTTGTTGATTGCTATTAAGTAAGTCTCCAGAAACCTTGCTGAAACCTTTGAACTTTTGTAGAATAAATATTTCCCTCTGATGGGACTAGGAAGTCATGGCTGCTGGGAGGTTGGCCTTATGGTAGAATCTTGGTTTTGAGAATAGATGTTTGGGGTGTGTCATACCATGGGTTGTACTGTCTGAGTGGATGGTAATAAAGATAATCTTTGAGAAAAATCTAATATGATTAAGTAAAATATAAATGCATTATTTTGAATGATATACAGTTACTCCCATCTCTCCATATTTAGATGTCCATCACTTATCTCTCCCTCTGAAACAAATTCTTCCTTCCCCACTCCCTTTCTTCCATTTTTGTACACATAAAAAACCTCTGTGTCAGAGATAGCACAACTAAAGCATGGTTTTTACCTTCAAGCAGCTCACTGTCTGGTGAGAGAGGTAGATAAATAGAGACTGCAAGACTGAATAATAACTGTTATGACAGAAAAATAACACTAAATCTTTTGGCTCACCTAGAAGGGAGATCTGACTCTTAACTGGGAAAAGGGTCTTCTTGTTCTCCCACTATACTGCCTTGATTCATTAACATCTCTCAGCCTTCATATTCAGTAGTGACCCTTGTTGTTGTTTAGTTACTAAGTTGTGTCCGACTCTTTGTGACCCCATGGACTGTAGTCTGCCAGGCTCCTCTGTCTATGGAATTTTTTGGCTGAGAATAGTGGGGTGAGTACCCATTCCCTTCTACGGGGGATCTCCCTGACCCAGGGATCAAACCTAAGTCTTCTGCTTGGGAGGCAGATTCTTTATCACTGAGCCACTTGGAAGCCCTAGCAGTGATTAGGCCTTGCCTGTTTCACATTTTGGGCTCCCCAGGTGATCAGTTGTAAAGAATTCGCCTGCCAATGCAGGAGACACAGTTCAGTCCTCCCATGGAGGAGGAAATGACAACCCACTCCAGTATTCTTATCTGAAAAACCCAATGGACAGAAGAGCCTGGCAGGCTATGGTCTATGGGGTCTCAAAAGAGATGGACAGGACTGAGCACGCACACACATTTTACCCTTCAATGTCTCTTGTAAACATTTTCATGGTTTGTTGCCTGCATTCCAATTTCAGTGCTGTTAGCCCCATCTAGACCTCTACTGCGCTGGCCAGGACTCTTCCAATAATCCACTGACTGACCTACCAGCCCAAGTTTCTTTATCCTCCTCCAGTCGACCTTGGATACGGCTATCAGCACAACCTCCATCTACTTTGAAAATTTCTTTGCCCTGGTCAAAAACCTTCAAATGATTTCTGCAATTTACAGCAGGAAAGTTAAGCTCCTCCACTATCAGGAGGACATAGTGACCCATTTTTTCAGCCTTGTTTATTCCACTCACCTTCAATAACCTCCCCAAGAGCCCCTCTTATTTCAGTAAATCCCATCCATTCTCTAAGGCCTGAGCATGTTGATACCCTCCTCAGAGCAAGGCCTGCGTACACCTACCCAAAGTATTTCAGTTGCTGAAAAGTCACCATAAAGTCTCATGTCCTGCTCTGTTAAACTGAATTTTTCAAGACATCTCATGTCTATGTTTTGTCATTTTGAAAACTCATTTGACTCACAAATATTGTCTATGTTCTTGTAGCTCCTAGCATAGAAACTTACACAGAGAAAGAGATCATCTTTCTTTTGGCATCTGTGGATTCTCATACTGTTTGAAATGAACTGCTATTTTGGCAATTCGCAAAATTCTTTGATTTGTTGTTGTCAGTTGCTAAGTCCTGTCTGACTGTTTGCAACCCCATGGACTGCACCAGGCTTCTCTTTCCTTCACTATCTCCCAGAGTTTGCGCAGATTCTTTTTTTGTTTGTTTTTTTTGCAGATTCTTGTCCATTGAGTTGGTGATGCCATCCAACCATATCATCCTCTGTTGTCCCCTTCTCCTCCTGCCCTCAACCCCTTCCAACATCAGGGTCTTTTCCAATGAGTCAGCTCTTCATGTCAGGTGGCCAAAGTATTACAGTTTCAGTCTCATCATCAGTCCTTCCAATGAATATTCAGGGTTGATTTCCTTTAGGATTGACTGGTTTGATCTCTTTGCCGTCCAAGGGACTCTCAAGAGTCTTCTCCAGCACCACAGTTCGAAAGCATGAATTCTCTGGTGCTCAGCCTTATTTATGGTCCAACTCTCACATCTGCACATGACTATGAGAAAAACCATTCTATGTAAATAAAATCTAGTTATGTTGATATCAACTAGGTCATGTGTGTCTTGCCTACTCTTACATATTTTAATTTAACAGTCAGAGCTAAAAACATCTAACTAAGCTCCAGACAAGCTCTTCTTCCATTTCTTCACTCTTTCCTGCTGCTAAGGAATTCTAGGGGATTATCTAGAGGATGATCTAGGCGATCATTGCTTCCCTTCTCAGTATCAAGCTTTACAAATCCTTCTATAATGTAACTATCTTACCTAGAAATCTTTCTGTGGGAAATTATAAGGGATAGGATATAAAGGAAGCAAGAAGGGGAAGCACAGGGAAACATGCAAAGCGAGTGTGACTGTGTCTGGCTCCTCCCACCCTTCCTCAGTCTTATGTATGAGGCAGACATAATTATTGCAGTATTCTTTCCTAGTAAGTCTAGACTCTGCCTTAGAATTCTGTATAACAGAGTGATATTGGAAGACATCACGAGGCCACAGGAGTTGGCAAGAAAAATGAGTCCTACTTGGCATTCCCATTCTAGAATGTATATGGGATATTGATTTATCTTTAGGGAGATTAAATATATGGAAAGCAGCATTTATACACTTGAACTCTCATAATTGGGATACTTGTTTTTTTCTACAAAAGTTCTCTCCCTTCTAAGCAAATCTTCACAGTAGAATTTTTTGAGATCACAAGTTTTCCTAGTACACTACATGTATTGTCTGAGTTACACATAATTATTTTTGAATATAGTGTGACATAAGGTGAATTCTTATTTGTATTTAAGGCTAAAAAAATCATTCTGAAAGCCAGAATTTAACAATTAGCAAACAAGTGAGTTTGAATTTGTGTAACATTCTTAAACATTCAGCATTAAGTTTCTTCGAACCTTTTAGAAATATCATCATATGTTTTACAGCAGGGGTCCAGTCTCAATCACTACCATTATGTGTAGACACAGGGTTTTGTGGGTTTTTTGCATTTGTATAATACTTTATACAATGCTTTCATATTTATATCATTTGTTCCTTGAAATAATATGTGATAGACAAGACATACCATTTATTGACAGGAAAATTCCAAAATAGGAAAATTGTATTTCAAGAATTAAAAGAACTCTTGGCAAAGCTGGGTGCAAGCCTAGATGATTTTGTACTTAGCTTTTATTAAAAAACACTTAATACTTTCACATCTTCAACACTTAAAAGGTACAGAAAGCTATGCAGAGAAACGTTCCCTCTGACACCTGTCTCCCATCCACTCATTTCCCTTTGGGACAATATTATTAGTGTGAGTCCCTTGGCTGCCATCCTGAGATATTTTATGCACAGACAAGTGACTAGAAGCCCCCTTAACATTTTTTATGATGACCTTAATATACCGTACACTTTTTTCTACACCTTACTTTTTTCACTATTAACTTTGTGTGTTTCTTCACTGTTTGTGCATGGTATGCATTCTTAATCTATATATAAAGAACTTATCTTTAGTTTTTGTTTTGAATGGCTAGATACTATGTCACTGTTTGAGTGAGTCATTAATTACCCAATGAGGCTCTTACGATGGTCATTTAAATAGTTTCAAATCTTTTGTCATAGTAAAAAATGCTGCAATATCAAAGCCTTGAATATGTCTTTCACTTGTAATCTCACATGTGTGAAAGATGATATTCAAGGCTTTGATATTATATTATATGTATATATATATAAATGATAAATTCCAAGAAAGGATGATATATGTGTAATTTTGCTAGCTACTGCCATATTGATCTCCTAAGTACATCAACTGCACTCCCACCAGCAATTATAAGTGGCCTATTTCACACAATTTAGCCAATCGTGCTTTATTACACTTTTTGATGTATGCCAATCTGATGGGAAAAAAATAGTACCTCATTGTAGTTTTAATGTTTAATTATATTATAACTACAGAGGGCATTATATTAAATATAGGAGAATCATTTGTCTTTCCTTTTCTGTGAACTATCTGTTCATATCCCTTTCCATTGGGCTGAGAGGCCTTTTAAAATTTATTGGCAATAGTTCTTATTTACTAGAGAGATTCATTCTTTGTACAATGCACAAGACTTTTGGGTCTAAGTTTCATGTTCCCACCACTATATTAAACAAATCACCCCAGGAGGTTATTTCTTCTTTGAAATTAACTTACAGCATTGAAGAATTTCTCCTTCTGTCTAATTTTCCCTGAAGCATCTTTAGGGAACATTCCCAAATCCTACCAGAATAATTTTACCTGTAAGAATACTCCTTCTTACCAAGAGGCATTTCCCTTTGCTGGATTTTTTTACCCAAATATCTGGAAATGAATTAACATATACATTTTAGAATTTCACTGTAGCCTAGATCTCCTTTCTCAATCTGGGTGTGTGCAATAGGAAGCTGCACTCTCTGAGCTTTCTCTTTCTCACACCTACCCAGCGGCACTGGTCCCACTCTGAATTTACCTCCCCAGGAGGGTCCACCTCTCTGGTCAGCAGCTCCACTGGGCCTGTCCCAGAAAGAAACAGTCGCACCACTCTTTCCCATGGCCTCCTTGTCCACAGGAGAATTTTAGTGGATTATGGTTAACCAAATACAAATTCTGAAAACATAAAGAACAGATTGTAATAGGCAAACCCTTTGTTTTCAAGTTATTCATGTGGCTTTTCAGCAGTCACACAAAGCCCTCTTTGTCTTTGAAAAACAGAAAGAACCTCCTAAGTCACCAAGTATTTAAATCTCTTCAGTATGATGGGTGGGCTAACGCGTGAATCCTGGCCTGGTACAAAGGAAGTGCTGTGCAAAACTCATTCTCAAGCCACATATGCTGCTAAATTTGCCACCATCAACAGTTTGAAGGTAAAAATCTGAGAGGGGATTAAAAACTGTTCAAAGATTTACAGTGGGAATAATTCATGTAGCTGGGGACTTCACTGTAAAGAAAGACATGAGGACCCAGAGTTATTGAGTCTGCCCGAGTCTTCAATGTACTTTAATAATGTGTTTCTGGGTCATAAAATAAACATGGAAAAGATGGTTCCAAAGTCTTTATCTGGGGAGAAGGGAAAATAAGCACATATAGGCTAGAAACAAAATAACACTCTAGTCAAATATATTCTTATTTAAAGTAAAGATGTGCTCTTTTCTCTCTTTCCTCTGCATGGTATTATAATTTAATAAAAATTTTTTAAAAAGAAAATCTGATTTTTATCTGTGTGGAGTGCCTCTGGAATGGTAAGAGAGCTAGGCGGTTTTCTGAAGCTTGGTGATAGTGAGCGTGGCCTCTGCCATCAGATTGCTTGGACTCAATCCTAGTTTAGCTGCTTCCTTTTTGAATGACCTTGGGTAAGCCTCTCTCCTCGCTTGTCCTAGTCTCGTTTCTCACTTCGAAAATAGGGATGACAGTGTTGTTATGAGGATTAGGTAAGATAACGTATACGTCCTCGTTATGATTTGGTTTTGTTTTAAAAGGCAGAACATTCAAATATTAGTAGTCTAAACAAGGGGCAAATTGTTTTTCTCTTATGAGTAATTTCCAGTAGATGTCTGTGATCATGTGGTATTACACAGTTTCTGGTACCCAGGTCCTATCTCATATGGTTGCCCTACCATGTATGCCTTTCGTTCCCAAGTATTTGCCTATTTTGTCTATTGTAGCAATCTTTCTTTAAAATTTATTTATTTTTAATTTAAGGATAATTGCTTTACAATATTGGTTTGATTTCTGCCATACATCAACATGAGTATTTATTTATTTTTAATTTGGCTGTGCCAGGATCTAGCTCTCTGAGCAGGGATCCAACCCCGGTCCCCTGCATTGGGAATGCAGAGTCTTAGCCACTGAACCACCAGGGAAGTCCTTTGTCTGCATTCTAGCCATCAGGAAGGATAGAGAAAAGACTATTGAAAACACTTCCATTCCTAGCCCTTTGGTCGTAATTTAGTTGCAAGATGATCCATCCCTATCAACAAGGGAGATTGGGAGGTATAGTCTTTTTCCCAAGCAGCTAGGTACTGTTTAATATCCAGCCAAAAAGCAGTTCTGTTAGTATAGATGAAGGGGAATATTGCTGGGGAGGGAGATAAAGAGGACAGGTATTTCAAACCAGCTAGCAATTTCTCCTATTGGGTACAAAATGCTTAGTACAGAATCTAGCAATAAATAAAAGTTCCTATGATTGCTATCATTTCAAATGCCGATCTGCATGTCTAGGATTCAATCAGCTCCTTTTACCTGGGTGTTCCACAGGCACTACCAACTGAAATTTCAAAAAATGAAGTCATTGCATCATTCATTATTACACACTCAGAGGATGTCTGTTCTGCCATTCCTGTTCTTATTTGGGGTCTTTTTTTTTTTTTTTTTGATGTGGACCATTTTTAAAGTCTTTTATTGAATTTGTTGCAATATTGCTTCTGTTTCATGTTTTGTTTCTTTGGTCTTGAGGCATGTAGAATCTTAGCTTCCTGGCCAGGGATTGAACCTGCACCCCCTGCGTTGGAAGGCAAAGTCTTAACCACTGAACTGCCGGGGAAGTTCTCCATTTGTGTTCTTAGACTTGGATAATGGCTTCACCACCCATCTACCTTGCAGTCTCTCTCTGCACTTCTTTTGCTTTACATACTATCAGTTCTTCTTGGGAAATGTCCCTCAGATACAGACTTTTCTCTGCTCTCACTATGCGCTATGTAAACTTCACAAGTCTTTAGAATGTGGTTTACCGGGCTTTTTGTAGTCTGAATTCAATTTATTACTTACCACAACACATTGTGTACTCCAGCTACCCTGTGTTAAAAAGATAGAGCAAATATTTGTGTTTTTATTGTCCTGAGCAAAATTTGAACCAAATATTTGTTTAATAAACTTTTTTAAAACAAAGACAGTGATTAAAAATCTACATGAGCAACCAGTTTTATATACTACAATGAAGTGTTAGATGCTCAGTTGTGTTCAACTCTTTGCAACCCAACGGACTATAGACCACCAGGTTCCTATGTCCATGGAATTCTCCAGGCAAGCGTAATGGAGTAGGGTGCCATTTCCTCCTCCAGAGGATCTTCCCAACCTATGGATTGGACCTGGGTCTCTTGCACTGCAGTCAGTTTCTTTACCAACTGAGCCACCAGAGAAGCTCTCATATACTACAGTAATGCAAAATCAGAAGCTCTTTTCTGAGGGGGCATCTTTATATGTCTCTTAATAAATGAAAAAGTTGCCAAGAAATAAAAGCCATATACATTCTTTTTCACTTATATTCATTTCATTTACAATCTTCCCGCTAAAACCTACAGACTCACAAGAAAGTCATTTCAGAGTTGCCTGCTTCTGCTTCAACTTTTCTTCCCATACTCTGTTAAAGATTTGTGAATGACTCATTAGAAAAAATAAACTTGCTTTCTAAGCAGTTGAACCCTAGATCCTAGATATTTGGTTGCTGTAAGTTCTTAATCATTTTTCTTTCTATGTCTGTTAAATATTCAGACTCTTTTCCTTCACTGGGATTCAAACTTTCATAAGATTCTGAATTCAGAGTTTGGAATCTGAATTTTTGTGCCTCTGTTTTATCTATTTAACCTAACAGTCTTTCCAAAAAGTTATTTTCATCAACTTAGAGGACACAGTGCAGACTCTCTGGCTGTAATTAACTAACTAGGTGAGGATAAAAGCTAGGGCAGTTTAGTGGTTAGAAGTTTAGGCTCTTTAGAAAGCTATAATTCTAGTTTCATCATTACCCGGTAATATGACCTTGGGCAAGTTCCTGAGTGCCTTGGTGCTCCTTGAAAATGTGGGTTGGAATAGTTTTGTATCTATTTCAGAGCTTTTTCCTTTTCCTAAGATTAAACAAGTTAATTTTTGCCAAGTTCTTAGACCCGTTCCTGTTTTATAGCAGATACACAATAAATGATTGAGGGCAGGAGAAGCGGACAACAGAAAATGAGGTGGTTGGATGGCATTACCGAATCAGTGAGCATGAGTTTGAGCAAACTCTGGGATATAGTGAAGGACCCGGAAGCCTGGTGTGCTGCAGTCCATGTGTGTGTGTGTGTGTGCGTGTGTGTATGTGAGTGGGTGGTTTGCAAAGAGTTGGACACGACTTTGCAACTGAACAACAGCACAATAAATGATAGCTTTTAACAATGTTATTGTTCAAGTTACTACTTTTTGTCTTATGATTTGTTTCTCTAGTCTTAATAGGTTCTCAGATGCTTAATATTTGAGCTATATTTTATATTGCCAGATGAAGCACAGAGTATTAATAAAGCACTATCAATTATTAATATTGTTGTTGTTTAGTTGCTCAGCTGTGTCCAACTTTTTGCAACTCTGTGGACTGCAGATGTTAGGCTTCCCTGTTCTTCACCATCTCCCATAGTTTGCTCAAATTCCTGTCCATTGAGTTGGTGATGTCATCCTCTCAGGGATACCGTTGGTATCTCATCCCCTGTCACCCCCTCTCCTCTTGCCTTCAACATTTCCCAGCATTAGGGTCTTTTCAAATGAGTCAGCTCTTTGCATCAGTTGGCCAAAGTATTGGAATTTAAGCTTTAGCATCAGTCCTTCCAATGGATATTTAGGGTGGATTTCCTTTGGGATTGACTGGTTTGATCTCTTTGCAGTCCAAGGGACTCTCAAGAGTCTTCTCCTGCACCACAGTTCAAAGGCATAAATTCTTCATTGCTCAGCTTTTTTTTGTTTTCCATCTCTCACACCCATACATGACTACTGGAAAAACCATAACTTTGACTATACTGATATTTGTAGGCAAAGTGATGTTTCTGCTTTTTAATATGCTATCTAGGTTTGTCATTGCCGTTCTTCCAAGGAGCAAGGGTCTTTTAATTTCATGGCTGCAGTCATCATCTGCAGTGATTTTGGAGCCCCCAAAACAAAGTGTGTCACTGTTTCCATTGTTTCCCCATCTATTTGCAGTGAAGTGATGGAACCAGATGCCATGATCTTTCTTTTTTGAAAGCTGAGTTTTAAGTCAGATTTTTCACTCTCCTGTTTCACCTTCATCAAAAGGTTCTCTAGTTCCTCTTCGCTTTTTGCTGCAATGGTGGTGTCATCTCTATATCTGAGGTTATGAATATTTCTCCCCACAGTCTTGATTCCAGTTTGTGCTTCATCCAGCCTGGCATTTTGCATGATGTGTTTTCAATGTAAGTTGAATAAGCAGAGTCATAATATACAGCCTTGATAAACTCCTTTCCCAGTTTTGAACCAGTCCATTGTTCTATGTCTGGTTCTAACTGTTGTTTCTTGACCTGCATACAGGTTTAACAGAAGGCAGGTAAGGTGGTCTGGTATTCCCATTACTTTAAGAATTTTCCACAGTTTGTTATGATCCACATAGTCAAAGGCTTTAGCATAGTCAGTGATGCAGAAGTAGATGCTTTTCTGAAATTCTCTAGGTTTTTCTACTATCTAACAAATGTTGGTAATTTGATCTCTGGTTTGTTTGCCTTTTTTAAATTCAGCTTATACATCTGGAAGTTCTCCGTTTACATAATGTTGCATCCTAGTTTGAAGGAGTTTAAGCATTACTTTGCTAGCATGTGAAATGAGTGCTTTTGTGCAGTAGTTTGATCATTCAATCTTTGGGATTGGAAGGAAAAGTGACCTATTTGGAAGCTGAAAACTAATCTATTTTAGGTTGACAGACAAAACAATATTCATAAAGCACTATCAATTATTATTATTATTATTCCTTAAATTGCAGATATAGAAATAACTCAGAATTGTTAAAAGTTTTTCCAAGGTCTTAGCATATCTAAAAGTTAGAGCTGAGATTTAAACCTAGATATGTCTGTCTCCCAATGCAAAATCTTTTCTACATTATCAGACACTTGGAAATTAAGGCTTGAATTTAGCTTGAGATTCCAAAGGCTGTATTTTCAGAGGATTAAAGAAAAAAATGCCAGCTAGTGTTGACATTGATATCTGTTGAATTGTGAATGCTTTAGCTTATTTAGGACCTCTTCTCCCTCTGCCTCAAACAGGCACAACCAAAACCTTACAAATCTAAACAAACTTACATTAAATTATTTCCTTTATGAACAATGGCCAATATTTTCCCTAACAATAAACAAAATCTTTCATTTCTGATTTCTCATTCTTTGCTTGTCTATAGTACACTATGATTGTTATTATTGAGAATCCAAACCTATCAATAATCGAACAGTGTACTCAGTCGCTTCAGTCGTGTCCAACTCTTTGCAACCCTATGGACTGTAGCCCGCCAGGCTCCTCTGTCTGTGGGATTCTCCAGGCAAGAATAATGGAGTGGGTTACCATGCTCTCGTCCAGGGGGTCTTCCCAGTGCAGGGATCTAACCTGCGCGTCTCCTGTGTCTCCTGCATCTCCTGCATTGCAGGTGGATTTTTACCATGAACCACCAGGGAAGCCTTTTTAGGCCTATATTATGTGTCAAAATGTGCTAAATAACCCATAAATAATTTTATTTAATCCACTCATTAATCCAGTAAAACAGTGGTCCTTAAGAGGGACAATTTTGCTTCCCAAGGAGCAAATGTGGAAAGAAGTTAGATTGTTCCAACACTGGGATGTGTGGCATCTAGTAGAGGCCAGAGATGCTGATAAATCTCCTACCATGCACAGGGCAGCTTCTTGCAACAAAGAACTAACTGATACCGAGTGTTGATAGTGCGTAATTGGAGAAACATTGCTGTACAGTCTTATGACCTCTGTATTATAGAAGTAGGAAGCTCAGAGAAGCTAAATAATTTGCCCATGGATATGACCTGTAAATAACAGAACTAGGCCTAGAACCTAGATATATCTAGCTCAAAGTTCACCTTTCCCCCCACAGAGAAACAAAGATAATTTCAGTTTAGAGAAGGAAAAGATTAGTAGTTATATACCAAAACCATAAATTTACTTTGTGTTAATTGAATGAAAACACATCATTACCAAATGGAGTCTTTAGGAAAGTTTCTGACCTTGCTGTGACACCTGAGCTTAATGTCTACAGTACTTGATATAGAGAAATAAAACTGTAATTATGTCAGAAAAGGAGGAATTACTTTTTTTTTTCATTTAATCACTCTTTTTTTGTTGTTTGTTTCTGAAAATGCTGTCGCTGGATGTTAAAATGATGTTATGGATGAAAAAAGGCGTAGGCAATCAGATAAAATTATTCAGGTTTCTGAGGGAAAGGATCATCAAAAATGTTCCGTCATGGCGTCACTAAAAATAGACACATTATAACAGGACCAAAATTGATACCAAGAAAAAGTTGATATTATAGTGGTAAACTGCCTGAAATGCTAAGCAGTCTTATAAATAAGTTAGTTGCTGTTTAGAAAATACAAATTGAGCATTTGGCTTATTCAGAAACAGGATTGCCTGCTTGCAAGGCTTATTTTAAAGAAATTACTTTTTTCACATTTTATTCTCTAACCAGCTAACTATAAAATGAAAGTGTGAAAGGGTTTGTTGCTCAGTCACATCCATCTCTTTGCGACTATAGCACTATGGACTGTAGCCCATCAGGCTCCTCTGTCCATGGGATTCTCCAGGGAAGAATACTGGAGTGGGTAGCCATGCCCTTTTCCAGAGGATCTTCCCCACTCAGGGATCAAACCTGGGTCTCCTGCATTATGGACAGATTCCTTAGTGTTTGAGCAACCAGGGAATCTGCCTAACTATAACATACTAAGAGATATATTTACAATCTTACATGTGTTCTTTTCTAAGTGCTCTATAGAGATTGAACTTAAATATTTTAGAATTTTGTCCATGAAGAGGAAGTCAAATTTATTCTGAATTATGTCCATAGTATTTCCATTTAGTATTTCCATAATAGCAAGTGGTAGGGTATGGCAATGAATATATATGAAAAGTGAAGGACTGGTCAGACGTTATCCCTGTATTTCAGAACTTAAGGGACAAGTGGAATTGTGACATTTCTAACTGCAGGGCAGACTGTAGCTTTCAAGATGATGATTTGGACATGGAAGACTTCAAATGTAATTCTCTGATCCACTTCGACCAGTTTCTAGCACCCCAACAAAGTATTTCTACAACACCTGATGATTCATTTTTCAGAGCACTTGCCAACATCATTATTTTTGTTTATTATCTGTGTCCTTTGTATTGCAAGTTTTGTGAGGACAGGGTTTGTGCTAACTTTTGTAGTGTTTTCTATTTCCTTAATGAACCCTTAAATATACAGGAGTTTTCCTTTTAGGTACATGTAGTTTAGCTTAAAGAGATGAGCAGATAATATAAAAGAACCCTGAAGAAGGAGGAAGTATATATATATGTATTTATGTATACAGAGAACTGAAAGCTGACAACAGAAAAGAAAGGAAATAGATTGAAATAAAAAATGGAATAAGAAGCTAAGGATAAATTTCCAAGAAGCATTCATAATGAAAAGGCCACTAGAAAAGAAAAGACTCTATTTGAAGGTACTTCTGAACCATAGTTTAGAATACTAAGTAGTTCTGAACCATAGTCATAGAATAAGAGATGAGCAGGGAACTCAACACTTCTACTTCTAGAAAGAAGATTGTGGATTTCTCTGCCTAGATTGTGTAGTCCTCATGTCCTCTGATTGAAACATGCTCAAGAAAAAGAGAGGGCTTTGTGATTGTTTTGATTACTGTTTCACTGGGTCTTGAAGGAAGTCATGGAGAGGATGTGATCACAAATTGGCCTGTGAGCTGGGCCCTGGCATGTTGAGGGTCCTCATTCCCACCTTTGTCTTGGGAATGTATGTTCTGCCCATGGTTCCCACAGCAGGAGTTGTATTCAGGTTCACAGTATTGAGACAGTAATGTGTTGTTGAACCATATGGACTGGATATATGACTGAACTTCGCTAAGAGTTCTGTGGAAACGTTCAAGATTCTGGGAGCTGGCTGTAGATATCTATTCATTTCCCAGCCACCTAAGAGAAGCCTCTTCCATAAATTCTCCTGCTTTTGAAAGCTGCCATCAATTGACCTGAAGTGATCTGCCTCCTGCCATAGTTTCCCCTTGCCCTCTCTGTATGGGGCCAGTTTGCAACCGACACTGTGTTTTTCCATCTTGTAATGTTTACACCTAAAATGTAAATAGTCGTTCTTGGGCAGGCTTTGAAGCTTTCAGTATTTGTCACTTGAGTTCAGTCGCTCAGTCGTGTCCAACTCTTTGCGACCCCGTGAAACACAGCACGCCAGGCCTCCCTGTCCATCACCAACAACCAGAGTTCACTCAGACTCATGTCCATCGAGTCAGTGATGCCATCCAGCCATCTCCTCCTCTGTCGTCTCCTTCTCCTCCTGCCCCCAATCCCTCCCAGCATCTTTCCAATGAGTCAACTCTTCGCATGAGGTGGCCAGAGTACTGGAGTTTCAGCTTCAGCATCATTCCTTCCAAAGAAATCCCAGGGCTGATCTCCTTCAGAATGGACTGGTTGAATTTCCTTGCAGTCCAAGGGACTCTCCAGAGTCTTCTCCAACACCACAGTTCAAAAGCATCAATTCTTTGGCACTCAGCCTTCTTCACAGTCCAACTCTCACATTCATACATGACCACTGGAAAAGCCATAGCTTTGACTAGACGGAACCTTGTTGGCAAAGTAACATCTCTACTTTTGAATATGCTATCTAGGTTGGTCATAACTTTTCTTCCAAGGAGTAAGTGTCTTTTAATTTCATGGCTGCAGTCACCATCTGCAGTGATTTTGGAGCCCAAAAAGATAAAGTCTGACACTGTTTCCACTGTTTCCCCATCTATTTCCAATGAAGTGATGAGACTAGATTCCATGATTTTCGTTTTCTGAATGTTGAGCTTTAAGCCAACTTTTTCATTCTCCTCTTTCACTTTCATCAAGAGGCTTTTGAGTTCCATTTCACTTTCTGCCATAAGGGTGGTGTCATCTGCATATCTGAGGTTATTGATATTTCTGCTGGCAATCTTGATGCCAGCTTGTGCTTCTTCCAGCCCAGCATTTCTCATGATGTACTTTGCATATAAGATAAATAAGCAGGGTGACAATAAACAGCCTTGAGGTACTCCTTTTCCTATTTGGAACCAGTCTGTTTTTCCATGTCCAGTTCTAACTATTGCTTCCTCACCTGCATACAAATTTCTCAAGAGGCAGATCAGGTGGTCTTGTATTCCCATCTCTTTCAGAATTGTCCACAGTTTACTGTGATCCACACAGTCAAAGGCTTTGGCATAGTCAATAAAGCAGAAATAGATGTTTTTCTGGAACTCTCTTGCTTTTTTGATGATCCAGCAGATGTTGGGAATTTGATCTCTGGTTCCTCTGCCTTTTCTAAAACCAGTTTGAACATCAGGAAGTTCACAGTTCATGTATTGCTGAAGCCTGGCTTGTAGAATTTTGAGCATTACTTTACTAGCATGTGAGATGAGTGCAATTGTGTGGTAGTTTGAGCATTCTTTGGCATTGCCTTTCTTTGGGATTGGAATGAAAACGGACCTTAACCAATCCTGTGGCCATTGCTGAGTTTTCCAAATTTGCTGGCATATTGAGTGCAGCACTTTCACAGCATCATCTTTCAGGATTTGAAACAGCTCAACCGGAATTCCATCACCTCCACTAGCTTTGTTCGTAGTAATGCTTTCTGAGGCTCACTTGACTTCACTTTCCAGGATGTCTGGCTCTAGGTGAGCGATCACACCATCGTGATTATCTGGGTCATGAAGATCTTTTTTGAACAGTTTTTCTGTGTATTCTTGCCACCTCTTCTTAATATCTTCTGCTTCTGTTAGGTCCATAACATTTCTGTCGTTTATCAAGCCCATCTTTGCATGAAATGTTCCCTTGAATCTCTAATTTTCTTGAAGAGATCTCTAGTCTTTCCCATTCTGTTCTTTTCCTCTATTTCTTTGCATTGATCGCTGAAGAAGGCTTTCTTATCTCTTCTTGCTATTCTTTGGAACTCTACATTCAGATGCCTATATCTTTCCTTTCCTCCTTTGCTTTTCGCTTCTCTTCTTTTCACAGCTATTTGTAAGGCCTCCCCAGACAGCCATTTTGCTTTTTTGCATTTCTTTTCCATGGGGATGTTCTTGATCCCTGTCTCCTGTACAATGTCATGAACTTCCGTCCATAGTTCATCAGGCAGTCTATCTATCAGGTCTAGTCCCTTAAATCTATTTCTCACTTCCACTGTATAATCATAAGGGATTTGATTTAGGTCATACCTGAATGGTCGAGTGGTTTTCCCTACTTTCTTCAATTTAAGTCTGAATTTGGCAGTAAGGAGCTCATGATCTGAGCCACAGTCAGCTCTTGGTCCTGTTTTTGTTGACTGTATAGAGCTTCTCCATCTTTGGCTGCAAAGAATATAATCAATCAGATTTCATTGTTGACCATCTGGTGATGTCCATGTGTAGAGTCTTCTCTTGTGTTGTTGGAAGAGGGTGTTTGCTATGACCAGTGCATTTTCTTGGCAAAAGTCTATTAGTCTTTGCCCTGCTTCATTCCGCATTCCAAGGCCAAATTTGCCTGTTGCTTCAGGTGTTTCTTGACTTCCTACTTTTGCATTCCAGTCCCCTATAATGAAAAGGACATCTTTTTTGGGTGTTAGTTCTTACAGGTCTTGTAGGTCTTCATAGAACTGTTCACCTTCAGCTTCTTCAGCGTTACTGGTTGGGGCATAGGCTTGGATTACTGTGATATTGAATGGTTTGCCTTGGAGATGAACAGAGATCATTCTCTCATTTTTGAGATTGCATCCAAGTACTACATTTCAGACTCTTTTGTTGACCATGATGGCTACTCCATTTCTTCTAAGGGATTCCTGCCTGCAGTAGTAGATGTAATGGTCATCTGAGTTAAATTCACCCATTCCAGTCCACTTTAGTTCTCTGATTTCTAGAATGTCGACGTTCACTCTTGCCATCTCTTGTTTGACCACTTCCAATTTGCCTTGATTCATGGACCTGACATTCCAGGTTCCTATGCAATATTGCTCTTTACAGCATTGGACCTTGCTTCTATCACCAGTCACATCCACAGCTGGGTATTGTTTTTGCTTTGGCTCCATCCCTTCATTCTTTCTGGAGTTATTTCTCCACTGATCTCCAGTAGCATATTGGGCACCTACTGACCTGGTGAGTTCCTCTTTCAGTATCCTATCATTTTGCCTTTTGATACTGTTCATGGGGTCCTCAAGGCAAGGATACTGAAGTGCTTTGCCATTCCCTTCTCCAGTGGACCACAGTCTGTCAGACCTCTCCACCATGACCAGCCTGTCTTGGGTGGCCGCATGGGCATGACTTAGTTTCACTGAGTTAGACAAGGCTGTGGTCCTAGTGTGATTAGACTGACTAGTTTTCTGTGATTATGGTTTCAGTGTGTCTGCACTCTGATGCCCTCTTGCAAAACCTACTGTCTTACTTGGGTTTCTCTTACCTTGGACTTGGGGTATCTCTTCACAGCTGCTCCAGCTAAGTGCAGCCGCTGCTCCTTACCTTGGACGAGGGGTATCCCCCTGCTGCTGCCCCTCCTGACCTTGAAATTGGGATAGCTCCTCTAGGCCCTCCTCTGCCCATGTGCAGCCACCGCTCCTTGGACGTGGGGTTGCTCTTCCCAGCCGCCACCCCTGACCTTGGACCGGGGTAGCTCCTCTCTGCCGTTCCTGCGCGGTTGCAGCCTGGCACTCTCAGCCGCTGCCCCTGACCTCAGACATGGGGTAACTCCTCTTGGCTGCTGCTCCTGACCTCGGATGTGGCATAGCTCCTCTCGGCCGCACTAAGTGCCCCGGTCACAGCCGCCGCGTTGTCCGTATTTGTAACAACACAATTTTCCCCTTTGTTTTTCTGGCTCCACTGCATGGCATGTTGGATTTTTGGTTCACCAACCAAGGATCGAACCTGAAGCTTCTGCATTGGAAGCAAAGTCTTCCCACCAGACAAATCCCAACAATACATTAAAAAAAATCTTCTTATTCCTCAAGGAAATTTTCCTTAAGCAAGTTTGGAGTGCATTTTGGCTCATTGGACAATATTTTAAGTTTGTTTCATAAAAATTGATCTTTTATTTGTAACTTAGAATTAAGTGTTAGAATAATAGTTTGAAAGTAAAAAGTGTGTTGAGCAAAAGGAATGGTAGCCTGCACTATATAGTTCACTTGCAACATCAGGTCACTGGGGGAAATGTGGACTTAGAACTTCTGAAATATATGAAAGGGGAGAGGATTTTGAAAGGTGAACTGCAGTGGGTGAATAATTGGAATCGTTCCAGCTTATGCTGTTCAGTGTATTAGTTGTTTTCACTGACTGTTCTCTGAATGTAGATAGAACTTAATGAGTTCAAATAAAAGTGATTGTAGCAAAATTCTGTAAAAGAATAGGGTCTGTAGGGTCAATTTCATCACCATTGCTGGGTTTTGTGTGGACAAGGACCTGTGGGTAATTCCCCTGGTTGAACCTTGGTTGACAGACAACTCTTCTCTGCTCTAGGCCAGAGACTGGCAGTTGGCCATTCTGGATTTCAGATCTTATCTCCTGTCACTTGAGAAAAACCTGCTCTCTGGAATGAGGAAGTGACTTGGCCAAGGTTACAACAACTGATTGGCTGCTCAGGTAAGTCCTTAGTTCAGATGTCTGGCCCCGCAGTTTAGTTCTCTTGCTCCCACATTGTGCTGGTTCTGGAGTGTGCCCCCAAAAATGAGTAACAGAAAGAGAGAGGAATGTATAGATTCATTCTTACTCTCAGGATTATAAGCCAAAGTGTCTGCTTCCTGGAGGGCACCAAAAACTCTCTTAAAATCAATCCAACCTAACTAGGTTTTGAATAGAGATCCATGTTAAGATTCGAAATCCAATGAACACTTTAGTTCAGTTCAGCTCAGTCAATCAGTTGTGTCCAACTTTTTGAAATGCCGTGGACTGCAGCACACCAAGCTTCTCTGTCTAGCACCAACTCCTGGAGTTTACTCAAACTCATGTCCATTGAGTGGGTGATGCCATCCAATCATCTCATGCTCTTTTGTCCCCTTCTCCTTCCACCTTCAATCTTTCCCAGAATCAGGGTCTTTTCCAATGAGTCAGTTCTTCTCATCAGATGGCCAAATATTGGAGTTTCAGCTTCAACATCAGTCCTTCCAATGAATATTCAGGACTGATTTCTTTTAGGATGGAATGGTTGGGTCTTCTTGCTGTCCAAGGGACTCTCAAGAGTCTTTTCCAACACCAAAGTTCAAAACCATCAATACTTTGGCACTCAGCTTTCTTTGTACTCCAAACATGGACGTCATATCCATACATGATTACTGGAAAAACCATAGCTTTGACTAGATGGACCTTTGTTGGCAAAGGAATATATCTGCTTTTAAATAAGCTGTCTAGATTAGTCATAACTTTTTTTGCAAGGAGCAAGTGTCTTTTAATTTCATGGCTGCAGTCACCATCTGCAGTGATTTTGGAGCCCCCAAAATAAAGTCTGTCACTGTTTCCCCATCTATTTGTCAAGAAGTGATGGGATCAGATGCCATGATCTTAGATTTCTGAATGTTGAGCTTTAAGGCAACTTTTTCACTCTCCTCTTTCACTTTCATCAAGAGGATCTTTAGTTCTTCTTCACTTTCTACCGTAAGGATGGTGTCATCTGCATATCTGAGGTTATTAATATTTCTCCCAGAAGTCTTCGTGTTTCATCAAGTCTAGCATTTCACATGATATACTCTGCATATAAATTAAATAAGCAAGGTGACAATATACAGTTTTGATGTACTTGTTTCCTGATTTGGAACCAGTCTGTTGTTCCATGTCCAGTTCTAACTGTTGCTTCTTGACCTGCATACAGATTTCTCAGGAGGCAGGTAAGGTGGTCTGGTATTCCCATCTCCTTAAGAATTTTCCACAGTCTGCTGTGATCCACACAGTCAAAGGCTTTGGCATAGTCAATAAAGCAGAAATAGATGTTTTTCTCAAGGATGTCTGGCTCTGGGTGAGTGATCACACCATCATGATTATCTGGGTCATGAAGATCTTTTTTGTACAGTTCTTCTGTGTATTCTTGCCACCTTTTCTTAATACCTTTTGCTTCTGTTAAGTTTATACCATTTTTGTCTTTTATTGTGCCCATCTTTGCATGAAATGTTCCCTTGTTATCTCTAATTTTCTTGAAGAGATCTCTAGTCTTTTCCATTCTTGTTTTCCTCTATTTCCTTGCATTGATCACTGAGGAAGGCTTTCTTAGCTCTCCTTGCTATTCTTTGGAACTCTGCATTCAAATGGGTGTATTTTTCCTTTTCTCCTTTGCTTTTCACCTCTCTTCTTTTTAGCAGTTTGTAAGGCCTCATCAGACAATCATTTTGCCTTTTTGCATTTCTTTTTCTAGGTGACAGTCTTGATCACTGCCTCCTGTACAATGTCACAAACTTCCGTCTGTAATTCTATCAGATCTAATCCCTTGAATCTATTTCTCACTGCTACTGTATAGTCTTAAGGGTTTTGATTTAGGTCATACTGGAATGGTCTAAGGGTTTTCCCTACTTTCTTCAATTTAAGTCTACATTTGGCAATGAACACTTTAGCTGACATTTTAGAAATATCCTGAAATAACAGGCTAAACACACACTAATAGAATGATAAAATGTCTGTAACTTAAAAGATGATACACAAAAATTTAGTGGTATGGTTAGAAATTTAGACATTTGCTGGGTCTTTTGTGTGTATGTTTGTATGCACATTTCATAAATCTGAACAGAAAAATAAACTCTAGCATAAAATTTTGGAAAGAATAACCCCAGAAATATTTTGAAATGTTGAAATATAAGCCTTTTGTTACTGAGAATAGGAGCTTCCCAGTAGTAAAATCTCCTGTACAATGTCACAAACTTCCATCTGTAATTCTGTCAGATCTAATCCCTTGAATTGATGTCTCACTTCTACTGTATAGTCATAAGGGATTTGATTTAGGTCATACTTGAATGGTCTGCCTGCCAGTGCAGGAGACGCAGAAGATGTGGGTTCGATCCCTGGATCCAAGATCACTTGCAGAAGGAAATGGCAACCTACTCCTGTATTCTTGCCTGGGAAATCCTATGGACTGAAGAGCCTGGCAGGATACAATCACAGGGTCATATAAGAGTTGGACACGACTTAGTGACTAAGCAACAACATGACTAAGGATAGTTCAGTATCATTTCTAGCCCACCATGCTCCTCCATCCATGGGATTTTCCAGGCAGGAGTACTGGAGTGAGTTACCATTTCCTTCTCCAGGCTCTGAAGATACTGAGATGTAACTAAGATTTAGAAAAGGAAATGCATAAAACTTCAGGGATAAATAGAAAGAAGCCAGTGTATCTATTCTATTTCACCCTACAACACAAAGCAAAAATAAAACAAAGGGTCTGTTCTCCTGTCCTTTTAAGTTCTGATGCTAAAAGCCGAAAAGAAAATAAGAGTCTAGGATTGGTGAACACCTAAAGGAGTTGATTCCTGTGTAAGACCACGTATTAGATTTCTATTTTTACTGTAACAAATTACCACAAACTTGGTGACATAAAATGAAAATTTACAATCTTACAGTTCTATAGAAAAGAAGTACAACATGGGTCTTAAGCGGCTGAAATCAAGGTGTCATCAGGACTGCACTCCTTTGACTTTTCCAGTTTCTTGAAGTGAAGTGAAGTTGCTCAGTCGTGTCCAACTCTTTGCAACCCCGTGGACTGTAGCCCACCAGGCTCCTCCGTCCATGGGATTCTCCAGGCAAGAATACTGGAGTGGGTTGCCATTTCCTTCTCCAGGGGATCTTCCCGACCCAGGGATCGAACCCGGGTCTCCTGCATTGCAGGCAGATGCTTTAACCTCTGAGCCACCAGGGAAGCCTGTATTGGTTGAGCATCTTTCTCCATCTTCCAAACCAGCAAGATTACTTTTTTCTTACTCTTCTTCCATAGTCACATTTACCTCTGACTCTCTTTTGCTTCCTTCTTCTACTTTTAAGGACCTTGGGCTATGACCCCGTGGGCGGGCTACAGTCCATGGGCTTCTCCAAGTAAGGATTGGTTTGCCATTTCCTCCTCTAGGGGATCTTCCTGATTCAGGGATCAAACCAGCATCTCCTGTGTCTTCTGCAGTGGCAGGCGGATACTTTATCCAAGGAGCCAAAGAGAAGAAAGGAGTTCCTCATTGGATGGCTATTATTCTGCCTAGCACAGTCCATGGAGTTAATATCAGTGAACACACAAATTTTAATCAGGCCTCTGGCAGTACATTTAAAAATTACTTCAAATTAATATACGCACATGGTTAAAAAATTTAAAAAGTACTGAAGGGTTTATCTCTCCACCCTCACCCCTAACATCCATTCTCTAGAAGATACCACTTTTATAACTTCAATTTTTAGGTATTCTGGTGGCTAGGGAATCAGAGGGCAGACAGATGAAAACCACAATCATAGACAACTAGCCATTCTGATCACACAGACCACAGTCTTGTCTAACTCAATGAAACTAAGCCATGCCGTGTAGGGCCACCCAAAATGGACGGGTGAAGAGGTCTGACAGAATGTGGTCCACTGGAGAAGGGAATGGCAAACCACTTCAGTATTTTTGCCTTGAGAACCCCATGAACAACATGAAAAGGCAAAAATATAGAACACTGAAAGAGGAACTCCCCAGGTCAGTAGGTGCCCAATATGCTACTGGAGGTCAGTGGAGAAATAACTCCAGAAAGAAGGAAAGGATGCAGCCAAAGCAAAAACAACACCCAGCTGTGGATGTGACTGGTGATAGAAGCAAGGTCTGATGCTGTAAAGAGCAATATTGCATAGGAACCTGGAATGTCAGTTCCATGAATCAAGGCAAATTGGAAGTGGTCAAACAGGTGATGGCAACAGTGAACACCAACATTCTAGGAATCAGCAAACTCAGATGGACTGGAATGGGTGAATTTAACTCAGATGACCATTATATCTACTACTGTGGGCAAGAATCCCTTAGAAGAAATGAAGTAGCTATCATAGTCAACAAAAGAGTCCGAAATGCAGTACTTTGATGCAATCTCAAAAATGACAGAATGATCTCTGTTTGTTTCCAAGGCAAACCATTCAATAATCACACTAATCCAAGTCTATGCCCTGACCAGTAATGCTGAAGAAGCTGAAGCTGAACATGCTATGAAGACCTACAAGACCTTCTAGAACTAACACCCCCCAAAGATGTCCTTTTCATTATAGGGGACTGGAATGCAAAAGTAGGAAGTCAAGAAACACCTGGAGTAACAGGGGAATTTGGCCTTGGAGTACAGGATGAAGCAGGGCAAAGGCTAATAGACTCTGCCATTAGAACGTGCTGGTCACTGCAAACATACTTTGCCAACAACACAAGAGAAAACTCTACAAATGGACATCACCAGATGGTCAACACAGAAATCAGACTGATTATATTCTTTGTAGCCAAAGATGGAGAAGCTTTATATAGTCAGGAAAAACAAGACCAGGAGTTGACTGTGGCTCAGATCATGAACACCTTATTGCCAAATTCAGACTGAAATTGAAGAAAGTGGAGAAAACCACTATACCATTCACGTATGACCTGAATCAAATCCCTTATGACTATACAGTGGAAGTGAGAAATAGATTTAAGGGACCAGATCTGACAGAGTGCCTGATGAACTATGGATGGAGCTTCATGACATTGTACAGGAGACAGGAATCAAGACCATCCCCAAGAAAAAGAAATTCAAAAAGGCAAAATGGCTGTCTGAGTAGGCCTTACAAATAGCTATGAAAAGAAGGGAAGCAAAAAGCAAAGGAGAGAACGAAAGATATATCCATTTGAATGCAGAGTTCCAAAGAATAACAAGGAGAGATAAGAAAGCTTTTCTCAGTGATCAATGAAAATAAATAGAGGAAAACAATAGAATGGAAAAGACTAGAGATCTCTTCAAGAAAATTAGAGATACCAAGGGAATATTTCATTCAAACATGGGCACAATAGAGGACAGAAATTGTAGGGACCTAACAGAAGCATCTGGTCCCATCACTTCATGGGAAATAGATGGGGAAACAGTGGAAAAAGTGTCAGACTTTATTTTTTGGGGCTCCAAAATTACTGCAGATGGTGACTGCAGCCATGAAATTAAAAGATGCTTACTCCTTGGAAGAAAAGTTATGACCAACCTAGATAGCATATTGACAAGCAGAGACATTACTTTGCCAACAAAGGTCCGTCTAGTCAAGGCTATGGTTTTTCCAGTGGTCATGTATGGATGTGAGAGTTGGACTGTGAAGAAAGCTGAGTGCTGAAGAATTGGTGCTTTTGAACTGTGGTGTTGGAGAAGACTCTTCAGAGTCCCTTGGACTGCAAGGAGATTCAACCAGTCCATTCTAAAGGAGAACAGCCTTGGTGATAGCATCACTATGAACAAAGCTAGTGGAGGTGATGGAATTCCACTTGAGCTATTTCAAATTCTGGAAGATGAAGCTGTGAAAGTGCTACACTCAATATGCCAGCAAATTTGGAAAACTCAGCAGTGGCCACAGGACTGGAAAAGGTCAGTTTTCATTCCAATCCCAGGGAAAGGCAATGCCAAAGAATGCTCAAACTACCACACAATTGCACTCATCTCACACGCTAGTACAGTAATGCTCAAAATTCTGCCAGCCAGGCTTCAGCAATACGTGAACCATGAACTTCCAGATGTTCAAGCTGGTTTTAGAAAAGGCAGAGGAACCAGAGATCAAGTTGCCAACATTTGCGGGATCATGGAAAAAGCAAGAGAGTTCCAGAAAAACATCTATTTCTGCTTTATTGACAATGCCAAAGCCTTTGACTGTGTGGATCACAAGAAACTGTGGAAAATTCTGAAAGAGATGGGAATACCAGACCACCTAACCTGCCTCTTGAGAAACCTATATGGAGGTCAGAAAGCAACAGTTAGAACTGGACATGGAACAACAGACTTGTTCCAAATAGGAAAAGGAGTACGTTAAGGCTATTCATTGTCACCTTGCTTATTTAACTTATATGCAGAGTACATCATGAGAAATGCTGGACTGGAAGAAACACAAGCTGGAATCAAGATTGCTGGGAGAATATCAATAACCTCAGATATGCAGATGACATCACCCTTATGGCAGAAAGTGAAGAAGATCTAAAGAGCGTCTTGATGAAAGTGAAAGAGGAAAGTGAAAAAGTTAAAGCTCAACATTCAGAAAACTAAGATCATGGCATCTGGTCTCATTACTTTATGGCAAATAGATGGGGAAACAGTGGAAACAGTGTCAGACTTTATTTTTCTGGACTCCACAATCTCTGCAGATGGTAATTGCAGCCATGGAATTAAAAGACGCTTACTCCTTGGAAGGAAAGTTTTGACCAAACTAGACAGCATATTAAAAAGCAGAGACATTAGTTTGTAAACAATGGTCCATCTAGTCAAGGCTATGGTTTTTCCAGTGGTCATGTATGGATGTGAGAGTTGAACTGTGAAGATAGCTGAGCGCCGAAGAATTGATGCTTTTGAACTGTGGTGTTGGAGAAGACTCTTGCGAGTCCCTTGGACTGCAAGGAGATCCAACCAGTCCATCCTAAAGGAGAACAATCCTGGTTGTTCATTGGAAGGACTGAAAGGGGACAACAGGATGAGATGGTTTGATGACATCACTGACTCAATGGACACGGGTTTGGGTGGACTCTGGGAGTTGGTGATGGACATGGAGGCCTGGTGTGCTGTGGTTCACAGGGTCGCAAAGAGTTTTACATGACTGAGTGACTAAACTGAACTGAACTGGTGGCTATATGCCTTTTCTTAAACTTATCAGCCTTGACATTTTGTAGTGATGGCTTGCTGTAAGTGATGAAGGTTCACCTCACGTTAGTCTCATACCTGTCACCATTCCTCAAGTAGCTTTCTAAGAAAGGTTTTATGGAGGTAAATTTTTCAGTGCTTTTATCTGAAAATTTCTTTATCATTCCCTCCCACTTGATTAATGGTTTGTCTGGATAGAGAATTCTAAATTGAAAAAAAGCTTCCTATACAACCTTGAAGGTTTTACTCTACTATTATGTGTTGCTCATATAACAAACACAAAACCATCAGTGCTTCTGATTCTAACTTTCTCTAGAGTCTTTTAATATCTTTTAACCCTTGGAATTCTGAAATTTTATAATAATGTGGTTCTTTTTGAATTTATTCTATTGGCAGCAGGTAGACCTGACCAGATTCAAGCTGTGTATCTGCTTTCACTGCTGGAAATTTTTCTTGTTTTAATTCTTCGATAATCCCCCTCTTCTCTTTGACCCAGCAGGTAAAGAATGTGTCTGCAGTGCTGGAAACACAAGAGATGTGGGCTCAGTCCTTGTGTCACGAAGATCCCCTGAAGGAGGAAATGGCGACCCACTCCAGTGTTCTTGCCTGGAAATTTTCATGAGCAGCTGAGTCTGGTGGGCTACAGTCTATTGGGTCACAAAGAGTCAGATATGATTGAACACATGGCATGCAATGATGTCTTCTGTTTAGAATTTCTAACAATTGGACTTCTTACATTGATTTTTGGTTTTGATGATTTTTTTTTCTCATTTTCTTCTCTGTTTCCTTTTGCTCTTAACCTATTGAAAAGTGCCTGTGCTTTATTCTTCAAATTTTGAATTTTTTTTTTGTTTGGGAAATCATTCAATTAATTTCTGAATGCACACTCTTGTTTATTTGGTTGTCCTTTTTTTCATAATTTTGTGTTCTTAGTCTTTGGATACAATATTTGCTACCTAGGGACACTAAAGTTTTATTTGAAGTTCTCTGCTGCTTCTTGAAAACTCTTTGTTTAGGGGATATTTTTCTATTCATCTTGGACTTTCTCTATTACCTGCAGCCTCTGTTCTGTTTCCTGGTGCTCATCACTTGCCCATTTATATGTACAGTGGAGGGAGTTATAAGATTGATGGTGATCATCCTGTGTGAAAGAGATTTGTTGACTGGAAGGAGGTGAGCCAGCTGCCTTGTCTTTTTACTTTTGGCTGTGCTGAGTCTTTACTGTGGCATGGGAGCTTCTCTGGTTGTGGCATTCGGGTTTAGTTGCTCCCCAGCATGTGGCATCTCAGTTCCCTGACTAGGGATCTAACCCATATCCCCCCACACTGGAAGGTGGATTCTTAATCACTGGACCCCCCAGAGAAGTCCCCCACTTGCCTTTTCTTTTGGCAATTACTAGAGAGAGGAATGTTGTGTTTTCTGGCATAACTGTGAAATGCTTGACTATGGGTTACTAGATGAGCAGATAGGTATCTGATTGTTTTATATACAGGTCTTCAATGAATTTCCAGCTCTCAGTTCCATTTTCTCCTGCCCTTTCTTCTGCCTGAAGTCTCTAATCTGAAGCATCTAGGGATTTTTGCTCAGCAAGTGGTTTTCTGGATCTGTTGCAGTTCCTTTCTTTTATTTTGGGCTACAGCTTTAGCACAAAATATTCTTTCCAAGCTTCCATGTTCCAGAAATGTGTTGAAATACATCTTTTGGATTGTTTCTCTCTTATTCTTTAATTATTGTGGTTTTATGATTTAAAATAATGCTTAATTATAATATAATTGGAGTCCACAGAGGAAGAGAAGCTGAATAAGTGAATATATGTACTTGGAGTGAAAAATGTTGCCTGCCACATCACTAAACAAAGGATGTTGTGGCAATTAAGCCATCACATTATAGCCACCCTCCACCTGGCACATGAGCTCTGAAGAAACTCAGGATGGAAACAGGATGCCCCTCGTCTAGCAGTCAGTCACCCTATCCACCCACAATGATGCATTCTAAGGAGACTCAGTCCTGAGTGTTCATTGGAAGGACTGATGTTGAAGCTGAAACTCCAATAATTTGGCCACCTGATGTGAATGGACTCATTTGAAAAGACCCTGATGCTGGGAAAGATTGAAGGCAGGAGGAGAAGGGGACAACAGAGGATGGGATGGTTGGATGGCATCACCGACTCAATGGACATGAGTTTGGGTAAACTCCGGGAGTTGGTGATGGACAGGGAGGCCAGGCATGCTGTGATTCATGGGGTCACAAAGAGTTGGACACGATTGAACGACTGAACTGAACTGAAGGAGATTCAAAATGAGAAAGCATGGAACGTTGGCCCCAGAAAGCAATGATCTCGATAAGCCCACAGTTCTGTATCTCTCATACATAGAAAAGCACTAAATTCATTAACTTGAGATGTCTGGTTTCCTTTATTTTTTTTAAACTTTGTATTTTGTATTGGAGTTGTGGTGAGTATCCCCGCCTGTCACGTGGGAGACCGGGGTTTGATTCCCCGACGGGGAGGCGACTTGTTGGACTTCCCTGTGGCTCAGACGGTAAAGCGTCTGTCTACAATGCAGGAGACCCGGGTTCGATTCCTGGGTCGGGAAGATCCCCTGGAGAAGGAAATGGCAATTCACTCCAGTACTATTGCTTGGAAAATCCCAAGGACAGAGGAGCCTGGTGGGCTACAGTCCATGGGGTCACAAAGAGTTGGACACGACTGAGCGACTTCACTTTCACTTTCATAGCTGGTTAACAATGTTGTGACAGTTTCCAGTGAACAACAAGGGGACTCAGCCATACTTATATATGTATCCATTCTCCCCCAAACTCTTCTCCCATTCAGGCTGCCACATAGCACTGAGCTGAGTTTCATCCTCCATAAGTAAGTCCTTGTTCATTATCCATTTTAAAAACAGAAGTGTGAACATGTCCATCCCAAACTCCCTAACTATTCCTTACCTCAGCCTTCCCCTGGTAACCTGGTTTTCTTGAAATAAGAAGAATCTTTTGATATTCTGACTACCTGGTTTTTGTTGTAAAACTCCTATATATCCTAACTCTTCCTTTAACACATTGGAACAGTCTTTTAAAACTCTCTGAAAGGTCAAAACCTGGGTTTGAAGTCTCAGATTAACTGCTGAATAAATTATAATTCTCGACTTTTCAGTTCAGTTCAGTTCAGTCCTTAGTCGTGTCCGACTCTTTGCAACCCCATGAATTGCAGCACACCAGGCCTCCCTGTCCATCATCAACTCCCAGAGTTCACTCAGACTCATGTCCATCAAGTCGGTGATGCCATCCAGCCATCTCATCCTCTGTCGTCCCCTTCTCCTTCTGCCCCCAATCCCTCCCAGCATCAGAGTCTTTTCCAATGAGTCAACTCTTGCATGAGGTGGCCAAAGTACTGGAGTTTCAGCTTTAGCATCATTCCTTCCAAAGAAATCCCAGAGCTGATCTCCTTCAGAATGGACTGGTTGGATCTCTTTGCAGTCTCCAGAGTCTTCTCCAACACCACAGTTCAAAAGCATCAATTCTTCTGCGGTCAGCTTTCTTCACAGGCCAACTCTCACATCCATACATGACTACTGGAAAAACCATAGCCTTGACTAGATGGATCTTTGTTGGCAAAGTAATGTCTCTGCTTTTGAATATGCTATCTAGGTTGGTCATAATTTTCTTTCCAAGGAGTAAGCATCTTTTAATTTCATGGCTACCATCACCATCTCCAGTGATTTTGGAGCCCCACCAAATAGTCTGACACTGTTTCCACTGTTTCCCCATCTATTTCCCATGAAGTCATGGGACCAGATGCTGTGATCTTAGGTTTCTGAATGTTGAGCTTTAAGCCAACTTTTTCACTCTCCTCTTTCATTCTCATCAAGAGGCTTTTTAGTTCCTCTTCACTTTCTGCCATAAGGGTGGTGTCATTTGCATATCTGAGGTTATTGATATTTCTCCCAGCAATCTTTTTTTTTTTTTTTTTCACTTTCTTTTTTTTTTTATTTTATTTTATTTATTTTTTTTTTTTTTAGTTTTTTATTTTTTACATTTTAAAATCTTTAATTCTTACATGCATTCCCAAACATGAACCCCCCTCCCACCTCCCTCCCCATAACATCTTTCTGGGTCATCCCCATGCACCAGCCCCAAGCATGCTGCATCCTGCGTCAGACATAGACTGGCTATTCAATTCACATGATAGTATACATGTTAGAATGTCATTCTCCCAAATCATCCCACCCTCTCCCTCTCCCTCTGAGTCCAAAAGTCCGTTATACACATCTGTGTCTCTTTCCCTGTCTTGCATACAGGGTCGTCATTGCCATCTTCCTAAATTCCATATATATGTGTTAGTATACTGTATTGGTGTTTTTCTTTCTGGCTTACTTCACTCTGTATAATCGGCTCCAGTTTCATCCATCTCATCAGAACTGATTCAAATGAATTCTTTTTAACCGCTGAGTAATACTCCATTGTGTATATGTACCACAGCTTTCTTATCCATTCATCTGCTGATGGACATCTAGGTTGTTTCCATGTCCTGGCTATTATAAACAGTGCTGCGATGAACATTGGGGTACATGTGTCTCTTTCAATTCTGGTTTCCTCGGTGTGTATGCCCAGAAGTGGGATTGCTGGGTCATAAGGTAGTTCTTTTATTTGCAATTTTTTAAGGAATCTCCACACTGTTCTCCATAGTGGCTGTACTAGTTTGCATTCCCACCAACAGTGTAGGAGGGTTCCCTTTTCTCCACACCCTCTCCAGCATTTATTGCTTGCAGATTTTTGGATCGCAGCCATTCTGACTGGTGTGAAGTGGTACCTCATTGTGGTTTTGATTTGCATTTCTCTAATAATGAGTGATGTTGAGCATCTTTTCATGTGTTTGTTAGCCATCCGTGTGTCTTCTTTGGAGAAATGTCTATTTAGTTCTTTGGCCCATTTTTTGATAGGGTCGTGTATTTTTATGGAGTTGAGCTGCATAAGTTGCTTGTATATTTTTGAGATTAGTTGTTTGTCAGTTGCTTCATTAGCTATTATTTTCTCCCATTCAGAAGGCTGTCTTTTCACCTTGCTTATATTTTCCTTTGTTGTGCAGAAGCTTTTAATTTTAATTAGATCCCATTTGTTTATTTTTGCTTTTATTTCCAGGATTCTGGGAGGTGGATCATAGAGGATCCTGCTGTGATTTATGTCTGAGAGTGTTTTGCCTATGTTCTCCTCTAGGAGTTTTATAGTTTCTGATCTTACATTTAGATCTTTAATCCATCTTGAGTTAATTTTTGTGTGCGGTGTTAGAAAGTGATCTAGTTTCATTCTTTTACAAGTGGTTGACCAGTTTTCCCAGCACCACTTGTTAAAGAGATTGTCTTTACTCCATTGTATATTCTTGCCTCCTTTGTCAAAGATAAGGTGTCCATATGTGTGTGGATTTATCTCTGGGCTTTCTATTTTGTTCCATTGATCTATATGTCTGTCTTTGTGCCAGTACCATACTGTCTTGATGACTGTGGCTTTGTAGTAGAGCCTGAAGTCAGGCAAGTTGATTCCTCCAGTTCCATTCTTCTTTCTCAAGATTGCTTTGGCTATTCGAGGTTTTTTGTATTTCCATACAAATCTTGAAATGATTTGTTCTAGTTCTGTGAAAAATGTGGCTGGTAGCTTGATAGGGATTGCATTGAATTTGTAAATTGCTTTGGGTAGTATACTCATTTTCACTATATTGATTCTTCCAATCCATGAACATGGTATATTTCTCCATCTATTAGTGTCCTCTTTGATTTCTTTCATCAGTGTTTTATAGTTTTCTATATATAGGTCTTTAGTTTCTTTAGGTAGATATATTCCTAAGTATTTTCTTCATTTGTTGCAATGGTGAATGGAATTGTTTCCTTAATTTCTTTTTCTACTTTCTCATTATTCGTGTATAGGAATGCAAGGGATTTCTGTGTGTTGATTTTATATCCTGCAACTTTACTATATTCATCGATGAGCTCTAGTAATTTTCTGGTGGAGTCTTTAGGGTTTTCCATGTAGAGGATCATGTCATCTGCAAACAGTGAGAGTTTTACTTCTTCTTTTCCAATTTGGATTCCTTTTATTTCTTTTTCTGCTCTGATTGCTGTGGCCAAAACTTCCAGAACTATGTTGAATAGTAGCGGTGAAGGTGGACACCCTTGTCTTGTTCCTGACTTTAGGGGAAATGCTTTCAATTTTTCACCATTGAGGATAATGTTTGCTGTGGGTTTGTCATAGATAGCTTTTATTATGTTGAGGTATGTTCCTTCTATTCCTGCTTTCTGGAGAGTTTTTATCATAAATGGATGTTGAATTTTGTCAAAGGCCTTCTCTGCATCTATTGAGATAATCATATGGTTTTTATTTTTCAATTTGTTAATGTGGTGAATTACATTGATTGATTTGCGGATATTGAAGAATCCTTGCATCCCTGGGATAAAGCCCACTTGGTCATGGTGTATGATCTTTTTAATGTGTTGTTGGATTCTGATTGCTAGAATTTTGTTGAGGATTTTTGCATCTATGTTCATCAGAGATATTGGCCTGTAGTTTTCTTTTTTTGTGACATCTTTGTCAGGTTTTGGTATTAGGGTGATGGTGGCCTCATAGAATGAGTTTGGAAGTTTACCTTCCTCTGCAATTTTCTGGAAGAGTTTGAGGAGGATAGGTGTTAGCTCTTCTCGAAATTTTTGGTAGAATTCAGCTGTGAAGCCATCTGGACCTGGGCTTTTGTTTGCTGGAAGATTTCTGATTACAGTATCAATTTCCGTGCTTGTGATGGGTCTGTTAAGATTTTCTATTTCTTCCTGGTTCAGTTTTGGAAAATTGTACTTTTCTAAGAATTTGTCCATTTCTTCCATGTTGTCCATTTTATTGGCATACAACTGCTGATAGTAGTCTCTTATGATCCTTTGTATTTCTGTGTTGTCTGTTGTGATCTCTCCATTTTCATTTCTAATTTTATTGATTTGATTTTTCTCTCTTTGCTTCTTGATGAGTCTGGCTAATGGTTTGTCAATTTTATTTATCCTTTCAAAGAACCAGCTTTTGGCTTTGTTGATTTTTGCTATGGTCTCTTTTGTTTCTTTTGCATTTATTTCTGCCCTAATTTTTAAGATTTCTTTCCTTCTACTAACTCTGGGGTTCTCCAACTCTTCCTTTTCTAGTTGCTTTAGTTGTAGAGTTAGGTTGTTTATTTGACTTTTTTCTTGCTTCTTGAGGTATGCCTGTATTGCTATGAACTTTCCTCTTAGCACTGCTTTTATAGTGTCCCACAGGTTTTGGGTTGTTGTGTTTTCATTTTCATTAGTTTCTATGCATATTTTGATTTCTTTTTTGATTTCTTCTGTGATTTGTTGGTTATTCAGAAGTGTGTTGTTCAACCTCCATATGTTGGAATTTTTAATAGTTTTTCTCCTGTAATTGAGATCTAATCTTAATGCATTATGGTCAGAAAAGATGCTTGGAATGATTTCGATTTTTTTGAATTTATCAAGTTTAGATTTATGGCCCAGGATGTGGTCTATCCTGGAGAAGGTTCCATGAGCACTTGAAAAAAAGGTGAAATTCGTTGTTTTGGGGTGAAATGTCCTATAGATATCAATTAGGTCTAACTGATCTAATGTATCATTTAAAGTTTGCGTTTCTTTGTTAATTTTCTGTTTAGTTGATCTGTCCATAGGTGTGAGTGGGGTATTAAAGTCTCCCACTATTATTGTGTTATTGTTGATTTCCCCTTTCATACTTGTTAGCATTTGTCTTACATATTGTGGTGCTCCTATATTGGGTGCATATATATTTATAATTGTTATATCTTCTTCTTGGATTGTTCCTTTGATCATTATGTAGTGGCCTTCTTTGTCTCTTTTCACAGCCTTTGTTTTAAAGTCTATTTTATCGGATATGAGTATTGCCACTCCTGCTTTCTTTTGGTCTCTATTCGCGTGGTATATCTTTTTCCAGCCCTTCACTTTCAGTCTGTATGTGTCCCTTGTTTTGAGGTGGGTCTCTTGTAAGCAGCATATAGAGGGGTCTTGTTTTTGTATCCATTCGGCCAGTCTTTGTCTTTTGGTTGGGGCGTTCAACCCATTTACGTTTAAGGTAATTATTGATAAGTATGATCCTGTTGCCATTTACTTTATTGTTTTGGGTTCGGGTTTATACACCCTTTTCGTGTTTCCTGTCTAGAGGATATCCTTTAGAATTTGTTGGAGAGCTGGTTTGGTGGTGCTGAATTCTCTCAGCTTTTGCTTGTCTGTAAAGCTTTTGATTTCTCCTTCGTATTTGCATGAGATCCTTGCTGGGTACAGTAATCTGGGCTGTAGGTTATTGTCTTTCATCACTTTAAGTATGTCTTGCCATTCCCTCCTGGCCTGAAGAGTTTCTATTGACAGATCAGCTGTTATCCTGATGGGAATCCCCTTGTGTGTTATTTGTTGTTTTTCCCTTGCTGCTTTTAATATTTGTTCTTTGTGTTTGATCTTTGTTAATTTGATTAATATGTGTCTTGGGGTGTTTCGCCTTGGGTTTATCCTATTTGGGACTCTCTGTGTTTCTTGGACTTGGGTGATTATTTCCTTCCCCATTTTAGGGAAGTTTTCAACTATTATCTCCTCAAGGATTTTCTCATGATCTTTCTTTCTGTCTTCTTCTTCTGGGACTCCTATAATTCGAATGTTGGAGCGTTTCATATTGTCCTGGAGGTCTCTGAGATTGTCCTCGTTTCTTTTAATTCGTTTTTCTTGTTTCCTCTCTGATTCATTTATTTCTACCATTCTATCTTCTATTTCACTAATCCTATCTTCTGCCTCCGTTATTCTACTATTTGTTGCCTCCAGAGTGTTTCTGATCTCATTTATTGTGTTATTCATTATATTTTGACTCTTTTTTATTTCTTCTAGGTCCTTGTTAAACCTTTCTTGCATCTTCTCAATCCTTGTCTCTAGGCTATTTATCTGTGTTTCCATTTTGATTTCAAGATTTTGGATCATTTTCACTATCAATATTCGGAATTCCTTCTCTGGTAGATTCCCTACTTCTTCCTCTTTTGTTTGGTTTGGTGGGCAACTCTCCTGTTCCTTTACCTGCTGAGTATTCCTCTGTCTCTTCATCTTGGTTATATTGCTGCGTTTGGGGTGGCCTTTTTATATTCTGATAATTTGTGGAGTTCTCTTTATTATGGAGCTTCCTCACTTTGGGTGGGGTTCTATCAGTGGCTTGTCAAGGTTTCCTGGTTAGGGAGGCTTGTGTTGGAGTTTTGGTGGGTGGAGCTGGGTTTCTTCTCTCTGGAGTGCAGTGGAGTGACCCTTAATGGGTTATGAGACATCAAAGGTTTTGGGATAATTTTGAGCTGCCTGTATATTGAGGCTCAGGGGAGTGTTCCTGTGTTGCTGGAGAATTTGCGTGGTATGTCTTGTTTTGGAACTTGTTGGCCCTTGGGTGGAGCTTGGTTTCAGTGTAGGTATGAAGGCATTTGATGAGCTCCTATTGCTTAATGTTCCCTGAATTCAAGAGTTCTCTAATGTTTTCAGGCTTTGGGTTTAAGCTTCCTGCTTCTGGTTTTCAGTTTTATTTTTACAGTAGCCTCTAGACTTCTCCATCTATACAGCACCGATGATAAAACATCTAGGTTAAAGATGAAAAGTTTCTCCACCTTGAGGGACACTCAGAGAGGTTCACTGAGTTACAAGGAGAAGAGAAGATGGAGGGGGTAGTTAGAGGTAACTGGAATGAGATGCGGTGAGATCAAGAGAGGAGAGAGCAAGCTAGCCAGTAGTCTCTTCCTTATGTGCGCTCTATAGTCTGGACTGCTCAGAGGTATTTACAGAGTTATACGGGGAAGAGGAGAGGGAGGAAGTAGACAGAGGTGACCAGGAGGATAAGAGAGAGGAATGAGTAGGAGAGAGACAAATCCTGCCAGTAACCAGTTCCTTAGGTGTTCTCTACCGTCTGGAACACACAGAGATTCACAGAGTTGGATAGAGAAGAGATGGGGGAGAAAAGAGACAGAGACCACCTGGTGGAGAAAAAGGAGAGGCCAGAGGAGGAGAGAGTGGACAAGCCAGTAATCTCGCTCTCAGGTAAACTTGGGTAGTGAAGTTTGGGTTTTTAAAAGTACAAAATTGACAACAAAGATTAAAAATCTGGAGTAGAGGTTGGATTTTCAAAGATACAATATTAAAGAAAAGCAGAAGGAAAAAGGAAGAAAGAAAAAAAAAGAATTATTAAAAAACAAACAAACAAACAAACAAAAAAGACCAAAACACCAACAACCATCCAAAGAGTATATATGGTGTTTGCCTTAAAAAAAAAAAAAAAAGTCTTTTTTTTTTAAAAAAAAATAGTAATACTAGGTTATAGAAATAAAAATTAGAGGAGAAATAGAAGACTTAACAATTAAAAAAAAGCTCGGAAAAAAGAAAAAAAAAGCAAAAGGCAAAAAAAAAAAAGAATGATTTTAAAAATATTAAAAAATTAAAAATATATCTGGCTCTTCTCTGATGTTATGGGCCGTGTGGGCTCACTTCCAAGGTGGTTTCCTCTGTTTAACTTCTTCTGTTTGCTGGTTTTTAGGCTCACTAGTTCAGTCGCGCTGTGGGGAGGGGGGATGCTGCAAACAAATAGCACTGTCGTGTGTACACAGTATCTCTGCCCCGCTTGACCTGTCCTTTCTCGCGGCGCACAAACCGCTCCGGCTCTACGATGCTCAGCCGGGAACCGTCTGGGGCCGGCCCTAGGCTGCGTGCACTTCCCCGGTCCAAGCCGCTCAGGTTCGGCCCTCAGGCAGCCCTCAGAGGCACAAATGCGGCTGGGACTGCGCTTTGTGCCCTTCCCAGGTCCGAGTAGCTCAGGAGTTTGGCAAGCGCAATCGCCGCGGCTTGTCACCTTTTCTGCTGCTGCTGCTCAGCTTTCTGGGTGGACCGCTGGCGCACCCCGTGAAGCAGACTGTGACTGTCCAGCACCCCCAGAAGTCTTAGCAAAGGAGCCTGCTTGCAGTTAGGTACGTAAAGTCTCTCCGGGTCTGCAATTGCCCCTTTCCAGTCCTTACGGCTCTGGCTGCCTGTCCCCGGCGGGGAATGGTCTGCAGCCGGCTTTTTCCGCTCCGTCCTTTGTTCTGTGCTCAGTCCTGGCGGTGTCTTATGTTGGAGCTTTTCGCGTGGTAGCTATCCCACAGTCTGGTTTGCTAGCCCAGGTTAGATCGTTCTGGTTGCGCGTGGGGCGTTCCTGCCCGATTCTTACAAAGCTCTGCAGCCCGCGCCTCCCGCGCGTCCCTGCCCTGCCCCCACTTCCCAATGGCGGATGCAGGCGTCTGTGCTGCTTTTCTGCTGGGGGAGTTACTGGTGGGCTTGTAATCTCTTGGTTTTAATTATTTATCTATTTTTCCTTCCTGTTATGTTGCCCTCTGTGTTTCCAAGGCTCGCCACAGACTCGGCAGGGAGAGTGTTTCCTGGTGTTTGGAAACCTCTCTTCTTAAAATTCCCTTCCCGGGACGGGCTTCCCTTCCCGGGACGGAGCTCCCTCCCCACCTCCTTTGTCTCCTTTTTCGTCGTTTATATTTTTTCCTACCTGTTTTGAAGAGAATGGTCTGCTTTTCTGGTTGCCTGATGTCCTCTGCCAGCCTACAGAAGTTGTTTTGTGGAGTTTGCTCGGCATTGAAATGTTCTTTTGAGGAATTTGTGAGGGAGAACGTGATCTTCCCGTCCTATTCCTCCGCCATCTTTCCCTCCCTCCTCCCAGCAATCTTGATTCCACCTTGTGCTTCTTCCAGCCCAGCGTTTCTCATGATGTACTCTGCATATAAGTTAAATAAGCAGGGTGACAATATACAGCCTTGACGTACTCCTTTTCCTGTTTGGAACCAGTCTGTTGTTCCATGTCCAGTTCTAACTGTTGCTTCATGACCTGCATGCAGATTTCTCAAGAGGCAGGTCAGGTGGTCTGGCATTTCTATCTCTTTCAGAATTTTCCACAGTTTGTTGTGATCCACATAGTCAAAGGCTTTTAGGTTGTGCTATTTTTTTCAGTCGACGGGCTTACTCTTTTATTTTTGTACTGAAATACAATGCTTTTTTTTTGTACTGAAATACAATGTGTTTTTTTTTTTTGTACTGAAATACAATGTGTGTGTGTGTGTGTGTGTGTTTTGTACTGAAATACAATGTTTGGTTGAAATTGGTGAAGGAAAGCATAGCATCAGTTAGTTAAAAAAATCATCTATGATTCTGTTTGTCCCTCATCTATCAATTACCTTAGATCACTGTCTCTTGGATTTAATCTGGAAAGTAGAAAAAGACATAAGAGTACATATAAATGCTGTCCTTAAGTGATGTTGAGCCATTAACATTCATGGGTAGCACCTAGTTTTTCAGTCCTGCAGTTTTCCTCACCTCCAATCAAGTTAGATTGCAATAGAATCCTGGGAAAATTGATTCAAGGTGGGACAAGTGAAAATAATGACTGAAGGTTCATGGCATATATCTGACATGTGTTTTTGCCTTTGAGAATGGCTCTCTTCAATGATGTAAATTCATAAATAACTTTTTAAAAACTATAAGTTAAATTTGAGTTTGGGCCTATTATTACCAACCAAAGACTACTAACTAATGTACTCCTTACACCTCATTGCTATGGCCTTGGACTATGTGAGTTGGGAGAAAACAAAGAGGATCATAGGAACTTTCCTAGTGGTCCAGTTGTTAAGACTCCATACTTCCAATGCAGCTGGTGTGGGTTTAATCCCTGGTTGGGGAACTAAGATTCTGCATGCTTCTTGGTGCCATCAAAAATTAAAAATAAATAAGTGGACAAATAAAGTTAAATTTAAAAATAAATAAAAAGAAAACAGCCTGGGTTCTCAATTAAAGATTAGTGAATAAAATATATTTATTTGATTTAAGTTAGAAGAGTGATTTAAAAAAGAACAAAGAGGATTCTAGAGTCAGAGAAGGATCCTCTAGGGAAAGTGAAGTTTTGGCTAGAGTAGAGTGCTTGTTTACAGTGCGATGGGACTCCAGAGACTGTGATGGAAGGGGTTAGAAGCCTGGGAAGTGTGAGAAGGAGGGTGACAGGAGAGGAGTTACTGTGAAGAATCATAAATAAAGAGGGGCTAAAATAAACAGTAGTCCACTCATCTGTGGCTTTGCTTTCCAGGATTTCAGCTACCTGCAGTCAACTGAGGTCCAAAAATATTAAGTGCAAAATTCTGGAAATAAGCAATATGTTTTAAACTGCAAGCCATTCTGGGCAGCAGGATGAAATCTCACATAGATCTGGAGATGTGAGTCATCTCTTTGTCCAGAGTATACCACCCACTCAGTAGCCCTCTTGGCCAAGGTATCCCAGTTGTTGTTGTTTAGTTGCTAAATCATGTCTGAATCTGTGACTCCAAGGATTGTAGTCCACCATCCTCCCTTGTCCATGGGATTTCCCAGGCAAGAATACTGAAGTGCATTCCCATTCTGTCCTCCAGGGGATCTTCCCAACCCAAGAATCGAACCCTCACCTTCAGCATTGGTATCTCAGTGTTTGTGTTCAATTAGCCCTTATTTTACTTAATATTGGGCCCAAATCACAAGAGTGGTGATGATGGCAATTTCTATATGCTAAAGAGAAGTAGTAAAGTGCTTCCTTTAAGTGGAAAGGTGAAAGTTATCAACTCAATAAGGGAGAAAAATGAAATTGTGAAGAAGGAAAAGGAAATTCATGCTAGTTTGGCTGTCGTATCTCAAACTGCAAAAGTTGTGGCCACAGCGTGTGGTAAGTGCTTAATTAGGATGGAAAGGCATTACCTTTGTACAATAAGATACTTTGAGAGAGAGACCATGTTCACGTAACAGTTATAATACACTGCTATAATTGCTTTATTATTGTTACTGTTGTTACTATCTTAGTGTGCTTAACTTATAAATTAAACTTTATCATAGGTATATATGTAGAGGAAAAAAGTTAGTATGTACGGAGTTTGGTACTATCCATGGTTTTAGGCATCTACTAGTAGGCTAAGAGGAGCTACTCCACGTTCAAGGTCAGGAGGGGCAGGAGTGACGAGATACCCCTCATCCAAGGAAAGGAGCAGCGGCTGCGCTTTGCTGGAGCGGCCATGAAGAGATACCCTACGTCCAAGGTAAGAGAAACCCAAGTAAGACAGTAGGTGTTGCAAGAGGGCATCAGAGGGCAGACACACTGAAACCATAATCACAGAAAACTACTCAATCTAATCACACTAGGACCACAGCCTGGTCTAACTCAATGAAACTAAGCAATGCCCTATGGGGCCACCCAAGACGGGCGGGTCATGATGGAGAGGTCTGACAGAATGTGGTCCAGTGGAGAAGGGAATGGCAAACCACTTCAGTATCCTTGCCTTGAGGACCCCATGAACAGTATGAAAAGGCAAAATGATAGGATACTGATAGAGGAACTCCCCAGGTCAGTAGGTGCCCAATATGCTACTGGAGATCAGTGGAGAAATAACTCCAGAAAGAATGAAGCAAAAACAATACCCAGCTGTGGATGTGACTGGTAATGGAAGCAAGGTCTGATGCTGTAAAGAGCAATATTGCATAGGAACCTGGAATGTCAGGTCCATGAATCAAGGCAATTTGGAAGTGGTCAAACAAGAGATGGCAAGAGTGAATGTTGACATTCTAGGAATCAGCGAACTAAAATGGACTAGAATGGGTGAATATAACTCAGATGACCATTATATCTACTACTGCGGGCAGGAATCCCTTAGAAGAAATGGAGTAGCCATCATGGTCAACAAAAGAGTCTGAAATGCAGTACTTGGATGCAATCTGAAAAATGACAGAATGACCTCTGTTCGTTTCCAAGACAAACCATTCAATATCACAGTAATCCAAGTCTATGCCCCAACCAGTAATGCTGAAGAAGCTGAAGTTGAATGGTACTATGAAGACCTACAAGACCTTTTAGAACTAACACCCCCAAAAGATGTCCTTCTCATTATAGGGGACTGGAATGCAAAAGTAGGAAGTCAAGAAACAGCTGGAGTAACAGGCAAATTTGGCCTTCGAATATGGAATGAAGCAGGGCAAAGGCTAATAGAATTTTGCCAAGAGAACACACTGGTCATAGCAAACACCCTCTTCCAACAACACAAGAGAAGACTCTACACATGGACATCACCAGATGGTCAACACTGAAATCTGATTGATTATATTCTTTGCAGCCAAAGATGGAGAAACTCTATATAGTCAGGAAAAACAAGACTGGGAGCTGACTGTGGCTCAGATCATGAGCTCCTTATTGCCAAATTCAGACTTAAATTGAAGAAAGTAGGAAAAAACTACAAGACCATTCAGATATGACCTAAATCATATCCCTTATGATTTTACAGTGGAAGTGCGAAATAGATTTAAGCGACTAGACCTGATAGATAGACTGCCTGATGAACTATGGACTGAGGTACCTACATTGTACAGGAAACAGGGATCAAGACCATCCCCATGGAAAAGAAATGCAAAAAAGCAAAATGGCTGTCTGGGGAGGCCTTACAAATAGCTGTGAAAAGAAGAGAAGCAAAAAGCAAAGGAGAAAAGGAAAGATATAAGCATCTGAATACAGAGTTCCAGAGAATAGCAAGAAGAGATAAGAAAGCCTTCCTCAGCGATCAAAGCAAAGAAATAGAGGAAAACAACAGAATGGGAAAGACTAGAGATCTCTTCAAGAAAATCAGAGATACCAAGGGAACATTTCATGCAAAGATGGGCTCGATAAAGGACAGAAATGTTATGGACCTAAAAGAAGCAGAAGATATTAAGAAGAGGTGGCAAGAACACAGAACTGTACATAAAAGGTCTTCACGACCCAGGTGATCACGATGGTGTGATCACTCATCTAGAGCCAGACATCCTGGAATGTGAAGTCAAGTGGGCCTTAGAAAACATCACTACAAACAAAGCTAGTGGAGGTGATGGAATTCCACTTGAGCTATTTCAAATCCTGGAAGATGATGCTGTGAAAGTACTGCACTCAATATGCCAGTAAACTTGGAAAACTCAGCAGTGGCCACAGGACTGGAAAAGGTCATTTTTCCTTCCAATTCCAAAGAAAGGCAATGCCAAAGAATGCTCAAACTACCACACAATTGCACTCATCTCACACACTAGTAAAGTAATGCTCAAAATTCTGCCAGCCAGGCTTCAGCAATACTTGAACCGTGAACTTCCAGATGTTCAAGTTGGCTTCAGGAAAGGCAGAGGAACCAGAGATCAAATTGCCAACATGCGCTGAATCATCAAAAAAGCAAGAAAGTTCCAGAAAAACATCTATTTCTGCTTTATTGACTATGCCAAAGCCTTTGACTGTGTGGATCACAATAAACTGTGGAAAATTCTTCAAGAGATGGGAATACAAGACCACCTGACCTGCCTCTTGATAAATCTGTATGCAAGTCAGGAAGTGACAGTTAGAACTGGACATGGAACAGACTGGTTCCAAATAGGAAAAGGGGTACGTCAAGGCTGTATATTGTCACCCTGCTTATTTAACTTCTATGCAGAGTACATCATGAGACACACTGGACTGGAAGAAACACAAGCTGGAATCAAGATTGCTGGGAGAAATAACAGTAACCTCAGATATGCAGATGACACCACCCTTATGGAAGAAAGAGGAACTCAAAAGTCTCTTGATGAAAGTGAAAGCGGAGAGTGAAAAAGTTGGCTTAAATCTCAACATTCAGAAAATGAAGATCATGGCATCTGGTCCCATCACTTCATGGGAAATAGATGGGGAAACAGTGGAAACAATGTCAGACTTTATCTTTTTGGGCTCCAAAATCACTGCAGATGGTGACTGCAGCCATGAAATTAAAGACATGTACTCCTTGAAAGAAAAGTTATGACCAACCTAGATTGCATATTGAAAAGCAGAGACATTACTTTGCCGACTAAGGTCCTTCTAGTCAAGGCTATAGTTTTTCCAGTGGTCATGTATGGATGTGAGAGTTGGACTGTGAAAAAAGTGGAGCACTGAAGAACTGATGCTTTTGAACTGTGATGTTGGAGAAGACTCTTGAGAGTCCCTTCAACTTCAAGGAGATCCAAAAGGAGTCCATCCTAAAGGAGATCATTCCTGGGTGTTCTTTGAAGGAATGATGCTAAAGCTGAAACTCCAGTACTTTGGCCACCTCATGCGAAGAGTTGACTCATTGGAAAAGACTCTGATGCTGGTAGGGATTGTGGGCAGGAGTAAAAGGAGACGACAGAGGATGAGATGGCTGGATGGCATCACCGACTCGATGGACGTGAGTCTGAGTGAACTCCGGGAGATGGTGATGGACAGGGAGGCCTGACATGCTGCGATTCATCGGGTCACAAAGAGTTGGACACGACTGAGTGACTGAACTGAACTGAATTGGTAATCTTGAAGTGTATTCCCTGAGGAAAACAGAGGGGCTACCTATGAAAGTTCTTGAAAAGAATTAAAGTACTGTGTACATAAGTTATGGGCTTCCCAGGTTCTTTATCAGTGATAAAGAACCTGCCTGCCAGCTATAAAGAAAACTGAGCGCCAAAGAATTTTTGCTTCTGAACTGTGGTGTTGGAGAAGACTCTTGAGAGTCCCTTGGACTGCAAGGAGATCCAACCAGTCCATCCTAAAGGAAATCAGTCCTGAATATTCATTGGAAGGACTGATGTAGAAGTTGAAACTCCAGTACTTCGGCCACCTGATGCAAAGAACTGACTCGATTGAAAAGACCCTGATGCTGGGTAAGATTGAAGTTGGGAGGAGAAGGGGATGAGACAGAGGATGAGATGGTTGGATGGCATCACTGATTCGATGGACATGAGATGAGTAATCTCCGGGAGTTGGTGATGGACAGGGAGGCCTGGCGTGCTGCAGTCCATGGGGTTCAAATTGTTGGACAAGACTGTGCGACTGAACTGTTACATAAGATACATAACTGGACTTATATATAAGGTGTAAAATTATAATAAAGTTATGACTAAATACATATATTTTTATTAAAAATGCCACTTATAATTTATTTAGGGTAGTCAAATTCATAGAAACAGTACATAGAATGGTGTGTAATAGGTGGTTATTTCCCCCTTGTAGGAGGGGGTAATAGGGAGTTATTTAAAGGTTTACAGAGTTTCCGTTTTGCAAGATGAAAAGGTTCTGGAGATTTTTTGTACAACAATGTGAATATACTTAACACTACTGAACTGTACACTTTCAAATGGTTAAGATGATAAATTTATGTTATAGGTTTTTTAATCACAATTTTTAAAAATGAATTCATTAGTTCAGTTAACACAAGTTCTTACACAATACTATGAAGGATTAAGAGGTTGAAGTGTACCTGGAAATAAAATAATCAATCTTACCAAAAAAAAGAAAAGAAACAATAAAAAGCTATATTTTTAGAGCAAACACGACGTTTGTTATTAAACATCACGTTGTAGGTTTAGTTTCTGCTTCAGGGAATTAAACTCTAAATTAGAGATGGAGACAGATCAAAGGTCAAGAAGGAGACTGGAGAGAAAAATATCACAGTTAATAATTAGTTGATACCTTAGTAAAACAATACAGGGCAGACAATTGGAAACAAAGAAGTTGGACTCACTCTGGAATTTCAGGGCTTCCCTGATAGCTCAGTTGGCAAAGAACCTGCCTGCAGTGCAGGAGACCCTGGTTCGATTACTGGGTTAGGAAGATCTGCTGGAGAAGGGATAGCCTACCCACTCCTGTATCCTTTAGTGTCCCTTGTGGCTCAACTGGTAAACAATCTGCCTGCAATGTGGGAGACCTGAGTTCGATCCCTGGGTTGGGAAGATTCCCCTGGGGAAGGGAAAGGTTACCCACTCCAGCATTCTGGGCTGGAGAATTCCATAGACTGTATAGTGTATGGGGTTGGAAAGAGTAGGACACAACTGAGTGACTTTCATTTCAGTTCACTTCTGGAATTTCAATTCACTTCTGGAATTTCAATGAAGGGGAAAGGAGGGAATGATAATTGGAAAAAAAAAAAAAAGGCAGCTCCTGGGCAGGCAATGATTGCATCTTTAGTGTAACTCTCCATGAAAGGGGCCCCTTAGTAAACTTTAGGAGGAAATTTGGAGGTGATGTGCTGAATGTGAAGACTATGTGATTGTGAAAGAGAATATATAATTTTTTTTGCTTATATCTCTAAAATAAACTCCAGATATTTCTAGATTGTTTGAGCCAGATATACTTCTGGAAGTCCATCTCCCTGTTTTACAGAATTTTAAAGAACTTTGACTTTCTGTGATCTGACCTTGATTTACTCAAGTTCACAGAGTTAATAAACGGCATAGTTAAATACTAAGTCTGTTATTCCTAGTACTTTCCTGAAATGTGAGTCTGTCTATCTGTTATGTCATATGACTGGAAATCATTGTTTTTTCATCTTTGTACCATTAACACCACTACCATCATCATTAGCAGCAGCAACATCAGAGTCATTTGTTATAAAAGCAAAAGTCAGCAAAAAGTAGGACAGGGATTATTAAAACCCTAAATAATCTTAGCACAAAATTAGGTAATAATCTTTTTTCTTTTCATACATTCTTGGATTAGAAGAAGACATATTACAAGAGAAATGGCAGTCTCCAAAATGATGAGTGTAGAATATCCCTTAAGAATTTATTTCAGAGATTTTCTCAAACGTGTGTCCCAGTATGACCCAGTTCTAAACACCTTCTTACTTTTTGTGTTATTTTAATTCTTGGAAAGTACACCACACATTACTGAACTGCCAGATTAGAAGCAGGCATGAGACAAGTTGAATGATAATGTAGTCTTTCCAACTTGAAGTTCACTCTCTTTTTATAAGCAGAACTTTAAATAACCTTACAGGCTTTTCTGTCCCTTTCTCTTTCTTGGCACCTCTACTCTCTCCTCCCAACGATCCAAGTTGCTCAGGTTTAGGTTGAAGAAGCAAAACCATTCCATTTCTTGGGTTGTCTCTGAATTAAGCCAATAGATTGAGTAACCATAAAATTGATTGCTTAAACTGAGCCATTTTGCGTGAAATGGGGACATGATCAAGATTACGTGGTATAACGGACATAAACAGACATTTCCCTGGACATAGTGGACTGTGTGGTCACTGCTTGTACAACAAGACAAGGTTTAGTCTATCTCTGATAACATCTTTTTGGATCGAATCTAATTATCTGTAAACACGTGAAAAAGAGTGATGTGATGATATTCAGAATTTTCAGAGGTAGAATGTGTAAACATTTGGGACTGAATGTGTAAACTGAGTTGTGAGTATTTCAGAGTCACTATAATTTCATGGAAAGCTAGATAAAATGAAGATGAACCTAGAGATGACTGTTAATTTATTTTTGTTTTTTTTGGCCACACCAGGCAGTTTGTGGGAACAAGGGATTGAACCTGTGAGCTCTGCAGGGGAGTGCAGAATCTTAACTGCTGGACTGCCAGGGAAGTCCCACTTAAGGTTTTTTAGTGTTTATTTCAGATGAGCATTTAGATATTTACTTATTAATATTGTTATTGCATTTTTGTACAGCAAACAGGGAAACAATTTAGAAACATGCTTCAGCATAAATACACAGTGATACTTCTGATTCTGGTGTGGATTCATATCAGAATGCCTGCAAATAATTACTGAAGTTGACATGTGTTATACAGACCTAAACATTCAGATATTCAAATACATTTCATACTAGGTTATTAAAAAATCTTTCAAAATCAAGTTATATGGGAATTACTCTTAAGATGATAATTCAGAAATTATTTGCCTTTGAACCTACAAATAGAATTAATTAGGCTTTGCTATTAATTCCTAAATTCAAATCTTGTTGAACAGGATACCATATATATTCAAGTTCCCATCATGCAACATATTTTTTTAATCTACTGTGAAGCCAAAAAAATTACAGTTTACCCTTCAGGGTTTGATGTGATGTTCTAATTTAGGGCATCCTTGATTGGTATGTAGAGAAGGAAGCCTTTCCAGATTCTGAAAGCATTGTCATTTACTTTTTTTTTTTTTGATATATGTGCCAAAAAGTTTGAAGAACAGAGGCTTTTATATTTAGTATAAAACTACATTAACACCTTGCCAGTCATCTAAAGCCTTTGGAATAGAGCCCTGAATTGGAATTATGTGGAAAAAAACTTATAAGTTCTCTAATTGTCATAAAACCTCTGTCGTGAATTCATGCCCTTAACAATTACTGATTCCACAACACTAAGCTTATTGACTTTTTATCTGATGTGTGTGTATATAGTGTACATGAGTAGAAAAAGCTTTATCAGTTTTTTCTATGAGTAGAAATTTAGAACATAAAAGTAGAAAGAAGGCAAGAATGGTAGATAAGAAGGGAGACACATTCAATCTATATACATTCTTAATGAGATTTATTCTTAATGAAGACTTTAAGTCAGGAAGAAAAATTTAAATAATACCCACAACTGCTTAACAAGAATAAATGTCATTTCTTTTTAAAAGAATTCCATAAAAATTAGTATAAATGTTTTTAAAAGTAGTTGTCATTCAAAGTTATAGGCTTTGCTTTTTGGTAAAATTCACTGCTGTTAGACACTTCATTTTCCCATAAAGCTAAACAAATGAAATAGTTTTATAATATAGGCTAATGCATAAGGTATAGCATCAAATCCTGAAAGATGATGCTGTGAAAGTGCTGCACTCAATATGCCCGCAAATTTTGAAAACTCAGCAGTGTCCACAGGACTGGAAAAGGTCCGTTTTCATTCCAATCCCAAAGAAAGGCAATGCCAAAGAATGCTCAAACTACCACACAATTGCACTCATCTCACGTGCTAGTAAAGTAATGCTCAAAATTCTACAAGCCAGGCTTCAGCAATACGTGAACTGTGAACTTCCTGATGTTCAAGCTGGTTTTTGAAAAGTTTCCTCTGATCAGAGGAACCAGAGATCAATTGCCAACATCTGCTGGATCATGGAAAAAGCAAGAGATTTCCAGAAAAGCACCTATTTCCGCTTTATTGACTATGCCAAAGCCTTTGACTGTGTGGATCACAATAAACTGTGGAAAATTCTGAAAGTGATGCGAATACAAGACCACCTGACCTGCCTCTTGAGAAACCTATATGCAGGTCAGGAAGCAACAGTTAGAACTGGACATGGAACAACAAACTGGTTCCAAATAGGAAAAGGAGTACATCAAGGCTGTATATTGTCATCCTGCTTATTTAACTTATATGCAGAGTACATCATGAGAAATGCTGGACTGGAAGAAACACAAGCTGGGATCAAGATTGCAGGGAGAAATATCAATAACCTCAGATATGCAGATAACACCACCCTTATGGAAGAAAGTGAAGAGGAACTCAAAAGCCTCTTGATGAAAGTGAAAGAGGAGAGTGAAAAAGTTGGCCTGAAGCTCAACATTCAGAAAACGAAGATCATGGCATCTGGTCCCATCACTTCATGGGAAATAGATGGGGAAACAGTGGAAACAGTGTCAGACTTTATTTTTTTGGCCTCCAGAATCATTGCAGATGGTGATTGCAGCCATGAAATTAAAGGACTCTTACTCCTTGGAAGAAAAGTTATGACCAACCTAGATTGCATATTGAAAAGCAGAGACATTACTTTGCTGACTAAGGTCCGTCTAGTCAAGGCTATGGTTTTTCCAGTAGTCATGTATGGACGTGCGAGTTGGACTGTGAAGAAGTCTGAGTGCCGAAGAATTGATGCTTTTGAACTGTGGTGTTGGAGAAGACTCTTGAGAGTCCCTAGGACTGCAAGGAGATCCAACCAGTCCATTCTGAAGGAGATCAGCCCTGGGATTTCTTTGGAAGGAATGATGCTAAAGTTGAAACTCCAGTACTTTGGCCACCTCATGTGAAGAGTTGACTCATTGGGAAAGACTCTGATGCTGGGAGGGATTGGGGGCAGGAGGAGAAGGGGACAACAGAGGATGAGATGGCTGGATGGCATCACTGTCTCGATGGACGTGAGTCTGAGTGAACTCCAGGAGATGGTGATGGACAGGGAGGCCTGGCGTGCTGCAATTCATGGAGTCGCAAAAGTCGGACACGACTGAGCGACTGAACTGAACTGATGCGTAAGGTAACATAAATGTATGCAGATTATGTGATATGTGTGTATACGTACTCATTCAGTTGTGTCCAACTCTTTGCAATCTCATGGACTGTAGCCTGCCACGCTCTTCTGTCCATGGAATTTTCTAGGCAAGAATACTGGACCAGGTTGCCATTTCCTACTCCAAGGGATCTTCCCAACCTAGGGTTCAAACCCCAATCTCTTGCATCTCCTGTTGGAGGCAGGTTCTTTACCACTGCACCACCTGAGAAGCACCATCATGTGATATAGGAGTAGGTAAGTATCTATTTTGACATAATATCCTCAGAACAGGCTGTTTTGGATTTGAATAGTTGAGACTGAGTCTGATCAGTGTGAAAGTCAGAAAATACAGAATATTTCTGGTTCTCTTGCTTCTAGTGTATAGCTGCTGCTCATTTGAAGTAATGTGCCATGCCATTCTGTATTACAGAATCCAGAGGTGCTGATTCAGTGTCATGTCCAAGTACATTTCCTCAGGAAGCTGATGAGGTTAAACCACAGAATGACTGTAGGTGTGTGGTGGAAGAGATGGACTAGCTGTTAAAAGGTCCTAACAAGACTGGTGATTCATCTAGGATTCAGTTATTAAGAAAAAGAATTCTTTCTCCAGAAGCGAAGAAAATAAAATACTTGGTAAGAAGTAACATAATCCTCTACTATCCTCCCCAGTCCCTCACTAGTCCATGTACTATTAAAACTGAGTTGTTAAAGACATTCACCTTTGGGACCATGAAGAGAAGAAGACAAGTCTGAAAAAACTCCAGCCTGGTGCTAGGACTCCGTATTCCATACCAAACATGTTCCAGTCAACAAGCTTCTTTTCCCACTCAGATTCTGAATGAACCATTGAGTTGTTGGTGTAACCTCTGAGTCATTTTGCTAACGTGGAAATGTGCTGTTTGGAGTGGTTTACGGTCTCTCCCTCCATTTCTTTAGGAAATGTTAGAAAGCTGGATCTGGTCTGGGCAAATCTGTGGCCAGAAACCCATCTCCTTCTGCTGAAGTTAAGTGTCATGTATGAGGATCATTCCTTGGCTAAAATGTTATTGAGATGTTTCACAGATCTTCCTTGCCAGGTGCTCATTGGTAATATCCTCTACGTAGACGAAGGAACATCTTTTCTTATTTTCAACACGTCATGCCTTATGTCTGTGCATGTGTGTGTGTGCACACGTGAGCTCAGTCGTGTCCAACTCTTTGTGACGCCCTGAACTATAGCCCTCCAGGGTCCTCTGTCCATGGAATTTTCCAAGCAAGAATACTGGAGTGTGCTACCATTTCGTATTTCAGGGGATCTGCCAGACCCGGGGATCAAACCCACATTGTCTGTGTCTCCTGCATTACAGGCGGATTCTTTACCCACTGAGCCACTCGGGAAGCCTTGTCAGGCCCTGGGGACCCTGGTATGTGTGTATTAAAAATGCTGGACTTGACTCTCTGATGTGGACATGGTGGTTATTCATTGACCAACCAGAATTCTCAGACTTGTTTCACATCTTAGGTCACACAATAATTAACATGACCTCCCTGTTTTTCTTGGTGAAGTTCTTGCAGTTATTTGTCTTATTCAGGACATATAATAAGAGTGGAGTGGGGGTGATGGGAAGAAAGGTGTTGTAACGATACAAAGCAACATGTTCTTCTCTCACCTGAATATTGATATGAGTGGAGTGACCTTAGAGACAGGTGGGTGGAAGAGTTTTCAAATACCAAAGTTACAACTCACATCCTTCAAGGGATTAGGTACTCTTCTGTGGATTATTGATTGTTTGGTAAGGCAGAGGCCATTATTACTAATATTATCCTCCTTCTCAGTTGCTTTAATTTCATTATCATTTTTTGAGCAGAGAAAAGAGTGTAGCTATATTTAATATGCGGGGGATTTCTCATGCTTTATCCATGATGATACTCTTAAGTAACTTACTATTATATTACTCAGCCTGAGATGTCCTTCACTCCTTTACTGTCTGGAAAAAAAATAAAACAAAACAAAAAACCTGCTTATCCTGTAAAGCAGAGATGGTGTCACTTTCTTTACACTAACAGCTCTGCTCCCCAAATACAAATTTTCTCTCACTTCTCAGCTGATTGTAGCAAGTAGTGTTGCCAGTTGATGTTCATCACATTATGTTTCAGTTAGTTATATGAAAATCTCTGCTTTTTATTAGAGGATGAACATTTCTGTTTTCTCCACTTGTATATCACCAGGGCCTCATGGAATATTTAGTGGTTAGTAATGGAGAAGGCAATGGCACCCCACTCCAGTGTTCTTGCCTGGAGAATCCCAGGGACGGGAGAGCCTGGTGGGCTCGCGTCTATGGGATCGACAGAGTTGGACACGACTGAAGCGACTCAACAACAACAACAATGGAACCGGAACTGGCATCTGGTCCAATATAAACAGGACACCAGGTTATTTATAATACGGAAACCAACCAACCAATCGACAAAACAAAATATAAACAAATAATTGTTGTCTCTATTACTTGTCTCAACTGCTTTGTGTGTGGGTGGATGGGGCAAGAGTTACATAGTCAACCTAAATATTATATTCAGTTTTGAAAGACAGAAAAATAAAACCAAATGAGAAATAGTAATAGTTTCTTCCTAGAGCCATGGTCTAGATTGCACTAATTTCCCCATAATCATTTTCTTATTTGATTCACTGACTTGCCATCATCATTGCCAACTTTAAAAAATAAATCCTAAAGTGAATATTTTTCCATATAAAAAATAGGAGTTTCAGTTGAAAGGTGTGAGCTGTTTGGATTTTAAAGAGATAAGTGGAATGTTTGAATAATGAATTTTGAAGATACTGTATCTGTCAAAACCTTGGCTAGAAGAGTCAGAAGAATTTGCTCTCTTTATAGAAGGCTGTTTTATTTCTTCTTCTTCTCCCCACCTCTCCTTCTCTGTTTGCTACTCTTTCACCTCCTCTCCTCTTCTCCTTGTCTTCATGTCTGTTTTACAAGTTTCCTTCCCTTTTTTATTCCTAGAGATTTATTTTTAAGAAGTTGGCAGTCATAATGGCAAGTCAGTGAAACAAATAAGGAAATGATTATGGAGAAAACAGTGCAATGTAGATCACAACTATAGGAAGAAACTATTTCTCTCTTGGTTTCATTTTTCAGTCTTTCAAAAAAGGATTTAATATTTATGTTAACTATGTAATATTGTCACATGGTTCTAAATTCAACACTAGAGAAGGGAGTAGAGAGAAAAATCTTTCTCGCATATCTATCCTCTAGCCACTTGGTTTCCTCTGGACAGAAAGGCAAGATCAAGTTTCCTCTGTGTCATTTCAGAGATATTTTATACATCCATAAATAAACACACACATGCACACCAACACATATTCTTTTTGTTCTCTTGTACATAAACAAAAGCATATATTTTACAGCTTAATTTTTCTGCACACTACTTATTTTTATTTATTGTTGCAAGGTATTTTATCATCTGAATGTACTGACTATATATATTTAACCAGTTACTTGTAAGTACTTAGGATATTTCCACTATTATGTTGTTACAAGTGATACCAAATAAATTACCTTGCACAAATGTCATTTCAAACATCTTCAAGTATCTCTATATTCAAAGATAAATGACATCTAGGTTAAGGGTAAATAATTTCAATTAGTACTGCCAAATTGCCATCTTCTCACACTTATGAATGATGATTTTCTAAGCCTTTGGATAATTTACAGTCTGGTTCACAGAGTCACTCTGAAGTATGAATATGATTCTTTTCCTATTAAATATTCCATTAGCTAGTTATTAATATAAAAACATGTTTTTTGTGCCTTTATCATGTTTATTGAATTTTAGTAATGTGATTAATCGAAAGAACTCAATATGTGTCGGAGACTGTGTTCAAAGAATTGTTTGAAAAGTAAAAATGATACATCTCCGCTGGTTGTTTAATTGCATGATATTGAACCACTGATAGGAGGGTTTTGTTTCAGTGACTTGGAAAAAGTAACATCATTTAGACTTAGATCCAAGTTCTTAATTTCATAGTAGTTCAAAATATATTATTTTATATGTGTATTTTCAGAGTTTACTTTCTATCAGTGCAGCAAACATTAACTACCTAAAGTATGCTCAGTTCAGTTCAGTTCAGTCACTCAGTCGTGTCCGACTCTTTGCGACCCCATGAATCGCAGCACGCCAGGTCTCCCTGTCCATCACCAACTCCCGGAGTTCACTCAGACTCACGTCCATCGAGTCGGTGATGCCATCCAGCCATCTCATCCTCTGTCGTCCCCTTCTCCTCCTGCCCCCCATCCCCCCCAGCATCAGAGTCTTTTCCAATGAGTCAACTCTTCACATGAGGTGGCCAAAGTACTGGAGTTTCAGTTTCAGCATCCTTCCTTCCAAAGAAATCCCAGGACTGATCTCCTTCAGAATGAACTGGTTGGATCTCCTTGCAGTCCAAGGGACTCTCAAGAGTCTTCTCCAACACCACAGTTCAAAAGCATCAATTCTTCAGCGCTCAGCCTTCTTCACAGTCCAACTCTCACATCCATACATGACCACAGGAAAAAGCATAGCCTTGACTAGGCGGACCTTAGCCGGCAAAGTAATGTTTCTGCTTTTCAATATGCTATCTAGGTTGATCATAATTTTTCTTCCAAGGAGTAAGCGTCTTTTAATTTCATGGCTGCAATCACCATCTGCAGTGATTTTGGAGCCCCAGAAAGTAAAGTCTGACACTGTTTCCACTGTTTCCCCATCTATTTCCCATGAAATGATGGGACTGGATGCCATGATCTTAGTTTTCTGAATATTGAGCTTTAAGCCAACTTTTTCACTCTCCTCTTTCACTTTCATCAAGAGGCTTTTAATTGGAAGAGTCAACAACACATATGACAGTCTCCCAAATCAGGAGCTCACAGTCTAATAAACAGACATCTAAAACTTACTTTAGTCAGGATATTGAAAGCACTTGCCTTTAATTTTAAATAGGCTATTAAGAAATCAATGCCATAAAGAGGCTGAAGAAAATCTAAGCCAGGAAACTGTTTCAATCAACAAATGTGTAATTATTCTCTTCTTGGCATTAATTAGATTACCCCTTTCAATAGAGCAACATGAAATGTGAGATATAAAACTTTCCACTCCTTTTTACTCCTTAATTCCTATAATTAGGCAGTTTTCTTATAATTTGGAAATAGCTAGTTGATTTAGCTTGATCAATACAATTATCTACTTTTTAAAGACCAAGCAACTAATTGAAAGATCAGTTTTTTAAATGATCATGCTGTAGCCTTTCTCTGACCCTACATCATCATATTATGAATTAATATTTATCATATAATCGGAATCAATGAACACTTGAAATTTGTATATTACTTAATGCAATAGATTGCATGCTATTGGTATATTTAACTTGTTTTTATGAACTTTCTACCTCTTGTTTATGCAACATTAGACCTTAACTTCTTACTCAATGACTTCTGTACTACTTGGTATCAATTTTGCCACACAATTATATTATAACTAGAATTTACCCCTCTGCTGTTGTTAATATCTTATTACTTTGATTTTAGTACTTAAATCATAATTCATGCATTGAACAAATAATAATTAAGACCTATTATATGTCAAAATGATGTCTATATATTAATATATAGACATCATATATATATTAATATATTCAGAGTAGCTGAATATCACAGTTGACTGAATGAGTTTTATAGTTATTTAGAAGAGCAGTCTAGGCAGAAATGATCAATATTAAGGCAGGAAAAAGAGCCTGGCATTTTCTGGGGAAAAGATGATAGTAAATGACTTATCTGGAGATGCACAGATAGTGTTAGCTATCAGAGGTCTCACTTTGTGTAATGTCATCAAACATACCCAATAGAATGTAGAAGAGTTTCATCACTCATTCACTCCATTCATTTAATCTCCACTGGAAACACAAAGATCAGAACAGCAAAACCACTGCCTTGACATCTGATATTTTCAGTAGTTAAATTAACTTTTTAAAAAAGTTCATGTTTTTATCATTTTCTTGATAAAACTTTCATTTCCCAAAGGGTAAAACACAAGATGAAATATTTGACTTTTGAATAGTATTTTCCCTCAGTACGAATAAGATTTCAATTGCCAGTAGGTCATAAACTCCGACTTTTAACATGATCAATGTATAAATTGGATGGCATGCTATCTATTACACTTTCTTTTAGCCCCAGTTGATTAAGAGGTGGGCATCTGACCCATGATGAGCCAGATGGTTTTGGACTAAGAAGCCTGATTAAAGAAATTTAAACTGGAAGATTCAGTAGAGTGGGTGAGAACCATTGCACACCAAAGCAACATGATAGTTGAAATTTTGGGGGAGTCATAGAGACCCTGATGGCTCAGACAGTAAAGAATCTGCCTGCAATGCAGGAGACCCAGGTTTGATCCCTGGGTTGGGAAAATCCCCTGGAATGACTACCCACTCCACTATTCTTGCCTGGAGAATTCCATGAACAGAGGAGCCTGGCTGGTTACAGACTGTGGGATTGCAAAGAATCACACATGACTGAGTGACTAACAGAGAAAATACATAAGACACAGAAAGCCTTTTTTTTTTTTTTTTCAGAAAGAAACAAGAAAATACAGCAAACATGCAGAGAAGCAGCACCAAGACCATGCGGCTCCTTGAGAAACTGAGTCCTGTGCTTCCAGATTTTCTGGTCTTTATCTGCAGGACTGCCATTTGTGCAAGCAAGAGGGACTCCTGCCATGAACTCTTTAAAGCACCTGGGCTCCACAGGTCACAAACTCATGAGAAACATCAATGTGCTAAAGAACTCAAGGGCACCTTTGTCATTTGGCAGCCAGCACTAAACACTGGCACAGCAGGACCCCACATTTTAAACATCCATTCTTGTGACTAACACAGTTCAGTCCTAAGGGAAATGTTTCTCCACATCATATGCCTTATGTCCTTGAAACCAGAAACAGCTTGCCCACTGTGGCTGTGCCCCTTTGATGGCAGAAATTGGTGGTGTTTAGAGTGTAGGGCAGGCTTGGGCAAGTGGAGCCCTTGGGGAAGTGAAAAGACTAACTTGTCAAATGCTTCTCTCAACCACATGAGTACAATTGGTTTTTGCAGGATAAAATGTACTTTAGGTTAGTGCAGGATGTCTACTGGATTTTTTTTCTCTTTGAATTCTCCACTTTGTGACTCCAGAGGAATTCACACATGGTATATTATTTAGAATAGTGGTGCATAGTAGGAAAGCATCATTTTACAATAATAAACAATTTATATTGTTTATAAATACATAAATGTGCATGGTAGCATGCAAGATGCTGATTATGTAACTGAGAGGTTTGTGGGCTGCCGTCTCTGGGGTCGCACAGAGTTGGACACCACTGAAGCAACTTAGCAGCAGCAGCAGATACTATGAAAAGAAAACTGAAACATAAACTTGTTTACAAACATAAATTTGTATAATTTGATATTTTAAAATTACTGTATTTTGTAATGTTTTCTGTGGAATGATAATTTTCATGCACAATCTTATTACATTTTAAACTATGGAATATAAAATTCTTGGTTCATTTATGAGTTATTGACAATTCCTGTTGCCACTGCCTCATAAGAACAAAGTTTGTCCAAATTGATATACACAAATATTATTTAAGAACTGTCATTAACTCAAGTGAGAGTCATTCTGTTGTGTCCAGACTCTTTGCAACCTCATGGACTATAGGCTGCCAGGCTCCTCTGTCCAAGAGATTTTCCAGGCAAAAATACTAAAGTGGGTAGCCACTTCCTTCTCCAAGTGATCTTCCCTACCCAGGGATCAAACCCAGGTCTCTGTATTGCAGGCAGATTCTTTACCATCTGAGCCACCAGGGAAGCTCCATAACTCAAGAGTGGTTGTCTAATTTAGTATTACCATTGATAAAACACAAATTAAGACACCATTTTGATTATAACAATATAATCAGCAATTTTGCTGAAATGAGAGTAATAATTAATCTTGTGAAATATATTATTATAGCTTCTATATATCTTTATTAGTCATCCAAAATCTGCTTATCAGCAGAACACCTAGATATGTACAATGATAAATTTATTTATCTATGGTATTTTGCAATTTGGTATCTTGACTTATCCCTTTTAAATATTTAGTTATGTGGTAGGTAAGTAGCCACTGTACTCTTATGCCATGTACTACAGACACTGAGGGTAGGTCCATTTCTGGGACCTGCTTTTACTTTTTTTCTGGTTGAAATTTCTGACGTTATTTCTGTGAGATCTCTATTGTATCCTTTTAAAAATACCCCATTGACTTGAGCTAATTTGAGGGGATTTCACTTCTTTGCACTAAAGAATTTTACCAAAGACAATCACAGAGGCAAATATCATTTTCTTCCAGTAGTCATGTATGGATATGAGAGTTGGACTGTGAAGAAAGCTGAGTGCCAAAGAATTGATGTGTTTGAACTGTGGTGTTGGAGAAGACTCTTGAGAGTCCCTTGGACTGCAAGGAGATCCAACCAGTCCATTCTGAAGGAGATCAGCCCTGGGTGTTTTTTGGAAGGAATGAATGTAAAGCTGAAACTCCAGTACTTTGGCCACCTCATGCGAAGAGTTGACTCGTTAGAAAAGACTCTGATGCTGGGAGGGATTGGGGGCAGGAGGAGAAGGAGACGACAGAGGATGAGATGGCTGGATGGCATCACTGACTTGATGGACATGAGTCTGAGTGAACTCCGGAAGATGGTGATGGACAGGGAGGCCTGGCATGCTGCAATTCATGGGGTCACAAAGAGTCAGACACGACTGATCGACTGTACTGAACTGAACTGAGGTAGAAGAAAAATAAATGGATTCTCATTTGAGTTAAAAATCATGTAAACCATAGTTTACCAAATTCTGATTTTCTATATTCTGAACCTTTTAGAAATCAGGATTTTGAAAAAAAAAAAAAAAAGACCAATAATACTGCCAAGTTTATCAGTAAGCATACTGATTCTCTGAATATTTAGATGGATTTTGAGTATACTGTAGGAGTGAAGCAGGCACAAAAATAAAAATTTTATATCGAGTTAAGTTCCACATTTTAAAAAATGCTTTAAAAATTGTTCTATTTCTTCTTTCAGTTGCACTGGGTCTCGTGGCTGCCTCCGGGCTGTGTCTAGTTGCAGCAGGCACTGCTCTTTGTGCAGTGCGCAGGCTTCTAATTGCAGTGGCCTCTCTTGCTGCAGAGCACAGGCTCTAGGTACATGGGCCGCAGTGATTTTGCCACGTGGGCTCAGTAGTTATGGCTCACGGGCCCTAGAGCTTGGGCTCAGTAGTTGTGGTGCTCAGGCTTAGCTGCTCCACAGGATGTGGAGTCTTCCTGAACCAGGGATGGGATCAGTTCAGTTCAGTTCATTTCAATCGCTCAGTCGTGTCTGACTCTTTGCGACCCCATGAATCGCAGCATGCCAGGCCTCCCTGTCCATCACCATCTCCCGGAGTTCACTCAGACTCAGGTCCATCGAGGGGATGATGCCATCCAGCCATCTCATCCTCTGTCATCTCCTTCTCCTCCTGCCCCTAATCCCTCCCAGCATCAGAGTCTTTTCCAATGACTCAACTCTTCGCATGAGGTGGCCAAAGTACTGGAGTTTCAGCTCTAGCATCATTCCTTCCAAAGAAATCCCAGGGCCGATCTCCTTCAGAATGGACTGGTTGGATCTCCTTGCAGTCCAAGGGACTCTCAAGAGTCTTCTCCAACGCCACAGTTCAAAAGCATCAATTCTTCGGCGCTCAGCCTCCTTCACAGTCCAAGTCTCACATCCATACATGACCACAGGAAAAACCATAGCCTTGACTAGACAGACCTTAGTCAGCAAAGTAATGTCTCTGCTTTTGAATATACTATCTAGGTTGGTCATAACTTTTCTTCCAAGGAGTAAGCGTCTTTTAATTTCATGGCTGCAGTCACCATCTGCAGTGATTTTGGAGCCCCCAAAAATTAAGTCTGACACTTTATTATTATACACACTGTTATTATTAACAGTTTCCCCATATATTTCCCATGAAGTGATGGGACCAGATGCCATGATCTTCATTTTCTGAATGTTGAGCTTTAAGCCAACTTTTTCACTCTCCTCTTTCACTTTCATCAAGAGGCTTTTTAGCTCCTCTTCACTTTCTGCCATAAGGGTGGTGTCATCTGCATATCTGAGGTTATTGAGATTTCTCCCAGCAATCTTGATTCCAGCTTGTGTTTCTTCCAGCCCAGCATTTCTCATGATGTACTCTGCATATAAGTTAAATAAGCAGGGTGACAATATACAGGCTTGACGTACTGCTTTTCCTATTTGGAACCAGTCTGTTGTTCCATGTCCAGTTCTAACTGTTGCTTCCTGACTTGCATATAGGTTTCTCAAGAGGCAGGTCAGGTGGTCTGGTATTCCCATCTCTTTCAGAACTGTCCACAGTTTCTTGTGATCCACACAAAGGCTTAAAAAATAGTCAATAAAGCAGAAATAGATGTTTTTCTGGAGCTCTCTTGCTTTTTCCATGATCCAGCAGATGTTGGCAAGTTGATCTCTGGTTCCTTTGCCTTTTCTAAATCCAGCTTGAACATCTGGAAGTTCATGGTTCACATATTGCTGAAGCGTGGCTTGGAGAATTTTGAGCATTACTTTACTAGCATGTGAGATGAGTGCAATTGTGCGCTAGTTTGAGCATTCTTTGGCATTGCCTTTCTTTGGGATTGGAATGAAAACGGACCTTAACCAGTCCTGTGGCCACTGCTGAGTTCTCCATATGTGCTGGCATATTGAATGTAGAACTTTCACAGCATCATCTTCAGGATTTGAAACAGCTCAACTGGAATTCCATCACCTCCACTAGCTTTGTTCATAGTGATGCTTTCTAAGGCCCACTTTACTTCACATTCCAAGATGTCTGGCTCTAGCTTAATGATTACATCATCATGATTATCTGTGTCGTGAAGATCTTTTTTGTACAGTTCTTCCATGTCTCTTATATTGGCTGGGAAATTCTTATCCACTGTGCACTAAGGAAGTTCAAGCTCAATCTTTTTAATAATGAAAACACAGTTAGATTGATGCCTTAAGTATATTAAGAACCAAAGTGATGTTAATGGTATATGACTAGGACTTCAAACAGAAAACTGAACATTAGGAGAAAAGAACTTCACGTAAAATACTAATATTAATCAAAAAAGGAGCCTCATCTCTGTTGTGTGTGTGTGTGTGTGTGTGTGTGTATGCACTAATTTCTAGGTGAAAATTCAAGAGAAATATTTCCTCTATTTATTTGCTTGGTTAAAATCAGATTATTCACTGTTTGGAAAATGTTCCCTGATTTAGAGCCAGAGAATTCTTAAACATGAAAAGATCTTTATATAATTCTCTAAGTCCACCCTCTCCTCTTATAGTTGAGAAAACTGAGGCCTAATTTGCTATATTGATTTGCTCATAAATAGCAGCTAAAAATACCCATGTGTTTGAATTACTAGTCCAGTATTCTTTCCTTTAAAGAATATTCTTTCTGTAGTTTCTTTAAATAAAAGAAAATCTAAGAAGGAAGTGATTATAATACAGAGGAAAGAGATTTAATAATCAATTTTAGAATCTATTCCTGACTTTGTTATTCATGAGGGCATTACTTTGAAATAAAGAAGAAATTTAAACAAAGATCTCCTGCACTATATTCAGATATAAACATATTTTGAGTCCACCTAACTCTATGCATTTATTCAGATGCAACACTGATATTCGGATCTCATTTGGTGCCTAAATGTGTGGAGAGTTGATCTTGATATGAAAAGGAGACAGAATTGTTGAGGTTCCATAAAGTTTCCTTTCTTGTGGAGTTACTGTTTCAACCTCTTTTTTTCCCTCCCTTCTTCCTTAGGGAACTTAATAATTTTCCCGAAGTGTTTTATCACTTTCTTCTCTCCAAGGTGAATTGTTGTACGTAAATGCTTTGGAAACTATCCATCCGTACCTCTTCAGAGTCCTCGTTCTTTTTTTTTTTTAATACTTCTACTTGTCTCTCTCTAGAAAGAAGGTCTTTCCGATCACCATTTAAAGGTGCTTAAGTTTCTCTTATTATTAAATGCAAGCAAGTGACCTACCTACCTGATCCCCCCAAAAGGATGTTGTCATCCATGTATCTTGATTCTCTTCTTCTCCTCAGGGCCAAGATATTTCAAAGATAAATGCCTAGATCTCCCCTCGTGACTCAGTGGTAAACAATCCACTTGCCGATGCAGGAGATATGGGTTTCATCCCTGATTTGGGAAGACGCACGAGCCACAGAGCACCTAAAACTCGTGCATCACAACAATTGAGCCTGTGTTCTAAAGGCAGGGAGCCACAACGACTGAAGCCGGTGTGCCTAGAAACTGCTCTGCAGCACGAGAAGCCACCACATGAAAAGGCTGCACAGCACAACTAGAGAGTAGCTCCCGCTCGCCCTCTCTAGAGAATAGCCCGCGCAGCAACGAAGACCTAGCATAGACAAAAATAAACAAAACAATAAACTTTTTAAAAATAATGAATGCCTTGTCTCTGTCTCCACTTGCTCAATGCATTTCATCTCAGCTTGACCCTCCCTTACTCATCTAACTCTAAATCCTTGTCACAAATTCTGGCACAGAAATTGCTCCCTACTGACTACCGGCTTGCTAATATTTTTAAGTCTTTAACTTACTTGTTCTATAGAACCACAGAATGTCCCATGTGGAAAAAAATCATCTACTCCATCACCTACTCCAGCTGCCCCTCCCATTCCCCAGCCATGATGGACGTGAAAACTAAAGATGTGAAAACACAAGGCGTTCTCCTTCTCAAGCACTTTCACCACTGTTTCCATAGTCAAGGGAAAGAGGAAATGTCATGTTGCCAAACGAGTCTTCACTATTCATCTGACCATCTCTCTACCAGGATGTGTTGTGCTGTGCTTGTGCGCCGGCTCTTGTGTGGTGTTGTCTGGCTGACCCGACCCATGGTGCCACCTCCGGTCTCTGGGCAACCGGAGGGCGGTGGGGTGAGGCGGCGTGGGTCTTCTACCATGTGTGCTCCGCACTGCAGGCACCCGGTGGTGGCTGGGACGACCCCCGCCCTGTGGGCTCCGTGCCACGTGTCAGGCATTCTCTTCTTGGGGTCATTGGCCGCTCTCGCCTGAGGCGACGTGGTGGCGTGAAGGTTGCTGGTGAGGCTTAAAGCGGGCCCCTCTGGTGACTGTCCTAACCTGGAAAACGTGAGTTTTCATTTCAATGCCAAAGAAATGCAATGCCAAAAAATACTCGAACTTCCACACAATTGCACTCATCTCACGTTCTAGTAAAGTAATGCTCAAAATTCTACAAGCCAGGCTTCAGCAATACCTGAACCGTGAACTTCCAGATGCTCAAGATGGTTTTAGAAAAGGCAGAGGAACCAGAGATCAAATTGCCAACATCCACTGGATCATCTTAAAAGCAAGAGAGTTCCAGAAAAACATCTATTTCTGCTTTATTGACTATGCCAAAGCCTTTGACTGTGTGGATCACAATAAACTGTGGAAAATTCTGAAAGAGATGGGAATACAAGACCACCTGACCTGCCTCTTGAGAAACCTATATGCAGGTCAGGAAGCAACAGTTAGAACTGGACATGGAACAACAGACTGGTTCCAAATAGGAAAAGGAGTACTTCAAGGCTGTATATTGTCACCTTGCTTATTTAACTTCTATGCAGAGTACATCATGAGAAACGCTGGACTGGAAGAAACACAAGCTGGAATCAAGATTGCCGGGAGAAATAGCAATAACCTCAGATATGCAGATGACACCACCCTTATGGCAGAAAGTGAAGAGGAGCTAAAAAGTCTCTTGATGAAAGTGAAAGAGGAGAGTGAAAAAGTTGGCTTAAAGTTCAACATTCAAAAAACGAAGATCATGGCATCTGGTCCCATCACTTCATGGGAAATAGATGAGGAAACAGTGGAACCAGTATCAGACTTTATTTTTTTGGGCTCCAAAATCACTGCAGATGGTGACTGCAGCCATGAAATTATAAGACGCTTACTGCTTGGAAGAAAAGTTATGACCAACCTAGATAGTATATTCAAAAGCAGAGACATTACTTTGCTGCCTAAGGTCCGTCTAATCAAGGCTATGGTTTTTCCTGTGGTCATGTATGGATGTGAGAGTTGGACTGTGAATAAAGCTGAGCACCGAAGAATTGGTGCTTTTGAACTGTGGTGTTGGAGAAGACTCTTGAGAGTCCCTTGGACTGCAAGGAGATCCAACCAGTCCATTCTGAAGGAGATCAGCCCTGGGATTTCTTTGGAAGGAATGATGCTAAAGCTGAAACTCCAGTACTTTGGCCACCTCATGTGAAGAGTTGACTCATTGGAAAAGACTGTGATCCTGGGAGGGATTGGGGGCAGAAGGAGAAGGGGATGACAGAGGATGAGATGTCTGGATGGCATCACTGATTCGATGGACGTGAGTCTGAGTGAACTCCAGGAGTTGGTGGTGGACAGGGAGGCCTGGCTTGCTGCGATTCATGGAGTCACAAAGAGTCGGACAGACTGAGGAACTGAATTGAACTTGCATGTCTAATGAGTCGCCTTTGAGAACTTCATGATAGCCAGTCTTAAAAAGCGTCAGTAACTCTAGAATTTATTTTACAAAGGATAATGGATATTAAGAGCCGTGAAAGGTTTGACAAGAGTACAGTCCTCTACTCTTACTACTAGTGACATTTTGAAGTGCACTAGTTGATACATCTACATGAATGGATTTTAATTGTTACACAGGGAAGAAGTAAAAGTTATATCTTGTTGCAAATGTGATCTATCAAGCAGCTGGATAGGTTTCTGCTAGAAGAGGAAGAAGCTGTCTTCTTCGCTTCCTTCCTCTCTCCTCATACTGAAAGATGTTATGTTCAACCTTTTACTCTGGCCAGCCTGGATCTTTTCCTGTTCAAACTCGAGTACTTTTTAAGTTCACATCCAACTGCAGCTCCTCAGCTTTGAGAATTAGGTCAGCATTTAAATATAGAGCAACTCATTATTTAAAAACTTGAGAAGCTTTGGAGCCATGTCAAGCCTCATCTCCATGAAGCATTCTGCCTAATTCTTACTAAGACTATTTGAATGTTATTACTACTTGAAATGTCCTTAATGCTTGTACACTCAGTTTGTGCCAGACATCAGATGTCTGCTCATAAGTTGCCTAGGAGCAATTATCTAGTTTTCTTTTCTTTTCTTTTCAGGTATGTTTCTTTGCCCATTCAGCTGGTCATTTTCATGAAGAATTTGGAGTCCATCCAACTAGATGAATGAAAACTTGCAATTTACTTAGCTTCCTCCTCCTCCTAAGTTGCTTCAGTCGTGTCCGACTCTGTGCAACCCCACAAATGGCTGCCCACCAGGCTCCTCTGTCCCCGGAATTCTCCAGGCAAAAATATTGGAGTGGGTTGCCATTTCCTTCCTATCCTAAATCTTAATGGGGCTTTCCTGGTGGCTTAGTGGTAAAGAATCCGCCTGCCAATGCAGAAGACATGGGTTCAATCCCTGGGTCTGGAGGAGCCCCTGGAGTAGGGAATGGCAAGCCACTCCAGTGTTCTTGCCTGAGAAATCTCATGCACAGAGAAGCCTGATGGGCTACAGCCCATGGGGTCAGAAAAGAGTTGGATACCTCTTAGCGACTAAATAGCAATAAACAATGAATCTTCATCTCCTCAGCTCTCCAATAGGAACACTATTTCAGGTTCACAAGGTTGCCACGAGGATTGCATGTTCCCAGCATGCTTGGCATGTGGCAGACTTCTTGCACAGATTAGTTTCCTTTCTGTCATCCTCATTTCCCCTCTTCCCTCCCTTTCTTTGTCATAGAACCAATAGCCAAGTCACTTTTGGTAGATTCTTGATATACTCTCATTAAATGAATGAGTATTATTATGACAGATTATGGCTTATTTTGCAAAGGTAATATTGAAAACTGTGTGTGACTTGGGATGAGTGATTCTATTCTATATATCTAATATGTAGTTCAGCTGGCTAGGTATATTTTGCAACTTTTTTAGAGAATGCAATGAATTATTAATCCAAATTAGAAGGGGCCCTGTTGAGAGAACAGCTCAGCTCTGCCACATTATAAGCATACGGTCACCTGGCTGGGACAATGACTTTTTGTACACATGCCAAATGAAACTGTACAATGTCCATTGACTTTCTGTCCTTTTTTTTTTTTCTGTTATTGGATGAATTTGCTGCTCTTTGTGTGTGTGTGTGTGTATTTTGTCCCAACTTATGTCCAATAAACATTACTGAGAAAATGAAAAAGATGAAGGAACAAGTGTATTTTGTTAGATGGATTCATTGAGTGTTAAAGCTGAAACCCTTTCACACAAGGTTCACAGTCTTTTCATGAAGGCCCAGTTTTGCCTCAGCTCATGTCTGTGTGTGCATGTGTTTAGAGAATATGAAATACCACTTCTGCTTCTGCTAAGTCGCTTCAGTCGTGCCCGACTCTGTGTGACCCCAGAGGCGGCAGCCCACCAGGCTCCCCCGTCCCTGGGATTCTCCAGGCAAGAATGCTGGAGTGGGTTGCCATTTCCTTCTCCAATGCATTAAAGTGAAAAGTGAAAGTGAAGTTGCTTAGTCGTACCCTACTCTTAGCGACCCCATGGACTGCAGCCTACCAGGCTCCTTCATCCATGGGATTTTCCAGGCAAGAGCACTGGAGTGGGGTGCCATTGCCGTCTCCATGAAATACCACTAAGGTGCATATATGAATATGTGCAATCTCAGGAAGACTCTAGCTTTTGTCGCATACAATAAATATATGCCACCCAGCTGCCACAAGGCTGCTTTCCCATATATCTGGTTTGAGATTCTTGGTTCTAAAATCCTCAGTATATTCATAATAATAAGTAACTTATATCTCTGGGGCTGCCTGACCTCAAGACATGGTTAGTGATCTAATTTCTGGATGAAAGACTAGAAAACTATATTAATCAGATGTGCCCTATCTGGGGCACTGATAATTTGTTGTTGAAAATCAATGCTATTTTCTCAAAAATATTTTTCTATTTAGTAAAGCAGGTCATATGACCTAAATCATAAGAATATATATACATTTTGACCATTGAAGTCAATTCAATTATTTTCACACTAAATGGGAAAAAAAATAAAAGGAGTCTCTAAGGGCTTTTTATGATTTTCTCAAGTTGAACTTCATGCCAGTTGCTTGCCACTGGGCTCCATGATCACAGGCTAGGGACTCATCTATGACAGCCAGCGCTGAAGTCACATGCATGTGGGAACTAATTTTTTTTAGGTCTCTTGCTGAACACATTGACCTAGTTAATGGATCACACTTGATGTGACCACTTTGGACAACTTGGAAGATAGGTAAAGGACTGGTGATTGTATTCCTGCTTTGTAAATGAGACCATCTATACCAATGTATTCCACAGAGATGACAGACATAGAGAAGAGATGTATGGACAAATCAAGAGGGAAAAGTGGGTATAAAATGAATTGGGAGATTGGGATTGACATATATACACTATTGATGCTATGCATAAAATAGACAACTAATGAGAATTTTGGAGAAGGAAATGGCAACCTACTGCAGTATTCTTGCCTGGAGAATCCCATGGACAGAGGAACCTGGCAGGCCACAGTCCATAGGGTCACACAGAGTCAGACACGACTGAAGTGACTTAGCTCTCACAATGAAAACCTACTGTATCCAGCACTGGGAACTCAACTCTATGCTCTGTGGTGACCTAAATGGGAAGGAAATCTTAAAAAAGAGGGGATATATATGTCCTTATAACTCATTCATGTGGCTGTACAACAGAAACTAACACATTGTAAAGTAACTATACTAATAAAGATTTAAAGAAAAATAAAAGGCAATGCCAAAGAATGCTCAAACTACCGCACAATTGCACTCATCTCACATGCTAGTAAAGTAATGCTCAAAATTCTGCAAGCCAGGCTTCAGCAATATGTGAACTGTGAACTTCCTGATGTTCAAACTGGTTTCAGAAAAGGCAGAGGAACCAGAGATCAAATTGCCAACATCCACTGGATCATCTTAAAAGCAAGAGAGTTCCAGAAAAACATCTATTTCTGCTTTATTGACTATGCCAAAGCCTTTGACTGTGTGGATGACAATAAACTATCAAAAATTCTGAGAGAGATGGGAATACCAGACCACCTGACCTGCCTCTTGAGAAATCTGTATGCAGGTCAGGAAGCAACAGTTAGAACTGGACATGGAACAACAGACTGGTTCCAAATAGGAAAAGGAGTACTTCAAGGCTGTATATTGTCACCCTGCTTATTTATCTTCTATGCAGAGTACATCATGAGAAACGCTGGACTGGAAGAAACACAAGCTGGAATCAAGATTGCCGGGAGAAATATCAATAACCTCAGATATGCTGATGACACCACTCTTATGGCAGAAAGTGAAGAGGAGCTAAAAAGTCTCTTGATGAAAGTGAAAGAGGAGAGTGAAAAAGTTGGCTTAAAGTTCAACATTCAGAAAATGAAGATCATGGCATCTGGTCCCATCACTTCATGGGAAATAGATGGGGAAACAGTGGAAACAGTGTCAGACTTTATTTTTTTGGACTCCAAAATCACTGCAGATGGTGACTGCAGCCATGAAATTAAAAGATGCTTACTCCTTGGAAGAAAAGTTATGACCAGCCTAGATTGCATATTGAAAAGCAGAGATGTTACTTTGCCGCCTAAGGTCCGTCTAGTCAAGGCTATGGTTTTTCCAGTAGTCATGTATGGATGTGTGAGTTGGACTGTGAAGAAGGCTGAGTGCCAAAGAATTGATGCTTTTGAACTGTGGTGTTGGAGAAGACTCTTGAGAGTCCCTTGGACTGCAAAGAGATCCAACCAGTCCATTCTGAAGGAGATCAACCCTGGGATTTCTTTGGAAGGAATGATTCAGCTAAAGCTGAAACTCCAGTACTTTGGCCACCTCAGGCGAAGAGTTGACTCACTGGAAAAGACTGATGCTGGGAGGGATTAAGGGCAGGAGGAGAAGGGGACGACTGAGGATGAGATGGCTGGATGGCATCACTGACTCGATGGATGTGAATCTGAGTGAACTCTGGGAGTTGGTGATGGACTGGGAGGCCTGGCGTGCTGTGATTCATGGGGTCGCAAAGAGTCAGACATGACTGAGCGACTAAACTGAACTGGAGCTCCAGTGAGGAAGGAGTGAGCAGGACCACAGCAGAGGAAAGCTTAGATAAGGGTCTGGGAGAGAAAGAAAGGACAAACAAGACTGATTTTGCTCAGGCACAGTTATACTAAAGGCTTTGAGTCCCTTCATCAGAAGAGTTCCAGCTGCTGGGTACTGGCATATGGGGCTGTACCAGAAGAATGGGAGAGAAACTTATCTGAGAGGCAGGAATTGTGGCTTAATCTGGGCTCTGCGTTAACCAGCTGTGTGATTTCAAATAAGCCACTATTTTGGATAAGGCCTCCATTTCCTCAGTTATAAAATAATAGAGTCAGAGCCCTCTGTTCTACTGATAGTATCCTATGATTCTAAGATTAGTTAGTTTCGATACCGTATTCTCTATCTAATGAGGACATTCCTCAAATCCTAGGTAGAGCTGAGGAAACAACAATGGCTACACTGTTGTCTTCTGGAGATCAATCGAATTCACTTTCAGCTTCTGATTTTGTTTTTCCAAATTGACTAGTACCTTTGCATCAATTTGACTTGCATCTACCTCTTAACTGATGAGGGATGATCTGAGGACATTAAACATGATTTATAATTTTTTTTTCAGAAACATACTATACAACTTTAAAACCTCTATGTTTGATAATTAGAAAATGCATATCCACAGTACTATTAACAAATATAAATTTTATGTAAACTCAATATTCTTGTTTTAAAAAAGAACTTTGCTAAGCCATTTTTACTGTTTATGATACTTTCTTTTAGCCTTACAACTCTTGTTTTCACCAAAAGTATTGATAGAATAATCAGTGGAATAATATCTTTTTCCTATCTTTTGGTTATTAAGTTGTTTATTCTGTTTGGCTTTATTAAATAAATATTACTGATGTTAAGAACTTGTATGCAGTTCCCTGGCTATTCATATGATGTGATCCCACATTAAAAATTATCCCTGAATTGAAAAGGAAAATTCAGAAAAAAAATACTAAATATTACCTTAGAGATGAAATAAATCATTAAAGTTTGAAATTGAATCAAAAGAGATCTGAAATACACAAAGAATTCTACATGAAGTGAACATATGGACGATGCTAGAGGAAAATGCTACAGTTTCCCAAACTAGAAGAAACACCAGCAGCTGGTTATGCCACTGGCACAGATGGAAAGACGTGACATATTTTTCTAATAGATTAAAATATGCAGAGACATAGAAAATTTTAGTAGATTAAGAAACTTTATAACCTCATTATCCAAACCTGGTTAGAAATTCTTACAGAACTTTGATAGGGAAAATGCAAAAGGAACTATTTGTAAAGAGTTATAGAATCATTTAACCAAGGTTTTTGGTTCTATAGAAGGTATTGCTTTTGACTATATTCCTGAATAGAAGGGATGTATGAAGACTGTAACTGAAATTGAGTTCTGCCAAAGAAGTGTGAGTGAGAGGAGGGCAGAGTTTTTAGGAGTCAGTCCTCTTTCCTCTGTGGAATTAAGAAAAAGAAATGGCAAGTGACCTGAAATTCAATGAGGTAATGTGACCATTTCAGTGAAAAAGTTCATCTGACTCACAATGGAAAATAACTGAAATTGGGTTTTTATCCGAAACAAGCAACATTTGTAGCTACCCAAGATATTTTATTCTTGCCTGGAAAATTCCATGGACAGAGGAACCTGATGGGCTATAGTCCATGGGGTCGCAAAGAATCAGATACGACTGAGAGACTGACGGTAACTAATTAAGATATTTTAAAGGAACAAAAAGTATTCTCCATAGTTCTAAGAAAACAAGATATAGCCAGAAAAATCATAATAATTCTTTGCTGCTCCCTCTCCACATGTATTATAGCTAAGAACGTGACCAGGAAGGACTTTTGGAAAATGTGGAAGGGAAGAAGTGCTAAGGTACTGCTCCTTTCCTGATCCAGAATTTTATAGCCTGAAAGGCAGTTGGAGAAGGACAGGGAGTCAGTTAGTCCAGCTGACATCCATTTTTAGAGATAAAAATGTTGCAATTATTTTGATACACTTCTAGTTTAGACTCTTCCCAGGTCAGAGATTAGAGTTTTAGATGTCAAAAGTGGAAAGATGATACAGATGAAACTATTTGCATGGGCAGAAATAGACACACGGATACAGAGAACAGACTTGTGGACACAGAGGGGAAGTTCAGTTCAGTTCAGTCACTCAGTCCTGTTCGACTCTTTGCGACCCCATGAATCACAACACGCCAGGCCTCCCTGTCCATCACCAACTCCCGGAGTTCACTCAGACTCACCTCCATCGAGTCAGTGATGCCATCCAGCCATCTCATCCTCGGTCATCCCCTTCTCCTTCTGCCCCCAATCCCTCCCAGGATCACAGTCTTTTCCAATGAGCCAACTCTTCGCATGAGGTGGCCAAAGTACTGGAGTTTCAGCTTTAGCATCATTCCTTCCAAAGAAATCCCAGGGTTGATCTCCTTCAGAATGGACTGGTTGGATCTCCTTGCAGTCCAAGGGACTCTCAAGAGTCTTCTCCAACACCACAGTTCAGAGGCATCAATTCTTTGGCGTTCAGCCTTCTTCACAGTCCAACTCTCACATCCATACATGACCACAGGAAAAACCATAGCCTTGACTAGACGGACCTTAGTCGGCAAAGTAGTGTCTCTGCTTTTCAATATACTATCTAGGTTGGTCATAACTTTTCTTCCAAGGAGCAAGGAGAGGGTGGGACAAATTGAGAGAGTAGCGTTGAGAATATACGCTGCCTTGTGTAAAATACATAGCTAGAGGGAAGTTGCTGCGTATAGCGCAGGGAACTCAGTTCGGTGCTCTGGGATGACTTAGAGAGGTGGGACGCGGGGCGTGTTGGGGGAGGCTCAAGACGGAGGAGATATGCGTATCTGTATACATAGGGTTGATTCATGTTTTGGTACAGCAGAACTAGCATAACATTGTGAAGCAATTATATTCCAATAAAAATATTCCAAGTCTATTTACTACAATATAGTTATACGCAAAACCAATTTTAAAGTATCTTTTTAATGTAACTTAAATGCTTCCTTTGATAAGTACAAGCGTTGGGATGCAAACCAGGTAGTGTGGCTCCAAAAGCCATACTCATTACACTGCTTACCTTTATCTGTGAAAGCGAAGTTGCTCAGTCGTATCCGACTCTTTGCGACCCCAGGGACTATAGCCTACCAGGTTCCACCGTCCATGGGATTTTCCAGGCAAGAATACGCCAGTGGGTTTCCATTTCCTTCTTCAGGAGATCTTCCTGACCCAGGGATTGAACCCGGGTCTCCCGCATTGTAGGCAGACGCTTCACCGTCTGAGCCACCAGGGAACTGTGACTATCCCTTAAATATTAGTATTGCCCAGGGTTCTCTGCTGGATGCTATTTTATTCTCCCTCTCCACACTTTTTCTGGGAAATTCCATGCAGCCCAGTGCTTCACTAACCACATGCTGACTACCTTCAAATATATCTCATGAGCCTTAAACACGCCAGACACATATTTGACAGCGCGTCATGGATGTCCTACAGGCAACTCGAGCTTAGCACTTAATAAACCCATCATTTAACCCTTCCAAACTCTTTGCTAAAATATGAAGTTCTTTGTGGAAACTGCTTATCAATGTTTTACTTCTCCTTGTTCCATACCGTCCTTTCCAAGTCGTATTTCTCCGATTCTCACGCTTTTAAATTTAGTTTTTACGTTTCTATTGTTTGTATGTTTTGGAAGCTACCTTAAGTCCATTTGTTGCTGTTTATGAGTCGCTAAGTCCTGTCTCTTTTTCTATTCCATGGACTGTATAGCCCACCAGGCTCCTCTGTCCATGGGATTTCCCAGGCAAGAATATTGGAGTGGATTGCCATTTCCTTTTCCAGGGGATCTTCCGCACCCAGGGATTGAACTCACGTCTCCTGCATGGATTCTTTACCACTGAGCCACTGTGGAAGCACTCTTAAGTCTATTAATATTACCAAACACCAATAAAAGAATGAAGTAATAATAAAAAAAATTACTCCACGTTGCAGTGGGTGACGGCATGCCCAGGAGTTGGCATGATCTGTCCAGGAGATGGCGCTCACAGTATATATTTTTGCTTTTAGGCTTTTATGCTGAGAAAAATCTCACAATTTCCTTATACAGATAATTAATTCAAACCAATATGATGTTTCATGTGTTGTCATCTTTAGATAGTCCTCTGGGCTAACAAGAGTTTATCTAATGACTCTGTGTTCTTATTTTACAGCTGAAGGTAGAGCTTGGGATGAAATTGTTAGAAGGAACATCATTTATGATAGAGAATTTGAGATGAGGAAGCATACACCTTGGCACTTTTGATTCTAAAATTCCAATAAACAGAAAGTCATAACCTTAGTATTATAGTGTGGGAAACTTACAAGCTGGAAAGTATTAGTAGAAGAGAAGATGAGAGATTTGAGGAGAGAGAACTAATAACCACATATACATCTAGGGTTATCTGAAATCATAAGGAGGAAAAACTGTATTTCAAAGGCAATTACACAGTGGGGTCCTGGCACTCCACATTTAAGATGTGTGATCATGGGTAAGGTCTTTCTCTCTGGTCTTTAGATTACTTTTCTAAGGAATGAAATTGAGCTAGATAATATCTATGAATACCGCAGTGCTAAAATTCTGAGGTTGCCAAACAAAACTAAAGAGTAAGGGGGAAAAATAATTGCAAGTTCAACTGGGGAAAGATATAGGCTAGGAGAGCTTTATAGTCTTCTGAAAAGTTAACCTACTGGTCCTTGCATAGAACTAGTTTTGAAACCAAGCAGGACCCTATGGTCCTTGTCTCCCACATCCTCAGCTTACCTTTTGTCAGTAGAAAAACTTTAGCCAAATGATAAGTTTAATAAGAGAAGTGAGAAAATACAGGAAAAAAGGAAAACAGTCCAAGAAGACCCGATAATAAGAATTTAGTCATAAGCAAAGTCAAGGACCTTAATTTCCTCATCATGGGCTACAGATAATATTCTGAGGCATATCCTTTGAGTTATCTTGTATACTAAACCCTCCACCAGCTGGAAGTTAACTGCGTGATGGCCAGACAGTCATGACATAAGCTTCCGCAGTTCTGAGAACTGGACTCAAGAAAATGGGAACACACTGACCCTGGAACTGAAGATTAACTGTACTTAAAACAATCAAGATGACGCTGAGCAAACTGCCACGTGACCAATTTCAGAGTTGACTGTGCTGTTTCTGTTAATACATGTAGCCCCCTCCCTTTACCTATAAAAGGTCTTGCCCACTGGTTGTCAATGGGGTAAGCTGGCTTTTGGACAAGAGTCCAATTCCCTCCCCCAGTTGCTGGCATTGAAAATAAAGCAAGCTTTCCTTCTCATCAACGTGCCTCTTTATTGGCTTTTGAGCTGCAAGCAGCAGGACCCTACATCAGGTTACAGTTTGTTGATGGATAGTAGTTCTGGGTCACTATCTTCAACCAGTGGTTGCATACTAGGCTCACTGGGGAGTATTTTAATTTACAGCGATGGCTGGGGCCCATCCCAATTAAAGAGAGTCTCTGAAGGTGGGACACAGCTTTTGTGGGACACAGTATTTGGTAAAAGTGCTCCAGGCAATTCTGTTGCACAGACAAGATTAAGAATCACTGATTTAGATAATCAAGTTCAGTTCATTTCAGTTGCTCAGTCATGTCCGACTCTTTGCGACCCCATGAATTGCAGCACGCCAGGCCTCCCTGTCCATGACCATCTCCCGGAGTTCACTCAGATTCACGTCCATTGAGTCAGTGATGCCATCCAGCCGTCTCATCCTCTGTCGTCCCCTTCTCCTGCCCCCAATGCCTCCCAGCGTCAGAGTCTTTTCCAATGAGTCAACTCTTTGCATGAGGTGGCCAAAGTACTGGAGTTTCAGCTTTAGCATCATTCCTTCCAAAGAAATCCCAGGGTTGATCTCCTTCAGAATGGACTGGTTGGATCTCCTTGCAGTCCAAGGGACTCCCAGGAGTTTTCTCCAACACCACAGGTCAAAAGCATCAATTCTTCGGTGCTCAGCCTTCTTCACAGTCCAACTCTCACATCCATACATGACCACAGGAAAAACCATAGCCCTGACTAGACGGACCTTAGTCGGCAAAGTGTCTCTGCTTTTGAATATGCTATCTAGGTTGGTCATAACTTTTCTTTCAAGGAGTAAGCATCTTTTAATTTCATGGCTGCAATCACCATCTGCAGTGATTTTGGAGCCCCCCAAAATAGTCTGACACTGTTTCCACTGTTTCCCCATCTATTTCCCATGAAGTCATGGGACCAGATGCCATGATCTGTATTTTCTGAATGTTGAACTTTAAGCCAACTTTTTCACTCTCCTCTTTCACTTTCATCAAGAGGCTTTTGAGTTCCTCTTCACTTTCTGCCATAAGAGTGGTGTCATCTGCATATCTGAGGTTATTGATATTTCTCCCTGCAATCTTGATTCCAACTTGTGTTTCTTCCAGTCCAACATTTCTCATTATGTACTCTGCATAGAAGTTAAATAAACAGGGTGACAATATACAGCCTTGATGTACTCCTTTTCCTGTTTGGAACCAGTCTGTTGTTCCATGTCCAGTTCTAACTGTTGCTTCCCGACCTGCATACAGATTTCTCAAGAGGCAGTTCGGGTGGTCTGGTATTCCCATCTCTCTCAGAATCTTCCACCGTTTATTGTGATCCACACAGTCAAAGGCTTTGGCATAGTCAATAAAGCAGAAATAGATGTTTTTCTGGAACTCTCTTGCTTTTTCCATGATCCAGTGGATGTTGGCAATTTGATCTCTGGTTCCTCTGCCTTTTCTAAAAGCAGCTTGAACATCTGGAAGTTCAAGGTTCATGTATTGCTGAAGCCTGGCTTGGAGAATTTTGAGCATTACTTTACTAGCATGTGAGATGAGTGCAATTCGGCGGTAGTTTGAGCATTCTTTGGCATTGCCTTTCTTTGGGATTGGAATGAAAACTGACCTTTTCCAGTCCTGTAGCCAGATAGATAATCAAAAGGACTCTTAAAACTAAAAACTTTTAATGAGGATAAACAATGTTCTTAATACTGATGAAAGGTGTAGGCATACTTTTGGAGGGGAAAAGGATCCAAGTGGAAAAATGAAAACATAAAAAAAGAAAGAGAGTGTAGAATATATGAGGCAGAAATCTGGGGGAAAACACAGGAGAATAGAGGGTCAAGTGGCAGGAATACGGGCAAACTCAAATTGTCTTGCTTTTGGAAAATATAATCTAATTTTAAATGAAAAAAATTGCCCTGTTTAGAAAAAAAATACATTTCCTTCACCTTCCATTCTAAACCTTCCATGCTGTTGTTATTGTCAGGAAGGAAATTAAAGCGGGAAATGTTAGGAGCAAGAAATAACACCAGCTATATCATGTTTTCTGGAATCTCTTCTCTGTCTTTTCTAGATGGAAAAGACTAAGTGTAATGCATTTCTATGCAGACAGAGTGTTCTGATATCCATGTGTCTCTTTGTTATTGAACTTTTTGTTGAATTAGATTGCAGGTGACTTTTACGGTTATCTACCTGATTTTACTGTTTTGTTGCAAATAAATCTGCAAGTTTTTTGAGTAATGGAGTCATTCTTATATGCCCTTCTATCAGATTACTTGGCTTAATTCTGGGTGGAGACAAACTATTTGCTGCTTGGTTCATTGGACTTGGAAGCATTAAAAAAAAAAAAAGAAAAAGAGTCATGCTATGCATGTGTTTCTTTCTTGTAAACATACAGAATTCCTATTCCTGGAGAATCTCACACTCTAGAAAGTTCTTACCTGAATGAGAGTGCAGAGGAAAATCTCTCAGAGAAAACAAGATAAAATAAAAAGCGAATATATGTTATACACATATTCATACACATATACCCACACAGGAAGTTTTGTATATAATTTCAGGGACTTGTTATGGTCTTGAAACTCATCCATGGATTTCTTTGGGGCCCTGGATCTCATCAGGATACATCCATGAGTGAACTGGACTGGACTTGTGAATAAGAACTGTTGCAGCCTTTGATTTGTTAAATGAATATACACCTAAATGGCTTCATATGTATGAATGAATTTTTCCTGAAAGACACAGAAGTTGACTTGGACAATTAAGAAAAAAAAAATTCCCTGTTCTCAGGCAGGATTAGTCAACATCATAAAGTTGTCAGTTCTCCCTAAGTTAATTTAAAGTTTTAATGCAATTCAATAAAAATACCAGTAAACACTTTTAATGGAGACACACTGATTAAAATTTCATATAAAAATTTAAGAATAGCCAGAAAAACACTGAAAAGGTAAAACTGTGAGATGAGCTAACCTTACTAGATATCAAAACACACCATGAAGTCACTATAATTAAATCAGTGTGATACTGGCTCATGAGTAGGCAAACAGGCTAGAGCAATAGAACAGGGGGGATAAAAATCCCAAAATAGACACAGCACATATGGAAATTTAGTATAATATAAAAGAGTTTTTCAAATCACCATAGGAAAAATGAACTTTATAGTAAATGGTGCTGAGACAACTGGGTAACAATTTTGAGAAAAAATAAAATCAGATACCTAACTCGTACTATATACAAGAATAAACTCGTATAATAATCTAAACAGATTATACATAAGAATAAATGGGGGAGGGATGGAGTGGGAGGTTGAGGTTAGCAGATGCAAGCTTTCATATATAGAATGGATAAACAAGGTCCTACTGTATAGTTCAGAGAACTATATTCAATATCCTGTGATAAACCATAACAGAAAAGAATATAAAAAAGAATATGTATATATTACATATATAAATGAATGCCTTTGTTGTACAGCTCTAATTAACACAACACTGTAAATCAACTATACTTCAATAAAAAAAAGAATAAAAGAATAAATGGAGCAGAGATATAAATGCAGAAACAAAACAAAAATCCATACAAGTAATAGAGAAAAACATAGGTAGATTCCTCTTTAACTTAATTGCAGGGAAAGGCTGTAAACTATATTCAAAATTTGGAGACAATAAGTAAATTGATAGGTTTGACTACATAAAAATAAAGTTATTTCCATGCAAAGAAAACCATTAACAAATCAAAAGATAGTTGAGGGTTTTGCAAGAAAGGAACTTGAAGTTGCCACTTTGTCCTAAGAGTAGGAAGCTAAACAGACTGAAAAATCAACAAGTCTTTGAACCCTTAGATGTGAGGACACAGAGGCAAACCGCTGCTTCCAAAATTGGAGAGACAGTCTGGTGAGTACAAGGACTTGCTGCTTGCTGAACAGAGACTCCCGAGAGAGATTTGGCTTTCTTAATAAGCCCTGCCCTCAAGGGAAGCTAGTTAACCAGAGCCTACAGTAGTATTGTTGCTGTGTTGTGTTCAGTTGTTCAGCCATGTCTGACTCTCTGCTGCTCCATGGACTGTTACCCACTAGGCTCTGTTGTCCATGGAATTCTGCACGCAAGAATACTGGAGTGGGGTGCCATTTCCTGCTCCAGGGGATAGAGGATCAAACCTGCATCTTTTGTGTCTTCTGCACTGGCAGGCAGATTCTTTACCACTCGTGCCACTGTGGTATTATCAGAGCTGACAAGGGGGCAGCAGAGGATGAGATGGTTGGATAGCATCACTGACTCAGTGGGTATGAGTTTCAGCAAACCCCGGGAGATAGTGAAGGACAGGGAAGCTTGGCAAGCTACAGTCCATGGGGTTGCAAGCAGTCAGACGTGACTGAGCCACTGAACACTAGCATACTCTAGTTGTCTGCTCCCACCTAAGGGAGGAGAAAGAAATCCTAGAAACACTTGTGAAGTTCACAGTCCAGAGGCACAGGCTTACAGAAAGACTGAGATCTAATGATAGGATGCTTCTTCTACCTGCACACTTTACCATCTCATTCCTAGAAACTTATTTATGGCAGTTATTTTTACCTGGTGTATTATGTCCATCTCCAAAAAAATTACAAAGCATACCAAAAGGCAAAAAAATATAATTTGGAGAGACAAAGCAAGCATCAGAACCAGTCATGGCAGGCATGTTGGAATTATTAGATGGAGAATTAAAACAACAATACCTAATATGCTAAGGATTCTAGTGAATAAAGTAGACAGCATATAAGAAAAGATGGGCAATGTAAGCAGAGAAACGGAAATCTTAAGAAAGAACCAAACCAAAACAAACAAAAGCTAAAATGTGAGAGGGATTTTATAAAAATATATATGACAAGCTTATTAGTAGATTGGACATGACTGAGTAAAGACTATCTGAGCTTGAAGCTAACTCCATAGGAAAAAGTGAGAAAAAGTGAAAGTTGCTCAGCCATGTGTGACTCTTTGTGATCCTATACACTATACACTATACACCCTATACACTATAAAAAAAAGTCCATAGAATTCTCCAGGGCAGAATATTGGAGTGGGTAGCTTTTCCCTTCTCTAGGGGATCTTCCCAACTCAAGGATCAAACCCAGGTCTCCAGCAATACAGGCAGATTCTTTACCAGCTGTGTGACAACCACCCAAAATGCAATGTTCATATAATGGGAATACCAGCAAGAGAAGACTGGAAAAGTAACAGAAAAAAAAGAAACAAAATGACAATTTCTCTATATTAATGTCAGACATCAAACCAAAGATCCAGGATCAGGAGGTGTAGAAAACACCAATCAAGATAAATGCAAAAAAACTACACCTAGGGGCTTCCATGGTGGCTCAGTGGAAAATAATCCACCTGCCAATGCAGTAATCAAGATTGCTGGGAGAAATATTAATAACCTCAGATATGCAGGTGACACCACCCTTATGGCAGCAAGCAAAGAAGAATTCAAGAGCCTCTTGCTGAGAGTGAAAGAAGAGAGTGAAAAAGTTGGCTTAAAACTCAACATTTAGAAAACTAAGATCATGGCATCTGCTTCCATCACTTCATGGCAAATAGATGGGGAAACAATGGAAATAGTGAAAGACTTTATTTTGGGGGGCTCCAAAATCACTGTAGGTGGTGACTGCAGCCAGGAAATTAAAAGACACTTGCTCTTTGGAGGAAAAGCTGTGACCAACCTAGACAGCATATTGAAAAACAGAGACATTACTTTGCCAACAAAGGTCTGTCTAGCCAAGGCTATGGTTTTTCCAGGAGTCATGTATGGATATGAGAGTTGGACTATGAAGAAAGCTGAGCACCCAAGAATTGATGCTTTTGAATTGTGGTATTGCAGAAGACTCTTCAGAGTCTCTTGGACTGCAAGGAGATCCAACCAGTCCATCCTAAAGGAAATCAGACCTGAATATTCATTGGAAGGACTGATGCTGAAGCTGAAACTCCAATAATCTGGCCAGCTGATTTGAAGAACTGACTTATTGGAAAAGACCCCGATGCTGGGAAAGATTGAAAGAAGGAGGAGAAGGGGACGACAGAGGATGAGATGGTTGGATGGCATCACTGACTCAATAGACATGAGTTTGAGTAAACTCCTGGAGTTGGTGATGGACAGGGAAGCCTGGCATGCTGCAGTCCATGGGGTCGCAAAGAGTCCGACAAGACTGAGTGACTGAACTGAACTGATTGAGTTCAATCCCTGATTTGGGAAGATCCCATTTGCCTCGGAGCAGCTAAGCCCATGTGCCGCAACTACTGAGCCTGTGCTCTAGAGCCTGGGAGTTGCAACTCTGAATCCAAGTGCTGCGACTACTGAAGCCTGCACATCGTAGAGCCCGTGCTCCGCAACAAGAGAAGTCATCGCAATGAGAAGCCGAGCACTGCAAAGAAGAGCAGCCCCTGCTCGTGGAAACTAGGGGAAGGCCTGCACAGCAGAGAAGACTCAGCACAGGCAATATGTGTGTGTGTATATATATATATATATATATATATGTATATATATATGTATATATATATATAAATAACAACAATGATACAAGGGATGAAAGAGAAAAATTAGGACTACTTAATTGTTATAAGGCATTCACATTGCCCATGAAGTGGCACGATGTTATCCAAAGTGGACTTTGATTAATCACAAATGTACAATGTAAACTCTAGGAAAACCATTAAAGTAAAAAATAAAATATAACTGAGATGAAAAGAAAGATGAGACAATTGAATGATATAAAAGCTCAATTAAACCACAAAAGGCAGAAAAAGAATGAAAGACAAAAATAGGAGCAAAGAACAAGAACAACAAACAGAATAGTAACAAACACAGTAGATGTTAATCTAACTATATCAATAATAACTTTAAACATTGTGGTCTAGATGCATCAATTAAAAGAAATTGTGGGAGGAAATAAAAAACAAGACCAATTATATGCTGTCTACAAGAAACTCACTTTAAATACAGTGACACACACAGATTAAAAGTAAATGGAGAAAAGCATACTTCTGATTTCAACCAAGAATGCTTGATTGAAGAATCAAGAATGCTTCAAGAATGCTTCCATAAGATGTTGCGTGCTGTGTGTGTGTGTGTCCTCAGTCATATCCGGCTCTTTGCGACCCCATGGACTGTAACTCACAAAGCTGCTGTGTCCGTTGTTTTCCAGGCAAGAATACTAGAGTGGGTTGCCATTTTCTACTGCAGGGAATCTTCCCAACTCTGGGACAGAATCTGCATCTCTTGTGTGTCTTGCATTGGCAGGCAGATTCTTTACTAACTGTGCCACGTGGGAAGCCCCATATAAGAAGTTAACCTGAGAAACGGGATGAAATGCATATTGTAGATGTAGTATTTTTGCAGCTATTTTTTGATAAGTATAAGATTATTTCAAATTGAAAAATTAGAAGTTAAAAATAATTAATAAAATATCAATTAAATGTGCTGTATGACATGAAAAATTTCTTTAATATGTTCCTTTTTAAAATTTGCTAAATTGTGCTAAAATTTAAGAAGGCTCAATTTAAAAATATTCTCAATTCTAAATGATACAGAAGGTATAACACTGTAGTTTCAGGTTCAGTTCATTTCAGTTCACTCAGTCGTGTCCGACTCTTTGCGATCCCATGAATCACAGCACACCAGGCCTCCCTGTCCATCACCAACTCCCTGAGTTCACTCAGACTCACATCCACTGAGTCAGTGATGCCATCCAACCATCTCATCCTCTGTCATCCCCTTCTCCTCCTGCCCGCAATCCCTCCCAGCATCAGAGTCTTTTCCAATGAGTCAACTCTTTGCATGAGGTTGCCAAAGTACTGGAGTTTCAGCTTTAGCATCATTCCTTCCAAAGAAATCGCAGGGCTGATCTCCTTCAGAAAGGACTGGTTGGATCTCCTTGCAGTCCAAGGGACTGTCAAGAGTCTTCTCCAACACCACAGTTCAAAAGCATCAATTCTTTGGCCCTCAGCCATCTTTACAGTCCAACTCTCACATCCATACATGACTAGTGGAAAAACCATAGCCTTGACTTAGACGGACCTTAGTCGGCAAAGTAATGTCTCTGCTTTTGAACATGCTCTCTAGGTTGGTCATAACTTTTCTTCCAAGGAGTAAGCGTCTTTTAATTTCATGGCTGCAATCACCATCTGCAGTGATTTTGGAGTCCAAAAAAATAGAGTCTGACACTATTTCCACTATTTTCCCATCTATTTCTCATGAAGTAATGGTACTTATCTTCAAATAAAAAGCTAAAAAAGTGAATTTTTGAAACACATTCAGTTAACAAGTTAAGAAAAAAAGATACATGTATGCTCAAAAAAACAATTGAGGGGCTTGTTAAATTTTGGAAAAAAGGTTTTCATTTTCTAAAAGTATCCAGGTAAAGATCAGTGAGTTATATGGTAGAATAATTGTTTCAAAAGTGAGGGTTTTCTTTAAGGCAGAACATAATGTTTTATAAAACATTTAAATTATGGTTTGAACAGTTCTACTTAGGTTGTTTCCAAGACTGTTTTCAATTGAATATAGTTGTTCAAATGGTTCCAATACAAAAAAATAAAAATAAATTGCAGTTAAAATAAGCCAATTTAGCACTGACAAATACTGTTTTCAACCTTAGACAAGTGTCAACGTTGTTGATTTCAATAGTAGATTACCAAATTGATGCAATTTCTTGGTCACCATGAACTGCTTACCAAAAAAAGAAAACATAGGTACATTTGCTGAGAGAATATCTTTTAAAAAACCTATCAAACACAGGATTTTCATTTGCATCTGTCATGATATTTGGAAGCCATAATATGCAACTATGTGGGAATTTTTTGGATTATCAGGCATAAAGTTGTTCTGAATGGCTTTGCCTGTATCTAGAATTTATAACCTCTGTCTGAACTTCTACAACACAGACTTCTTTGCAGATATAGTGCATTATAACTGGTAACCAACAGCACCTTCTTTCTTCAGCTTCTTCCTGTAGTTACAGAAGTACAGTTAACCTTGGAACAATGTGGGTTTGAATTGTGTGGGTCCACTTATATACAGCTGTTTTTCAATAAATATGGTGCCTGTAAATAAATATGAATTTCTTTCTCACATTATCTTTTTATTTTAATGTCTAATGTTAATAATACATATAACATCTACAGTGTTTTTGTACCATTTAAGACAATAATTGATATAGGTACAGACAGACAATTCATCTTGTAAACAGATGGCATCAACTTATGGTATTGAACGTGCATGTTCAATCACTCATCACTTCATGGCAAACAGATGGGGAAACAATGGAAACAGTGACAGACTTCATTTTCTTGTGCTCCAAAATCACAGTGGACGGTGACTATAGCCAGGAAATTAAAAGACGTTTGTTCTTTGGAAGGAAAGCTATGACAAATCTGGACAGCATATTAAAAAGCAGAGACATTACTTTGCCAACAAAGGTCCATATAGTCGAAGTTATGGTTTTTCTAGTAGTCATGTATGAACATGAGAGTTGGACCACAAAGAAGGCTGAGTGCCAAAGAATCGGTGCTTTCAAACTGCAGTGCTGGAGAAGACTCTTGAGAGTCCCTTGTACTGCAAAGAATTCAAACCAGTTAATCCCAAGGGAAATCAACTCTGAATAGTCATTGGAAGGACTGATGCTGAAGCTGAAGCTCCAATTCTTTGGCTCTAATATAAAGAGCTGACTCATTAAAGAAGACTCTGATGCTGGGAGATATTGAAATCAGGAGGCAAACTGGAGCCCGTTCCAGTTCATGGGGTCGCAAAAACTTGGACATGACTCAGTGACTGAACAACAACATTCCATTATGAGCCTCTTCACTTGGACAGCCTCTAATTTTATAACAAGTTTAAAGGGAGAGCCTCAGTACTGCTGTATCAGCCCACACAAAGCCACAGGCTCTAGAAAAGCTAAGGACTAGCAAAGCAGAAGGTAGAAGATCCCAGGTTCCAAATGTGAAAGATCCCCAGCTGAACCTTTTGAGGTAGAGGTGATACAGGTCAGTTACAAGCCACTCCAGACCTTTATTTCAAAAACAATGCATTTCTCTGAGGACTGATATCTCACTTAATGTTGTCTCTAGGTCAGCAAATCTATATCCTGGGATTGTAAGGGCTGATGAAGGAGCAAGAAGCTAACAGTCAAAATAGAGGTTCATTCATTCTGGCCTAAGAAACTGCAATTGAGATACTCACAGTATTTATATATATATATATATATATATATATATATATATATATATATATATATTAGATGCTGTTAAAAGTGGCAAGGAAGCCTATTCAAAACTATTGCAGGGACTTCCCTGGTGGTCCAGTGGTTAAGACTCCATGCTTTCACTGCAGGAAGCATGAGTTAGATCCCTGATCTGGGAACTAAAATCCCACATGCCTCACTGGTACTGCTGCTAAGTTGCTTCAGTCTTGTCCAACTCTGTGCAACCCCATAGACGGCAGTCCACCAGGCTCCCCCATCCCTGGGATTCTCCAGGCAAGAACACTGGAGTGGGTTGCCATTTCCTTCTCCAATGCATGAAAGTGAAAAGTCAAAGTGAAGTTGCTCAGTCGTGTCCAACTCTTTGCGACCCCATGGACTGCAGCCTACCAGGCTCCTCCATCCATGTGATTTTCCAGGCAAGAGTACTGGAGTAGGGTGCCATTGCCTTCTCCAACACAGCATAGCCAAAAACAAACAAAGGAACAAACAACAGCCCCCCACCCCAGGGTGGGGGGAACGCATTACAAATAGGGGTCAACTGAATCAACTCCACTGAAACAAAAGGCAGGAGAGTTTTTAAGCTCTGGAGAAGGCAGACGCTCTGGAGGATGTTAGGGAGATTGGTCACTGAGATTAGGACATTTTGAGAAGGAACTGGTCTTAATCACTTTTACCCAATTCTGAAGAGTCTGACCCAGAAGACTTCTTAACAGAAGAGGAAGTGCAAAAGTGCAAAATCATGTCAGGTTTGTGGATCACTTCTAAAATGATACCTAATATTGCCTCTTTCTTTCCAGTCCTCATCCCTCCTTCTTGTTTATTTGTTTTTCAGGTTGAATCTCGCCTCTTCATTCTTCCAGCATCTTACTTGCCTTGGAAGTCATCCAGCATCTCTTCTTTCCCTTAGTCCATTCTGTTGAAAAGAGGAGACACAATGAGAAATTATTGTCTAGTAAGGATCTAAATGCAGTGAAGACATAATTTAAAAATAAAGATAAAATATCACAATGCTAAGAACTCAAATTTCTGAGAAGCAAGATTGAGACTCGTGGCTTACAATCTAACATTACACACTAGAGCAAGAAAGTCAAAAGCACTGTACACGTGTTAAAACGGCAAGAAAGATTTTACTCAAGATTATCGTGATGGGGAGAGAGATTGAACTCAATTCTAAATACAATAATAATTATAGTTCGGAATGTATAGTCATTGGGTAAGCTGAAGAAGCCGGTGGAAAGTAACTTTTTTAGGTGTCAAGGGTGAGAGAGGAGAGGAACTTGATTAGATATCAAGGGTGGGAATTCTTTATAAACTGGTTTAGTGGGATTCTTTGCTAAATCCGAGCTTAGCAGATCATCACGGGAGTCTGGGAAAGGCTCAGAGGAGCCTGGCTAAATTTTGGTTAAAGAGAGATTCATTATCAATGCACTAGTGAATTAAATTGCTGTAAATATTAGAGTTTAGAATGGGAAAATAAATACATAAAATGGTTGTTGAGGTTATTTTGAATAGAAATTTGGTTAATTTGTACATTCTGGTTTATGTTGACAGGCTTTAGAAAACACTTGGACTTTGTTTCCCAGTGGTCTTGTCCTGATTAAATTACTCATATTCACATGAAATTCTAGTGTATAAGTTCTGATATGCAGGAGGGAGGTAAAGAGAAATAATGTGGAAATGTTTCAAGATTTTTTTTTATTGCATAGGTTAATATTTATTTCTTTCACGTAAGTACAGCCCCATTATATGGATTTTGTCCATTTCTTCCACACTTTCCACCCTCCCTCCTTTTCACTGACCTCAATCCTTTTCTTTTTATGCTGTCTTCATTTCTAAAATAGAGAAAAAAGGAAAGTTATTCTTTTTATATCTAGAGTCCTATTTTCAATTTATTTTGTTTTTTCACATAATTTTTAAGTTCTTAAAATGTTAAGCCAGTTACTTTGCTTCCTTAAAATGTGCTATAGCAAGAGATAAACATACCCAACTATTTTAGGACATGAAACTTTAAATTATCTGTGAAAGCCAGATGAGTTTTGGAGACATTGGTATGCAAGAGCATGTACTAGAGACTATTTAGTTTCCAAAGGTCCTTCACAACAAACATCCTTTTGCTCTTGAAACTGGTTCAGAACAGAATAGAAAGAACAAGGCCTGCTGGTTGAAGCTTTGGAGGTAAGCCGACCATTTGCTTAACAAAGCAAGGCCTTGCTCCACCTCACCAAGGCGCTTTCATCTGAAAACTGGGTTTAAAACCAAGTAGAAACAGGCTCTCTCCACTGGGATTCATCTCTTCCTAGTTTCAGACCAGCATAAAGAATAGTTTCTTTTATGTTTTCCTGCTATTCACATTTTTAAACAGATCCAAAACTAGATGTATGCTTAAATAATGATAGCTGTACACATTTCTTTTTCTCCAACTGGGGATTCAGATTCTTATTTTCCCAGAGCAAGGTGAAACTGCTTTTCAACTCAGTGCACTAAAAGCTGATGTATAATAATATATATGAAAGGAACAGTCCTTAATAATGAGGCAGATAATTGGAAACATACAGTCTCTGCTGCCCCTTTTGAATACCTTTTATTATTATTATTTTCTTAGCCTTTGAAATCCACAGGTTTCTTTTTTGAGGGCTGGAGGTAGAGAGGAGAGCTCTTTAGCTGTACAGATAGTGCTAAAATCATATAATTTAATTTAACATGCCTTTCAGAAAGCCATTTGTTTCCCATATTCTCATTTCTGTGTAATTAATGAGAACTTTGCATCGATTTGTGTCTGTACCTACTGGAAGTTTAAATACAGGGTTCATCACCAGCACAGCCAACATTTCATCTCTGTTGCCTTTTAAGAATGGTTAATCTCTTCTGAAATGGAAATAAAGGATACAAAGTTAGACCAAAACGGATCACAGGCAAGTGCTGTTTGTGCCTGCAAATGACTGTTACTATAAAACTTGGTATTAATCTTACTCACCCTTTCAACAATTCCTGGATGCTACAAACACAAATACATACTTTTGGTGTTCAGAAGTGGGTCAACTCTTCTTTTCTTAGCCACCTAAGTTCATGGGGAAGATGCTTTTGGATAAGAAACTAAGCATTAAATCACTAATATTTTGGGCTAGCTCTTGCCAGAACACTTTTGAAGACCATACAATTAAAATTTCCTTGAAATATAAGAGCACATGGAAATGCTATTCTTCAATCTTTGAAAAGCTTCTTCTTAAAACACAATTGTTGAAGGAGTAAAGGACCAGCATTGCAGATGGTCATTCGCGTCTTCCTGATGACAACCTATTAGAAATAAAACTCTGAAGATCAGTTACTAAGCAGAAAACAACCCAAAATAAAGGAGTGAAAATGATGGACTGATTGACAGGTAGGTAGAAATCTAAATATTCAATAATAAGCATTTTATTAAATGCTGTACAAGATAGTTGCTAAGGAAAAGGCACATTTTCTATCTTTGAAGAGCTCTTGCATTCTAGTCACCAGCACAGAACAGAAGAAGTAAGAGCATAACCTCATTTGTTATTGTCAAACAACAAAAATGAAGCAATTTAGTAAAGAGTTGGATGCCCTTTATTCAAGGAAAGCAATCCATGGGTTGGGGGGGAGTACAGTTCCCCCACACACAGAAAAGCATTCTTCCTGAGGGATTTTAGGCAAAATTGAGTTTCATAGAGAGTTAAAAGAGGCAATGCAAATGGAAATACAAATATAAACAACAGACTTTTCAACCCATTGGGGGAGGGAGAAGGTGGGATGATTTGAGACAGTAACATTGAAACATGTACATTACCATATGTAAAATAGATAGCCAGTGGGAATTTGCTATATGACACAGGGAATCCAAAACCAATGCTCTGTGACAACCTAGAGGGGCGGGATGGGGAGGGAGGTGGGAAGGAGGTTTAAGAGGGAGGGGACACATGTATACCTATGGCTGGTTCATGTTGAGGCATGGCAGAAACTATCACAATATTGTAAAGTAATTATCCTCCAATTAAAAATAAAATGCAATTTGAAAACGCCTAAGAAATAAAAAAGAGGCAATGAAGAAACAGGGCACAATTGGTCAGGAGATCAGCGGTTTTCTTAAAAGGCTAAGGAAGGGGTCCTATTTTCTAGTGTAAGCTGAGTTAGGGAGCTGGAGGGTAGTGATTGGTGTGGTTGGGTTTCATTGGCAGTGAGGTGTTTCCCGTAAACACAGGCTGAATTAAGTTTCAGTTTGTGACTTGGGCCAGGCCATTGGGGTATCTTCCGTTTTATGGGTCCCAGTATATACTGATCACCTGGATCACCATCAGTCCCAGAAACGGGTGAGCAGTAAACTAGAATCATTCAATCTCTCTTTCTCCCTCTGTCTCAACATCTAGTTCTCTGCTCATCCCTGTCTTTACAGCATGTCTCACATTTATAAGGATTTAGATGACCCAGAAACACTTGAAGACACAGAGATGGAGCCTTTTTAAAAAATAAATAAATAAACCCAATAAGACCATGATAAAACTATTTTTTTAGAAGAAGGAAGAGCAAATATGCATATTTTATTTAACAAGTCTTTTTTCATGATGACTCTGAACATGATGATGCTTTTTTTTGAGGTTCTATCTCTTCTTTGGAGCATAGTCTTCAATTTCTTCATTTTGCATGCTCTGTGTTGGTGTCTATGCATTAGATTAACAGCCCCCTTCCCAGTCTTGAAGGAAGGAACTACTGCACGAGATGAGCCTCTTCCTTGAACCCTGTCCTGGCTCTTAGTTGTCTCCCAAATCTTTGTGATTGTCCAAGCAGCCTATTTTATATGTAGTGGTTCCTAGTAATTGAAGGTTTTCCAATACAAGGATGTCCCAAATAGAGAAATCTAGGAAGCACCGAGATTCAGGCAAACGAAACCAGAGCCCCCCAGGCAGCAACTTTGAAAATACGCAAATATACACAGTCTTATGGGGCCCCCAGTTCAAATCCCAAGGGCCACCAGAGCCAGAGAGTCAGAGGTATCCCCTGGGTCCCAGCTGCAAAAACCAGGAAACCAGAAGGGCTTCTGTCTGGGAGAAGCCGCAAGCTGCAGCAAGGCAGAGGGGGAGGTGAGGGTGACGCCCACCAGGGAAGAAAAAAAGGGCAAAAAAAATGGTCCCCTGCAGTTTTCATCCCAGGGAGAATACAGGCCACCACACATTTTCCAGGTCAGACGGCTGCCCGTCAGGCCGAGGACCCAGGACCAGTCAATGAACCTCTCCCACAACGCACCCCGGTCTCCGGACTTGCTGCTTCCTCCCTGGACCCTGCAGCAGGTGAGTCCTCGCGCCCAAGCCCTTTCAGCGTGGCTTCTCAGGTCTTTATAACCTGGCGGGTCTCGTGGCCTTAAACTCTGCTGGTTTTTAAAGCTAGATATTTGGGGAGCTCATGCCTCAGGGACAGTTCTCAGAATTTGGAGGTACCTGATGTGGAGCTCAAGTCCTTTAAGGAGATGTTCTGGGTTTCACATTCCCTCCCGGGTATGGAGTATCTGGTGAGACGGTGGCCTAGCGTCTTCCACATGCTTCCACAGGCTTCTCTCCTCTGCCAGATGTGTGGGAGTGACTCAGACAGTTTTTAGGGTTTTTTTTTTTTTTTTCAGAAGAATATGGCCCATATGCAGCTGTCGATATGATGAGTCTGTGAGAGGACATGAGTTCACGATACTCGTATGTCACCATCTTGACCTGGGAACCCTACCATTGATTTTTGAGAGCTGAAAATGATAAATAATGACAGATTCAAAACTATTTACAGTGAGCATGGGGTGAGGAAATTGAGTGAATAGTTTCATGATTTTCTATCAGATGTTTCATGTTCAAGAAATCTATTATACCTAGAAGAGGTCTGAACTAATCATTTAAAAATCCAGACCCCAAACAAAACAAAACAGAAACCTTGTTAAATAAAGCATACACTGAATAAATTCCAGTTATTATACCAAACCCAAGAAGTGTCTTAGTTCTTATATAAGGCTTTTCCATTAATAACATCATTATTAGTGATAAATATTCTCAGAGTATATTGTTTGTTCAATCAACAAATCCTGAAGTTATTTGATTTTTTATTGCAAAATTATATATTTTCTTTGTGGCTATTATAAACACAATTGATTTTTAAATAAATTTTAATTCTAATAATCATATGTATATATGTGTTTGTGTGTTAAGTCACTTCAGTCATGTCTGACTATTTGCGATCTCAGGGACTATAGCCTGCCAGGCTACTCTGTTCATGGGATTCTCCAGGCAGGAACACTGGAGGGGGTTGGCATGCCCTCGTCCAGGGCATCTTCCCCACCCAGGTACCCTGTGTCTCTTATGCCTCCTGAATTGGCAGGCAGGTTCTTTACCACTAGCACCACTTGGGAAACCCCCATTTGTGTATATATGTGTGTGTAAATAATAACAGTTTTACTTTAATTTTTTCTCCTTCATTTTATATCTTTTTCTTCACTACAATTTGAAAACAAATGAGAAGAATATCCTTGTCTCATTTCTTATCTTAGAAAGAATGTTATTAATATTTGCATTAAGTATGATATTTGCTACAGTTCTTTTTGGGAGGTTAGGGGACCGTTTATTTTTAAATAAGGAAATTCTCTTTTATTCTTAATTGGTATGAGTTTCTTTTTTCATGAAGTGACATCTAATTTAATCAAATATTTTTCCTTCGTTTACTGGAATGAGCGTGATTTTTCTTCTTCGGTCTATGTGTTTAAAAGCTAGCGTCACTATATACTATATAAGAGCGAGCGTCACTATGTACTCTATGAGAGCGAGCGTCACTATATACTATATAAGAGCCAGTGTCACTATGTACTATATGAGAGCGAGCGTCACTATATACTATGTTATTGTAGAAAGTGAAAGTGAAAGTGATCTAAAGTCGCTCAGTTGTGTCCAACTCTTTGTGACCCCATGAACTATAAGAATACTGGAGTGGGTAGCCTATTCCTTCTCCAGAGGTTCTTCCCAACCCAGGAATCGAACCAGAGTCTCCTACATTCCAGGCAGATTCTTTACCAGTTGAGCTACCAGAGAGTGTCACTATAGAATTACATAACAAATCACCCCCAAACTTAGTGACTTAAGGCAGCAATCATCTATATCAGACCTATTAATATCTCCTGTCCATGGGATTTCGCAGGCAAGAATACTGGAGCGGGTTGCTGTGCCCTCCTCCAAGGGATCTTCCCAACCCAGGGATTGAACTTGCATCTCCTACATTGGCAGGCGAATTCTTTACTGCTGAGCCACCAGGGAAGCCCCCATGCAGAAACTATAAGTCCAACTTAAAAAAAAAATCAAAGGAAATCCCTTCGGATGCTACTGAATTCCAAATGAGTTATATGAAATAGCACTGTGTTGTTGTTAATGTTCAGAGCTATTTCTTGGTACATTTTGGGGACTTTGATTTTATTATAAAAGTTCATGCACAGAGTTAAAAACTATTAGGATGGAAAGCCTTAAAGTAAAAGCATAAGTTATCTCCTCTCATACACCCCCACATTCCCAATTTCCTCTCATCAGAAAGGCAACTTCTGTATTTTCTTGAATATCTTTAAAATGAAATGTCTTTTATTTGCTGCATCATTTCCCATCTAGCCTTTTATTTTTCCATTACAAAACCACCCCAATTCCATTATTCATTGAGTCTACGTATTCTGAGGTAATCAGACTAGAAATCACTTTTGGAACTCAACAGGGAAATATATTTTATTTGTCAGAGAAAATATGTTCTTTTAAGAAAAGAATTGAAATTAACGAGACACTCTCTGAAGCACTGTCATGTGACCATTATAATTTTAATAATAATAGTCAATGATGGTGTGTGAATGTCACTTTGTAAATATATCACTGTCATTTCACCACAGGATTATTCAATGTTAGTAACTCTAGCAGCCAAAGATTTTGTAAACAGTGTTTCATCTTCGGTGGTGAGTAATTTTTATGCTTTGTCTTCACACAAAAGGTATGAATGATATCTTTCCTCTGAGACATATAGAACAAGATGTAAGATTTTTTTTAAAGCTAAATGTATCCTTGGATACATCTGCTGGAAGATTATAGGAGAGAAACGTGAGCTAGGATAATGCATTTGAAGCTTGCTATAAAGTACAATATACTTTAAAGTAAGACTATTTTGGATTTCTTCCAAGCCATTTATTTCTAAAGAACCATAAGAACCTTATTAAGTCGGGGTTATTCTGGGAGATGTTTTAACATCCTTTTAAGTTTCTCAGACTACTTGTCCACACAATTTTCTCTTTCCCCCAGAGAATATTTTATCCAGTCTTTTAGGAACTATCATAATATTTCTCCTTCCCACGACTCCAAGGCACTATTATTCATTCACATCTTAAATCATTGTGTTAGGATCCCATCTCTAATTCTGAGTAGACAGGTATGTTTCACCTTAATTAAAGGAATATACATCATTCTTGAATGAACTGGGAATTCTGAGCCTCTTAAAGCTCACTCTTTGGGCTGAGAAGAAGGATGGTCTTTAATTTAGTGTAATATTAAAGACCATGTCACAGGTAGCATTTTAGTGAGGTTCCTGACTAACTAACAGGGGGTTCCCCCAATTTTTGGTTATAATCAAGTAACTTGGTAAAGAACCCCAAAGAAAAATATCTATATTTTTTAATGACAGGATAGACTTTGATTTTAAAGCTTCTCTCAAACCCAAATCTTTCTGTGACTGACTGCTTAACTTTCTACTTGGGAAAGATGAAGTCTTCTCTGCTATAATTTGAAACTTAGGTTGGTAAATGTACTGAATTAGTGACTTGATGACAAAGCTACAATAAAAAAAATGGCAAAGCATTAAATCAACTATATTTCAATAAGAAAAATAAATTACAAAAATGGCAAAGCATAGCACTGTGATGGCTTTCAATCTGGACAGCCTTATCTGGTCTGTTTGCAATTATTTCAGAGTGTGAAATAATTTAAAATTTAATTCACAAATGAAACAATGGAAGCAATTGTGAAATTAGAGATATGATGAAAGGGTCTTCTTTCAAGGAGAGTGGCCACAGATGTCACGTATCTATTTTGGCCTTGAGATAATGGTAGGTATTTCTTTACAATCTGGAATTCCATTAGTGACATTTGTGATTCTTTCAAGGGTTCCTTAATGTTCTTGAACTACCTGGTGAGCTGATTGAAGGGAATTTATTTTCTTGTTATCTATATGCCTAATGATCTTTTAATATGTACCTTTATGACTATCTTTTATGAGAATACAAATTGCTATTTCATAACTCTTATTATTGTATGTAATCACTCAACTGACTGGAGAAGGAAATAGCAACCTGCTCCAATATTCTTCCCTGGAAATTTCCATGGATAGAGGATCCTGGCAGCTACAGTCTATGGGGTCACAGGAGTTCAACTTGATTGAGCACGCACATACACATACAACTGAGTGTCAGAAAGGTATTTAAAAGAAGGGCTGATGACCTAAAAAGGGAGTTAGCTAAGTAACCCCACTAACTTTGAACATGTTATTGAACATAACATTCCAGTATTAAAGTATGTTTTAGTCAATGTTAATAGTTTTCCATATGAGAGAAGCTCACTATTCAATCCCATCTGTTTATCTAGTAAAGAGTACACTGTGACTTTTAACACAAGTAGTCTGGACTATACTATTTATTTTTAAGTAATAAAAATGCCATTGAGAAATGTGTTTATATGTTGGCCCTTTTTTTTTTTTTACATCCCTTTATTCAGAAGCTTCCTTTACTTTTAGAATAATAACCAGTCATTTGTGAAACCAAATTCCTCGTAGTTAAAGACATTTTCAGTGTGTTTTCCCATCCCCCAAATCTTTTCTTGTACATGGAGGTAATACAAGTGGTTACAATAACCACTTACAAGGAAAAAAAGTAAAGGATAAAGAAACTTCCAATGCAAAAATCTACAGTAGATTTTTTTTTTTCTTCCATTTGCTTGCATGCTCAGTCACTTCACTTGTGTCCAACTCATTGTGACCCCGTGGACTGTAGACTGCCATGCTCCTCTGTTCATGGAATTTCTCCCAGCAAAAATACTAGAGTGGATTGCCATTTCCTCCTCCAGGGGATCTTCCTGACCCAGATATCAAACCCAGGTCTCCCACACTGCAAGAGGATTATTTATTATCTTAGACACCAGGGAAGTCCCCTTTTCACTTAGAGTATAGCAAATGTTACCCACAAAATAACATTGCCATTTTCTTCTCCACAACTAGTCTTGTAGCTAATCAATAATTTCCATTCTTTTCTCCTATACTTTCTCTTCCTAAGTCTCTCCCCTAAGCACTTCGAGGTTGGTGCTGCACATTTTGAACCAATTTTTGCTCAATAATATGCCTCAGTTTATTTTTTAAACTCTATTTTATGTCAAGGAGGATTTGATGGGGATGATTAAAAGTACAGAGGCCTGTTTAAGATTCAGTTTCAGTAAGTGCAGCTCGTCCTCACAGGAGTTGGAAAGAAAAAATAAATGTCTTTCTGTCTCTTTGTCTCCGTCCCTGATTGTCTCTGTTACTGTGTCTCTATCTCTTACACATACATGTCCTTCGTCTCGGATGTACATTGGCTTCATTCATTCTTTCTTTTCTTTTTCACAGATTGGCTATTTATGCATAATTTGCAAGTCCATCTGATCTTTTTGTTCACACTTTCATACTGGTTCATGAAATATCTGTGTCCCTACTTTTAGTTTTCAAGGAGAGAGACTGATTTTGGCCTTGCATCTGAAATCTACACTGAGTCCAGGGTCCATTAAAAAATATTTTCATGGAAAAAATCTATAGTGAAAAAACAGTCTGAATTCTGGCACAGATGTCGAACAGCTGCGTGTTCTTAAACATGTCGTCCATCTCTCTGGGTTGCAGTTTGGAGATCAGGCATGGAGAAAGGCAGCACAATTAGGCGTAAAAGCCTCAGCCAGGCAGGACAAGATGTAGGACCAGGCAGGGACAGACAAGACGGTGATTCTCTGTCTGGGTCCTTGCTTTGAACTTCTTTGGAGCTTCATTTTTAGAATTTTGGGATTAGTCACCTTCCGAGACTGTACCAGACACAGAAGGGAAATAATTTTACTTTCTCTCTTTGCACTCCCTCCCCACCCCTTGCCCTTTCCTATTTCACTCAATTTATTTCCTCTTTCTCTTTCCTTCATCTGCCCTTTAACAACAAACAAGAGTCTGAGGAGTGCCAAAGATAGATTCTGGTGTGTATGCCGGAGACTGTAAGGACAGGCTGAAGGGCAGAAGGAGGATTAGAAGGGCCACTCAGCCTGGAAGTCTTAGTCACTTGTTCATTTCTTTGGTAACTATTATTAGACTTGAGGAAATAAGCAAATGTGTTTTGATCAACTCTGCTTTATTATAGCTGTGAACGATATAACTGCCTAATTAACTGAACTACACAAATAGAGGTGTCAGAAAGAACTGATTTAAATTAGTAGTCAAAATAAACAGAAAAATAAACATCTCCTACTTATTTGAGGAATCCAAATTGGGACTTACCGGATGACTCTGTGGGTAAAGAATCTGCCTGTAGTGAAGGAGATACAAGATCCCTGAGTTGAAAAGATCCCTTGGAGAAGGAAACAGCACCCCACTCCAGTATTCTTGCCTGGAAAATCCCATGGATAGAGGAGCCTGGTGGGCTGTAGGCTGTAGGGTCATAAAGAGTCAGATTGTCAACTTTTGAACGATGTTGACAATATGGTATTTTTGACTGAGTGCTGTTGGTCAGTTATAAAAATTCAAATCATAAAGAACAAACTAAAGATTATCTGCAGGCTGAAGGACCAAACAATTTGTCTGATACTCTTATTTAAAAAGTCCTCCCTCGTTCTTTTATAATCACACTCTATGCTATTGGCCTGGGCTAGAATTAGACTCAAAAGTTCAAGCTTTGCGGGTAGAAGTGACTCCAAAAGAAGAACTTACTGGAGGGTCAGGGAATAACTGGCACATCTACTTTTATGTGCTCTTGAATGTCCAAGTCCATGAATTTAAGACCCTTTAACCCTATGGCCTGTGTCTACCTTCTCAGAACTCTGTCTCCTCTTGTGTTCAACTCCATCAAAATGCCCTTTCTGTTGTTTTGCTTTCTCTCCATGTTTACGTGTCCAGTCTGGGTGTAAAGGGAAATTAAAGAGGAAAGATTGCTTTAGGAGGTATGGAGTCCTTTTCAGCATCTCTCCCTGACATAGACATGGCTGAATAGAACTGATAAAAATCTCTTTGCTTAAGCTCCAGAGTTCTAGACTTGGTTTTCTCTCCTTTTTATAGATTCTCTAGATCTGTGTCATGCCTGATTCTGATTCTCTATCCAGTTAATTTCAGTTGGATCCTCCATGGCTTCGGCTGTGCTGTCACCCAGCTTTCCTCTTAATACCCCTAGCAATTTCTAAATTCCCCATTTGCTGCTTGATAACCATGTATCCGGCTCACTTGTCAAGTGTATTCTCTGCTGGGGCCCTTGACTAGGTATGATGAGTTTGGGCCTGAAGCTGATAGAGGCGTTCTTTTTTTTTTTAAGTACACATTTCTTTTATTTTTATTTTTTAAAGTTCTTCAAATTTATTATTCTTCTTCTAAAGGTATGTGTGATTGTATATGTTCATGATTCTTTGTGAACTCATGGACTGTTGCCCACCAGGCTTCTCTGTCATGGAATTTCCAAACAAGAATTGCTAGATGCTAGAGTGGGTTGCCATTTCCTTCTCCATTATTTTTATTTATTATTATTATTTTTTGTGTGTGCATGTGCCTTGCCTTTTACTTGCGCATTAGCTAGTGTTCAATTTGTTTTTAACAGAAATGGCTTGTGATCCAATTTTATCTGATTTTGGTTTTCATTTTTGAATACACAGCTGCCTATGCAACAGAAAAAAATGTGTGTTAAATGTCTTGAAGATCTTCTGAAAATGTTTCTTCTAGAAAATGTCCCTGTGGAATGACATCACATAAAAACCTGATTTGATTTCTCACCAGATTAAAACATCAGTGGTGTCTTTCCCAGACTCATAGCTTGACAATTTATTACTCAATAATGATATAAAGAGCCTCATGTACTACATTTCTATCACATATTCTTATGGTATGCTAATATGGGGCAATGTCCTCTGTGTTCTGTGCTGTGTTGACGTCTGTGATAAGGAGATGGCCATGTTTTATTCTGTCAAGTGTTTACAAGACATTAATATTTACATGTTAGCACTGTGCCATATGAATCTATATTTAGTGATAGTATTCAAAACATAGGAGACAATAATGATTTTTTTGAGTATTTAATTTTTAAAATGGTGTATCTTAATTAATAGATGGTACTATATGCTGCTTTGTAAGCAGAAATCAGAGAAAACTGGGTCATGCATCATTTTTGCTACTGCGTTCATTCATGTAGGATGTAGGATATGAAATCAGATTTAGTGGCTCATATTTATTCATTTACTTAAAAAGAACCTGTGTTCTTGCCAAAAAAAAAAAAAAAAAACTGAAACAAGTCTTTTCCTGGCAGGGGCGGGATTACAGTAAATAAAGCTTATTATGCTGTCCCGTCTGCCCATGGCAAATCATTCCTAACACTGACTCTTCAATAGTTACAATGATTTGGACTTTCTTATGGTCAGATTGCAAATTGCTCCTTTGTAGCACTAGAGAGTGATATATGTGAAGTCACTTAGGGCTTTTGGTAGGTGCTAACTTGAATTCATTCTGTGTTTAGATTATTTAATTATCTTTGAATAAAGACAGTGCAAATAATTGTTTCAACTGCCTATAACACTAAGGCCTACAAACAGCAATGCAAGTGTAATTAGTCTAACTTTAAAAAAAGTTAATCTATCTGTATTAATCTAATACTTTCTAATGGGTATGAATAAATAACTTTATTTCAATAATTTACCACTTCCTTTCAATAATCAAAATAATGTTCCAAATGGTCAAGGAAGATATTCGCTGTGAATTCCTTACTGTTTCAATACACCAGAGGAGACCAAAGAAGGATTAGGAAACTCTGTATCTGCACTTCATATTCCTTACATGTGAAATGGAGTTGGACTAGTAGATGATCCTGAAGACCTTGCCAGACGATACATCTAGTCAAACGTTTGCAAAGACCTCAAGGGCATCTAAAGTCAGCTTCCATTTCTCCATCTGAGGCCTACTCAGAACTTGAACAAAAGAAATCTAGCTTTGAAAGTGTTAGTTCAAAAAAAGATTGCTTTTCGTTTTTCATTTGGTTGGCTGGATGAAGCACAAGCTGAAATCAAAATTGCTAGGAGAAATATCAATAACCTGAGATAGGCAGATAATACTCTATGGCAGAAAGAGAAGACAAACTAGAGAGCCTCTTGATAAAGCTGAAAGAGGAGAGTGAAAAACCTGGCTTAAAATTCAACATTCAGAAAACTAAGATCATGGCTTCTTGTCCTATCACTTGATGCCAAATAGATAGGCTGACTTTATTTTGGGGGGCTCTAATATCACTGCAGATGGTGACTGCAGCCAGGAAATTAAAAGACGCTCACTCCTTGGAAGAAAAGCTATGGCCAACCTAGACAGCATATTCAAAAGCAGAGACATTACTTTGCCAACAAAGATCCATCTAGTCAAAGCTATGGTTTTTCCAATAATCATATATGGATGTGAGAGTTGGACTATAAAGAAAACTGAATGCTGAAGAATTGATGCTTTTGAAGAATTGATGTGTTGAAGAAGACTCTTGAGAATCCCTTGGACTACAAGGAGATCCAACCAGTCCATCCTGAAGGAAATCAGTCCTGAATATTCTTTGGAAGGACTGATGCCGAATCTGAAACTCCAATACTTTAGCCACCTGATGCAAAGAGCTGACTCATTGGAAAAGACCCTGATGCTGGAAAAGATTGAAGGCAGGAGAAGGGGACAACAGAGGATGAGACGGTTGGATGGCATCACCCACTCGATGAACGTGAGTTTGAGTAAGCTCCGGGAGTTGGTGATGAACAGGGAGGCCTGGCCTGCTGCAGTCCATGGGGTTGCAAAGAGTCGGACACAGCTGAGAGACTGAACTGAACTTCCTTGGCCATTTGATGTGATGAGTTTTGACTTATAGCAAAGTAAGCTTATTTCTCACTAGCGAACATTGTGGACTCATCTACTTCCATTAGTGTTTCAGTACAGCAACAGGAGTAGTTTCATCCGAATTACTAAATACATGAAGACAGTTTCCTAAGGGGGCTTCTGTCTACTTTGTCTACTTGTCGTAGAGGAATTAAGCATACACATCATGTATTGGGATTTCCCTGGTTGCTCAGATGGTAAAGAATCTTCCTGCAATGCATGAGACCCAGGTTCAATTCTTGGGTCATGAAGATCCCTTGAAGAAGGGAATGTTTACCCACTCCAGTATTCTTGCCTGGAGAATCCCATGGACAGAGGAGCCCGGTGGACTACAGTGCATAGGGTTGCAAAGAATCAGATATGACTGAACAACTAACATGTATTAAGTAACTAACATATTGAGTAACTAAAAATATTGAGTAACTAAATAACTAACATGTATTGACATCATGTATTAAGTAACACCAGGGAAAATGAGTCAATAAACTGCCATAGAATCCAGACCATCAGTTTCATATTCAAAAGACTGAAATATATTTTAAACTCTTTGACTTAAACCTTTAAAAATAATTTAAAAAGTATTGCCTAAATAAAACAGAGTTTTGTTTTTAAACAAGACAAGGTATGGATTTCAGATTTTGGGGGGCCCAGAAAAAATAAAACCATTCTCTTCCCTGGCTTTTCTAAGTCTTCTTTAAGGCCAGATTTCTCATTCAATACTGTAGGTACCCTTAGAGTGCTGCCACTGAAAAATGCTAAATGACTACAAAGCTCTTTGTGAATATGGATGCTATCCAAAGGCTAAATGAAAATCTATAGCAGAAAACAATAATAAAAATCATACTCCAATTGGTAGACACAGTGTTTTAATAATTTAATATGGTTGTAACACAGAAGCAAACATATTACTTCTCTAATTTATTGATGGCCATGTAATAGTTGCAATAGAAATGGATGATTTATGAATTCATGAATTATTCTTCAGCTAGTCTTTATTCTTGAAACTAAGTGTTTAAGTCTTGCTTTAGGCTTTCATTCTTGGTGCTACGTAAAAAGGACTTTTCTCTCAGGCCTGAAAATGTAAGCAGACCATATTTGTATAATCCAAACAATTTTTTCATTATTAATTTCTACAACTGGCCTGTGATGAAGGTAAAGTTTGCTATTTCAATACACAATGAAATGTGCATAGTTTGTCATCTGGGTTAGAGAGCTATATGTTAATGAAAGGGAATTACTATCAGATTCCAGTCCAACCAACTGTATCTTTCTTGGAAATAATGTTTTTCTACATTTGTGTTACAGGATTGCTTTATAGAGTGATCATATCCAGTACACAGTGATTGCATATTGACTTAAAGTCATTTACTCACATGGCATGTATAAGTCATGGATCCTGTGATGTCCATTTAGCAGATGTTTACTTGGCTGTCCTAATTGTTTCCAACTGAAATCTGAGCTGCTTGTTTGAACTCTGAGTGCAGAGCACATGCCCTATGGTTGAGAGAAAACTCTTTCATTTGCTTCCATCTTAGATGCACAGCAATTCTCTTGACATTCTATTTTAACCCCATCTTTTCTAAATCCACTGAGGGTTTATTACAACCTGGACTCAGATTTGCTTATTGGATCATTGTGCTCCTTGATGGAATGGAATCAAGATTTAAGGGACTATTCCTAGACACATGATTGGAAATTGTTAGAAAATGATTACTAAAATGTAGGTGTAGGCTAGAGGGCCCCCACTAAGTTAACACTAATCTTTCTGAGTAAAACAACTTTAATAATAAATAGAAAAATGACTCTCCTGGAAAACAATAAATATATAAATGACTCTGCTAGAAATGAAATAAAATCCTGGCTGACCACTTAATTTACTAAGTCACCTTGTCAAAATTATTTAACATGATGTCTATACTTTTTTGCCTTAATTGAGCAAATGTATATGACAGTGGTATGTCCTTTATAAAGTTGTCTGAGGAACAATTAAGATTATTCTTGAAAAGAATTTAGCAGGGCACCAAGCTCATAGACACCATTCAGTGTTGACTAACAATAGCAAATATGCATTTCTAAGTATAGTTCTAGCATGCAGTGGGTTTTTGATAACTGTGTAAATGATCCACTGAAAAGGTATAAGATTGGGCCGTAATCATAAAGAAAAGCTATTTTTGTTTCCAATTGCCCCTTTACAATGTACTCACCAATAAGAGACTTTCTCTGTCTTGGATGAACACTGAGCCCATCCATGACCTTTATGTTCATTCTTAGTAAAGATACAAACATGTAAGCACAAAATTATGGTTACTTTAAAGCACTAGGTACTCCATCCAGTCACAAATCTAGTATTCTGTCTAAGATTTGCACTAATATTTCACTCTTTCGTCAGAGTTCCTATTTCACTCCCTTTTTCTGCTTCTTGCGTAATCTACAGTTGGTTGACCAGAAGCCTTAGGTCGGAAGGGGTTGGGAGACATCAAGAAGTCTTTTTATTCATCTTCCCTCCTGTTGTGTTAGAGAGCACGAGGGACAAATTAGGGGAGAGAAGGGAGAAGAGAGGATGGACAGTCATGTTCTTGCTTGACTGATGACTAGATAAGTCATGAATGAACTTCCTCTCTGGCTCTAGGAGATGTTTAGACCTGGTTCTTTTTAGTGGCCTCCATTTGGAGGGTCACTGCTCTCTCAGCCAGTCTCTGGGGGCATATTCTGTGTGTGTGTCTTCTCTCTGTTGGAGTCCTTGTCACTCCCCATCTCCAGGTTGTCATCTTAGAAGAGGGGAAATGGCTCCAGGTGCATGTTTTTTTCTGTCTTTGAGCCCACATCTAGTCTGCAAGAAAAATCATTCATTTTTGGCCCCCAACCTTTGGTGGGAGTATAGTTAACGTCTGAAGCCCTCTTCTCTACCTTTTCCTCTTCTGGTCCACACGCCATGTATATTCCAGGCATCACAGACTCTCCCAATTTGGAGGCAACAGATTCCAAGCTTTCCAAGTGGTTCAGGAGAAGCCTCCCATCTTTAGGCTGAAGGGAAGGAGGAAGCACTGGTTCTTGCTTTGTCTTCTTGCCTCTCACAATGCAGTCTGTTGCTTCCTTGAAGAAGAGTGGAGACCCACTTAGGGGAGCTGCTCTTACAATCTCTTTCAACACTTATATTTTTAAAACAGATAACGAGGGATTAAAGAAAAAACGGGGGTAGTTTTATGTTAACTTAGGAATTTCTGCTAGTGGTAGAACGACTTTATATTATTATAGAAATAATAACAATGATAATAAATTACATTTATTAAATATTTATTAGTGCCAGACATTGTGTAAATGTTATTTTATTTGCTCCATTAAAAAGAAAATCCTACTGGAAAGTGGGTCTTAATTTCTAATTAAAAAAAAAAAAAGATATTGAAGCACAGAGAGCTTTAGTTACATGTTCATGGCCACCTAGCTAGTTAAGGGCCTAGCATTTTAATTTAGAGGGATATACTTAACCACCCTGCAAACTGCTTTTTCATTACTATTAAGTGACTCAGTGATTATTTTAGTTTCACTTTCCATTATCTTTTAGGATTTTACACAGTTCCTGACAGAAAATAGCCTTCAAATTTGTATCAGATGAGTGAAAAAAAAATGACAAATTCTAAAGATACTATAAAACAGATTATAGTCTTTTTTTAATAGGCAGAGGTTTTCTTCCACAATTGAGTCAACATATGAATTTGGGTGGGAGACACAAATCAGTCCATTGTACAAGGTCTTAACTATCACAATCTCACCATGTTGGTTGACAACTTTTTTATATGGTATCCTCCCAGATTTGTGTTGTCAAATAATTTGAGAAAATGGTGGTGGTATTTTTCAGTGCAGGATTATTACCACACACTCAGCTTACCTGGGAAAAGCACAAGTTTAGAATTGTTCAGCTTCACTTTACAAACAGATTTTGTCTTGTTGAGGTGGCGCTAGTGGAAAAGAAGTCACCTGCCAGTGCAAGAGACAGATGAGACTTCGAAATGGCTCCCTTCCCTGGTGGCTCAGACAGTAAGGAGTCTGTCTACAATGTGGGAGCCCTGGGTTCAATCCCTAGGTTGGGAAGATTTCCTGGAAAAGGACATGGCAACCCACTCCAGTATTCTTGCCTGGAGAATCCCATGGGCAGAGGAGCCTGACAGACTACAGTCCATAGGGTCACAAAGATTTGGACAGGACGGAAGCAGTTTAGCACAAAAGAACTCCTTTTAACTGTCCTGTGACTAACAAAACTCCTGTAAGTAATGAGATCAGTCTTTACGTATTCTAATCCTCTAGGACAGATCATTCCCCAGGCACCTGAATGAGTGGCACTCTGTAGCCAGCTCAGCAATGAAGGAAGCTCCCCTCAGCACTGAGAAAGGAGGCGTGGAACATGGCTCATTAGTCTGTGACTGCAGATTCTTTGTTCACTTAAAGATAGATCAGTGTCTTAGCCATTTTTTGGTTCTGCTAAAGCTTACTCTTCTCTGCAGAACTCTTCTTTGATTTCTAAGTTTTTAGGATTTTCTTGGCAGGGTTTGCTAACGCTGCTCTTAACATTCTTCTCAAAAAACAGTTTTGAAATTTTCCATGATAAATGCTTTACACAGTTGGTCATTGTAAACATCCTATGTTTTCTGTTTAATACTTCTCTAGGCTTTAGCAGGTCCACACTTTTGCTTCTAAAAATGTTAGCACTTATAGGATTTACACTTGTTAAAGAAAGATGATGCTTTTTAGAGTCCAGGCTCTATAGCCAGACTTCCTGGGTTTGAAATATGGTTCTCCAGTTTATAATCAGCATGTCTTGAAAAAGTTATTTAACTGCTCTGTTTCAGCTTCCTCATCTTTAAATTGGGATTAAAATAGGATGTTGCTAAGATTCAAGAAAGGGATTTATTTAAAAGGACTTAAAATACTACTTGATATAGAGAAACATTCCATGAAATTAGTTATCATTATTCTTCCTATTTTTTTTACCTTTTATTGAATAGTTGTGGATGTCCCTGGGCAGTTTAGAAAACCCCATATTCCCTCTTCCGATTATATGGAATCAGCTACCAGGGGAGCTCATGGCCAGGTTTGAGTAAGACCCAACTTGTGAAAGGCTGCACAGGCAGACTCTGGGCTCCCGATTTGCCCTTTGTCTATTCCTTCTGAATTGGAAGCATGACTTACTAATGTAAGATCAGCTTTCAAATCCCTGCCTGCCAAACCCACTCCTCTGACCACTATTTGGTAGTAGAGATTCTAGACTTGTGGATATAGCTTTCTCTTCATGTTTGTGAACATAGGGTTCTTTGTATAGCACTGGGAAGCCATTATTTTAGTTAATTAAGAGTACCTAGCAATGGCACCCCACTCCAATACTCTTGCCTGGAAAATCCATGGATGGAGGAGCCTGGTAGGCTGCAGTCCATGGGGTCGCGAAGAGTTGGATACGACTGAGCGACTTCACTTTCACTTTCATGCATTGGAGAAGGAAATGGCAAGCCACTCCAGTTCTTGCCTGGAGAATCCCAGGGACGAGGGAGCCTGGTGGGCTGCCATCTATGGGGTCGCACTGAGTCGGACACAACTGAAGCGACTTAGCAGCAGACTTAGCAGCGGTAGCAGTATCCTTAGGTAATTTTGCCACAGTTCATCTACCAACAGGAATTCCATTAGTCTCCTATTGCCCAGGCATTTTCTTGTCCTTGAGGTGCTCAAAGTCATCCTGAGGATCTTCCCTGGGCTGGTCTTCTCAAAGCGCATCAAAAATTATAGCAGAATGACAGTTTTTTTTGACATGATAAACTGAAAGAAGGAAAAATCAGGAGGGTTGGGAAAGTAAGTCAGTATGCTGAGGAGATGCAGGCATCAGAGCTGGAGCTTTGGGAAGCACCCTAATTGACATATCAGACTTTAGGATATATTAAGATGATCTGATCCACTGGACAGATTGCTCAACTCTGCTAAACTTGAGTTTCCTGATCTGTGAAATGCTGCAATTATATTTCCTACTATATAGGTTTATTGCTACAGATATTTATTAAGTATCTATCAAGTATATATATTTTTTCATCTATTACTTCTGTCTCTCTATTATGCCTCTCTCTCTTGGGCTTCCCTGGTAGCTCAGATGATAAGGAATCTGACTGCAATGTAGGAGACCCAGGTTCAATCCCTGGGTCAGGAAAATTCTCTGGAGAAAGGAATGGTAACCCACTCCAGTATTCTTGTTTGGGAAATCCCATGGACAGAGGAGCCTGGGCTATTGTCCATGGGGTCGCATAGAGTCAAACATGACTGATCGACTAATACCTTCATCATGTATCTAGATATAACTTCATCTGGGGTCATTCACTATATAGACTGTAAAAAAGAAAGAAAGAATCAAACAAGCAAAAAAAAAAAAAAAGCATCTGTCTACTCAAAGCATCTAGGCTAACTTGTCTCTGCTCTCTCTTCACTTGTATTAGTCAGTAGCATCAGACATTGGTACGAAGATTAAGAGACACAAAGTACTATGTATAAAATAAGTAAGCTACACGTTATTTTTAATTTCTGTAAACTTCAATAACTATTCTGTAGTCTTTTTGCTAATAACGGTATTAGAAGTTATACTTGTCTTTTTGTTGACTCTCATGGTAGTTTATTTCCTTGTGTATTGATAAAGTTTGAAAGGGAGTATGTATTTGGTTGATTTTTACATACAGAAAATCTATTTGACTGGACTGAGGATACTTACATACTGATGGTATTTGTGTTGGCTTTTGCTAAAGCCAGGAGACACTTCTCCAGACCCTGAACCATCACTGGTTCAGTTACAGAACTTTAGCTTTAGCATTTTCAAAACGAATCAAACCTGCATCAGCAATTTCCTTCAGGGCAACTCCACTCTTTGTATGTTCTCAATGCTCACCCCACTGGTTTCAGTTCACAGGTTGTTTGTGGTTGTTTGATTGACACTCAGGTGGTTTCCCTTACTTTTTGTGAAAAATGAAAATTATGTTTTCTCCAGAATCCAGCTGTTTTATACTAAGAGGTTTTACAAAAGGACTTCTCCATATTATTAATACTTGAAAAAGTAACTTTGTGATTAAAAATTATTTGATCATATGTCTTTGATCTGTCTTTAATATACACAATTGTAAAGTTATGTTTTATTATAATGATCCAGTTTCCATCCTTCTCCTCTGTATCTTATTACTAACATTTCACACATCTTCCTATATGAGCATGTGTCATTTATAAATATGCTATATACATGGCTTCTGGAGAGTTACTATGCATATTTTTGTTGTAGTTTCCTGACCAGTAGCTTGTATTATACATATATATTCATTTGTAACACACTCTTAGGTGATTATCATAGCAGTAATGAGATTTGAAATGTATTATAAACTGATGGACATGTTTAATAAAACATTCTAGGTTCTGTCAGTGAAACTGCTTTCTACATAAAGGCTTATTATATACATGTATTTTTAAATCCTGAAAATGCTCTAGAGTTCCAAGAGTTATCGATGATATCTGGTTTATATCTGACTAATTGAGACATCTTTGTGACTCCATGTACTCTACAGTCCATGGGATTCTCCAGACCAGAATACTGGAGGAATCCAGAAAACAGGCCAAAATCCTTTCTCCAGGAGATCTTCCCAACCTAGGGATTGAACCCAGGTCTCCAGCACTGCAGGTGGATTCTTTAACATTTGAGTCACCAGGGAAGCCCTTCAGAAACCTAATAAATGTCAAAGTTGGGTTTTGACACACATGGTATCAGATGTGTGAGAATATTTAAGGCTATTTTTGGAGTTCAGTTTGGTGCCAAGTAGAAATGCATAGAACATTATTTTGGGCATATTTTCTGCTTCATGTTAAGTTTACTAGGTGGCATTTGCCGGTTCTATATCATATTTGAGGGAAAACTTAATCTTTTATAGAAATATTTTTAAATCTGTTTTAAATTTAACTTGTCAGGTTCATGGGAATTTGCTGGACAGATGTGTGCTATACTGTTGCTAGATGCAGTCTCCCAGGTGGTTTTATTTTTCTTTTTAATCTCTGCTCATTGTTTTTTCTCCTTCTTCTTTTCCCACCTTCCCTGGTTTGGCCCACTGACTTCTCTTCCCACAGATTCAACCCACCTCAAGCTCCCAGGCCAATCCCAACTTGAGGCATTGATTTTGAATATACTCCTTCAGATGATTTGGGACACAGTGCTCAGTGCTGATCCCTGTACTCCAAAGTGGTGCCTTGGGTCATCACTGTTTCCAGCTTGGCTATTGCATGGTGTCCCAGTGATGAAAGCTCAGAGCCTATGTGTTTTTTATGCAAGTAGCAGCCTGGGCTTCTCTTCTTGGGTCCTGCAGGATTGCTGGTAAACCCTGACGGGCTCCTTTGTTGGCAAAGGCTTTAGTTTCACCATCTAAGAAATTTAAAAACATGCATTTCTGTTAATGTGTTTCTCTTATAGTTTCTGAATCATGGTTCACTAATGAGAGAGCCTTTCTAGAACACCTCCAAGGACTGGTCCCTACTTCTTGGAGACAAATTTCTCTAATGCTAGTACTACCTGATTTTCTGAGCATTGCTCCGAACTATTCCTATTGTTAATCTCCCATCTCCTGCCCAGTGTACCTATGTTATTTATCTTGGCTCCATCATGCCAACTGTTTACTGGACATTTATTAAGGAAACTCTTAACTGTGTTTGCTGAACACCTTAGGCACTGGATCTTTGCAATTTTATTGAGTGGATCAATTACCAAGCTCTAGCCCTTCCCTCTAACCACTTTGCCTTTTTGCTCTACATCTTTGAAGAATATATTCTATAACTTATCTCTGGGCCTCCCTAGAGAAAGTACAAGTTCAAAAATTTATAGAACATGAATTTCTTAAAATTCAGAACTAAAAAATTAGAATTTTTACTTATCCTGGTTTGGTTTGGTTTAGTCACTAAGTCATGTCTGACTCTTGTGACCCCATGGACTGTAGTCCATCAGGCTCCTCTGTCCATGGGATTTTCCAGGCAAGAATACTGGAGTGGGTTGCCATTCTATATATATATATAGATATATATAATATATTACTCCTATTTGATATAGAAAGTCCTTTGACTCTTTTCTTTTTGAAAAAATAATAATTTGTTACATAAAAGGGAATTCAGAAATCATTCTGTAGAGTACTTTAAATTTACGGATAAGGAAATGTAGGCTTGACATGTTAAAGTTATTTGCTCAAGATTAAATTAGAGAAAAGCTAGGTCTCTTTATATCTTACCTAACAGAAGTTTAGAAAAACTAAACTCTGTATGCTTTAGACTTTATTTGCTGAAGAGTACAGCCTCTTTATTTTAATGATAATTGATATATAAGGATTGCGATAGACTTTAAATTTCACAGAGTAGACTATTGAGTTAAATCAATGCTGTAACCAAGCTTTAGAAAAATTTTCAACTTTATAGAATTAGCTGTTTCAAAAACCTAGAGACTCCATCAACTTTTTAGACTTGCATACTAACAGTGACTAAGGCAATGTCAGTTAGGGGGCAGCCAGCTACTAAAATTTAGAAATATGCCTCTTGGCTTTTCTATTCTTCTTAAAGTTTCCAAATCATATTTTATAAAATACTTATGTGTCTGACCCAGTGGTGATAATTTTTGATTAAAATAAGAATTTATTCTATTTCCATGTCAACTATTCCAGTGCTCACTGGAGTACTGAAAATCATTTCTGACACCAACCTGAGTTAGTAACAGACTACAGATTTATTAAGGGGTAAGGTACCCGACAAGGCCACCTCCACCTCAGATGCAAGCCACAAGTTCAGGGGGTTTCTCAGACCACTCATGCTTCTGATTGTCTGGGTCTAAAAGTGAGGGTTCCCATCTCACTGTTTGGTAAGTCACTAGAAAAACCCACAGAACTCAGGGAAGTGCTATACCTCTGATTACAATTTTTTTATGTTTACAACATTTTCTCTTTACCAGTCATTTTAAGTAATGGTTTATTTTGTTTTTATGTGTTATCTTCTTTGGCGGCTCTGTGTGGCTTGTGGGATGTTAATTCCCTGACCAGGGCTTGAACCTGGGGCCACAGCAGTGACAGTGCCAAGTCCTAACCACTGGGACACCAGAGAATTCCCTTGACTACAATTTTGTTACAAAGGATACAAATCAGGAGGACCAGTCAAATGGGGAGATGTGTAAGGCAAAGTCTTGGAGATAATGTAGACCTTCCGTATTCTTTCTTATGGAATCAGCGCATATTCTTCTGGCAATCAGTGTGTTCACCATCCAGAAAACTCTACTGAACTTTGGGGTCCAGAGTTTTCTGGGAGATCAGGTTGACCTCACATGGCTCTCAGCTCCAACCCTTTAATAGGACCTTTCAGAGGTCTGAGACCAGCTCCCATTCTGAAGCTCTCTGGAGAGCGCAGCAGTTCATCTCACAGCATAACAAAGCTACTTCTAAAACTGGAGCTATCACAAGGATTTAGAGTCTCCTTTTCAGGAACCAGGAACAATAATCACTCAAATTCTTTATTTTACAACAGAATCGTATTATATAAATACACTCAATTTTGCCAAAGAACATTAGAGTTTAAGAGTAATCTCCCAATTACGATTATCTTTATCTGTTGCTGTTCCTAAAGTACTAAAGAATCATATATCAGTGATACATTATAGATTTTTCTTTTTTTCTTGAAAGATTATACAGAGAGGAAAAATGTTTTGCTATTAGAAAATGTAGAAACACTTCATTTCTGATTAAATATTTTCAAAGACTGTAACTTAAAAACTAATGTCTAGGTTTATATTCAGCTCATAATGGACATTGGGAGGAGTGAATAAATTATAGATAAACCAACAGAGAATGCAGGAAGAAAACTGCTTAATGAATGAGTAAGGTGGTGGTCTTAATTAGGCAAAGGGAAAATAGATTTGTGTCAATTGCCTCTGTCCATAGCTAGCTGTATTATCTTGAAGATTTGGATGTTCTCAATCTCTCTCTTCCATATTCAATATGTAGAAATTACATGCAATTATTTTAATTATAGTTAAGATACATTTCATCATTTAAAAATATCTTTTATAAGAAACGATCAAGTCCACTGTATTGAAATAAGACTAAAGCCATTACTTAGACCTCCTAAGTAGCACTAGTGGTAAAGAACCCATATGTCAATGCAGGAGACGTAATTAAATGTGGGTTCCATCCTTGGGTTGGGAAGATCTCCTGGAGGAGGGCATGGCAATGCACTCCAGTGTCCTTACCTGGAGAATCCCCATGGACAGAGGAGCCTGGCAGGCTATAATTCATAGGGTTGCAAGAGTTGGACACAACTGAAGTGATTGAGTATGCAAAACCACTACTACACAGGGTGCTGTTACCTAGAGCTGGCAGTGGGGTTCCAGATTTCAATGCCTCTGGGAAAAGAGGGCTGTGTGTCTTATGGGGGTTGGAGATTGGAGATTAATTTCCACATCCATAAATCAAAGCTGTAAAACCTTTCTGTTGCCTAAGTTTGCATCTGTATACAACAGTTGCATGGATAGTGAAGGGAGAAAGCAAAGAATCCTAATGATAGGAAGGTAGACAATTATTGGAATATTAGCTTCAGTTCTAAAAATGTGAAATCCTTGAAGACATATAACATATGCTACTGATTTGTGAAACCCTAGGAGATGAGTTGAGGCTACTTTGGAAGGAATGATGCTGAAGCTGAAACTCCAGTACTTTGGCCACCTCATGTGAAGAGTTGATTCATTGGAAAAGACTCTGATGCTGGGAGGGATTGGGGACAGGAGGAGAAGGGGACGACAGAGGATGAGATGGCTGGGAGGCATCACCGACTCGATGGACGTGAGTTTGAGTGAAATCTGGGAGATGGTGATGGACAGGGAGGCCTGGTGTGCTGCGATTCATGGGGTTGCAAAGAGTCGGACACGACTGAGCAACTGAACTGAACTGAACTAAACTGAAATAGTGATTAAGAAGACAGGAGAAATGAAAGAGAGAAAGAAAAGTAAATTCATGAAAAATAAACATGCCAACAAAATTTACAAAGCATCTGAAGAAATCCAACTCCAAGATATGAATTGTCCCTCACTGCAAACAAACACATGAACCTGAAAACAATAACAAACAAAACTTCAGTCATAGAAATGCAGATGTAATTCAATTATCAGAATGTATTTTAAATAAATATGTTTAGACACCTTGAAGCAATATCTGCAAAACAAAAAGTGGGATCTCTAAAACAAAGACTGGTTCTTGTGAACCATGAGCCAGTTAGATTCTTTGTAAGGAAAGGAAAAGTATTTAAAATGGGAAGTGCAAAAAAGATTATACTTGCATTAATTGAAGAGAAAAATTTTAAGAGAATTTTGAAGATTACCTAAAATATCACTTAAAAAGATAAAGAGACAAAAAATATAAAGTGAAGTTTAAAGAATTAGAACATAAATATAGATGCTCTAGGAGAATCTAAGTGAAAGTGAAGTCGCTCAGTCGTGTCCGGCTTTTTGCGACCCTATGGACTGTAGCCTACCAGGCTTCTCTACCCGTGGGATTCTTCAAGCAAGAATACTGGAGTGGGTTGCCTTTTCCTTCTCCAGGGAATCTTCCCGACCCAGGAATCAAACCCAGGTCTCCTGCATTGCGGGCAGACGCTTTACCCTCTGAGCCACCAGAGAAGCCCAGGAGAATCTAAGAGAGGCCAACAATTTACAAAACTGAAGAATGATATAAATTCTTATAGTGAAAGAGTACCTTCAGTATCATTCATGTATGCCAAATAAAAGATGACATGACTCAGACTGGGTAGATTGGATTTGTGTTTTTTTAAAAAACAGTGACATGTTATTTTTGTTTTTATTCTTATATAGCATTTAAAAGTTACACTCTTTTTTAAAGTTATTACAAAATATTGGTGATATTCCCTGTGTTTTACAAGATTGGGTTTGTCTTATTAAGATTACAAAAGTTTATACCCAACTAGGGCTTCCCTCATAGCTCAGTTGGCAGAGAATCTGCCTCTAATTCAGCAGACCCTGGTTTGATTCTTGGGTTGGGAAGGTCCTTTGGGGAAGGGAAAGGCTACCCACTCCAGTATTCTGACCTGGAGAATTCCATAGGCTGTATAGTCCATGGGGTCATAAAGAGTTGGACACTACTGAGCGACTTTCATTTTCACTCAAACCCAACTAAGCTGTTAAAACAATCATGAAAGAATCATATTTCTGGACATTTAAACACTAAAATATATTATTTTTGCCACAAAATGTCACTGAGATTTCTCTAAAGGCTATATTTTAGCAAGAGGAAAAAATAAACCCAGAAGGAAAAAGTGTGATGCAGGAAAAAATGTTTAGCAAAGATTTATATTGGAAAATAAAAGTAAGTGATGTCTATACACATAAACTCTTTGGCATATTTTTAAATAAAGAACTAACATTCAAAACAATAATCAGATGACAATATGGATGGGATAGCTCATGCTTCCTATGTCTTATCTGAGAGAAGCATAGAGAGACTAATTAACTTTTAGACTTTATTAATAAATCACTGTGTGTGTATGTGTGTGTCTGTGTGTACTCAGTCATTTCGGACTCTTTGTGATGCCATGGACTGGAGCCCACCAGGATCCTCTGCCATGGGATTTTCCAGGCAAGAATACTGGACAGGATTGCCATTTCCTCCTCAAAGAGATCTTCCAGACCCAGGGGTTGAACCAGTATCTCTTGCATCTCCTGTGTTGGTAGGTGGATTCTTTACCACTGCACCACCTGGGAAGCCCCGGACAAACATAGTACTTGACACATATTAGGTACCCAATAAATAGTTGTTGATAGCATGGAAGAAGGAATGAAATCAGTAAGTCTTTTGAGGGTCTCAAGTCCCTTTGTAGATACATTATGAAATGTAGAACAATTGAACTCTAAAGCATTTCCGGGGCAAAAAAAAAAAAGCCATATTCTAAATACATTTTATGAATTATGTCTCCTGGCTTAGTTATTAAATGATTTCAGCATAGCAATTCAAAGAGAATGTTGTTTAATTAGAGATTCTGAAATAGGTAATTTTCAGTAGAATTATTTAAATTTTGTTAAGTCAACATTAAAGACTGTGTAAGAGGTATACACTATTATGTTTTATCAGCTCATAATGTCTTATGACTTGATAGGAAAAGGTAGTAATAAAAAAACACCAGAAAAATATTGAGTTTGCATTTCATAGAATGAATTTATTTTACTTAGTAGACTTTGAAATACTGTTGGTTAATGAAGATGGTATCAAGGAGAATAGAACAGGGAGTGCTTATAATTGTATTATTTAGACTCATGGTAGATTGAATAAATGATGGAGGACATGAAAACTGCTTCCTTCTTTTCTCTTTTGGAGTTCATCTGTTTCTCAGCTTAATGAGAGTATCTTCTAAACTTCTGGGTTCCAGGATATCAAAAGTCAGAATTTAAGAAAGGAAGACAAGATTTAAAGAGTGAAAGTGATGGATAGCAGGATGAGGAGTAGGGAAGGATATTTGTAAAAAAAAGAAAAGAGCAAGAAAGTGTGTGTTTGTGTCTAAAAATAAGGAAGGATTTTGGAAGTTGATTCTTATTGGAAAAAAATGCAGAAGAGATGCTTCTACCATGGAATGAGGGTGGCATGAGCAGGCAACATGTGAAAAGAAAGACAAAGACTTAACAGTGGGAATATTTTGGTTCATATATTTATGCCATTAAGAATCTGGCTACACATAAATGTACTATTACATATGCATGAGGATGAAGTACTGTATATATTAAAATATGAAGAGTTGGGGCCAGAAAACACCTATTGTATCATAGAAAAATCTTTTTTTTCCTGCCCATCTTAAATAGTCCAGCTGGCACCTTGTAAATCAGTCTAGTGAAAAAGACTGGTGAGAGAAAAAGAAACAGTTTATTAACATGTGCATTGCACATACACATGGGAGCACCCAATGATGAGTAACCCAAATAGGTGCTTAGAATTTAGGCTTTGATACTTGGACTAAACAAATGAAAGGGATTTGGGGTTCCAGGGCAGGGGAGGCAAGTTATGGGAAGGTCATCAGGAAAACTATGATTCCCAAATATCTCCTGGACATATATCCAGAAAAAAAAATGTCCAAAAGGGTACATGCACCCCAGTGTTCATTGCAGCAGTGTTTACAATAGCCAAGATGTGGAAGCAACCTAAATGTCCATTGACAGAGGAAAGGATAAAGAAGATGTGGTAGATATATACAATCGAATATTGTTCTTGTTATTTAGTCACTAAGTCATGTCAGTCTCTTTGCCACCCCAAGGGCTGTAGCCCAGTAGCTCCTGTGTCCATGGGATTTCCTAGGCAAGAATACTGGAGTGGAGAGCCATTTCCTTCTTCTGGGGATCTTCCTGGCCCAAGGACTGAACCGTCTCCAGCGTTGCAGGTGGATTCTTTACCACTGAGCCACCAAGGATGCCCATTGGAATATTACTTAGCCATTAAAAAATATGAAATGATGTCATTTGCAGTATCATGATGGACCTAGAGATTCTCATACTGAGTGAAGTAAGTCACACAGAGAAAGGGAAATATTGTATGATATCCCTTGTATGTGCAATCTAAAAAAAATGATACAAATGAACTTACAAAACAGAAATAGATACACAGGCCTAGAGAATGAACTTGTGGTTACCAGGGGTAAGAGTTGGGGGACAGGATAGTCAGGGAGTTTGGGATGGGCATGTACATTCTGCTATATTTAAAATAGATAACCAACAAGGACCTACTGTATAGCACAGTGAATTCTTCGCAATGTTCTGTGGCGGCTTGGATTGGAAGTATGTTTGGGGGAGAATGGATACATGTATATGTATGGCTGAGTCACTTTACTGTCCACCTGAAACTATCACAACATTTTTAGTCAGTTATACTCCAATACAAATGAAAAGTTTTTTTTCTTAAGTATGGTAAATGAGGTTGTTTAGTAAGGTTTTTAAAGCAGATATAAGTACTAGTTCTTGGCCTTTAGCTCAAAATAATCCATATGCCAAAGAGGTATATTTCAGGGTGAGGTATTCTGGTACTCTTAACTATCTACCTTTGATTATAAATGATTATTACATTTTCAAAATTTATTACAAATTTCCTGAAGATTTACCACTACCCACATTATTTATATATTTTTTGTTGCCTTAGACAAAAGAAGGCAATTTCTAAAACCTGAAAACAAACTGAAGCAAAATTATGGATCTTTATCACTTAACATTTGCACAGTAGTCTGCTTTTACAAACTTAAAATTTCATAGTGTCCCACAGGTTTTGGGTTGTTGTGTTTTCATTTTCACTCGTTTCTATGCATATTTTGATTTCTTTTTTGATTTCTTCTGTGATTTGTTGGTTATTCAGAAGTGTGTTTTTCAGCCTTCATATGTTGGAATTTCTAATAGTTTTTCTCCTGTAACTGAGATCTAATCTTAATGTATTATGGTCAGAAAAGATGCTTGGAATGATTTCAATTTTTTTGAATTTATCAAGGTTAGATTTATGGCCCAGGATGTGATCTGTCTTGGAGAAGGTTCTGTGAGCACTTGAGAAAAAGGTGAAATTCATTGTTTTAGGGTGAAATGTCCTATAGATATCAACTAGGTCCAGCTGGTCCATTGTATCATTTAAAGTTTGTGTTTCTTTGTTAATTTTCTGTTTAGTTGATCTGTTCATAGGTGTGAGTGGGGTATTAAAGTCTCCCACTATTATTGTGTTATTGTTAATTTCCCCTTTCATACTTGCTAGCATTTGTCTTACATATTGCTGTGCTCCTATGCTGGGTGCATGTATATTTATGATTGTTATATCTTCTTCTTGGATTGATCCTTTGATCGTTATGTAGTGTCCTTCTTTGTCTCTTTTCACAGCCTTTGTTTTAAAGTCTATTTTATCTGATATGAGTATAGCTACTCCTGCTTTCTTTTGGTCTCTATTTGCAAGGAATATCTTTTCCCAGCCCTTCACTTTCAGTCTGTATGTGTTCTTTGTTTTAAAAGCAGTGCTAAGGGGAAAGTTCATAGTAATACAGGCATACCTCAAGAAACAAGAAAAAAGTCAAATAAATAACCTAACTCTACACCTAAGACAACTAGAAAAGGAAGAAATGGAGAACCTCAGGGTTAGTAGAAGGAAAGAAATCTTAAAAATTAGGGCAGAAATAAATGCAAAGGAAACAAAAGAGAACATGGCAAAAATAAAAAAAAGCAAAAAGCTGGTTCTTTGAAAGGATAAATAAAATTGACAAACCATTAGCCAGACTCATCAATAAAATTAGAAATGAAAATGGAGAGGTCACAACAGACAACACAGAAATACAAAGGATCATAAGAGACTACTATCAACAATTATATGCCAATAAAATGGACAACTTGGTAGAAATGGACAAATTCTTAGAAAAGTACAACTTTCCAAAACTGAATCAGAAAGAAATAGAAAATCTTAACAGACCCATCACAAGCACAGAAATTGAAACTGTAATCAGAAATCTTACAGCAAACAAAAGCCCAGGTCCAGATGGCTTCACAGCTGAATTCTACCAAAAATTTAGAGAAGAGCTAACACCTATCCTACTCAAACTCTTCCAGAAAATTGCAGAGGAAGGTAAACTTCCAAACTCATTCTATGAGGCCACCATCACCCTAATACCAAAACCTGACAAAGATGCCGCAAGAAAAGAAAACTCCAGGCCAATATCACTGATGAACATAGATGCAAAATTCCTTAACAAAATTCTAGCAATCAGAATCCAACAACACATTAAAAAGATCATACACCATGACCAAGTGGACTTTATCCCAGGGATGCAAGGATTCTTCAATATCCACAAATCAATCAATGTAATTCACCACATTAACAAATTGAAAAATAAAAGCCATATGATTATCTCAATAAATGCAGAGAAGGCCTTTGACAAAATTCAACATCCATTTATGATAAAGCAGGAAAGGAAGGAACATACCTCAACATAATAAAAACTATATATGACAAACCACAGCAAACATTATCCTCAATGGTGAAAAATTGAAAGCATTTCCCCTAAAGTCAGGAACAAGACAAGGGTGCCCACTTTCACCGCTATATTCAACATAGTTCTGGAAGTTTTGGCCACAGCAATCAGAGCAGAAAAAGAAATAAAAGGAATCCAAATTGGAAAAGAAGTAAAACTCTCACTGTGTGAAGATGATATGATCCTCTACATAGAAAACCCTAAAGACTCCACCAGAAAATTATTAGAGCTAATCAGTGAATATAGTAAAGTTGCGGAATATAAAATCAACACACAGAAATCCCTTGCATTCCTATACCCTAATAATGAGAAAATAGAAAAAGAAATTAAGGAAACAATTCCATTCACCATTGCAACGAAAAGAATAAAATACTTAGGAATATATCTACCTAAAGAAACTAAAGACCTATATATAGAAAACTATAAAACACTGATGAAAGAAATCAAAGAAGACACTAATAGATGGAGAAATATACCATGTTCATGGATTGGAAGAATAAATATAGTGAAAATGAGTATACTACCCAAAGCAATCTACAGATTCAATGCAATCTCTATCAAGCTACCAGCGGTATTTTTCACAGAACTAGAACAAATAATTTCACAATTTGTATGGAAATACAAAAAAAACCTCGAATAGCCAAAGCAATCTTGAGAAAGAAGAATGGAACTAGAGGAATCAACCTGCCTGACTTCAGGCTCTACTACAAAGCCACAGTCATCAAGACAGTATAGTACCGGCACAAAGACAGAAATATAGATCAATGGAACAAAATAGAAAGCCCAGAGATAAATTCACACACCTATGGACACTTTATCTTCGACAAAAGAGGCAAGAATATATAAACAAGTGGTGCTGGGAAAACTGGTCAACCACTTGTAAAAGAATGAAACTAGAACACTTTCTAACACCATTCACAAAAATAAACTCAAAATGGATTAAAGATCTAAATGTAAGACCAGAAACTATAAAACCCCTAGAGGAGAATATAGGCAAAACACTCTCCGACATGAATCACAGCAGGATTCTCTATGATCTACCTCCCAGAATACTAGAAATAAAAGCAAAAATAAACAAATGGGACCTAATTAAAATTAAAAGCTTCTGCACAACTAAGGAAACTATAACCAAGGTGAAAAGACAGCCTTCAGAATGGGAGAAAATAATAGCAAATGAAGCAACTGACAAACAACTAATCTCAAACATATACAAGCAACTTATGCAGCTCAATTCCAGAAAAATAAATGACCAAATGGAAAAATGGGCCAAAGAACTAAATAGATATTTCTCCAAAGAAGACATACAGATGGCTAACAAACACATGAAAAGATGCTCAACATCACTCATTATCAGAGAAATGCAAATCAAGACCACAATGAGGTACCACTTCACACCAGTCAGAATGGCTGCAATCCAAAAGTCTACAAGCAATAAATGCTGGAGAGGGTGAAGAAAAGGGAACCCTCTTACACTGTTGGTGGGAATGCAAGCTAGTATGGCCAGTATGGAGAACTGTGTGGAGATTCCTGAAAAAACTGGAAATAGAACTGCCTTATGACCTAGCAATCCCACTGCTGGGCATACACATCAAGGAAACCAGAATTGAAAGAGACACGTGTACCCCAATGTTCATCACAGCACTGTTTATAATAGCCAGGACATGGAAGCAACCTAAATGTCCATCAGCAGATGAATGGATAAGAAAGCTGTGGTACATATGCACAATGGAGTATTACTCAGCCATTAAAAAGAATACATTTGAATCAGTTCTAATGAGGTGGATGAAACTGGAGCTGATTATACAGAGTGAAGTAAGCCAGAAAGAAAAACACCAATACAGTATACTAACACATATATATGGAATTTAGAAAGATGGTAATGATAACCCTGTATGTGAGACAGCAAAAGAGACACAGATGTATAGAACAGACTTTTAGACTCTGTGGGAGAGGGAGGGTGGGATGATTTGGAAGAATAGCATTGAAACATGTATACTATCATGTAAGAAATGAATGCTAGTCTAGGTTCGATACAGGATACAGGATGCTTGGGGCTGGTGCACTGGGATGACCCAGAGAGATGATATGGGGAGGGTGGTGGGAGGCGGGTTCAGGGTTGGGAACTAATGTACACCTGTGGTGGATTCATGTCAATGTATGGCAAAACCAATACAGTATTGTAAAGCAAAAAAAAATAAAAAATAAAAAATAAAAATAAAAAAATAAAGGTCAAAAGAGCAACAGACAACAACAACAAAAAATTAAAATTGCAGGCCCATGACATTATTGGTTTTGTGTGCTATAAATTATTACTTTAAAAATTCCCCTTTAAGTACCAAATTATTAATCTACCTCTTAATTTAATTGCCAAATTGCCTTTTGGCAATTAAATGCTACATTAATAATTTGATTCTTAGATTATGCTGAACCTCAATTTAATAATTAAACTTTTATGTTAAATCTATTAGAATATTAGTTGGTTTCTAAAAGAAGTATTAACTGGTAGGAGTTTGATACATTCTGTGGCTTGAAAGAAGTCTGATTTAAATTGACAAGCTTGCTTGTATTCTAGTTCATAGCATTTTACATTTAGAATAAAATAGAATTAAGATTTGAAAATTGAGTATCTAGTTCCCAGAACTATACATCTTTCAGTGTCAGGCAGTGAAGAAATTGATTATATGAATCATTTGTTTCTTTCCTCATGTCATAATATGTTCTTGCACCATTAATATTTTCAATATATTTACCTGATACATTAGTTTATTTAAATCGAGAAAAATAGAGATCATTATTTATGTTGATTTGTAACCTGAAAACCCCCAGATATGAGGGATAGATTATTTCCATTTGGCAAAGCATTTTTGTTTAGTTGAGGTGGCTCAGATGGTAAAGAATCTGCCTGCAATGCAGGAGACCCCAGTTTGATCTCTGGGTCAGGAGGATCCCCTGGAGAACGAAATGGCTACCCACTCCAACATTCTTACCTGGAGAATTCTATGGAGAGAGGCGATTGGCAGACTACAGTCCATGGGGTCACAAAGAGTCAGACATGACTGAGTGACTAACACTTTAACTTCGAGGTGGTTAAAGGACACAACTAGTCTGTTGAATCAGAATACTACTTAGATGGTATCTAGCAAATGTGTGGATAATCTTTTATTAAAATTCTTAGCATATAAATCTACTTCAATGAAAAATAAAAATCTAGACAAATTAATGAGTTTCAGTGCTACTTAATCAAATGGACCACATTTCCATTATATGAATTGGTTGCTAGACTCTCAGAGCTCTGAACAGAAACACTCTGATATTCATATGCCGTTCCACTGAAAACTATCAGAACAACATTGTTCAATCTACGTTGAGCTGTGGTATGAATTCTCAGACTGGGCATTGGCTGTGGCTTTCTTTGTGGTACTTCTAGGTCTGAGGTACTGATATCCTCGTTGCTGTCAACAATGGGAGAGTAGAAGCCCTCTGCGTTCTAGGTGCTCCTGTTTTCATTTGTTTTATATGGCACTCTGCTCTCTGTTTCTAATTAAGATGCCATCACCCAGGGCAATTTGAGATCAGGGAATTGTGTTCCTGTGAACTGTCTTGTGCAAAGATTGCAGTGTAAATAAAAGAGAAACAGCCTTTCATTACTTGCTTCAAGTGCAACAACTCCATGGCATAAAACAGACAGTATTTGCCTTTGCCAAGGCACAGAGCAGCCTTTGCTCTGATGATACATGGCACTGAGATTGTGTCTTTATTTTCAGATACCAGGAAATCACATATAGAATAAATTATATGTAATATAGTATGTATTGTAAGTCCCAAATAATTAAAGATGGCTGGAAAATTCCTAAATTGTAGCAGACCTTAATACTGTAGCATGAAAGACTTAAAGTAACACTTATATTGTGAGATAAGAAAATTAAAACAAATTTTAAGGATGCTAATTTGGAGTGGGATGTGTAGGATAAATTGGGAAGTACAGCAACTAGAGTCAGGAAGGTAAGTTAGGAAATTGGAAGAATTTTTATTGTGGAGTGATGCCTATGGTTATAATATTCTAGGTTGAGAAAAGGACTTATTGGTAATCTGATAAGGCCCTCTAATATTTCATTGACTTAGGACTGATAGTGAGAAAAGAATTCTTTACTGGAGAAGTTATTAGCTTTCTCCCAGGTTAGAAAAAAATGAAATAAATAAGAAACTATGGATGAAGAGGCCACGTGGGTTGAGGCTCAGTTTTTGCTATATCTTGCCCATATTTGACAGAATTCTTGACCATGATTTACCATAAAGTTAGCAAAACTTAAAATTCAGAATTAAGTTCTGAATTAACTTAATTCAGAACTAAGTTGTCCCCAGACCATTTCAAAAGGACTATTTGCAATGGGCTTCCCTAGTGGCTCAGAAGGTAAAGTATCACCTGAACTGTGGGAGACCTGGGTTAAATCCCTGGGTTGGGAAGATCCCGTGGAGAAGGGAATGGCTTCCCACTCCAGTATTTTGGCCTGGAGAATTCCATGGACTGTATTGTCCATGGATTTGCTAAGGGTCAGACACTGACTGAATGACTTTCACACATATTTGCAATGTCACATATTTCATAAAATTTACAAAAGCAAAATATTTTTAAATTTAATTTTTATTTTATAATACAGTGTAGTTGATTTATAATGTTCTGCTAGTTTCAGGTGTGCAGCAGAGTGATTCAATTACACACATACATATATCCATTCTTTTTCAGATTATTTGCCCATATAGGTTATTATAGAGTATTGTTTCTTGTCCTTGTTGATGATCTATTTTGTATATAGTAATGTGTATATGTTAATCCCAAACTACTAATTTATCCTTCCCCTCACCTTACCCCTTTGGTAATCATAACTTTGTTTTCGAAGTTTGTGAGTTTCTTTCTGTTTTGTAATTAATTTTATTTGTATCATTTTTCCTTAGATTCCACATCCAAGTGATATCATATAGTATTTGTGTTTTTCTGTCTGACTTATTTTACTTTGTATGATAATCTCTAGGTCCACACATGTTACTGCAAATGGCAATATTTCACACTTTTATGCCTGAGTAATGTTCCACTGTATATATGTACCACATCTTTATTTCAATTGATGATGAACATTTAGCTTGCTTCCATATCTTGGCTATTGTAAATAGTACTACAATGAACATTGGGGTCCATGTATCTTTCCAAATAATGGTTTTCCCTGGATATCTGCTCAAGCGTGGGATTACAAAAGCAAAATATTTGATCACAGTCCATACCAGTGTCTGTGTTCAGTTCAGTTCAGTTCAGTTGCTCAGTCGTGCCCTACTCTTTGCGACCCCATGAATAGCAGCACGCCAGGCCTCCCTGTCCGTCACCAACTCCCGGAGTTCACTCAGACTCACGTCCATCGAGTCGGTGATGCCATTCAACCACCTCATCCTATCGTCCCCTTCTCCTCCTGCCCCCAATCCCTCCCAGCATCAATCTTTTCCAATGAGTCAACTCTTCGCATGAGGTGGCCAAAGTACTGAAGTTTCAGCTTTAGCATCAGTCCTTCCAAAGAACACCCAGGACTGATCTTCAGAATGGACTGGTTGGATCTCCTTGCAGTCCAAGGGACTCTCAAGAGTCTTCTCCAACACCACAGTTCAAAAGCATCAATTCTTTGGTGCTCAGCTTTCTTCACAGTCCAACTCTCACATCCATACATGACCACAGGAAAAAGCATAGCCTTGACTAGATGAACCTTAGTCGGCAAAGTAATGTCTCTGCTTTTGAATATGCTATCTAGGTTGGTCATAACTTTTCTTCCAAGGAGTAAGTGTCTTTTAATTTCATGGCTGCAGTCACCATCTGCAGTGATTTTGGAGCCCCCAAAAATAAAGTTTGACACTGTTTCCACTGTTTCCCGATCTATTTCCCATGAAGTGATGGGACCGGATGCCATGATCTTCGTTTTCTGAATATTGAGCTTTAAGCCAACTTTTTCACTCTCCTCTTTCATCAAGAGGCTTTTTAGTTCCTCTTCACTTTCTGCCATAAGGGTGGTGTCATCTGCATAGCTGAGGTTATTGATGTTTCTCCCATTAATCTTGAGTCCAGCTTGTGCTTCTTCCAGCCCAGTGTTTCTCATGATGTACTCTGCATAGAAGTTACATAAGCAGGGTGACAATATACAGCCTTGACGTACTCCTTTTCCTATTTGGAACCAGTCTGTTGTTCCATGTCCAGTTCTAACTGTTGCTTCTTGACCTGCATACAGATTTCTCAAGAGGCAGGTCAGGTGGTCTGGTATGCTCGTCTCTTTCAGAATTGTCCACAGTTTATTGTGATCCACACAGTCAAAGGCTTTGGTATAGTCACTAAAACAGAAATAGATGTTTTTCTGGAACTCTCTTGCTTTTTCAATGATACAACGGATGTTGGCAATTTGATCTCTGGTTCCTCTGCCTTTTCTAAAACCAGCTTGAACATCTGGAAGTTCACAGTTTACGTACTGCTAAAGCCTGGCTTGGAGAATTTTGAGCATTACTTTACTAGCATGTGAGATGAGTGCAATTGTGCGGTAGTTTGAGCATTCTTTGGCATTGCCTTTCTTTGGGATTGGAATGAAAACTGACTTTTCCAGTCCTGTGGCCACTGCTGAGTTTTCCAAATGTGCTGGCATATTGAGTGCAGCACTTTCACAGCATCATCTTTCAGGATTTGAAATAGCTCAACTGGAATTCCATCACCTCCACTAGCTTTGTTCATAGTGATGCTTTCTAAGGCCCACTTGACTTCACATTCCAGGATGTCTGGCTCTAGCTGAGTGATCATATCATCGTGATTATCTTGGTCATGAAGATCTTTTTTGTACAGTTCTTCTGTGTATTCTTGCCACCTCTTCTTAATATCTTCTGCTTCTGTTAGGTCCATACCATTTCTGTCCTTTATCGAGCGATTCTTAACTCAGTTGTGCTTCCTTTTATATGGGTGGGACTAGAGAGGCCATGGGCCTTTTTGACATCTGCCTAAGGAAAAGTTAGTGAAAGTGAAAGTCATTCAGTCAGGTCTGACTCTTTGCCAACCCCATGAACTATACAGTCCATGAAATTCTTCAGGCCAGAATATTAGAGTGGGTAGCCTTTCCCTTCTCCAGGGGATCTTCTCAACCCAGGGACTGGACCCAGGTCTCCCACATTGCAGGCGGATTTTTTACCAGCTGAGCCACAAGGGAAGCCCAAGAATACTGAAGTGGTAGCCTATCCCTTCTCCAGAGTATCTTCACAACCCAAGAATTGAACTGGGGTCTCCTGCACTGCAGGCAGAATTTTTACCAGCTGGACTATATCAGGGAAGCCCAAAGGAAAATTTAAGATGTTGATATATTGAAGTTTGGATTTAAAGAGATTGTATTTATGTAGTTGCAGTGACATTGTACATCAGTGTTTTTTAGCTGCCAAGGTTAAGAAATTATTTCAAAGAATTCTTCTATACCCAGTTGAGTTAAGGGACACAATGTCATCAGTGAATGAGTATCGGTTGTGAGTGCTGTTAATTCACAGTACTTAAAAGTAGTCACAGCAGTACAAAACTTGATGTTCCTCCCAAGCACTACAGCTCATATAGACTTTAAAATTTCATATGTCATATGTGAATGAAACTTGATAGAAGATTCTCCAAATTTGACAACAATCTTAACATTTACATGACATGAGTTGTGAAGCTAATCAGTAATAAATGAATTTCCATCAGCCATGCTAGAGGAAAAACTAAATTACCTTCCTATTCTCTCTATGGAAAATAATCTCACAAAATTGATGTGTATAAAGTGATAATCAAAGAGTAATTATCCACAAACATAACCTTGAAGGAAAGCATATTATTTAATAATCTAATTATATTAATTTTCTAGGCTTTTGATGTTTATATCGCATGTTAACTTTTCAATATTTGTAATTTTTATGATATCTTTTCCCCAATAGGTGTACATTCATTCTAAAACCCAATTTTGTATTGAATTACTTAAAAAAAATCTACAAATTGCATATGGTTAAGGTCACACAAAACGTGGATTTCCTCCATTAATCAAGTGCTTAAGAATCTATATAAAGAGAGAGTTTTTTTTTTTTTAAAGGGAGTCAAGAAATACACGACACTTCATCACTTTTGAATACTGTTCTTAGATAAGGGCATCCATGGTTAAACATGTTCAAGATCATCTATTGGGATTTAGGAAGAAAATATTTCAGCTTCTGTATATAATTTTTTAAAAAGCTATGGATTTTTTTTGCATAGGCTTAATGTTATAATTTTTTGCAATCACTGTTTAATCTGTTTTTAATTTCTTCTTCCAGTTTCCTATTAATGGAATTTAATCAGAGTTTTAACAGGGAAACACAATGACCATAAGTGATACGGAAAAAGGGTCTTATTATAAGGATTACACCCAACACATTTGTGGAAGCTAGTGAAGAAGTCAAAGGAGGGTGGTTACCTATCCTTCGGTAACCACTAGTGAGGTTAAGCCATAAGAGCTAATAGGAAGAAAAGCTGGAAATCAGGTAAAGAGTTAGGAAAAATGGCAACTGGGAGGACCAACTTGAATCTATTAAATCAAATTGGAACCCATATCTGCTTTTCAATGCCTTTGACCTTGGCTATGTGTTTGATTTAGAAAAGACTGGTGATCTTCACCAAGGAGTTGCACAGATTCTCGTCTCAAGGGTCAAGCTCACAGGAGATTCCATGGGAATTGAAGTAGATGTGGGTCTGACAGGTGTCCCAAGCCTACAAGGTGAGCCAAAAGATCAGCTCCACCATGTGTAAGCTGTAAGGGTAACTGTCTTAACTGGTCACCTGTATCGGCTTTAGAATATAATGACTACTGCTTCCCTTTTGGCTTCGTAATTCAGGCAAAGTTGTCTGGTGGCCAAACCCTAATATACAACTATCTAGGGGATGGAATTTGGGGAAGTGACTTTCTGGCTTATGAGAATTGGTATGTTTCTTCATTGACTAGGGATTGTTGAATATGTTTTCATGATTGTTGAACATTCAGATATACTCCAAAGGAATTAGAATCCTTTTCTTTTTATTTTCTTTATCATTTTTTCCCCTAAGAATAATGGATCAATTAACACCCTTAACATATGTCCTTATATAATGATAATTTTATTTCTATAGAATAGAGTCCTATAAATAATCTGGTCCAAATAGTAGGTATATTTTTAATTTTGATAGATGTTAAAAGATGCTTTTCCAGAAAAGTCTGTATAACTTAACATTTCTAACTACAGTTTTTTTTTAGTATATTGATTCTCCCTGCCAACAAGAGAAATGACACTTTTTAAAATTTATAATAATCCAATGAGTGGATGTGTTATTTCATTTTAAATTTGAAATTCACCCTTTCCTAGATATTTTGAATAAATGTTCATAATTGACGGCCATTTAGATATGCCCTTTTGTTAACTGTTGATCCATTATTTTACTCACTTTTCTATTTTTGGGGGAAGGAGTTCTTTCTGTCAGTTTGTGCCATGTTATTTTTTTATTTTGTTGGGACTTATAATTGCAAGGTTGTTTGTAGGAATAATATAAGATCTGCTATGTGATGTTATCTCTCTTCAGAGAATATGTACGTTTTCTTCTTTCAGGTATCAAGTGGCTATAACAACACAGAATCACGCCAATTTTATTTTAAGAATGGTATTGATTCAGATCTCAGCTGCAGTCTATGCAGGAGACAAGTGATTTCTGATTTACACTTAATCCTAGGGTGCAGCCTTTTGGCCCCTTCCTTTTATTCTTTTAAATGATTTTAAATCTAATTTTGATATTTATCTCTTAAAGAAGTCCTTCAAAAGACACATTTCAGTCTTTTATCCTCTCTGACATTTCTCTTGGAATCTGCAAGGAAAAAACCACCTCCAAAGTTCCAGGCTCACCTTCCTGAACCTCTGTGTAATGCTTCACTATTTTAACTATTCAAGTCCTTTAAAGAGATTTTTAAAAATACATGATAATGAGCTTTTCTACTCAGAGGTCAGGTCAAAGTACTCAGTTCATCATTACCAGAACCTGATATCTGAATCTGAAATTGTAATGGCACTCATGCTTAGAGAGAAAGTATTATTGTTAGCACTGGGGTTTCTGAGTCCTCAATAAATGACATACCTGTCCTCCATTTGAGATTAATGACAACTTGAGAAATAAGACAAAGAATCAAAGTTGTGTCCAAGAGAACTCCTTTCTTAATAACAGAGTTTAAGCTGCAGAAATAGCTTAGCATGACAATCAACTTGGCCTGTTTACTGAAACCCAGACCCAGGCAGATGTACCCAAGCCATTATGGGCCATGTTCTACAAGGCAGCCACTTCATGTAGCTCTTTTGACCACACAGCTAAATGGAGGATAATCTTAGCTGTCTCCATGCAGGCTTGCCTTCTAGTCAGGTGTCTTATCACCTGCAGAGAAGTGAGCAAAGGAATGGCAGAGAGGTGATGGTACTTAGGGAAAATCCCTTGTTGTGGATCCCAGAGACAGAGAAAAGAAAAAGTAATTGCAGCAATTTAAGTTTAGTAATTGAGAAAGACCATCAAAAAGGCTAAAATTTCATGCTTGTATATGGCTTAGCATCAAGACCTATGGGCTTTTGAAGGGTAAATATTAAATAATGAATACACCAGTGCTTGGTACTTGGGCTTTTTAAATTGTATGACTTTGGACAAACTGTTTAATTTCCAGCCAATGTTTCTTCATTAGTACAAAGGAGATCATAACCTCTTTTAAGCTTATGTTTTTTGTTTTAATGCTCAAATGAGATGATATGTTTAAAATACTGTACACCATAAGGAAATACTGTTAGCCTATTTCGTGTGTGTGTGTGTGTGTGTGTGTGTGTTTGCTATTTGCAACACTTTCAGAGCATAGCCTCCTGGGCACTTCTCCTTATTAGGATGTTTGTTTGTCTGCCCTCTGCCCTCCTGTCAGTGCCCAAGGGGCCCCTTCTTCTTTCCTTAGCAGAGCTCCATTGTCATTTCCATGCAGCCCAGGGTTCACACTTTCATTGCCTAGCTTTGTGCTTTTTTCCCCCTAGCAGATAAATGGCAGGTGTTATAGATCTTTTCTAACTTAATATTGTTTGTGGCAAAAATCACTTTTCCATCTGAAAATTTCTCCCAAACCCTGAAGGTTACTTCTTATCAAAATATATTCTTTAGTTCTCTGACATGCTAGCTCATTAAACTGCATCTCACCTCTGGGGGCTCTGATAGAGAAAAATCTGCCGGCTGTTATTTTCTCTAGTATTTGTCTCAGGCTTTAACCAAAATATATGCAGAGAAGTGTCTGAATAGATAATTATAGTAATATGATATGACATGATACAATGTAATGTAATGTAATACATGATGCGATACAAATAATTTTGTGATAACCCCTATCCCAGCCAAACCCCAAATTTCCTCTTCATGTTTCTATAAATGTCATACAGAATTTCAAAATGAGAGTATTGCTAGGTTAAATGTAGCAGAGGTTTCATTTTTTTCCCCCTAGGAAATTATCTTGTTGTTACAGTCTAAGACTTTTAGTAGAAAGTTTTTGTATGCTAGCTCTCTTTGCTTATAAATTATGGAGAGAAGAAATTACAAATGTAAGTATGAAAGTGAAAGTCGCTTAGTCATGTCTGAGTCTTTGTGAGTCCATAGACTGTACAGTCCATGGAATTCTCCAGGCCAGAATACTGGTCTGGCAATCCACTCCAGTATTCTTGCCTGGAGAATTCCATGGACAGAGAAGCCTGAAGGGCTACAGTTCATGGTGTCGCAAAGAGTCAGACACGACTGAGCGACTAACACACACATACACTCCTGCATTGCAGGTGAATTCTTTACCAACTGAGCTATCACGGAAGCCCAATGCTACTAAAATGCAAGTATACCTTTTATCAATAAAAATCCTATTGTTTAAAATTAAAATGCTTTCTTCTAAAACCCTAATGCTAAATTCAGTTCCATTATTCACCTGAGCTCATGAGATATTTTACATAGCTGGCTTACGAAATGGATGTGCAAAATATTAGATTTTTCCTTTAAGTGTACTGAATATCATCTAAAGATCATCTCATTTTTAGAAAGCTCTGCTCATCAAAACCATCTTCTGGCCTTTCCTAGTTTTACATCTTCTTTCTTCCACTGCTGCCTGAGGTTTCAGGCCATTTTTTCACTGTGGAGATGTCTTCTGCCTCATCCTGGGATCCAGCCCTGCTGTCACTGTGTTCAACCACTAGCATCTATATCCACTCAGGAGCTGAGAATGCTTTCCTCTCGCTAGTTGAAGTGCAGGGTACATTAGTTCCTTTCTGACTGTTTCCCAGAATTCTTTGTCTATTAACAAAAGGAACTCTGACCTTGGGTTTTAGAAACATTCTCCATTTATAATTACTCTTCCAAAATGAATGAGTTTGTTTGAAATTTTTGAATTAAGACTACCCAGGGTTTTCCTCTGCTGGCCAGCATTCATTTTCTCTGCTGAATATATGAAATTTCCTCTTAATTTTTATCCTCTGAACCATTTGTCTCTGTTAGACTGAAGCGGCATGGTACTGAAGTATCATGGTTTTCTACAGGATAAATGTTTGGATAAATGATGTGCCTGTATAGTTAAAAAAACAAAAAAATAAAAACAACCAATACCTATACCTTCTGAGGTGTGCCATCAGGGAACATCAGTTTAATTTCTATATTTGTTTCTTGTTAGCTTGGGGATTAATTTTTCAGTTTTATGTTTGTGTTGCATGAGCAAGATCTGCACTCATGTCTGTGGTCATTCACTTGATAAGTAATACTTGTATGTCATGTGTGACTGCCCTTCTATCATAGAAGAATAAAAGTGATAGAGAATTAAATGGTAGAAAAAGCCCCCATGTTAGCACCTTATTTTGTTATTCTAAATAAAATATCTGAGGATGTTTTATAATTAGGGTCATCTATCCCTAGGATTGAAAAACTTTGTCCAGTAATGATCTGGAACAGAGGTTTCCATATAGTCCTTTCAGTGGCTCTCAGGACTTCTAGATTTACAGTGGATAGTCTGGTGGGTTATAGTCCATGGGGTCACAAAGAGTCAGACACGACTGAGTGACTGAGCACCCATTCATTCAGTTCAGTTCAGTTCAGTCGCTCAGTTGTGTCTGACTCTTTGCGACCCCATGAACCAGAGCATGCCAGGCCTCCCTGTCCATCACCAACTCCCAGAGTCCACCAAAACCCATGTCCGTTGATTTGGTGATGCCGTCCAACCACCTCATCCTCTGTTGTCCCCTTCTCCTCCTGCCCTCAATCTTTCCCAGCATCAGGGTCTTTTAAAACGAGTCAGCTCTTTGCCTCAACTGGCCAAAGTATTGGAGTTTCAGCTTCAACATCAGTCCTTCCAGTGAACACCCAAGATTGATCTCCTTTAGGATGTACTGGTTGGATCTCCTGGCAGGCCAAGGGACTCTCAAGAGTCTTCTCCAACACCACAGTTCAAAAGCATCCATTCTTCAGTGCTCAGCTTTCTTCATAGTCCAACTCTCACATCCATACATGACCACTGGAGAAGCCATAGCCTTGACTAGATGGAACTTTGTTGGCAAAGTAATGTCTCTGTGTTTTAATATGCTGTCTAGGTTGGACATGACTTTTCTTCCAAGGAGTAAGTGTCTTTTAATTTCCTGGCTACAGTCAACATCCACAGTGATTTTGGAGCCCAGAAAAATAAAGTCAGCCAGTTTCCACTGTTTCCCCATCTATCTGCCATGAAGTGATGGGACTAAGATGATGGATGCCATGATCTAAGGTTTCTAAATGTTGAGCTTTAAGCCAACTTTTTCACTCTCCTCTTTCACTTTCATCAAGAGGCTCTTGAGTTCTTCACTTTCTGCCATAAGGGTGGTGTCATCTGCATATCTGAGGTTATTGATATTTCTCCCTGCAATCTTGATTCCAGCTTGTGCTTCTTCCAGCCCAGTGTTTCTCATGATGTACACTGCATATAAGTTAAATAAGCAGGGTGACAATATACAGCCTTGATGTACTGCTTTTCCTATTTGAAACCAGTCTGTTGTTCCATGTCCAGTCCTAACTGTTGCTTCGTGACCTGCATACAGGTTTCTTGTGACATTGTACAGGAGATAGGAATCAAGAGCACCCCCAAGGAAAAGAAATGCTAAAAAACAAAATGGCTGTCTGAGGAGGCCTTACAAATAGCTGTGAAAAGAAGAGAAGTGAAAAGCAAAGGAGAAAAGGAAAGATGTATCCATTTGAATGTGGAGTTCCAAAGAATAGCAAGGAGAGATAAGAAAGCCTTCCTCAGTGATCAATGCAAAGAAAAAAAGGAAAACAATAGAATGGGAAAGACTCGGGATCTCTTCAAGAAAATTAGAGATACCAAGGGAACATTTCATGCAAAGATGGGCTCAACAAAGGACAGAAATGGTATGGACTTAACAGAAGCAGAAGGTATTAAGAAGAGGTGGCAAGAATACACAGAAAAACTGTACAAAAAAGATATTCACAACCCAGATAATCACAATGGGTGTGATCACTCACCTAGAGCTAGACTTTCTGGAATGTGAAGTCAAGTGGGCCTTAGGAAACATCACTATGAACAAAGCTAGTGGAAGTGATGGAATTCCAGTTGAGCTATTTCAAATCCTGAAACATGATGCTGTGAAAGTGCCACACTCAATATGCCAGCAAATTTGGAAAACTCAGCAGTGGCCACAGGACTGGAAAAGGTCAGTTTTCATTCCAGTCCCAAAGAAAGGCAATGCCAAAGAATGCTCAAACTACCACACAATTACACTCATCTCCCACACTAGTAGAGTGATGCTTAAAATTCTCCAAGCCAGGCTTCAGCAATATGTGAACTGTGAACTTCCAGATGTTCAAGCTGGTTTTAGAAAAGGCTTAGGAACCAGACATCAAATTGCAAACATCTGCTAGATCATCAAGAACTCAAGAGAGTTCCAGAAAAACATCCATTTCTGCTTTATTGACTGTGCCAAAACCCATGCATTAGCATCCTGTCATAAGACATTTATTTCCTATATGCTGTTCTCCACATTTCTCAAGTATTAATGTCTTTGAGAACACTGGAGTGTAAGCACTATTAAATTCCAGACCTCCTATGGAAATTGTTGAAGTTTAAGGCTAACTATTTCATTAATGTACAACTCTGACATTTTATTTAGCAGCAAGAAATATGAGTGTCTCTAGAGCCAGAAAACAATATGCCTAAGACGGAAAACAACCATAGGTCACTCTCATTTCTTCATTGTAATTTGGGAAAGATTGAACATTTATCAGCCTGAAAATTTCATTTTCACCAGTAAGTTTAAAAAAAAAAAGTCTGCTCACAACTAGTACAATACTAGTCAGGGATATGCTGTAATTTCATTTTTAGACATGTGGTCTGGTTCAGTTGTGCTCGTGAAGAATAGAAGAAAAATAAAGTCAGTAAGCATCAGGTTTGGGAACTTATAGAATTTTAGCTTTAAAAACTACAGACTGGAAGGCATAGTCTATATAGATATCAGCAAATATTGCAGCATTTTAAAATATAGTCTATCTTTTTATTGCTAAATTAAAGTAAAAATTCTAGATTTGACTTTCAGTCCAGATCACCAATTTCAGACAATGATTCAGGAGGAAAAATGTTAATGGACATCCTTCCCCAAAGGATCCTATGGCAAAAAAATCTATTGAGAATTCCAAGGGAAACAGAACTAATGGGTTTCTATAGAACTTTCAAAATCTTTGTCTTGATAATTAACATGCAGTGTGGATCTCCCAAATGGCATAGTGGTAAGTGTTTCTCAAAGTCATATAGCCAGAAACTCCATTTTTTCCAATTAAATATTTTACAGTGTTTGTGGGACCTCTAGTGTGTTTTCATCTTTTTTGGGTGTTAGTTCTAAAAGATCTTGTAGGTCTTCATAGAACCGTTCAGCTTCAGCTTCTTCAGCATTACTGGTTGGGCCATAGACTTGGATTACTGTGATATTGAATGGTTTGCCTTGAAGATGAGCAGAGATCATTCTGTCATTTTTGAGACTGCATCCAAGTACTGCATTTCAGACTCTTTTGTTGACCATGATGGCTACTCCATTTCTTCCGAAGGATTCCTGCCTGCAGTAGTAGATGTAATGGTCATCTGAGTTAAATTCACGCATTCCAGTCCATTTTAGTTCACTGATTCCTAGAATGTCGACGTTCACTCTTGCCATCTCTTGATTGACCACTTCCAATTTGCCTTGATTCATGGACCTGACACTCCAGGTTCCTATGCAATATTGCTCTTTACAGCATCGGACCTTGCTTCCATTACCAGTCAAATCCACAGCTGGGTATTGTTTTTGCTTTGGCTCCATCCCTTCATTCATCCTGGAGTTGTTTCTCCACTGATCTCCAGTAGCATATTGGGCACCTACCGACCTGGGGAGTTCCTCTTTCAGTATCCTATCATTTTGCCTTTTCATACTGTTCATGGGGTTCTCAAGGCAAGAATACTGAAGTGGTTTGCCATTCCCTTCTCCAGTGGACCACATTCTGTCAGGCCTCTCCACCATGACCCGCCTGTCTTGGGTGGCCCCACAGGGCATGTCTTAGTTTCATTGAGTTAGACAAGGCTGTGGTCCTAGTGTGATTAGATTGACTAGTTTTCTGTGAGTATGGTTTCAGTGTGTCTACCCTCTGATGCCCTATTGCAACACCTACCATTTTACTTGGGTTTCTCTTACCTTGGGTGTGGGGTAGATGCAGATGACAACACCCTTATGGCAGCAAGTGAAGAGGAACTAAAAAGCCTCTTGATGAAAGTGAAAGGGGAGAGTGAAAAAGTTGGCTTAAAGCTCAACATTCAGAAAACTAAGATCATGGCATCCAGTTCCATCACTTCATGCAAAATAGATGGGAAACAGTGGAAACAGTGTCAGACTTTATTTTTTGGGGCTCCAAAATCACTGCAGATGGTGACTGCAGCCATGAAATTAAAGGATGCTTACTCCTTGCAAGAAAAGTTATGACCAACCTAGATAGCATATTCAAAAGCAGAGACATTACTTTGCCGACTAAGGTCCATCTAGTCAAGGCTATGGTTTTTCCAGTAGTCATGTATGGATGTGAGAGCTGGATTGTGAAGAAGGCTGAGCACTGAAGAACTGATGCTTTTGAACTGTGGTGTTGAAGAAGACTCTTGAGAGTCCCTTGGACTGCAAGGAGATTCAACAAATCCATTCTGAAGGAGATCGGTCCTGGGTGTTCTTTGGAAGGAACGATGCTAAAGCTGAAACTTCGTATTTTGGCCACCTCATGTGAAGAGTTGACTCATTGGAAATGATGCTGGGAGGGATTGGGGGCAGGCGGAGAAGGGGACGACAGAGGATGAGATGGCTGGATGGCATCACTGACTCGATGGACGTGAGTCTGAGTGAACTCCGGGAGTTGGTGATGGACAGGGAGGCCTGGCATTCTGTGATTCATGGGGTCGCAAAGAGTCGGACACGACTGAGCAACTGAACTGAACTGAACTGAGTGTGTTTTCAAGCAATTTTGGAAAAACTCTTTATATCCTGTTCCATGGCTTTAAACATTTTCTCAATGCTGATGATGTCCGTATTTTTATCTTTGGCTCTTATTTTTCCCTTGAGGTTCAGAAGTATATAGGTGATGGTATTCATATCCCTATTTGGACATCAAATAGCCATCTCCAGCCTAATGTAGTCAAACAGACTATGTCAACACCATACATTCATACACTCAACCTACTTTTCTCAGTAGTTCTTACCTCAGTAAATTATACCATCATTCATACAATTATTCAATCCAGATTAAGATTTGCTGTCACCCTGGAATCCTCTCCCCTGTTACAGATTACATTCTCTGGAAGCATATACTCAGATAAAATTGATGTGCAGGATGTTGATCAGGAACCAACATCTGTGAAGGGAAGAAGGTAGAGGCAAGATCAGGCAGAAGAGAGGTTAAAATGTGCAATGTAGTCCCAATAGTACTTCAGTCAAGCTGGCCAAGAGCTCCAAGTGGATAAAGCCCATCAGAGATGTACCCTCTCAGGATCAGTGGCTGCTCTCTTGGACTCCTGCCTCACCTAGGTCAGTTGCCATAGCAGATGAAAGGGAAAGGCATGACCCTGCTTTGAGATGTTTCCTCACAAGTAAGTGCTGGCTAGTGCTTGTCTGAATTCTTGAGAGGGACTCAGCAGAGCTGTAGAGTTCTCAGCTCTGGGAAGCTTTCTCCTCTTGTAGACTCTGTCTTCTAGGACCGTGATCCCTAATCATTTTGGCAACAGAGACTGGTTTTATGGAAGACAATTATTCTACAGACCAGGGTTGGGGGATGGTTTCCGGATGATTCAGGGCATTGCATTTCATTTCAGTTCAGTTCAGTTGCTCACTCGTGTCTGACTCTTTGCGACCCCATGCACTGCAGAATGCCAGGCCTCCCTGTCCATCACCAACTCCCAGAGTCCACCCAATCCTATGTCAATCAAGTCAGTGATGCCATCCAACCATCTCATCCTCTGTCATTCCCTTCTCCTCCTGCTCTCAATCTTTCCCAGCATCAGGGGTCTTTTCAAATGAGTCAGCTCTTCGCATAAGGTAGCCAAAGGATTGGAGTTTCAGCTTCACCATCAGTCCTTCCAATCAACACCCAAGATTGATCTCCTTTAGGATGGACTGGTTGGATCTCCTTGCAGTCCAAGGGACTCTCAAGAATCTTCTCCAACACCACAGTTCAAAAGCATCCATTCTTTAGTGCTCAGCTTTCTTTATAGTCCTACTCTCACATCCATGCATGACTACTGGAAAAACAATAGCCTTGACTAGATGGACCTTTGTTGGCAAAGTAATGTCTCTACTTTTTAATACGCTGTCTAGGTTGGTCATAACTTTTCTTCCAATGAGTAAGCATCTTTTAATTTCCTGGCTGCAGTCACCATCTGCAGTGATTTTGGAGCCCAGAAAAATAAAGTCTGACACTGGTTCCATTGTTTCCCCATCCATCTGCCATGAAGTGATGGAACCGGATGCCATGATCTTAGTTTTCTGAATGTTGAGCTTTAAGCCAACTTTTTCACTCTCCTTCTTCACTTTCATCAAGAGGCTCTGAAGTTCTTCTTTCCTTTCTGCCATAAGGAAGAAGAACTTTCTGTCATCTGCATATCTGAGGTTATTGATATTTCTGCCTGCAATCTTGATTCCAGCTTGTGCTTCCTCCAGCCCAGCGTTTCTCATGATGTACTCTGCATATAAGTTAAATAAGCAGGGTGACAATATACAGTCTTGACGTACTCCTTTTCCTATTTGAAACCAGTCTGTCGTTCCATTTCAAGTTCTAACTGCTGCTTCCTGACCTGCATACAGGTTTCAAGAGGCAGGTCAGGTGATCTGGTATGCTCATCTCTCTCAGAATTTCCCACAGTTTATTGTGATCCACACAGTCAAAGGCTTTGGCATAGTCAATAAAGCAGAAATAGTTGTTTTTCTGGAACTCTCTTGCTTTTTCAATGATCCAGTGGATGTTGGCAATTTGTTCTCTGGCTCCTCTGTCTTTTCTAAAACCAACTTGAATATATGGAAGTTCATGGTTCATGTATTGCTGAAGCCTGGCTTGGAGAATTTTAAGCATCACTCTACTAGTGTGGGAGATGAGTGTAATTGTGTGGTAGTTTGAGCATTCTTTGGCATTGTCTTTCTTTGAGATTGGAATGAAAGCTGACTTTTCCAGTCCTGTGGCCACTGCTGAGTTTTCCAAATTTGCTGGCATATTGAGTATGGCACTTTCACAGCATCATGTTTCAGGATTTGAAATAGCTGAACTGGAATTCTATCACCTCCACTAGCTTTGCTCGTAGTGATGCTTTCTATGGCCCACTTGACTTCACATTCCAGAATGTCTGGCTCTAGTAGCTCCACATTACATTTATTGTGCATTTTATTTCTATTATCATTACATCGGCTCCACCTCGGATAATCAGGCATTAGGACCTGAAGATCTGCGACCCTTGTTCTAGGACTTTTAGCCCTGGCCCCTCAACTCAGATGACTCTGTGCAGCTCTGCCTGGATTCCTTTTTCTTGAGCCATTACTAAGGGTCTCTTTCAAGCTGGGGCAGTTATTGGCTCTGCACTTCATCTATTTTCCTTTTTCTGAGATCATTGTCCTTTTTTTCTAATGTCTAGTGTCTTGAAAATAACAGTTTCTTGGGTTTTTTTTTTTTTTTTTTTGGTTGTTTCAAGGAAGAAGGTTAATCATTGGCTTGTTTCTTCACCTTGGCCAGAAGTGGAAGTCCCTCGAGTTTATCTTTTAAACCTTTTTTTGTGCAGTTTGCTTACTTTTACAAGAAACTGTTTTCTTGCAAGGTTCAATTATGTCCTGCATCACCCCTCCTTTGTAAGTGAATCCTCTGGTAACTGCCCTGATTAAATCGATAGTTTGAAAGACTTCTTGGTGTCCTTCCCTTTATTTCATCTTTTGTTCTCCTTTCTCAGGAGATAAAATTTAGCACACACATGCCACACATATACACACAAAAAACTTATTTTAATTTGAGCTATGGCTACAGAGATCTTTAAAATTGAGAACAGGGATCTATCTTACTTCATGTTTCCATGTCCAAAATAGCTAAGAGGAGCTGTCTATTTGAACTTTCTGTGATGATGGAAATGTTCTGAATCAAGGTAGACTTGAACACTTGAAATGTGCCTACGGCAACAGACAAGACTAAAATTTTTATTTTATTTAGTTTTGATTAATTTAAATTTAGATAGCTACTTGTGGCTACTGTTTTGGTTGTGTGGGTATATAGCTTGCTTTCATCAGAGGTGGGCTTCCCTTGTGGTTCAGCTGATAAAGAATCCACCTGCAATGTGGGAGATCTAGCTTTCGCCCCTGGGTTGGGAAGATCCCCTGGAGAAGGGAAAGGCTACCCACCCCAGTATTCTGGCCCAGAGAATTCCATGGACTGTGTAGTCCATGGGATTGTGACACGACTGAGAGACTTTCACACTTGTTAGAGGTAAATACTGGGTTAGAATATTGTAGTTCATATCACTCTTGTCTATCAATTTTTTCCCTAAGAAATTTATTCTATTGATAGGTTGAGCTGCAATGGTATAGTGTTCAAAATATGAACTCCTCCATTTACTTCCAACTGCTAATACCACTTACTAACTATATGTATGATACAATTTAGCTTCCTTGAATTTCAATTTTCTGAACAAGTGAGGCTAATGATACCTTATATTGGGTTGGTATAAAGTTTATGTTAGAATGCATGGTACACAGTATTGCTCAGTAGACAATTTTTTTCTTTCTTTTTTTTTTCTCCTATATATGCCTTTTTAAAAAAATAAGAATATTTCTGCAGGTGATGCTTATTAAATTACCCACACTTTGGTATTATTATGTTTAAAAAATACCTTTCCTCTGGTTTTATTTTTGCATAGGGAAAATGTCTCAAGGAAGAAGAGGAGCAATAATTAGACTATCTTAGAGGAAATAGGATGTGCTAAAGATAAGAATTATCAACTTGTAATGTCAGCAGAGTAAGACAGCAAAGAGGAAACCCAAAATAGTTCAGCCTTAACAAGAGTGTGTCCTTTTTACTCTCAGGTTATATGGGCACCCCTGTGGTTACTGAAAGTCAACAAAATTTCTCCCAACCTGTTATTCCCTGAGAACTCTCCACTCATAGCAATCTTTAACCACCAAGCTTCACATTCAGCTCAATGGGGCTGGATTAATGAACTGGTGTAGCACGTTGCTGCCAAGAGCCCCAGAGATAAAATTCAGAGCAGCCATGATGACAACAACACAGTGTATTTAGCTTGTCTTTAAAAACTAACACCACAGGCATACTGGAGACTTAATCCATTGATTTCTATTGCTTTTCCCCTTTTCACTTCATCTGGAGTGGAATATGGCCGAGAGCCGTACAACAACAAGGAGCTTCTCTATTCGCAAAATGATGACCATGTAAGACTGCTTCTCGAAGTGCAGGACCATAATCCACATGTTCTGTTGGCAGTCATCAAAGTTTGTCACACGCAAACCCTGGACTACATGTGTGCAGAGTGCTGAGGGGATCTGGGGGCCTGATGTCAGGTGGCAGAGAAGCAGGAGTTAATGCTGTCCTTTGCTCTATTCTTACCTGCTCTTGGAGTGACACTGGGAAAGTTATACCATGTCTCTTAGCTTTAGATTACACAGCAGTCCCCAAGCTTTTTGGTACTAGGGAGCAGTTTCGTGGAAGACATTTTTTCTTGGAAGACATGGATGGGTTGGGGAGGGCATGGGTGGAGAATGGTTTTGGAATGATTCAAGCACATTATATTTATTGTGCACTTTATTTCTATTATTATTACGTCAACTCCACCTCATATCATAAGGCATTAGTTCCAGGAGGTTGGGGACCCCTGATGCATTTGATTTAAAAAAAAGAAGAAAAAATCCCAACACAGAAATTATACTGCTGTTCAGGGCAGTTATGTTGATAAATGAAATGCAAAAAGCAAACCTCTGTGAGCTATGCAGTTGTTATTTTCTAGAACTATAGCACTCATTTAAGCTGAATTCCCAGATTTTATCCAATTTAATTATTTTAAAAATTTAGTTTTAAGCCATTTAAAAACTTTAAAGAAAACTGACACTTTCTAAAATACATTGTGTACCCATTTTCACACTTTGGAAACCAAAAGTATGTTAGCTTGTACAGTTAGGCTAACTAGTTTTGGGGCATATCTAGAGAAAAAGAAAGCTTTTCCCTCCCTGCCAACACTGAATTATAAGACTATAGTTATATTACAAGGCTTAAAAAGTCAAGCCTCCCTAGTTGCTGAGCCAAATTGCATTAGCAAGTACCCAGTAGAGTACATCCACACTGAACTTATTAAAATGTCAGACAGAGCTTAAAGGTCCCTGCTCCTCACCAGCTGATGTCCCTCTTCATCTGATGCTGCTACACTGTGGATGGCAAGCAATGTGTGGAAACTCACACCAAGTCATTTGGAGTTTGTGAAGAGACAGAGATGTTTATTTGTATGTGAGGATCAACTTTTATACCAAAAAAAAGAGCCAAATTCCTCAATGTATTTTATACAGTGAAATCTTATAAAATATTTCTGTTATCCCTGAAAAGTTACAATATCATGCTGAAATACAGCATAGCATATAAATAAAGCTCTCCATTTCTTTGCAAGATAAAATTCAGGGAATTAAATGGAAACCTGACAATGAAAATTTACTTTTAAAAAATAATAATTTTATTTGTTTGTTTTTTTGGCTGCACTGGGTCTTTGTTGAGCACGGGCTTTCTCTAGTTGTGGCAATCAAGAGGCAACTCCTCTCTAGTTGCGATGTGCGGGCTTCTCATTGCCATGGTTTCTCCTGTTGCAGAATATGGGATCTAGAGTACATGGGCTTAAAGAGTTGTGGGACATGGGCTCTAGAGCATGGGTTTAGTAGTTGTGGTTCACAGGCTTAGGTGCCCCATGGCATGTGGAAGCATTCTGGACCAGGGATTGAACTCATGTCCCTTACATTGGCAGGTGGATTCTTAACCACTGGACCACCAGGGAAGCTCTAAAATGTACTTTTGATCATCATTTCAAGTGATAATTTGGTAGGTGAGAAAACAGAACACATGACAGGAAAATCTCATGAAAGCATGTTAGTGATATTGCAGCAAGTATACTATATAAGATTTTATAGAACAATGATGACTATTGTCTCTTACCTAAGCCACTGTTTTTATGATTTCTTATTGTATTTAGTTTAAAAAAATCCTAGTATATCTATTCACTTGAAAGCAGAAATTATATACCTTTTTTTTTAATAGTTCTAGTGACACTAAATCAAAAGTTTTAGATTGTTCCACTTGGCTTGATTTTTGTGTCATATATTCTGGGGATGAATACAAGGAGAAGTTGCTACTTTTAAAGCAAGTGAAATGCATTATAGGAGAAGAAATTATCAAGTGCTTAAGGTCAATTTTTAATACAATATCAAATAAAGTGACATCTAGTGACTTCTGTGCTAATAGAATAATTATAAGAGCAGAAAATTCTGCAGGTGAGATAGCTCCTATCATGCAATTTCCAAAATGTGGCCAAGAAATCTTTGTAAAGAAGAACTGTATTTTGCTCAAGAAGTAAGTTCTTAAGCTAGCATCTCCAGCAAACGTCATAGTATTATCTGTTAAGTTCCTTTGGAATTCTCATAATTCTCATAAATTTATCATACTGCAGCATGCCAGGCTCCTTGGGATTCTTCAGACAAGAATACTAGAGCGGGTTGCCATGCCCTCCTCCGATCCAGAGATTGAACCCACATCTCTTATGTCTTCTGCATTGGCAGGCGGGTTCTTTACCACTAGTGCCCCCTGTACTTATCTGTCAGTTCAGTTCGGTCGCTCAGTTGTGTCCGACTCTTTGTGACCCCATGGACTGCAACACACCAGGCCTCTCTGTCCATCACTGACTCCCAGAGTTCACTCAAACTCACGTCCATCGAGTTACTGATGCCATCCAACCGTCTCATCCTCTGTTGTCCCCTTCTCTTCTTGCCTTCAATCTTTCGTAGCATCAGGGTCTTTTCAAATGAATCAGCTCTTCCCATCATGTGGCCAAAGAATTGAAGTTTCAGCTTCAGCATCAGTCCTTCCAATGAACATTCAGGGTTGATATCCTTTAAGATAAACTGGTTAGATTTCCTTGCAGTTCAACGGACTCTCAAGAGTCTTCTCGAACAGCACAGTTCAAAAGCATCAATTCTTCGGTGCTCAGCTTTCTTCACAGTCCAACTCTCACATCCATACATGACCACTGGAAAAACCATAGCCTTCACTAGATGGAGCTTTGTTGGCAAAGTAATGTCTCTGCTTTTTAGCATGCTATCTAGGTTGGACATAGCTTTTCTTCCAAGGAGCAAGCATCTTTTAATTTCATGGCTGCAGTCACCATCTGCAGTGATTTTGGAGCCCCCCAAAATAAAGTCTGACACTGTTTCCACTGTTTCCCCATCTATTTGCCATGAAGTGATGGGACCAGATGCCATGATATTAGTTTTCTGAATGTTGAGCTTTAAGGCAACTTTTTTACTCTCTTCTTCCACTCTCATCAAGAGGCTCTTTAGTTCTTCTTCCCTTTCTGCCATAAGGGTGGTGTCATCTGCATATCTGAGGTTGTTGATATTTCTCCCAGCGATCTTGATTCCAGCTTGTGCTTCATCCAGTCCGGCATTTTTCATGATGTACTCTGCATAGAAGTTAAATAAGCAGGGTGACAATATACAGCCTTGATGTACTCCTTTCCCGATTTGGAACTAGTCTTTTGTTCCATATCCAGTTCTAACTGTTGCTTCCTGACTTTCATACAGATTTCTCAGGAGGCAGATCAGGTGATCTGGTGTTCCCATCGACTGAAGACTTTTCCACCGTTTACTGTGATCCACACAGTCAAAGGCTTTGGCATAGTCAATAAAGCAGAAATAGATGTTTTTCTGGGACTCTATTGCTTTTTCGATGATCCAGCAGATGTTGACAATTTGATATCTGGTTCCTCTGCCTTTTCTAAATCTAACTTGTACATCTGGAATTTCACAATTCAGGTACTGTTGTTGAAGCCTGGCTTGGAGAATTTTGAGCAATTACTTTGCTACCTTGCGAGATGAGGGCAATTGTGCGGTAGTTTGAGCATTCTTTGGCATTGCCTTTCTTTGGGATTGGAATGAAAAGCGACCTTTTACAGTCCTGCGGCTAATGCTGAGTTTTCCAAATTTGCTGGCATATAGTGTGTATATTGCATGCTAAGTCATTTCAGTCGTGTCTGACTCTTTGTGACCCTATGGACTGTGGCCTGCCATGCTCCTCTGTCCATGGGATTCTCCAGGCAAGAACAATGGATAATTGAGAGTGAATTCTGATTTATATACCAAGCTTCCAAATCCTAATACACACTAATAAATTTGTTTGGATGAAGATTAAATAAGGCAGGGGAGCTACAGCTAGGTTTCAAAGTCAGCTCAGGATATGTCATGTGCTCAGAAGTGTCAGTTGTATGTGCTTCTTCTATATCCTCCAGGTATTAAGCAGATATCAACACCTTTGAAAACATCACTGGTTAATTTTCAAACAGAATGTCAATTTTATGAGGTTGTTCTCTATGTTCTTTTATTGTAAACTTTTCAAAATTATTTGTAAGTGTGTGGGTATGTAATGGATTCCAGAATTTTACTCTTTTATGTCCATGTTCACTTCCCAGGATATTGGTGTGAATAGTTCACAATATATATAACTGATAAAGAAAGTATATTAGTTAGCTTTTTAAAAATTACAGTAGGCTTGTGTTGGCTTTGCATCTTGCTGCCATTTTTAACCTACTGAATGGATTTGTAGAGATAGGAATGTAGCTGTACTCTGGGGATAAATTCTTAGGGATGAAACAAAAGGTTAAATTTGGACATGAAAATAAAGTAAATAATGATTCACTGGTTGCTTTGAAGGTTTGACAGAAATGAACACTGAAGAATCTTTCAATTTTAATTAATTTTTATTTTTAACAAAATGTTATGGGAAAACCATTTTTAATTTTTAATACAGCTTTTGAAGGTTACTTTCCAGTTACAGTTATTACAAAATACTCATTTTATTCCCCGGGTTGTACACTACATCCTTGAGCCTGTATTACAAGCAGTAGTTTGTGTCTCCCTCTTCCTCACCAGTATATTGTCCATACCTGCCCCCTACTGGTAACCACTAATTTGCTCTCTTTATATGTGAATCTGCTTATTTTTCTTATATTCACTAATTTATGTATCTTTAACATTCCACATGTAAGTGATAATCATACTGTATTTGTCTCTTTTTTGACTTTCTCTGCTTAGCATAAGCAGCTGTACTCTGGGGATAAAATCTCAGGGATACAATAAAACTTTTTATCTATTATTTGTTTTTAACATTATTATAGCATAATGCCCTCAAAATCTATCTATGTTACAGCAAGTGGGAAATTTTCATTCTTTTTTTGTTTGAGAGTTTATTCTAATTTACTCTAGAACTGGTCATTCCTAGAGCTGCCTGCCTTCAACTCTAGTTTCTCTGAGAAAGGGAGGAGTCAGGCAGACATAAATGTGATGACATTCTATGGTTGGTTAAGAGTGAAACTGAAAATAGATAGGGATCAACCTAGAGGTATAGGGAAGAGAGGATTTGGAATGAGATTACTTTAAGACTTAATGACTCAGATTCTCAGCTTGAGGAGAGACTTGGATGTTATCTAAGCCAAGATGAAGAGTGTGTGTCCTTTGAGAGATGTTACCTAGATTTTTTTTTTTTTAAAGTCACCATATTCCAACTCTACAAGGAGGGAGAGGGCTGGTGTAGTTGAGCCCTGTTAACGTAGTTGAGACGTTAACTTAGTTATATTATGCTATGCAGTGGTAAAAGGAAGAGACTAAATATCCTTTGCAAAAACTCCTTTTTCCTTCTTTGGAATATTTCCCCCTGTGTTTATTTTTCTTTGGCACTGAGTTAGTTGTAAGGACAGCTATAAATGTGAATTTGTGAGTTTTTGAAATTTGGGTGGAAATATAAGAAGTAAATTTTTATATAAATCTTTTTGTTCTACAGGGTTTAAATCTGGCCTTAATAGCATTGTATTTCCTCCTTTGATACATGAATAAAAATACCTGAACAGCTATCCTGCTAATTTTAGTCCTCTTGACTGAGGTCAGAAGGTAAAATGAGGGGCTCTGTGTTCTGTAACAGTCTGATTGTGCAAGGATTTAAAGACCTAGAATTTTGAGAAGAAGGGAAGCCCAATCTGGGAAAAAAAAAAAAAAAAAGAAAGACTTTTTCGTTTGGAAATGATGCTGATTCTAATCATCTTTGCTTTAATTCTCATGAGGGTAGAAATCTGCGAAGACCTACATGTGAGTTACTATTCTTTTAAGTTTTGGCCTTGAAGGCACATGAATCCATTTGTTAAAATTTATCCTGGAAGTAGGTTATCATGAAAAGACTTCAGTTACTTGTATATTGTCTCTGTGGTCTTTTATTCCAAAACTTTTTTTTTTTTTTTTAAGATTTACTGTGACTTGGCTAAGAATCAGAGAGAACCAGATGCATGTCCTCAGGTAACATTCCCTGCTCAGAAGTGGCCACAATCAGGGCACTGTGTCCAGCAGGGACCTCGGATTCTGGTCCGCAAGCATCCTCACAGAGGTGCTGAATCGTCCTGGAAAACCAGGGAGGGGCTTTGTGCCAGCAGCTTCCCTGAACTGTCTTTGAAACTGACCTTATTAAATTTCTGCCAGAGTAATTTGCTCTGGGGATCTCCTGAGTTACTTGAATGGATAAAAACAGGCTGTCAATCTTTGACCCGACTCTAGTTACTAGGACAGGGTTCATGAGGGGTTAGCAGGGCCTCTGCTTCAGGCTGAGGGAAAGCTCATGCAGGTTTATATGATGCAAAAGTTCTTTCCTGCCTGAGCTACAGAGTCCTCATTTGCCCCCTCCTGTTGTCTCCTGTCCTCATTTGGAAATACATGTTACAGTCACATACATAAGAGAAAAATGACTACCATACTATTTTTTGGCTTTTCACTGGGGAGCATATGTTGTGTTGGGGACCTGGTTGGACAAAACTCCTTTCCAAAACTTGTGTGTGTGTGTGTGTGTCAGTGTGTGAGTGTGTTTCCTCTTTTGATTTTAACTGCAACATACAGCTATTCATGAGCTCCCCTGGTGGGTCAGACTGTAAAGAATCTGTTTACAGTGCAGGAGACCTGGGTTTGATCCCTGGGTTGGGAAGATCCCCTGGGGAAGGGAATGGCTACCCACTCCAATATTCTTGCCTGGAGAATTCTGTGGATAGAAGAGCCTGGTAGGCTACAGTCCATGGAGTCACAAAGAGTTGTACACGACTGAGCGACTTTCACTGCTACTTCACTATCCAACTGTTCGTGTAGCATATTTCTGAACCTCAGTCACTGGTGGCATTATTCTGGCTATTTTCCCAGGATATTCTTCTTACCCTCTGCATGTCCATGGCTGTAATGGACACTTGATGGAGGCAGGTACTCTCTGGATTCTCACACAGAATCTTCAATTAAAGTTAACTAGGAAAAGAACTGATTAAAAGAAAGACAAAGATAAAGTTAAAGAAAGACAAAGACACAGATAAAACAAGATCCTGAGTAAGAATAAAATGATACAACAATGTGTGAGGACACAGCCCTTGGAATAACCTCCCCATCAGGGTCAGATAAGGGCCACTGGGTAGATATTATGGTGGTATTTATTTTTCTAAAGGCCAGATTTCCCTACTGGGCTCCCTGGAAGAGACACCTAGAAGAAGGACCTGGAACCTGGAAGTGGTAAGGACTCTTGGAAGCAAGACCAGGTTGAGAGGCCAAGGTCACTCCCATCTTTGAGAACATATACCACTGAAGCAAGGACTTGCAAGAGTTGCCCCAGAGTCACACTAAGATCAGTGTCTCTTCCTGTCCTGTTTTGCTTGCTGGTGGGTGTATAGTGTTGGGGGCTCAGTTGTGTCTGATTCTTTGTTACCCCATAGACTGTAGCCGGCCAGCCTCCTTTGTCCATGGAATTCTTCAGACAAGAATACTGAAGTGGGTTGCAGTGTCTTTCTCCACGGGATCTTCCTGACCCAGGGATCAAACCCAGGTCTCCTGCATTGCAGACAGATTCTTTACTATCTGAACCTCCAGGGAAGCAAGTGGGACTTAAATGAGGTGAAAAGAAATTCGGAGAGCTATCATCCTACCCCAAATCCTAATGAACATGTCTTGAATTCGAGGAGAAAGGGGTAAGAGGAAAGGAAAAGAGAAGAGGCAAAGCAGGAAAGGACAAAGAATAAATATAGTGGCACGAGTAAGGGCATGGAGGATGATTCTAGAAAGTCTCCCACGAGAGGATGCAGAGGAGGGAAAGTACCACTTAACTCTGCCATCTATCAGTTTTGTACTTGAGGAAGCAGTGTCATAAAATTCAATCCAGTTAGCAGGATAAGAGGGGATTTATTCTATGCCAGGCACCACGTTTCATGCTGTGAGAAATAAGAAAATGAAAGAATGGTCCCTCCCTCTCGAGGTATTGAAGTATGGCCAGGAAGATGACACATTCACAAGAAACAATCATTTACATCCCACTGAAGTAAGATCTAATTAAAGATGCAAGCGAATACCAGCCTGGGAGCAGAGGATGAAGTGATGAATTCTGTGTATGGAAAAGCCTCATGGAGCGGGTGTAGGTATAAAGAACAATCAAGTAGACGAAGCAGACACAGAAGGGAACAACTTTCAGACCGAGGAGAGAGCTTAACAGAAGAGGCATGGAGCTGGGGAGGGCTGCCTATGTTTGGAGAAAGGTGAACTTTGTCTTAACCCTGGAGCGAAGGGTGAACAGTAGATATTAGGTCTGCAGGAGAAGGTGAGGCCTGGTTTCACAGATCCTGTAATGTCAAGTTAGGGAGATTTGACTTGATTATGTGTGGAATGTGGATACACTGATGGCGAATCAAGAAGAGATTGACAAGGCCACAGTTGTCCTTAAGGAAGATGAACCTACAGGTGTTATGCAAGATCCATGAGAGAAAGCAGAGACTGGAAACAAGGAATGTCACTCAGCAATCTCCCGGGCATCTCTTGCATTTATGCATATCTTGCAAGCAGAGGTACTGATTGTTTTTGTTCTGAACTATCTTTTCAAGGATGCTTTTTCATAGTGAATAGCCTTGGAAGATGGAAATAGTGTCTTCTTAGCAAAAGCTAGGCAGACCTTTCTGTCCCTTAATAAAAACTTCAATTTTCCCAATATCTATGCAGAAATTGATCTAGGTCCATCCTCAGTGCCCTGTGGAACTTGGAAGTAAAGGGAACTGATATAGATATATTGCTTTCTATGGTGGCTCAGAGGTTAAAGCGTCTGCCTGCAATGCGGGAGACCTGGGTTCGATCCCTAGGTCAGGAAGATCCCCTGGAGAAGGAAATGGCAACCCACTCCAGTATTCTTGCCTGGAGAATTCCATGGACGGAGGAGCCTGGTGGGCTACAGTCCATGGGGTCGCAAAGAGTCAGACATGACTGAGCGAGTTCATTTCACTTTCACTTTCACTTTTGTACTGTGCTTAACGAAAATTTTTTTAATTTTTATTTTATTTATTTATTTATTTATTTATTTTAATTTTAAAATCTTTAATTCTTACATGCGTTCCCAAACATGAACACCCCTCCCACCTCCCTCCCCATATCATCTCTCTGGGTCATCCCCATGCACCAGCCCCAAGCATGCTGTATCCTGTGTCAGACATAGACTGGCGATTCGATTCTTACATGATAGTATACATGTTAGAATGCCATTCTCCCAAATCATCCCACCCTCTCACTCTCCCTCTGAGTCCAAAAGTCCGTTATACACATCTGTGTCTTTTTTGCTGTCTTGCATACAGGGTTGTCATTGCCATCTTTCTAAATTCCATATATATGTGTTAGTATACTGTATTGGTGTTTTTCTTTCTGGCTTACTTCACTCTGTATAATTGGCTCCAGTTTCATCCATCTCATCAGAACTGATTCAAATGAATTCTTTTTAACGGCTGAGTAATACTCCATTGTATATATGTACCACAGCTTTCTTACCCATTCAGCTGATGGACATTTAGGTTGTTTCACTGTCCTGGCTATTATAAACAGTGCTGCAATGAACATTGGGGTACATGTGTCTCTTTGAATTCTGGTTTCCTCAGTGTATTTGCCCAGAAGTGGGATTACTGGGTCATAAGGTAGTTCTATTTGCAATTTTTTAAGGAATCTCCACACTGTTCTCCATAGTGGCTGTACTAGTTTGCATTCCCACCAACAGTGTAAGAGGGTTCCCTTTTCTCCACACCCTCTCCAGCATTTATTGCTTGTAGACTTTTGGATTGCAGCCATTCTGACTGGTGTGAAGTGGTACCACATTGTGGTTTTGATTTGCATTTCTCTAATAATGAGTGATGTTGAGCATCTTTTCATGTGTTTGTTAGCCATCCATATGTCTTCTTTGGAGAAATGTCTATTTAGTTCTTTGGCCCATTTTTTGATTGGGTCGTTTATTTTTCTGGAATTGAGCTGCATAAGTTGCTTGTATATTTCTAAGATTGGTTGTTTGTCAGTTGCTTCATTTGCTATTATTTTCTCCCATTCAGGAGGCTGTCTTTTCACCTTGCTTATAGTTTCCTTTGTTGTGCAGAAGCTTTTAATTTTAATTAGATCCCATTTGTTTATTTTTGCTTATATTTCCAGAATTCTGGGAGGTGGATCATAGAGGATCCTGCTGTGATTTATGTCTGAGAGTGTTTTGCCTATGTTCTCCTCTAGGAGTTTTATAGTTTCTGGTCTTACATTTAGATCTTTAATCCATTTTGAGTTTATTTTTGTGAATGGTGTTAGAAAGTGATCTAGTTTCATTCTTTTACAAGTGGTTGACCAGTTTTCCCAGCACCACTTGTTAAAGAGATTGTCTTTACTCCATTGTATATTCTTGCCTCCTTTGTCAAAGATAAGGTGTCCATATGTGTGTGGATTTATCTCTGGGCTTTCTATTTTGTTCCATTGATCTATATGTCTGTCTTTGTGCCAGTACCATACTGTTTTGATGACTGTGGCTTTGTAGTAGAGCCTGAAGTCAGGCAAGTTGATTCCTCCAGTTCCATTCTTCTTTCTCAAGATTGCTTTGGCAATTCGAGGTTTTTTTCTATTTCCATACAAATCTTGAAATGATTTGTTCTAGTTCTGTGAAAAATGTGGCTGGTAGCTTGATAGGGATTGCATTGAATTTGTAAATTGCTTTGGGTAGTATACTCATTTTCACTATATTGATTCTTCCGATCCATGAACATGGTACATTTCTCCATCTATTAGTGTCCTTTCGATTTCTTTCATCAGTGTTTTATAGTTTTCTCTATATAGGTCTTTAGTTTCTTTAGGTAGATATATTCCTAAGTATTTTATTCTTTTCGTTGCAATGGTGAATGGAATTGTTTCCTTAATTTCTTTTTCTACTTTCTCATTATTAGTGTATAGGAATGCAAGGGATTTCTGAGTGTTGATTTTATATCCTGCAACTTTGCTATATTCATTGATTAGCTCTAGTAATTTTCTGGTGGAGTCTTTAGGGTTTTCTATGTAGAGGATCATGTCATCTGCAAACAGTGAGAATTTGACTTCTTCTTTTCCAATTTGGATTCCTTTTATTTCTTTTTCTGCTCTGATTGCTGTGGCCAAAACTTCCAGAACTATGTTGAATAGTAGCGGTGAAAGTGGGCACCCTTGTCTTGTTCCTGACTTTAGGGGAAATGCTTTCAATTTTTCACCATTGAGGATAATGTTTGCTATGGGTTTGTCATATATAGCTTTTATTATGTTGAGGTATGTTCCTTCTATTCCTGCTTTCTGGAGAGTTTTTATCATAAATGGATGTTGAATTTTGTCAAAGGCCTTCTCTGCATCTATTGAGATAATCATATGGCTTTTATTTTTCAATTTGTTAATGTGGTGAATTACATTGATTGACTTGCGGATATTGAAGAATCCTTGCCTCCCTGGGATAAAGTCCACTTGGTCATGGTGTATGATTTTTTTAATGTGTTGTTGGATTCTGATTGTTAGAATTTTGTTGAGGATTTTTGCATCTATGTTCATCAGTGATATTGGCCTGTAGTTTTCTTTTTTGGTTATATCTTTGTCAGGTTTTGCTATTAGGGTGATGGTGGCCCCATAGAATGAGTTTGGAAGTTTACCTTCCTCTGCAATTTTCTGGAAGAGTTTGAGGAGGATAGGTGTTAGCTCTTCTCTAAATTTTTGATAGAATTCAGCTGTGAAGCCATCTGGACCTGGGCTTTTGTTTGCTGGAAGATTTCTGATTACAGTTTCAATTTCCGTGCTTGTGATGGGTCTGTTAAGATTTTCTATTTCTTCCTGGTTCAGTTTTGGAAAATTGTACTTTTCTAAGAATTTGTCCATTTCTTCCACGTTGTCCATTTTATTGGCATACACCTACTGATAGTAGTCTCTTATGATCCTTTGTATTTCTGTGTTGTCTGTTGTGACCTCTCCATTTTCATTTCTAATTTTATTGATTTGATTTTTCTCTCTTTGCTTCTTGATGAGTCTGGCTAATGGTTTGTCAATTTTATTTATCATTTCAAAGAACCAGCTTTTTGCTTTGTTGATTTTTGCTATGGTCTCTTTTGTTTCTTTTGCATGTATTTCTGCCCTAATTTTTAAGATTTCTTTCCTTCTACTAACTCTGGGGTTCTCCAATTCTTCCTTTTCTACTGCTTTAGGTGTAGAGTTAGGTTATTTATTTGACTTTTTTCTTGTTTCTTGAGGTATGCCTGTATTGCTATGAACTTTCCTCTTAGCACTGCTTTTATAAGTGTCCCACAGGTTTTGGGTTGTTGTGTTTTCATTTTCATTCATTTCTATGCATATTTTGATTTCTTTTTTGATTTCTTCTGTGATTTGTTGGTTATTCAGAAGTGTGTTGTTCAACCTCCATATGTTGGAATTTTTAATAGTTTTTCTCCTGTAATTGAGATCTAATCTTAATGCATTATGATCAGAAAGGATGCTTGGAATGCTTTCGATTTTTTTGAATTCATCAAGTTTAGATTTATGGCCCAGGATGTGATCTATCCTGGAGAAGGTTCCATGAGCACTTGAAAAAAAGGTGAAATTCATTGTTTTGGGGTGAAATGTCCTATAGATATCAATTAGGTCTAACTGATCAAATGTATCATTTAAAGTGTGCGTTTCTTTGTTAATTTTCTGTTTAGTTGATCTGTCCATAGGTGTGAGTGGGGTATTAAAGTCTCCCACTATTATTGTGTTATTGTTGATTTCCCCTTTCATACTTGTTAGCATTTGTCTTACATATTGCGGTGCTCCTATATTGGGTGCATATATATTTATAATTGTTATGTCTTCTTCTTGGATTGATCCTTTGATCATTATGTAGTGGCCTTCTTTGTCTCTTTTCACACCCTTTGTTTTAAAGACTATTTTATTGGATATGAGTATTGCCACTCCTGCTTTCTTTTGGTCTCTATTTGCATGGTATATATTTTTCCAGCCCTTCACTTTCAGTCTGTATGTGTCCCTTGTTTTGAGGTGGGTCTCTTGTAAGCAGCATATAGAGGGGTCTTGTTTTTGTATCCATTCGGCCAGTCTTTGCCTTTTGGTTGGGGCGTTCAACCCATTTACGTTTAAGGTAATTATTGATAAGTATGATCCCGTTACCATTTACTTTAATGTTTTGGGTTAGGGTTTATACACCCTCTTTGTGTTTCCTGTCTAGAGAATATTCTTTAGAATTTGTTGGAGAGCTGGTTTGGTGGTGCTGAATTCTCTCAGCTTTTGCTTGTCTGTAAAGCTTTTGATTTCTCCTTCGTATTTGAATGAGATCCTTGCTGGGTACAGTAATCTGGGCTGTAGGTTATTGTCTTTCATCACTTTAAGTATGTCTTGCCATTCCCTCCTGGCCTGAAGAGTTTCTATTGAAAGATCAGCTGTTATCCTTATAGGAATCCCCTTGTGTGTTATTTGTTGTTTTTCCCTTGCTGCTTTTAATATTTGTTCTTTGTGTTTGATCTTTGTTAATTTGATTAATATGTGTCTTGGGGTGTTTCGCCTTGGGTTTATCCTATTTGGAACTCTCTGTGTTTCTTGGACTTGGGTGATTATTTCTTTCCCCATTTTAGGGAAGTTTTCAACTATTATCTCCTCAAGGATTTTCTCATGACCTTTCTTTCTGTCTTCTTCTTCTGGGGCTCCTATAATTCGAATGTTGGAGCATTTCATATTGTCCTGGAGGTCTCTGAGATTGTCCTCATTTCTTTTAATTCGTTTTTCTTGTTTCCTCTCTGATTCATTTATTTCTACCATTCTATCTTCTGTTTCACTAATCCTATCTTCTGCCTCCGTTATTCTACTATTTGTTGCCTCCAGAGTGTTTCTGATCTCATTTATTGCATTATTCATTATGTTTTGGCTCTTTTTTATTTCTTCTAGGTCCTTGTTAAACCTTTCTTGCATCTTCTCAATCCTTGTCTCTAGGCTATTTATCTGTGATTCCATTTTGATTTCAAGATTTTGGATCATTTTCACTATCAATATTCGGAATTCCTTCTCAGGTAGATTCCCTACTTCTTCCTCTTTTGTTTGGTTTGGTGGGCAACTCTCCTGTTCCTTTACCTGCTGGGTATTCCTCTGTCTCTTCATCTTGGTTATATTGCTGCGTTTGGGGTGGTCTTTTTATATTCTGGTAATTTGTGGAGTTCTCTTTATTATGGAGCTTCCTCACTTTGGGTGGGGTTCTATCAGTGACTTGTCAAGGTTTCCTGGTTAGGGAGGCTTGTGTTGGAGTTTTGGTGGGTGGCACTGGGTTTCTTCTCTCTGGAGTGCAGTGGAGTGACCAGTAATGGGTTATGAGACCTCAAAGGTTTTGGAATAATTTTGAGCTGCCTGTATATTGAAGCTCAGGGGAGTGTTCCTGTGTTGCTGGAGAATTTGCATGGTATGTCTTGTTTTGGAACTTGTTGGCCCTTGGGTGGAGCTTGGTTTTGGTGTAGGTATGAAGGCATTTGATGAGCTCCTATTGCTTAATGTTCCCTGAATTCAAGAGTTCTCTAATGTTTTCAGGCTTTGGATTTAAGCCTCCTGCTTCTGGTTTTCAGTTTTATTTTTACAGTAGCCTCTAGACTTCTCCATCTATACAGCACCGATGATAAAACATCTAGGTTAAAGATGAAAAGTTTCTCCACATTGAGGGACACTCAGAGAGGTTCACTGAGTTACAAGGAGAAGAGAAGATGGAGGGGGTAGTTAGAGGTAACTGGAATGAGATGCGGTGAGATCAAAAGAGGAGAGAGCAAGCTAGCCAGTAGTCACTTCCTTATGTGCGCTCTATAGTCTAGACTGCTCAGAGGTATTTACGGAGTTATACGGGGAAGAGGAGAGGGAGGAAGTAGACAGAGGTGACCAGGAGGATAAGAGAGGAATGAGAAGGAGAGAGACAAATCCTGCCAGTAACCAGTTCCTTAGGTGTTCTCCACCGTCTGGAACACACAGAGATTCACAGAGTTGGATAGAGAAGAGATGGGGGAGAAAAGAGACAGAGGCCACCTGGTGGAGAAAAAGGAGAGTCCAAAGGAGGAGAGAGTGGTCAAGCCAGTAATCTCACTCTCAGGTAAACTTGGGTAGTGAAGTTTGGGTTTTTAAATGTACAAAATTGACAACAAAAACCTAAGAGCAAAGATTAAAAATCTAGAGTAGAGGTTGGATTTTTAAGAATACAATATTAAAAAAAAGAAGCAGAAGGAAAAAGGAAGAAAGAAAAGGAAAAAAGAGAGAGAGAAAAAAAAAACAAGAATTATTAAAAACAAAACAAAACAAAACAAAACACCAACAACCATCCAAAGACAATATATGGTGTTTGCCTTAAAAAAACAAAATGTCTTTTTTTAAAAAATAGTAATAGTAGGTTATAGTAATAAAAATTAGAGGAGAAATAGAAGACTTAACAATTTAAAAAAAAGTTAGAAAAAAAGTAAAAAAAAAGGAATGATTTTAAAAATAGTAAAAATATATCTGACCCTTCTGTGATGCTATGGGCCATGTGGGATCACTTCCAAGGTGGTTCCCTCTGTTTAACTTCTTCTGTTTGCTGGTTTTTTAGGCTCACTAGTTCAGTCACGCTGTGGGGAGGGGGGATGCTGCAAACAAATAGCACTGTCGTGTGCACACAGTATCTCTGCCCCGCTTGACCTGTCCTTTCTCACGGCGCACAAACTGCTCCGGCTCTAGGATGCTCAGCCAGGAACCGTCTGGGGCCGGCCCTAGGCTGCGTGCACTTCCCCGGTCCAAGCCGCTCAGGTTCGGCACTCAGGCAGCCCTCAGAGGCACAGATTCAGCTGGGACTGCGCTTTGTGCCCTTCCCAGGTCCGAGGAGCTCAGGAGTTTGGCGAGCACTATTGCCGCGACTTGTCACCTTTTCTGCCGCTGCTGCTCAGCTTTCTGGGTGGACCGCTGGCGCCCCCCGTGAGGCAGATGGTGACTGTCCAGCACCCCCAGAAGTCTTAGCAAAGGAGCCTGCTTGCAGTTAGGTAAGCAAAGTCTCTCCGGGTCTGCAATTGCCCCTTTCCAGTCCTTACGGCTCTGGCTGCCTGTCCCCGGCGGGGGATGGTCTGCAGGCGGCTTTTTCCGTTCCGTCCTTTGTCCTATGCTCGGTCCTGGCGGTGTCTTATGTTCGAGCTTTTCGCGTGGTGGCTATCCCACAGTCTGGTTTGCTAGCCCAAGTTAGATCGTTCTGGTTGCGTGTGGGGCATTCCTGCCCGATTCTTACAAAGCACTGCAGCCCGCGCCTCCCACGCGTCCCTGCCCTGCCCCCACTAGCTTGTGGCGGATGCAGGCATCTGTGCTGCTTTTCCGCTGGGGGAGTTACTGTTGGGCTTGTAATCTGTTGGTTTTAATTATTTATTTATTTTTCCTTCCTGTTATGTTGCCCTCTGTGTTTCCAAGGCTCGCCACAGACTCGGCAGGGAGAGTGTTTCCTGGTGTTTGGAATCCTCTCTTCTTAAAATTCCCTTCCCGGGACGGGCTTCCCTTCCCGGGACAGAGCTCCCTCCCCATCTCCTTTGTCTCGTTTTTCATCTTTTATATTTTTTTCCTACCTGTTTTTGAAGACAATGGTCTGCTTTTCTGGTTGCCTGATGTCCTCTGCCAGCCTACAGAAGCTGTTTTGTGGAGTTTGCTCAGCGTTGAAATGTTCTTTTGAGGAATTTGTGAGGGAGAAAGTGGTCTTCCCGTCCTATTCCTCTGCCATCTTTACAGTTCCCTCTTAACGAAATATTTGTCTCTGACCCAAAAGTCTGCTGCCTTCAGCCATAACTCATGAAACTAGGGTGGGCTAGCTTGTTGCTTTAAGTAGTGTAAAACTCTCAAATTCATCATAATTTTTAATGAAGGATATACCGTTAAGAAACCATTTAAGGACTTCCTTGGTGGTCCAGTGGTTACGAATCTGTCTGGCACAAGTCTGTTCTCTATGTCTGTTTCTCCACTGCTCTCCAAATAAATTCATCAGTATCATTTTTCTAGATTCCATATATATGTGTTAGTATATAATATTTATCTTTCAGGGAGAGGGAAGGAGAGGGTGAGATGTATGGAGAGAGTAACACGGAATCTTACATTACCATATGTAAAATAGACAGCCAATAGGAATTTGTTGTATGTCTCAGGGAACTCAAGCAGTGGCTCTGTGTCAACATAGATGGGTGAGAGGGGGAGGGAGATGGGAGAGAGGTTCAAGAGGGAGGGGACATGTGTACACCTATGGCTGATTCATGTTGATATTTGACAGAAAACAAAAAAAATTCTGTAAAGCAATTATTGTTCAATTAGAAAATAAATAAAAATTTAAAAATGAATCAAATATTGTTTAAAAAAATAACAAAAAAAGAACTGCCTGCCAATGCAAGGGATACAGGTTTGATCCCAGGTCCAGGAAGATTCCACATGCTACAAGGTAAGTAAGCCCCTGTGCCACAACTACTAAGCCAGTGCTTTAGAGCCCATGAACTGCAAGTACTGAGCCCATGGGCTTCAACTACTGGAGCAGGAGTGCCCTAGATCCCATACTTTGCAACAAGGGAAGCCACCACAATGAGAAGTCCAAGCACCGCAACTAGAGTGACCCCATGGCAACTAGAGAAAGCCTTTGGGCAGCAATGAAGACCCAGTACAGCCAAAAAAAATTTTAAGCTATTTCAATAACCCTAGTAGTAAAATTTAGGGCAGGGATTTAATTTTATTTATTTCTGTATCCAGATATTTGACATCTGGGTTTCCCTGGAGGCTCAGTGGTAAAGAATCAGCCTGCCAAATGCAAGAGATGTGGGTTTGATCCCTGGGTTGGGAAGACCCCCTAGAAAAGGAAATGACAATCCACTCCTCCAGTATTCTTGTCTGGGAAATCCGAGGAGCTTGGTGGGCCACAGTCCATGGGGTCACAAAAGAATCAGATGTGACTTAGTGACCAAACAACTTGACATCTACATAGATGAAACAGTCTAGAAGATAGTTTCTTTATTGAAAAGGTAAAGTGGGCAAAACACCCTGACCCAACTCCATGAATGAACATCAATTATTTCTCACCTTTGTCCTGAGTCTCATTCACTAAAGTCTCAGAGGGGAAGTATGGCTCCAGGAGAGGGCAGGTGGGTATCAGGGATTCCTATCATGTATAGAATACTAGCTTTTTCAATATGTCTAGGTAAAACAAAAATAGCTATATCAAAGTGGCTTATTAAAACTATTCAGAGGGTTAGCCAGTAGCCTGGCACATAGTAGTTAATCAGTAAATATTTAGAGCCTGAAAGAACAAGTGAAATAAGGTAATTGAGATTCCAAAACAGAACTAGTTGGGAAATTCTTGTCTTTAATCACCTACCTCAATTCCAAAGGTAGAATTGTGTTCAAAATTATTTATTCCATTGTCTGTATACAATATGACCAATACCACATAGATATTTTTAGGAGTGGTTCTGCCATGTAATGTTTTTGTGACCTTTAACCTCAGCACTCTTACCATGAAGTGAGAGAGTTGGACTTGATTCTCTTTAGAGTCTCTTCCAGTGTTGGATTCCAGAAATATAGTTCATGGAGCTGGGTTATACTGTTATCTCCACCTTCTTTCTACCTTGAAAAAATAGCCAGAAAAGTTATTTCATAGGAAAGAGGAAAGGTGAACAATTTGAGTATGTCAGTATGTCAAATAAGCTCCTTAGTTTTTTGAGGTTTTGTGTGTGTGTGTGTGTGTGTGTGTGTGTGTGTGTGTGTGCTAGTAATAGCTTTCTGGCCCCATTCTTCACTTTTGAAGCAAAATTTAAATGGAAAAGTAGCAATTATTTGACTTGTAAATTCACAGTGTCTTTCAGTCCAATTTAGTTCAGTTGCTCAGTTGTGTCTGACTCTTTGTGACCCCATGAATTGCAGCATGCCAGGCCTCCCTGTCCATCACCAACTCCCGGAGTTCACTCAGACTCATGTCCATCGAGTCCGTGATGCCATCCAGCCATCTCATCCTCTGTTGTCCCCTTCTCCTCCTGCCCCCAATCCCTCCCAGCATCAGAGTCTTTCCCAATGAGTCAACTCTTCGCATAAGGTGGCCAAAGTACTGGAGTTTCAGCTTTCATTCATTCCTTCCAAAGAAATCCCAGGGCTGATCTTCAGAAGGGACTGGTTGGATCTCCTTGCTGTCCAAGGGACTCTCAAGAGTCTTCTCCAACACAACAGTTCAAAGCCATCAATTCTTTGGCGCTCAGCCTTCTTCACAGTCCAACTCTCATATCCATACATGACCACTGGAAAAACCATAGCCTTGACTAGATGGACCTTTGCTTTTGAATATGCTATCTAGGTTAGTCATAACTTTCTTTCTAAGGAGTAAGCGTCTTTTAATTTCATGGCTGCAGTCACCATCTGCAGTGATTTTGGAGCCCCCCAAAATAAAGTCTGCCACTGTTTCCACTGTTTCCCCATCTATTTCCCATGAAGTGATAGGACCAGATGCCATGATCTTAGTTTTCTGAATGTTGAGCTTTAAGCCAACTTTTTCACTCTCCTCTTCACTCATCTTTAATCTCTTCCAATGAAGACAAAGAATGGGGTTTGGATAAGAAATCTTTCACATGGTCATAAAGGTGCTGATATTCTCACCAAAATATAGAAACACAGCTTCAGTACTGAGATTTCTGCTGGCATCATGATTTGCAACTGGTAATTAGCTTTTATTGTTTGCTAGAAGTGTGAAGAAGCAGATACAAAAATTCTTCACCGTTGGAAGGAATGGCCTATTAATTGTGATTGCATGAAAACAAAAACACCTCATGGTGCTCTATCTCCTGCCAAGTGTAAAGATGGACATATGGCTGGGTGAACTCAATTGGTTGGACCATTGTGTTAAAGAGGCCAAGGTCACAAGTTGAAGTCCAATATGTACCAGCCAGCTCTGCTCCCTTCTGCCCTGCCAAGCATCTTACCAACAGAAACTTTACTGGTAGTCAGACCCTATTGATGTTATGTCAATTAAAACTTCATACTTGATAAGTAGTGAAAAGAGGGTCACCAAGTCCCCTCTGTTCTGTCTACTTTGAGTTCATGATTTCCTTAAATCAAAAATATTAAACATACTAATACAGTTCAATTTAAAAATATGCATTACATTATTTTATGCTTATAAATCATAAGCTTTAATATGCTTGTTACCAAGGGACTTGTCTGGCAGTCCTGTGGTTAGAGCTCCATGCTTCCAACACAGGGGGCTTAAGTTCAATGATCCCACATGCTGTGAGAGGTGGACAAAAATAAAGAAATAAAAATTAAAAAAAAAAAACATGCTTATAATCAACAGTTTGCCCTGGGGATATGATATAACACCTATTTTGGAGAAGCTTATTGTCTTGAGTGTCTCCAGTGGCTGCGTGGCAAGCTGGAGCAGGTGAAGGGAGATACCCCACGTTTAAGGTCAGTAGTGGCAGCCGTGAGTAGATACCCTATGTCCAGGGCAAGGGGCAGTAGCTGTGTTTTGCTGTGGCATCCGTGAAGAGGTACTCCACATCCAATGTAAGAGAAGCCCTAGTAAGACGGTAGGTGCTGAGAGAGGGCATCAGAGCGCAGACAGACTGAAACCCCAATCACAGAAAACTAACCAATCTAATCACATGGAGCACAGCATAGGGTCCATGGACTAAGGGAGGCCTTAGTCTGGATGCAGGCCTCTAGGGAGGCCTGGCGTGCTGCAGTCCATGGGGTCACAGAGTCGGACATGACTGAGCGACTGAACTGAACTGAACTGATTGTCTTGAGTGAAAAGAGAAACTCATGAAACATTTGACAAAAATAAAATAAACTAGAAATAATAGAGAACAGTGTGAGACTAAGACCCTGGAGCAAGAGTTACCATGCACGTTTCCTTGAAATAATTTTACAGAAACTATATTCATATATATGTTTAGTATCAGTGACAATTTTTAAAACTTCTTTTTAATCAACTAATGATCAAAACATCTTTGCTTCCAACTAAACTGTGTAATTGGTCTAAAAGTGAATCTGTGTATGACTCTACTCCCAGAAATGTTATCTGGACTATGAGCACCCAGTCTAGGGCCATACCCCTTGAACGTGCCTAGTCTCATCTGAGTGTTATTGTTCAGTTGCTAAGTTGTATCTAACTTTTGTGACCCCATGGACTGCAGAATGCCAGTTCCTCTGTCCTCCACTATCTCCTGGAGTTTGTTGTAATTCCTGTCCATTCAGTCAATGATGACATCCAACCACTTCATTCTCTGTCCAGTTATATAACATTGGGACCTTAGGACAGGCTCATTTCCTCTGTGTGTGTATTTGTTTTAATTTTCCCATGCAATCACTTATCCAATTTCTTGATAAATTATCTCTCAAAAGCTAGTTTTCAATGATATTCTTGAAACGGTAAAATAATATCCTCAGGATAATATTATCTTTTCTTTCTTTTGAATGTTTTCTTTCTTATTTTTACCTTTTTTCCTCTTTTCTTCTAATAACAATATCCTTTTTTTCTCTTTTAAAAAATTATTCTTTATATTTACCTAAGCTAACCTGACTTCCATAAAATTTTCACCAACTCTTTTACTTCTCCACACACATCTGGATTCTGTTTTCCTGGTTTACGCCAAAGAATGTTCTAAGATCTAACTCAGACTTGTGCACTTATCCTCTGTTTAACAACTCTAATTTTTTCCAGGAAATTCTGCTCTTAAGTGAAAAGTTGTTAAATTATAAAAAAAAAAAAGACCCTTTAGAGAAAGATCATAATTTATTTCATCTCAACATGAGCTATCCAAACAATTTTCACAGATAGAAACATTTGGCAACAAAATGACAAAAGCAAGCTTATATAAGCAAACAGTTTGCAAGTTAAGAAATGTAGATTGTATATAAAATGAAATATACTGAAAATGTATTGTGTGTACCAAATAAGACAGAGAAGCCATGATGGCAAGTTTTGGAGATGAATGAGTATGAGCTAATCATCATTTGAACGTAGATTTTTTTTTTTTTTTTTTTGCTGCAGTGTTTTCTTCATCAATTTTTCAAACACAGTGAGGCTCATTGTTATCTTGCACACGAACTGCACTGAAAAGCAAAGCTGTAACTTAGAAAAATCAGTTTTAGGGCAACATAAAGACATAACCACAAGAGTGCTTTGAAGTCTGTGGAAAATATGTACGTGCACATTTTCTATGAAAAGTCACAGAAAATTCAAACTTGTCATCCCACTCACTTGACTTACACACACAAAGAAAAATGCTTTGAGTTCTTCTAAATGTGGCACATAATTCAGCTTTATTTCATGGATAATCTCTGAGTACTGACTTTTATGTTGAGTAAACATGTGTGTCTTAACCTGAAACTACAATTTTAAACTATTACTTAGTGGAGTTAAGTAATATGGAGCACATTTTGGGGGGGCGTGTTTCTGGATGAAAAAACCATTGTAAAGAAAACGAATCCTCTGAAAAGTGATACAACTTTGAGTTGTCATTATGAAAACTTACTGATGAGTAATTGTGTGGAATGAATCTTTATCCTTGGTCTCAGAGCCCATCTTTGGACACCTAGCAGGGTAAGGGTCCCTTCCCTTCACTCTCCTCTGTGTAAACTTTCCCACCCCTTCAACATTGCTTTTAATGATCTCTTTGTGTATTTCTACTACTGTATCGTAAGATCTTCGTGTCTCTAAAGTTTAACCCTATACCTGGCCTATAGTTCTTAACTATTTAAGAATATCAATGAATATCTATGTCTCCAAATTCCCTTTAACCACTTGCCTCCAGATGCAGGTTACTTCAGGAAGTGGTATGTGTATTACCTACTCAGTCAACTACTGGAAATAGTTGTCTGTCTTCAACTTGTTGTTTAGTTACTGAGTCGTGTCCAACTCTTTGCAACCCCATGGACTGTAGCCTGCCAGACTTCACTGTCCAAGGGGTTTCCCAGGCAAGAATCCTGGAGTGGGTTGCCATTTCTTTCTCCAGGGGATCTGCCCTACCCAGGGATCAAACCCATGTCTCCTGCATTGGCAGGCAGATTCTTTTCCATCAAGCCACCAGATAAACCCATTTTGTGAAATGTCTTCAGCTACTCAAAATCAATAGAGCATTTCACATCTGGAATAACATTTCCTCTATCAAAATTATATCTGATAATTTGAGTGGAAAATTACTATAGTGATCAAAAATTCACCTTTTTTTCCTTTGAATTTGCCTAAGTGTTGGTTGAAATAAAATACTGGATTTCTCATTTAGTGATCTGACGCTATTTACTCTTGGCACCAGATGGTTGCCTCTTCCACTTGAAAATGAAAACATCTGACAGACTCTGCCAGGGCGTGTGTCAGCAATGCCACTCATGGGGAAAGTCTTCCAAATGACACACTTGTCTTGGAGGGTGTTTATCTGGAGCATGTGTTACATCTTCAGATGCCTCAAGCTCACACATTAAAGACATTAGTTCAGCTGTAAATTGTAGCAGGTCTATAGGCTCAATGCTTGAAAGAGATCCTGCTTTGGGAAAATGAACATTTTCACTCTTCTTTTTCTTGTTCAAGTTCTAAAATATATTTATAAACTGAAAGGGGAAAAGAAATTCATATTTTCTTTTGGAAAAACTATTCACCTTGCACTAATTTCTTCACATACTGTCAGTCAACCAAATTTTCTTGGAGACTAATGTCTGCTAGGAAATTGTTCCTGGGAGAGCATCCAGATAGCCTTCGGTCAGGCACTGCCCCACACTCAGTAGCAAACAATCCTCAAAACATCATTTCATAAAGAGCAACAAAATAGGGTCATTTGTAGAGATGCAGATAGACCTAGAGACTGTCATAGAGAATGAAGTAAATTAGAACGAGGAGAAAAAATAGTGTATATTAACACACATATGTGGAATCTAGAAAAACAGTTCAGATGAACCTATTTTCAGGCCAGGAATAGAGACAAAGATGGAGGGAACAAGAGACCAAACATATGGACACAGGGAAGGGTGGGATAAATTGGGGGATTAGGATTGACATATAAAATAGCTAGCTAGTGGGAAGATGCTCTGTAACATAGGGATTTTAGCCAAGTGCTCTGGGATGACCTACAGGGGTGGGGTGAGGGGGTAGGAGGGAGGTGCAAGAGGGAAGGGATACATGTATACATATGGCTGATTCACTTCTTTGCACAGCAGAGACTAGCACAACATTGTTAAGCAATTATGCGTGTGTGCTAAATTGCTTCAGTTGGGTCTGACTCTTTGCAACCCTATGGGCTGTAGCCCACCAGGCTCCTCTGTCCACGGGATTCTCCAGGCAGGAATACTGGAGTGTGTTGCCATGTCCTCCTACAGGGGATCTTCCTGACCCAGCGATCAAACCTATGTCTCTTATGTCTCCTGCACTGGCAGGTGGGTTCTTTACCACCTAGGAAGCCCCAGAACAATGATACTCCGATTTTTTAAAAAAGATAACAAACAAAAAAATCAGGTTGTACTGTGACAATGTGTAAATGTCTTGCTTACATGCATCACAGCTAAGTGCCCAACAATATTTTAATGCTAAAAATATGTGTGCTCAGTTGTTTAGTATTTTCCAACTGTTTGCTACCACATGGACTGTAGCCCACCAGGCTCCTTTGTCCATGGAGTTTTCCCAGCAAGAATACTGGAGTGGGTTGCCATTCCCTTCTCCAGGGGATCTTCCTGACCCAGGGATCAAACCCACGTCTCTTGATCCTCCTCCACTGGCTGGCAGATTCTTTACCATTGCACCACCTGGGAAGTCTCGATAATGAAAATACATTTTAGTTGTCACCCCTCTCTCCCACCCTGTAGGACAGCTAACAGCTATTAGGAAGACAAGTCTCTGGTTATAGAGATTGTGATCCTGGAAAAATTTATCTCTTTACAATACTGATAACACAATCTTGGCCTCATTAACACTGTGTCCATCTCTCAGGAAAATTATGATTTGATGGATTGTCATTTCCCAATGCTCAGGGAGTAAAGAATTTGCGTGCAATTCAGAAGACACAGGAGATGCAGGTTTGATCCATGGGTCAGCAAGATCCCCTGGAGAAGGAAATGGCAACCCACTCCAGTATTCTTGCCTGGAAAATTCAATGGACAGAGGAGCCTTGTAGGCTGCGATCCATTGCATTGCAAACAGTTAGACAAGACTGAGCAGCGAAGCATGGATTATCATTTCAGTGTGTAACTTCAAGAAGAAAAAGAAAGAGGAGAAGGAGGAAGAGGAGGAAGACAAGAAGAAGGATTTCCAATAGATAAAGTGATGTGTTGTACTACTGTAGTAATTATGATAGCATGAAAGTAGTGAAGGGTCAAGAAACAGACTGGTTTTAAAGAAACAGAATCACAGTCTGACTTCAGTTCAGTTCAGTTGCTCAGTTGTGTCCGACTCTTTGCGACCCCATGAATCGCAGCCCGCCAGGCCTCCCTGTCCATCACCAACTCCTGGAGTTCACTCAAACTTGCATCCGTCGAGTCAGTGATGCCATCCAGCCATCTCATCCTCTGTTGTCCCCTTTTCCTCCTGCCCCCAATCCCTCCCAGCATCAGAGTCTTTTCCAATGAGTCAACTCTTTGCATGAGGTGGCCAGAGTACTGGAGTTTCATCTTTCATTCATTCCTTCCAAAGAAATCCCAGGGCTGATCTTAGTATGACTTAATTGTTGCTTTGACAAAACTGAGGTAAGGATAAAGAAGAGGAAATTGTATAATATTGCAAGGCCATTCATCACCACTATAGATTATACCCTCAGTAACTTTTTAGAATGAAACTTACACCAAAGCAGTTCTGAAATTATAAGCTGCAACCTCAGCTTGACAAGGCTTCTTTCACTTTTGAATTGCTCATCTCTCTTAGAATTCTGTCCTTGAGGTGAAGAAGAGTATATCTGTGATTCGGTACCATTAGTGAACTGTCTGTCAGCACTGTATAAATAATTAATTATTATTAAAAACTACCATCACCATCTCCTCTTTGTCTCTCGCCCCTGAACACAGCCAGCACTTCTCTGATAAAGTGCAGGGAACCGGTTTATTATTTGGCTGCTCTGATGAATAGGACATGCCAAGTATGCCCAGGGCAACAGAAAAATTCCAATAATAATAATTGGGTAAAACAACTTCCGTGTCACATCAAAACAGGATTATTTGCAACTTAAATATTTTTCCCTGACTTGAAAAACATAATTAGAATATAGTGAGTTTTAGTCTTTACGAAGAGGCAAGAATTAATATTTTGAGCTTTAATCAATCAGCAAATATTTGTTGAGTTTTTCCTATTTGTGAAGTGCCTCAACAACTCATTCAAAAGGAGTACCCTCTCTCCCTTTCTGGGTCTGAAACTAAGCTCATGTCAAGGAATGGTCTCCTCCCTTCCATAAAGTCTCCTGTACTAACTATGATAAATATTTCATCTTTATATTTGATAAAAATGAAAAAAATCTAGCACTTCTAGATATAAAACAGTTCTATTAATATTTTCCTCCTTTTTTATCCAAATCATTCTCAAAATATATAATTATTTGATGAAAAAAGAATTATATATAAATGTACATATCAGTCAGTCAGTCAGTTCAGTCACTCAGTTGTGTCCAGCTCTTTGTAACCCCATGGACTGTAGCACGCCAGGCCTCCCTGTCCATCACCAATTCCCGGATTTCACTCAGACTCACATCCATCGAGTCAGTGAGGCCATCCAGCCATCTCATCCTCGGTCGTCCTCTTCTCCTCCTGCCCCCAATCCCTCCCAGCATCAAAGACTTCCAATGAGTCAACTCTTCACATGAAGTGGCCAAAGCACTGGAGTTTCAGCTTCAGCATCATTCCTTCCAAAGAAATCCCGGGGCTGATCTCCTTCAGAATGGACTGGTAGGATCTCCTTGCAGTCCAAGGGACTCTCAAGAGTCTTCTCCAACACCACAGTTCAAAAGCATCAATTCTTCAGTGCTCAGCCTTCTTCACAGTCCAACCCTCACATCCATACATGACTACTGGAAAAACCATAGCCTTGACTAGACAGACCTTAGTCAGCAAAGTAATGTCTCTGCTTTTCAATATGCTATCGAGGTTGATCTTAACTTTTCTTCCAAGGAGTAAGCATCTTTTAATTTCATGGCTGCAGTCACCATCTGCAGTGATTTTGGAGCCCCCAAAAATAAAGTCTGACACTGTTTCCACTGTTTCCCCATCTATTTCCCATGAAGTGATGGGACTGGATGCCATGATCTTCGTTTTCTGAATGTTGAACTTTAAGCCAACTTTTTCACTCTCCTCTTTCACTTTCATCAAGAGGCTTTTGAGTTCTTCACTTCCTGCCATAAGGGTGGTATCATCTGCAAATCTGAGGTTATTGATATTTCTCCCAGTAAACTTGATTCCAACTTGTGCTTCATCCAGCCCGGTGTTTCTCATGATGTACTCTGCACATAAGTTAAATAAGCAGGGTGACAATATACAGCCTTGACGTACTCCTTTTCCTATTTGGAACCAGTCTGTTGTTCCATGTCCAGTTCTAACTGTTGCTTCCTGACCTGCACATAGATTTCTCAGGAGGCAGGTCAGGTGGTCTGGTATTCCCATCTCTTGAAGAATTTTCCACAGTTCATTGTGATCCACACAGTCAAAGGCATTGTCATAGTCAATAAAGCAGAAATAGATGTTTTTCTGGAACTCTCTTGCTTTTTCCATGATCCAGCAAATGTTGGCAATTTGATCTCCGGTTCCTATGCCTTTTGTAAAACCAGCTTGAACATCTGGAAGTTCATGGTTCACATATTGGTGAAGTCTTGCTTAGAGAATTTGGAGCATTACTTTACTAGTGTGTGAGATGAGTGCAATTGTGCAGTAGTTTGAGCATTCTTTGGCATTGCTTTTCTTTGGGATTGGAATGAAAACTGACCTGTTCCAGTCCTGTGGCCACTGCTGAGTTTTCCAAATTTGCTGGCATATTGAGTGCAGCACTTTCACAGCATCATCTTTTAGGATTTGAAAGAGCTCAACTGGAATTCCATCACCTCCACTAGGTTTGTTATTAGTGATGTTTTCTAAGGCCCACTTGATTTCACATTCCAGGATGTCTGGCTCTAGGTGAGTGATCACACCATTGTGATTCTCTGTGTCATGAAGATCTTTTTTTGTACAGTTTTTCTGTGTATTCTTGCCACCTCTTCTTAATATCTTCTGCTTCTGTTAGGTCCATACCATTTCTGTCCTTTATTGAGCCCATCTTTGCATGAAATGTTCCCTCGGTATCTCTAATTTTGTTGAAAAGATCTCGAGTCTTTCCCATTCTATTGTTTTCCTCTATTTCTTTGCACTGATCACTGAGGAAGGCAGTGATCGCCTTGCTATTCTTTGGAACTCTGCATTCAAATGGGTATATCTTTCTTTTTCTCCTTTTCTTTTTGCTTCTCTTCTTTTCACAGCTATTTGTAAGACCTCCTCAGACAGTCATTTTGCCTTTTTGCATTTCTTTTTCTTGGGGATGGTCTTGATCCCTGTCTACTGTACAATGTCATGAGCCTCCATCCATAGTTCATCAAGCACTCTGTCTATCAGATGTAGTCTCTTAAATCTATTTCTCATTTCCACTGTATAATCGTTAGGGATTTGATTTATGTCATACCTGAGTGGTCTAGTCATTTTCCCTACTTTCTTCAATTTAAGTCTGAATTTGGCAATAAGGAGTTCATGATCTGAGCCAAAGTCAGCTCCCAGTCCTGTTTTTGCTGACTGTAAAGAGCTTCTCTATCTTGGCTGCAAAGAATATAGTCACTTCTGATTTCCTTGTTGACCATCTGATGTCCATGTGTAGAGTCTTCTCTTGTGTTGTTGGAAGAGGGTGTTTGCTATGACCAATGCATTCTCTTGGCAAAACTCTGTTAGCCTTTGCCCTGCTCCATTCTGTTCTCCAAAGCCAAATTTGCCTGTTAATCCAGGTGTTTCTTGACTTCCTACTTTTGCATTCCAGTCCCCTATAATGAAAAGAACGTCTTTTTTGGGAGTTAGGTCTAGAAGGTCTTGTATGTCTTTATAGAACTGTTCAACTTCAGCTTCTTGGATTACCATGATATTGAATGGTTTGCCTTGGAAACGAACAGAGATCTTTCATACACACACACACAGACACACACACACACACACACACATTCTGACAGTTCTTTTACGTATAATGGAGAATAGACAATGGATTTTTATTAATCATTATGACATATTCATGTCTAATTCTCTTTTCTAAAAAGTACATATATACATATATATGTATATACATATACATGCACATACATATACACATACAAATATATATGTTATATATACAATGACAATATCTAATGAAATGAAAAACACTTGGAAATAGTGAAAATGAGTAGAAAATTTACCAGCAATGACAAAACACTGGAAGGTTCTTATCTTAAACCTCAAGAGATGGTCATGAGAACAGAGTCCACATATTCAGGGGAGAATCCTAGCTCCACTTCCATTACCATCTGTTAGAAGCACTGTGTGTGAGTTGGCAGCCTTCTGAAAATTCTCATGAATAGGGCAAAATTTGCAGAAAAGTGACAGTGCTGATTTTTCTCATTGTTTTCCCATTTCAGATTAGGGAGAGCAGAAGCATCTTGTGGGGAGATGGGGATGAAGCAATCAGGGCTAAAGATCTCTCACAAAAATCTCTATAGTTATTTGGGGGGAAGATTTGAGCTACAAGAGTACCCTGGACATTTCCCCATTATAGAGAGGAGAGATGGGCTTCCAAGTGGTGCTAGTGGTAAAGAACCCACATGCCAAAGCAGAAAACATAAGAGATGAGGTTTCAATCCTGGGTTGAGAAGATCCATGAGACGGGGGCGTGGCAACCCACTCCAGCGTTCATGCCTGGAGAATCCCATGAGCAGAGGAGCCTGGTGGTCTGTGGCCCAAGGGGGCATAAAGAGTCAAACACGACTGAAGAGACTTGGCACGCAGACAGAGTTGGAGAGATGCAAGCTCTATTAACAAAAAATTCACAAAGCTTCAGAACTGCCTTTTCTTCTTCCTCATCCCTACTCTCAGTTTGTGGAACTATAGAATACAATGCTTCAGGGATATTACAGTCTAGGGGACTATCAAAGAGAATCTACCTACATGTCAGAGCACACAGAAATTTTGAGAAAGAATTCTGTATTAAGTGTGAACAAGTTGAAAACGAATGGTTTATTAATTGTGGAGATAAATGATAACAAAGAAGCACATTCTATATGCAAAAGAAAGGTGTAGAACTTTCTAAATGAAAGGCAACATGAAGAATATATTTTTTAGTTTTTTTTTTCAGTTTTATTGATATAATCAACATATACCATTTTATAAGTATAATGGTTGGGCTTCACTGGTGGCTCAGTGATAAAGAGCTTGTCTGCCAATGCAGGAGACACGGGTTCCATCCCTGGATCAGGAAGATCCCCTGGAGAAGGAAGTGGCAACCCACTCCAGTATTCTTGCCTGAAAAATCCCATGGACAGAGGAGTCTGGTGGGCTACAGTCCACGGGGTTGCAAAAAGAGTTGGACAAGACTTCATGACTGAACAACAACAAAATACAAAGGTGGTGCAGCATGATGAGTTGATACATGTACATATTACTAAATGATTACAATAATCAATTGACTTATGATCTCATCCCCTCCCATAATTAACTTTTTCTCTTTTGTGGATGTGATAAGACATTTGAGAGCTACTCTGTTAGCAACTTTCCAGTATACAATACAGTACTTTTAACAATAGTCACCATGCTATAGATTAGAGTCTCAGAATTTATTCATTTTATACCTGGAAGTTTTTATTTAAAAAAGACTCCATAGCATGATTAATTATTTTAATGCAACATAAATTTTATGTTCAATTTAAATATAATACATCTTAAGATCAGAGATTAGATGACAAAACAACTTCTGGGGGTAAAAGGGAGATGGTAGAGTCAAGGAAACACATTGAGACCCAAAATTGTGCCAAAGTAGAACTAACAGTTAGACAGCACAGGACAGAGGAGACCTGGCAGAAAACTGCTCTCCACACTGTGTATTTTCCAGGTGGCTTTCCTTGCGCTGTGTCCCCAGGGGCCAACCAGAACAAGCTACATGCATCAAAGTGATGCCTTGTTCTGAGGAGTCCAGTTGTGTGTAGTCACTGGAAAGCAACAGCAGAGATCGGAGAAAGGTAGAAGAAGGTTTGAGGATGTTACTCCTGGATGACTCCTTAAAGGACCAGGGTGGCTAGTTGCCTCCTTGTACCAAGCCATAGACCCTCTCCAAAGTGAATATTCTCTCTCTCTCTCTCTCTCTGTGTTTCTCTAACCACTTTCCTCTCCCAGTTTCGGGCCCAGGGCAGGTAATTGTTCTCCCCACCTCCACCACCCTATTACTAAGTTCCCTGTTACAGTATTATCCCTTGTGGTTTTCTTACAATCTGCCCCTGCATTTATGAACCGTTTTTTTTTTTTTTTTTAATTATTAGACTCTTCTCAAATTACCCAATTGGATAGTTCCATTTCCAGACTGGTAACACTGACGCAGATCAAAGACTTGAGACAAAATAAATGAAAGATAATGATATTAATGTAATAGAGATACTAATAGATTAAAATGTAATATTATTAAGAAATTTATATGAGCCAGGTGCTTTTAAGGTGCCTTACATATTTCTTCACCTGATATCAACACAACAAAGGGAGTTATTTTTATCATTCTTTGTCTGCATTTCTCAGAGGAAGAAGTCTGAAGAAGATAACTTGGCCAAGTCAAATAAGTAGGAAGTCAACAAGCTAGAATTTTAATCTAGTCATTCTGAATGCCTTCACTCTTCACTGTATTTTGTTACCTTCTGTGAAAAATGTGGACGACAAAGACAGTCTAATGAAGGCTAAATGGCGTCTCAGAAGTTAGGAACCTAGGGAATGGGGCAGAAAAAGTATTAGTCAAAAATATACCAAAGCAATGTTCTTTAAAATTAAGAGATGAAATTGCAGCCTGTTCTAGAAAAATGTACTCAGACCTACAGATGCCAGTACTATTAAGCCTTAAGCATAAAAATACTCTTCCTTATAGATTTGTTTCCTCTTAGGATGCCTTTTAGGAAATAATATCTCCTGTAGTAAGACAGAAAACATTTATGTAACATCCAGGATTCTTTCAGTTTGATTTTGCTTTCTTTGTGTTTTTCTTCCTCTACTATTTGCTTCAGCATTAAAATGGTTGCTTTTAATTACCAAGTAGTATTTATACTATGATCACAGTCTATTTCTATCTTTCTCTGTTTTCTACATATATATTTGTAGGAAAATTATGATATCCAGTGTTAATGGAGATTAGTTCTGAGTGGTGGATTTGGATATTTCACTTTTTTCCTTATAAAGAGCATGGATCATTTTTACCAGAATAATGACATTAACCTTTCTAACTTGAAAAATATACATGATTTTTGCATTTAAAAATAGTTTTAACTACAAAGAACAACATTTATTCTTTGCTATATATAGAAAGTACTATATAGCAAAGAAGGTAAAGAAATGGGATATATATACACATACATGTATATATGTATATATATACTATTATACTATTCTTGGTATCTCAAAGTGATTAAAGCAAGTATCCTTATGTTCCTAAAATATTAGTTTATTTTTCAATCCTTGTAGCTCTAATCAATTGAGTTTCACTTAATTTTCTCTTTTAAGTCTGAGAGTCTTATAGCAGTTAAAGTGTTCTCATTATGAGTTCAAATTCTCAATGATAATATGCTTGATGTAAAATTGTTAAGTACTGATCTAACTTTACCCTCCTTCCAGAACATTTTTTGGATGTGATGAAAAGCAAAATGTCCCTACTTTTTCTATATAGATAGATAGATATTTTCGTTCTTTGTTAAGCTAATTTTTTTTTAAAGAAATAGCAAGTTCTTTATTAGTGATGACTTGGTACTTGTAAATAGATAATTCATAATTACTTTTTCCCCTGTCAAATCACTCAGATTTGTTGTGAATTTGGCTTGGATCCACTTTTTAAAATATCAATACCTGGTCCACCCCAGAGACTCTGATTCATTTGGTCTAGGTATATCCTGAGCATAAGAACTTTTTAAAAAAAATTATGGATTTTATGTATAACATATCTCATTTTAGAAAATTAGCTAAATTCTTAAAAAGAAAAAAAACTAGGATATTAGTAAGATGAATTCCATTTCATTATTTTTCAGTAATACATTTATTTTTTGGCTTGTGTTAGAAAATTATACATTCACCCAATGATTGTTATGAATCTATTAAAAATAACAAAGAATAATTTTTAAAATATTATGTTTCTACTGAGTATAAAAGCTAATCTGTGCTCAGTGGAAAAAAATGTAGGGTGGAAATTACTGCTTTGTCCTCATATGCTTAACTTGATGCTCATTTATTTATGAGCTGTATGTATGTGATAAAAATTTTAGGTTAAAATACTAAAAATTATTTATTAAAAAACTTGAATGTGTAAAGTCAATTCTGTATTCTTGCTTTTCATAAGAGACTATTGAGATTGCAGTTCAGCCAACAAGTCATTCATTTAACAGATGTTTATCGAGCCCTTCCTCCTCAGACAGTGCACCGGGGTGCAGGCTTGATGAATAGGAGAATGCCCCTGTTGCATGGAGCTTACTTTTCAGTGGGAGAGAAAGCCAAGCAATTAATTGTGTTGCTTGAGGTAGCTGGAAGCACAAATTATTGATGTTGTTTAAATGCAACCAAAGAGTATGTGGCAATCTAGGGAAAAGCAGATTTAAAATCAAACACCACCACCACTACTTTTGGGGGGGATGATGTCTTGTGTTTTCTTTATGAGCTATTTCTTTGAAAGGTCTAGTTACAGTTGTATTAAAGATGGTGTCATTATAGGGACTTTCATATTTATTTACAAAACAGAAGCAGACTCACAGACATAGAAAACAAACTTACGACTACCAAAGGAGTAAGGGGGTGTGTTAGTCACTCATTCATGTCCAGCTCTTTGCGACCCCATGGACTGTAGGAGTCCTCTGTGGAGATTCTCCAGGCAAGAATAGTAGAGTAGGTAGCCCTTCCCTTCTCCAGGGGAACCCAGGGATCAAACCTGAGTCTCCAGCATTGCAGGCAGATTCTTTACCATCTGAGCCACCAAGGAAGCCACCAGAGAAGGGAGTATTAGGAGTTTGGGATTAGCAGATACAAACTACTGTGTATAAAAGATATAAACAACAAAATCTTATTGTATAGCACAGTGAACTATATCCAATATCCTATAATAAACCATAATGGAAAAGAATGTGAAAAAGAGTATATATGTGTACACACACACACACACACACACACACACACATATATATATATATATATATACATACATATCTGAATCACTTTGCTGTACACCAGAAATAAACACAACATTGTAAATCAACTATACTTCAAAAACAAACAAAACCAAAACAAACAACCACAATAATTAGTTCTTAAACCATTCTAGTCCTAGAAATTTGGGTGTCTTTGGAGCAACTGAAGATTCTAACTTGATGATCACTTAGATTTAAACTTGTGATTATTTAAGGACAAAAATGTGTTAAGAAAGGAAAGCTTTCTACTAGCCATAACTTTCTATCTTTTATTTTCCATAAATATTGTCAGGAAAGCTTGTTAGATTTAGACATGGGCAAAGAGATTCCTGGGTGTCCTTTCAGAGGACTGCTGGATATCATCAGTGTATCTCTGGGGAAATATCTGATTCTGCAGGGATATGCCCTTCTGATTGTCTTTCTCCTCGGTAGAGTGATTTACAGCTCTGTAGGGGTAAAATGGCAACCCACTCCAATATTGTTGCCTGGAAAATTCCCTGGACAGGGAGCCTAGCAGTCTACAGTCCATGAGGCTGCAAAGAGTCAGACACGACTGAACACACACAGGAGTACATTATTAGGTTGTAGGAAACTGAGAGTAATGCAAATTATCCTTGTCAAGGGTGATTTATACTCTGTAGAAAAGATGACTCAAAGCTTTACATTTGATTACTCTATGGGATATTAAACTGCTTTGCATTTATTAGCAAATGTATTTCAGTATTTCCAGTTGCCTGTACTATACACACATGTCTGATCTTCAAATTCTCTTTAAACAGGTTCCAACATCCTACTCATTTCCTCACTAATTAATGAATTAAATAAAATCTTTGACATATGTTCATTTTATATTTGTATGAGAGTAATGATGTAGTATTTGAAAATTGTACTTAAGCAATATGAATGCTGACCTAAACAATGTCTAAATTTAGGGAACATTTTTATTTTGTTTAGCTTTGTTTTTAATAAGAAACAAAACATGAAGGCCTATTTCAGAAAAGTTGCTTTAATGTACTAAATATAAAATTTACCTTGCTTTAAAGGATTTATTCTGTGTATTTACATTTAAATTTGTTTAAATCACTCAATTTTTTTCTCTGAAATTCAAATCAGTAAGATATTTTGTCAATGATATAGAGCACATAGAACAAATAGAAAAGAAACAATTAAGAGACACTTGATAATATGAAATGTCCATTCTTTATGATTCTACCTAAAGTTAACATAATTGAATAAAAGTTTGGAAACTGAAATCAAATTTACAGTTCCTTATCATTGTTATGCAATTTTAAAAGCACTTTCGACTTACTATTTTATTTATCACCTTGACAGCATCAGAGGCAGATGGATAATGTATCAAATTCTGTATGTTAAAAAGCACCAAGAGGTTAAATGACTTCTATTCCGATAATGGAACAATGAAGAGCTTGCAATACGATGAACAGGTCTCAGGTCTTCTGTTACATGATTGAGTTGTGCTCATCTCTTTTTACTATAATATATGCTGAAATTATGGATGAAATATCACTCCCCGCCTTTTTTGGTTTTGCTCAATGAGTGCCCGTTACTTGGCTTAAGTTTGTGAGAGGATTCTTTTTCACTAAATAATGCAAGAGTTCCTAGTGACACAGAAAAGAACAAGAAGCTTTTGTTTTACCAGCAAAGCTTATGCAGAATTTGGTTATTTTGTAATTTAAACAAATTGCTAAATAGCAGCTTTGGTTTTAATGTGTTTCTCTCTTTGTGCACTTGAAAGCTTTCGGGATCATGTTCAATTTTTAATCTTTTTAAAGAGTGAGATAAAAAGCAGGGAGTTCCCAACAGTTTAGTGAAGAGATTTTTTTTTTTTTAATTCCACAAAGGCTTGAGATCTTAAGGTGGAGGAGAAAAGTGAAGGTTAACAATAAAATTCAATAGTTTTTCTCCTTCTGATAATTTCAGCAAATTTCAGAGAAAAGGACATTTATTATTTTGTCAATTCAATATATTTTCAAAATACTTCTGTGTGAACCATTGTGGTAAGTGCTGGTGGCAGGAAGTACAACATGGAATAAGATTTGCTTCTTGAATGTGAGGGAATTCTAGAAAGGAAGACAGAACAAAGAGCAAATAAGAAAGAGGAGACAGTAGCTTGAAAAGGGCTGCAACTGGGATATGTATAGAGCATATTGGGCTTCCCTAGTGGCTCAGTGGTAAAGAACTTGCCTGCCATTGCAGGAGATGCAGGTTCAGTCCCTGAGTTGGGACGATCCCCTGAAGGAGGAGATGGCAACGCACTCCAATATTCTTGCCTGGAGAATTCCATGGACAGAGGAAGCTGGCAAGTTACAGTCTATAGGGTTGCAAAAAGTCAAATATGACTTAGTGACCAGACAACAACAACAGCAACAAAAATAGAGCTCAGTTCAGTTCAGTTCAGTCTCTCAGTCGTGTCTGACTCTTTGCGACCCCATGAATCGCAGCACGCCAGGCATCCCTGTCCATCACCATCTCCCGGAGTCCACTCAAACTCATGTTCATCGAATCAGTGATGCCATCCAGACATCTCACCCTCTGTTGTCCACTTTTCCCCCTGCCCCCAATCCCTCCCAGCATCAGAGTCTTTTCCAATGAGTCAACTCTTCGCATGAGGTGGCCAAAGTACTGGAACTTCAGCTTTAGCATCATTCCTTCCAAAGAAATCCCAGGGCTGATCTCCTTTAGAATGGACTGGTTGGATCTCCTTGCAGTCCAAGGGACTGTCAACAGTCTTCTCCAACACCACAGTTCAAAAGCATCAATTCTTCGGGGCTCAGCCTTCTTCACAGTCCAACTCTCACATACATACATGACCACAGGAAAAACCATAGCCTTGACTAGACGGACCTTAGTCGGCAAAGTAATGTCTCTGGTTTTGAATATGCTGTCTAGGTTGGTCATAACTTTCCTTCCAAGGAGTAAGTGTCTTTTAATTTCATGGCTGCAATCACCATCTGCAATGATTTTGGAGCCCCCCAAAATAAAGTCTGACACTGTTTCCACTGTTTCCCCATCTATTTCCCATGAAGTGATTGGACCAGATGCCATGATCTTCATTTTCTGAATGTTGAACTTTAAGCCAACTTTTCCACTCTCCTCTTTCACTTTCATCAAGAGGCTCTTTAGTTCCTCTTCACTTTCTGCCATAAGGGTGGTATCATCTGCATATCTGAGGTTATTGATTGGAGCACAAAAGCAGAGAAACAATCCAGGTCCTACTAGCCAGAATATGGTTTCCAGTAGTCATATATGGATGTAAGAGTTGGACTATAAAGAAGAGTGAGCACCAAAGAATTGATACTTTGGAACTGTAGTGTTGGAGAAGACTCTTGAGAGTCCCTTGGACAGCAAGGAGATCAAACCAGTCAATTCTAAAGGAAATCAATCCTGTGTATTCATTGGAAGGACTGATGTTGAAGTTCCAATACTTTAGCACTGAGGTATTGGATGTGAAAAGTCGACTCATTAGAAAACACCCCGATGCTGTGAAAGATTGAAGGCAGGAGGAGAAGGGGATGACAGAAGATAAGATAGCTGGATGGCATCACCAACTCAATGGATATGAGTTTGAGCAAGCTCCAAGAGATGGTGAAGGACAGGGAAGCCTGGTGTGCTGCAGTCCACAGGGTCGCAAAGAGTCTGACACCACTGAGCAACTGAATAACAAGAGGCAAGGGGTTTTAATCCTTGAACCCAACATATCCAAATCCAGAACACAACATGTCCAAACCTGAACTTATTAAATCCCCCTAAAATCACTTCTTCCTCCTTCAATTTCTTTTTCCTCTTCTTTTCCTGCATCCCAAGGTCAGCGAAGGATTTTTCATTGCTGTACTGGTCTATGGTGTGAAACTTAGAGGAGACATCAAGGTTGGAAATATAGATTTGACAGTTTTCACTGTATCTTAGTCTCTCTACAAAATGTCTATGTGCATGCATAATCGCTCAGTCATGTCTGACTCTTTGTGACCCCCCGTGAACTGTAGCCCACCTGGCTCCTCCATCCATGGAACTCTCTAGGCAAGACTACTGGAGTGGATAGACATTCCCTTCTCTAGAGGATATTCCCAATCCAGGGACTGAACCCGGACCTCCTGGGTTTCAGGCAGATTCTCTTACCATTTGAGCCACCTGGGAAGCCATAGGTCCATGGACCATATCACATATTCCTGGAAATGTCTCATTTGTAGAAACATAATCCAAACAGGAACTCCAACTTGTGCTTGTGTCCTTTATCCTCTCTTTTATTTAACCAGAAAAATTCATTTGTTGCAAGCCTTGATCATTGTAAACCTTGAGCGATTAATAAACCACTCCAAAATAATTAGTTTGTAAGCAAAATAGAGGATTAACCTTTTTAGGTAACATTCTCATTTTCAATTAAGGATACAAACTTTTAATTATTTTTAGTTTTAAAAATTTTTTCCAACTCAAGTAGTGTCTCCAAATCTCTCATAATGTTTTTAATTGGTGATAAAAATGAAAATTATATCACCCGAGACACCAATTGACTAATGCAGTAGTCAGAATTGTCAGGGAATGAACAATCACATGTCCATTTTTACTGCATTGCACATTACATTTCTAATCACCAAACTGAGTGATACAGTCTATTAATTAGATCAAGTTAAATAAGAATTTGATAATCTGTAATGAAAAAAAAAGTTCAAGAGAGAAAAATTATCACCAAAAAAGGAACAAGATATTGGGACTCTTTATTTCTCCTAAGTACTTGTGTTAGAAAAAGAATGAGAAGTTATCTGTACAAGAAAGGAAGAAGAATTAAATTTTATTAACACATCTGCTGCTAAGTGCAGAAGAGGGTGTCAGTGGTGTTCCTTTCTTTTGGTTAAGATCAGTTTGTATACTGAGAATCCTAGGTGGATAAGAAGCATAAGACAAGACCTTGGAAATATCAGGCTTTTATCCTGAAAATGTCATTTTCTCTGTAGGAGGTATTCTTTGGAGAGCCCAGAGAGATTCTTATTTCTCCCAGATAGCAATGAGGCCTCCTATAAATTTCTGCCTTTTAATTTGTCTTGTTCTGTATGGTAACCACTACTTAGCTTCTGGAAATTGGAAAAAGACTGCTCAGTTAATAAATAAAAATAATATTTTTTCCTGCTCTGTTCAGTTGAGTATCTTTTCTGGCAGTATGCTGGAATAAAAAATAATCATACTGTCAATACATGGTCTGTGATCTTAAATCAGGGCCAAAGCAAGATAGAACAAGTGAGATGTTAATTTATATTTTATTTTATGAAACTCTGTGACCCACATCCTTGTGTATGAGATATGCTAAATATATATTTTCAGAAGATGAAATGTGTACAGGGACTCTTCTCACTGTGCCTTCAGAGGCTAAAAAATACCCTTCCTGATGTGATTAAGTAAAGTCCATTAAAACATTCCACACGTGGTTTTCTCTGGAATTAAAATTTCATAAAAAGAGATTCTGTGGTTTAATCTCTCACTGGTAGGAAAATTTACTAAATTGTTTTCATTTTATATGTAGCTTCTCTCAGGGTGGCAAAAGAATGATGGAAGTGAGGCCACAGGATCTTTAATCTTAATGGATGATTTTCAACTTTTTGATTAGTTTTGATACAATTACTGATAAATACTTGATTAACTCATCTCCCTTTATTCATTCAAACAAAATCCTCACCAAGCTAAGAAACTTGGAACTATTTTTAGGAATCAAAGTCTCCAGAATTTTCTTGTGCTCCTTCCTTCCAGCTCTATGATCTTTTCAAATTAAAAAATACCTAAAATTGGCATGCAATTCAAGTTAAATATGGCTGATTTCTAGTCACCCATTAAAAAAAATCCATCTAAATATTGAAAGTATGATTAAAGACCAGGAATGATAAATTCTGCAGAAATTTGATTTTCATCTTCTAGTACCCATAATGTTCAAGCTGATTTTAGAAAAGGCAGAGGAACCAGAGATCAAATTGCCAACGTCCGCTGGATCATTGAAAAAAACAAGAGAGTTCCAGAAAAACATCTACTTCTGCTTTATTGACTATGCCAAAGCGTTTGACGGTATGGATCACAATAAACTGTGGAAAATTCTTCAAGAGATGGGAATACCAGACCACCTGACCTGCCTCTTGAGAAATCTGTATGCAGGTCAGGAAGCAACAGTTAGAACTGGACATGGAACAACAGACTGATTGCAAATAGGAAAAGGAGTACGTCAAGGCTGTATATTGTCACCCTGCCTATTTAATTTATATGCAGAGTACATCATGAGAAATGCTGGACTGGAAGAAACACAAGTTGGAATCAAGATTGCTGGGAGAAATATCAATAACCTCAGATAAGCAGATGACACCACCCTTATGGCAGAAAGTGAAGAGGAGCTGAAAAGCTTCTTGATGAAAGTGAAAGAGGAGAGTGAAAAAGTTGGCTTAAAGCTCAACATTCAGAAAACGAAGATCATGGCATCTGGTCCCATCACTTCATGGAAATAGATGGGGAAACAGAAACAGTGTCAGACTTTATTTTTTTAGGCTCCAAAATCACTGCAGATGGTGACTGCTGCCATGAAATTAAAAGACTCTTACTCCTTGGAAGAAAAGTTATGACCAACCTAGATTGCATGTTGAAAAGCAGAGACATTACTTTGCCGACTAAGGTCCGTCTAGTCAAGGCTATGGTTTCTCCTGTGGTCGTGTATGGATGTGAGAGTTGGACTATGAAGAAGGCTGAGTGCCGAAGAATTGATGCTTTTGAACTGTGGTGTTGGAGAAGACTCTTGAGAGTCCCTGGACTGCAAGGAGATCCAACCAGTCCATTCTGAAGGAGATCAGTCCTGGGATTTCTTTGGAAGCAATGATGCTAAAGCTGAAACTCCAGTACTTTGGCCACCTCATGCAAAGAGTTGACTCATTGGAAAAGACTGTGATGCTGGGAGGGATTGCGGGCAGGAGGAGAAGGTGACGACCGAGGATGAGATGGCTGGATGGCATCACTGACTCGATGGACGTGAGTCTGGGTGAACTCTAGGAGTTGGTAATGGACAGGGAGGCCTGGCGTGCTGCGATTCATGGGGTCGCAAAGGGTCAGACACAACTGAGTGACTGAAATGAACTGAACTGAACTGAACAGTACCCATAAAGTAGAGGAGGGAAACTCAACAATTATATGAAGTATAATGACTGTAACATAAGCGCAGATATTCCAGGAAAGCACATCTACATTAAGAACAGAGATAAATTTCTTCATGAGGGATAAAATGTACCATATTAAATGATGACTTCATTAACTCTTTAGAGTAAATAAAATAATGCATAGAGAGCTTTCTTATCAGATCCTATGATGTGGCATCATTCGAAACTGCATTGAGTAAAAGCGTTTTGCTGTTTGGAAGGACCGGACAGATGATGGGGTAGGGGTAATCTCTGGCACTGTGATCTTTCAAGGATGGATGTTGGCCTGTGGGAGAGTCAGGCTCAAGAATCCTATTTCTCTTAATGATATTTCTGATAAGACCTAGGTCAGAGTAGCTCTAAGATCATACCCTCTAATTAATGAATATCCTGAATTCAGTGACTCAGTGTTGCCAGTTAAGGGAAAGCTGTAAGATTTCACAGTCTTGGATTTGTTCTCCATGGGGTAAGCCTTACTAGAAAGTTGCACCCTTCTGGGTAGGCTCAAGCTGAGAGTTATTTATCTACAACACCAAAATACTTCCTAAGAGATCATTTTGGATATAGTCCAATAACATATTTTCTTGTTTTGTTTTTCTAACTTTTTATTTTTATGTTGGAGTATAGTTAATTAACAAAGTTGTGTTAGTTTCAAGTGTACCACAAAGTGATTTAGTTATATAGATACATTTATCTATTTTTTTTTTCAAATTCTTTTCCCATTTAGGTTGTTACATAACACTGAGCAGAGTTCCCTGTGCTATGCAGTAGGTCTTTGTTGGTTATCCACTTTAAATATAGCAGTATACATATCAATGCCAAATTCCCGCATTATTCCTTCCCCTGCAACCTCTCCCCTGGTAACAATCTGTTCATCTAATAATGTATTCTCATGGTTTCAAGTTTTTATGCTACAATCTAGCTTGGAATATTTTTAAATGCATATAATTTAATGGACATATTAATTATGATTTTCTCTTTTGTAAAATATTCATAGCACATTTGAAGCATGTAATTTGTCCTCTAATTTCCTAGATAAATAGGTTATGATATATAAATTTCAGCTGAAGTTTCTAAATGTAGTTTATTTTAGACTTATTAGTCATAGAACAAATACTCAAAAATGAAGCTAGCAGTTGAGAAGAAATCCTACAGAATTTTTTTCCTGAAAATTTATCTTTTTAATTTTAGTATTGAAATAACTCATATTCTTGGTAGATAAACATATGAGTAAAAGCAAAATATTTTTATTTTATTTATATCAACCATAGGAAACCACTTATATTTTTGTCTGTTTCCTTCTAGGCATTTTGTACATATTTAATTTATACTTCACAGCTTATTTCTGTTCACAGAATCAAATGCTGGAAAGAAGAAAAAAATGTGTCAACTAGTTTTTTGTGTTGCAGATTTTCCATGATTGTTAAAAATACAGCATATTTTAATAGATAGATACAGTACTTATAATTTTCCAGGTCCCAGGGCAGACCATCAACTGAAGAAGCTTTAGCTTTTCAATTTTTCAAGGAGAGAACAGCATATATTGAATATTACTTGTCTAGTAAGCTAATGTGTTTGCAATTATGAGAGATGAATCCATTTTGAAAACATAGATAAACTATACTCTTTGCCTACATAGATTGGAGATACCTGTAGAAATAACTGTAAACAAGTTAGCAGTGTTGAGGACCCTTATTCACTGGTCTTTGAATAATTCTGGGGTAGGAAATAGTTCCCATGTATAAACAGATGGATATTTCTCCCAATTTTACTTGAATAATGATTGCATTTTTATATTCCAGGAATTTTAAATTATGGATACAAAAAGGCATTCATTGTGTAAGATGATGTGTGTGAAATATATGTAGAGGTAAGTAGATTAAACATGGCTACATATTTTTTGCTACTTCATCCTTTGAAAGCTTGAATTTGGGCTGAATCTGTTGCTTCATTAATAGAATAGAGTACAAGAGAAAATATAAGACATGGAACATTCTGGGGCATCTGAAGCTAGAAAAACTGCTGCAGCTTTTGCTTTGGTCTTGTGGAACACTCATTCTGGGGGAAGCCAACCTCCGTGTAAAATGTGCAACCCTAAGACTCCATGTTGAGAGAAAGCCCAAGCTAGCCACATGACGAGAACCAGATGGCTGACAAGCCTCCGTCTGTTCACCTATCTAAGCGCAGGTACCAAATGTGGGTAAAGAATGTGAGTAAAGAATCCTCCAGATGACATGCTTTCTGCTTCAGCTCATATATGGCTGCAACATTATGAGGGATTCCCCAAGCTGAACACATCCAACCACAGAACCATGAGTGTTAATAATGAGGCTAGTAAATTTTGGAGTAACTTTTATTTATTTTGTTTAAATTTTACTTTATTTTACTTTACAGTACTGTATTGGTTTTGCCATACATCAACATGAATCCGCCATGGGTGTACACGTGTTCCCAATCCTGAACCCCCCTCCCACCTTCCTCCCAGTACCATCTCTCTGGGTCATCCCAGTGCACCAGCCCCAAGAATCTTTTAAACAGTGGTAAATAAGTATTTGATACACCTAGGTTATGGAGAAGGCAATGGCATCCCACTCCAGTACTCTTGCCTGGAAAATCCCATGGATGGAAGAGCCTGGTAGGCTGCAGTCCATGGGGTCGCTAAGAGTCGAACACGACTGAACGACTTCACTTTTCATTTTCATGCATTGGAGAAGGAAATGGCAACCCACTCCAGTGTTCTTGCCTGGAGAATCCCAGGGATGGGGGAGCCTGGTTGTCTGCCGTCTATGGGGTCGCACAGAGTCAGACATGACTGAAGCAACTTAGCAGCACACCTAGGTTATGACTGAAAAGAATCATCCCAGAGTCACCTTACCAGTTTCATATCAGGAACATAAAACATCCTTTAACTATATAGTCCTGATGAAGAGGAAGATTTCTGGAGTGGGATCAGGGCACCCAGCATCTAACCCTGGCTCTACAGCTTCAAAGTGTTTGCACTTGAATAAATCAGTTAACCTCTCTGGGTCTTGGTTTCACCATCTGTCAAATGAAGGAGTGAAACAAAATGATTTTTAAAGTATTGTGGAACCCTAAAATCCTGAGTTAATAACTTGAAATCAGTAACTAGCAGTTCCGGGTTGCCTCCACTTCCTAACTCCTTTAGGTTCTTAAGTTCTATCATGAGTAAGAGGAGAGGAAATAAGAAAATTACGAGCCCCACTGAAAATGACTTGACTCTTTCATATAAGATGTCTGAGATGTTTTTTGGCTATGTCAAGATAGCAGCCATATGGAAGGAAGATATTTTGCTGAATCATCATACCTTCAGTTCAGTTCAGTTCAGTCGCCTCAGTCATGTCCAACTCTTTGTGACCCCATGGAATGCAGCATGCTATGCCAAGATACCTTTAATCAGGAAAAATGGATTCATGCAGAATCAGCAAACCTATGTTTCATAAATTTTTCCATAATGAAGCTGTGATGAAAGTCTTTGCTACAAAGAACTCAGATACCACATGTACTTTTGTCTCAAAAGTCTAAATGCTTCATCGACAACTCTAAAACAAACAAAGAAGCGCAAAACCTCTGATTGACTCAAATCTTCATTTGCTGAAGGAAATTTGAAATTTGCCTAATGCTTCCTGAATTAAGAACAATTTAAACATCAAATTCTGAGGACTTCGAATTTGTTTCATGAAATGGGGACTTAACAATCACTGAATGTGGCTGGTAAATGCATTAAGACATGTAGCTTCCTTTCCAGTTGTGTATAATCCCTCAGGAGAGACATGTGTATAAGAAGTTTGCAAGAAAGAAGAGTGTTAGTCACTTAGTAGTGTCTGGCTCTTTGTGACCCCATGGACTGTAGCCCACCAGGCTCCTCTGTCCATGGAATTCCCCAGGCAAGAATACTAGAGTGAGTTGCCATTTTCTTCTCCAGGGAATCTTCCCGACCCAGAGATCTAACCCCAGTTTCCTGCACTGCAGGCAGACTCTACCGACAGAGCCACCGGGGAAGACCTTATAAGAAGTATATGTAATAGTAATGAAGGAAAGTAAGGTGGGAGATCCTGATAATGGTCAGTTATAAAAAATAATCACCTTGGGACTTCCTGCGCAGTCCAGTGATTAAGACTATGCTTCCAGTGCAGGGGTGTGTTCGATTCCTGGTTGAGGAACAAGGATCCCACATACCGAGGGCTATGGCTGATAAATAAATAAATAAAACAATTTGGAGATATGTTTCACACTTTCAAAAATAACAAATTCAGAGTTTCAACTGAGAATCTATGTGGACCATTTTTAACTTTTATTCCAGCTGCAAGTTTGATGGTAGAATTCCACCTGAGTCTAGAGGCAGGGGACAGGTAAACTGGAGGAAAGGCAACATGAGAGACCCTCTCCTGAGAAGATTGTGCCTGCTTAGAAGAGGTAGAAGCAAAATTACACAGAGACACACACACACACACTGAATACATGCATTCTAAATCTTTTTATTCTTATTTGAAATGCTGCATTGATGATTAATGCAGAATCCTGTCCTCAAATCTTAGTCCCATTACTATTTTTCTGGCATTGATGGAGTGGCAGTGGGAGAGTTTTCTACTTTGGCTTAAACGATACAAAATGCATTTGCTCCTCATATCATCATATAATGACAGATGAGACCAGGATATTTGGATATTTGGAACAGAATTTTCAGCTTTCTCAGCTTGGGTTGAGTTTGGAACCAGCTCTACCTGAACGTGTCTGGAATGTTAGGAAATTTAGTCTATGGGCAGCCTAATTTTCATGAGGACCGAGGTTCCAAGAACATCTTTTTTCTTTGAATGAGTCACTCTAGCAGAATGCATGTGCTCTATCTGTGTGAGGTGCTGCTGAATGATACCTAAGTAGATATGAAACTAAATAGCTTGAATGTTTCATATTTCAACACTGCATAATTTGTACTGGAGTTCTAGCCACATATATTATTTAGTTTTACTCAGTCGTGTCTGACTCTTTGTGACTGCATGGACTATAGCCCACCAGGCTCTTCTGTGCATGGGATTCTCCAGGCAAGAATACTGGAGTGGGTAGCCATTCCCTTTTTCTGGAGATATTCGCGACCTGGGGATCGAACTCAGGTCTCTCTCATTGCATTCAGATTCTTCACTGTCTGAACCACGAGGGAAGCCCCTTATTCTCTATAGTACAGATCTATATACTAATTACTTATTTTTTCTGCCTATGCATATCAATTCTTTGCTTATACTGTTTATCTATGCTTTTTACCTGTAATATTCCAACTTCCCCACCTCATTCATCTACCGTCTAATATTTCCACTTCTTATTCTTCAAGAAACATGTCAAGTGTCACCTCCTCCAGCAATCTTTTACAACCTCATCAGTCTGGACAAGACACGTTAGGGCACTCTACAAATCTCTTTCGTGTTCTTTACTCAGTCATTTGATGATGGTTTCTATACCACACTATCTCTAAACTCCTTGAGAGCAAGGGCCATGATTATACCTCTGTATATTCAATGTCTAATTCAGCTTTCTGAATAAATAAATGACTGAGTGCTACACTTAGAAACAAGTGGAAGGGGATCTTCAGGGCAGGCAAAGTTAGAGGTAATTAAACACGTCTGTGTTAAATTCCTATTGCTATTTTAACAACTTGCTATAAATTTAGTGGCTCAAAACAACACAAATTTATTACCTTATAGCTCTGGAGGTTAAAAGTCCTACAATCAAGTTTTAGCAGGGCTGCATTTCTTACAGAAGTTCAAGGAAAGAATGTTTCCTTGCCTCTTCCACATCCTTAGAGGCTGCCTACATTCCTTGGCTTGTGGCCCCTTTTTCATCTTCAAAGTCAGCAATGTTACATCATCAAACCTCTCAGATTCTGGACTCCTGCTGCATATAAGGGCCTTTGTGATTATATTAGAGCCACTTAGATAAACCAAGATAACTTCCCATTTCAAGATCCTTAATTACATCTGCAAATTCCCTTTGTTATTTGAAGAAGCATAGCCTTATGATTTGGGAATTAGGAACTGGGCATCTTGATGGGGAGTATTATTCTGCCTACCAGGCTTCCCAGGTGATGTTAGTGGTAAAGAACCCATGTGCCAAGGCAGGTGACATAAGAGAAGCAGGTTTGATTTTGGAGTTAGGAAGATCCCCTGGAGGAGGGCATGGCATCCTCTCCAATATTTTTGCCTGGAAAATCCCATGGACAAAGGAGCCTGGTGGGTTACAGTCCAGTTCAGTTGCTCAGTCATGTCAGACTCTTTGCGACCCCATGAATCGCAGCATGCCAGGCCTCCCTGTCCATCACCAACTACCGGAGTTCACTCAGATTCATGTCCATCGAGTCAGTGATGCCATCCAGCCATCTCATCCTCTGTCGTCACCTTCTCCTCCTGCCCACAATCCCTCTCAGCACCAAAGTCTTTTCCAATGAGTCAACTCTTTGCATGAGGTGGCCAAAGTACTGGAGTTTCAGCTTTAGCATCATTCCTTCCAAAGAAATCCCAGGGCTGATCTCCTTCAGAATGGACTGGTTGGATCTCCTTGCAGTCCAAGGGACTCTCAAGAGTCTTCTCCAACACCACAGTTCAAAAGCATCAAATCTTTGGCGCTCAGCCTTCTTCACAGTCCAACTCTCACATCCATACATGACCACAGGAAAAACCATAGCCTTGACTAGATGGACCTTAGTCGGCAAAGTAATGTCTCTGCTTTCCAATACACTATCTAGGTTGGTCATAACTTTTCTTCCAAGGAGTAAGCATCTTTTAATTTCATGGCTGCAGTCACCATCTGCAGTGATTTGGGAGCCCCCAAAAGTAAAGTCTGACACTGGTTCCACTGTTTCCTCATCTATTTCCCATGAAGTGATGGGACCAGATGCCATGATCTTTGTTTTCTGAATGTTGAGCTTTAGGCCAACTTTTTCACTCTCCACTTTCACTTTCATCAAGAGGCTTTTTTAGTTCCTTTTCACTTTCTGCCATAAGGGTGGTGTCATCTGCATATCTGAGGTTACTGATATTTCTCCCAGCAATCTTGATTCCAGCTTGTGTTTCTTCCAGTCCAGCGTTTCTCATGATGTACTCTGCATAGAATTTAAATAAGCAGGGTGACAATATACAGCCTTGATGTACTCCTTTTCCTATTTGGAACCAGTCTGTTGTTCCATTTCAAGTTCTAGCTGCTGCTTGCTGACCTGCATACAGATTTCTCAAGAGGCAGGTTAGGTGGTCTGGTATTCCCATCTCTTTTAGAATTTTCCACAGTTTACTGTGATCCACACAGTCAAAGGCTTTGGCATAGTCAATAAAGCAGAAATAGATGTTTTTCTGGAACTCTCTTGCTTTTTCCATGATCCAGCAGATTTTAGCAGTTTGATCTCTGGTTCCTCTGCCTTTTCTAAAACCAGCTTGAACATCAGGAAGTTCACGGTTCACGTATTGCTGAAGCCTAACTTGGAGAATTTTGAGCATTACTTTACTAGCACATGAGATGAGTGCAATTGTGCAGTAGTTTGAGCATTCTTTGGCATTGCCTTTCTTTGGGATTGGAATGAAAATTGACCTTTGCCAGTCCTGTGGCCATTGCTTTGTTTTCCAAATTTGCTTGCATATTGAGTGCAGCACTTTGACAGCATCATCTTTCAGGATTTGAAACAGCTCAATTGGAATCCCGTCACCTCCACTAGCTTTGTTCGTAGCGATGCTTTCCAAGGCCCACTTGACTTCACATTCCAAGATATCTGGCTCTAGATGAGTGATCACACCATCATGATTATCTGGGTCATGAAGATCTTTTTTGTACAGTTCTTCTGTGTATTCTTGCCACCTCTTCTTAATATATTCTGCTTCTGTTAGGTCCCTATCATTTCTGTCCTTTATCGAGCCCATCTTTGCATGAAATGTTCCCTTGGTGTCTCTAATTTTCTTGAAGAGATCTCTAGTCTTTCCCATTCTGTTCTTTTCCTCTATTATTTTGCATTGATCGCTGAAGAAGGCTTTCTTATCTCTCCTTGCTAATCTTTGGAACTCTGCATTCAGATGCCTATATCTTTCCTTTTCTCCTTTACTTTTCGCTTCTCTTCTTTTCACAGCTATTTGTAAGGCCTCCCCAGACAGCCATTTTGCTTTTTTGCATTTCTTTTCCATGGGGATGGTCTTGATCCCTGTCTCCTCTACGATGTCACAATCCTCCGTCCACAGTTCATCAGGCACTCTATCTATCAGATCTAGGCCCTTAAATCTGTTTCTCACTTCCACTGTATAATCATAAGGGATTTGATTTAGGTCATACCTGAATGGTCTAGTGGTTTTCCCTACTTTCTTCATTTTGCATCTGAATTTGGTAATAAGGAGTTCATGATCGGAGCCACAGTCAGCTCCTGGTCTTGTTTTTGTTGACTGTATAGAGCTTCTCTGTCTTTGGCTGCAAAGAATATAATCAATCTGATTTCGGTGTTGACCATCTGGTGATGTCCATGTGTAGAGTCTTCTCTTGTGTTGTTGGAAGAAGGTGTTTGCTATGACCAGTGCATTTTCTTGGCAAAACTCTATTAGTCTTTGCCCTGCTTCATTCCGCATTCCAAGGCCAAATTTGCCTGTTACTCCAGGTGTTTCTTGACTTCCTACCTTTGCATTCGGTCCCCTATAATGAAAAAGACATCTTTTTTGAGTGTTAGTTCTAAAACGTCTTGTAGGTCTTCATAAAACCGTTCAGCTTCAGCTTCTTCAACATTACTGGTTGGGGCCTAGATTTGGATAACTGTGATATTGAATGGTTTGCCTTGGAGACGAACAGAGATCATTCTGTCGTTTTGAGATTGTATCTAAGTACTGCATTTTGGACTCTTTTGTTGACCATGATGGCTACTCCATTTCTTCTGAGGGATTCCTGCCCACAGTAGTAGATATAATGGTCATCTGAGTTAAATTCACCCATTCCAGTCCATTGTAGTTCACTGATTCCTAGAATGTTGACGTTCACTCTTGCCATCTCTTGTTTGACCACTTCCAATTTGCCTTGATTCATGGACCTGACATTCCAGGTTCCTATGCAATACTGCTCTTTGCAGCATCAGACCTTGCTTCTATCACCAATCATATCCACAGCTGGGTATTGTTTTCGCTTTGGCTCCATCCCTTCATTCTTTCTGGAGTTATTTCTCCACTGATCTCCAGTAGCATATTGGGCACCTACTGACCTGGGGAGTTCCTCTTTCAGTATCCTATCATTTTGCCTTTTGATACTGTTCATGGCGTCCTCAAGGCAAGAATACTGAAGTGGTTTGCCATTCCCTTCCCCAGCGGACCACATTCTGTCCATGGGATGGCAAAGATTCAGATATGACTGAATGGGTGCACACATGCACCCATTCTGCCCACTACAGTGTCTGTTTATGATGCCCATTAGCAAATGCGGTCTAGTGCACAGGGCCTGTTTACGGGGAGGCTCATGACCTAACAATATAAATCTGCACCTTGTAAATCTACCCTTAGCAATTTGCCTTCTTGATTTTATATAGGGAAAACCGTAGTTATTCATAAATATGTTGGAAAAATTTATAACATAAATGATCCTTCACATTGAGGAAGCTTTCCTTTAATGTACAAAGTATGATTTTCTAACCAAATGAGACAGAGTGAGAACATACATTATTACTTCCCTCCTTAAAAGTAAGAATCATTGCCTCACCAATAACCTTATATATCCTAGAACAGTGGCTCTCAACTGCACTTTTATGTCACCAGGTATGCTTTCTAACAGTACTAGTGCTTTGGATTACTCTGCCCTCCAAAGGTTCTGATTTAATTCGCCTGATATGGAGTCCCGACATTACTCTTTTAAAATCTATCTAGGTGATTTTAATATTCCAGAGGTTTCTACTCTCATTCACAAATCATAAATGATGCATTATAAGTTATTCACATGGTAGTTTTTCTGGTGTCAAATTGAAAGGGCTAGACTGTACAAACTGTGCAAGTTCAGCAGAACTAAACCCTATTAAACTCTTCTAGACAATTTCTCATATTTCAAAAAGTAACCACAGTTGGAAATTTGAGATGCTACGCATTTACCTGTAAATTAATAATCTCACTTCACTTGTGATATAGACACCAGAGATATATTTCAGGAAAGTGAAAGTGTAGTTGCTCAGTCATGTCTGACTCTTTGCGACTCCATTGACTGTAGCCCACCAGGATCATCTGTCCATGGAATTCTCTAGGCAAGAATACTGGAGTGTATTGCCATTTCCTTTTTCAAGGGATCTTCCTGGCCCAGGGATCAAATCCATGTCTCTTATGTCACCTGCATTGGCACCTGGGAAACCCCAAAGCAATCATAGTCCAGTTTTTTAAAAATAAGATAAAAAGCAGCAAAAAAAAAGAAAAATCAGATTGTGCCGTGACAATGTGTAAATGTCTAGCATACAGGCATCACAGGAGGCAGTGCCCAGCAATATTTTAATGCTGAAAATGTGTGTGCTCAGTTGCTCAGTCATGTCAAACTCTTTCCGACCCCATGGACTGTAGCCCACCAGGCTCCTTTGTCTGTGGAATTTTCCTGGCAAGAATACTGGAGTGGGTTGCCATTTTCCATTCCAGGAGATCTTCTGACTCAGGGATTAAACCCACATCTCTTGATTCTCCTGCACTGCATGCAGATTCTTTACTGTCTGAAAGGAGGAATGATTTAAACGTATTGAGGATGTGGTGGGGCCTGAGGACACATAAGGTGGGAAGAAATTTATACTGATCTTAGTTTGTTCTGAAAGTGGATGAAAAGGAAGAAAGCCTCATTAATTGCTTCACAATTATTTTGTTGAAAAAGCGATGTAAGGCAACAAGGACTTGGGTTTTGTACATCTGAGCAAACCAAGATGATTATAAATATGAAGAAAGCTTCAGACTATTCTATGTAAGGAAAATGACAAGCCTTCCCAATGCATCACTGCTTTGGCAATGCACGCGTAATTACACCGTTCTTTAAAAGTGCACTGCAAGCTTCATTTCCTGTCAGAATGGTGGCCACTTCTTGAACCACTATCTCTCGCAATTTTATTACACAGGGAGATACCGTCTCCTAAATTCGTAGCTGTCAGGTTAATATATAAGTTGCAAGATATGTTTTCTCCCCTTAATTAGAGAGTTGGACTCAGAGAGAGAATTCAAGAAATATTCTCACTCTTAGTACTTATCTTCTGGCTCAATATGACTGTTTTAGGAGTTTGGATTCCTTTTTGGTCTGAGTTTAATGATTCAGCTGGTACCTACTGGGTCTCTTTTAAAAAAAGGCAGGGCACTCCCCAGAAACTCAGAGTAGTGTGGTATAGTAATCTTTCGCAGGTTGTAATTTTTAATATGTTTCAACCTATCCCTCTGAACTTTTCACTTAGGTGCTTGTTATAGGGCTCATGGCTCAGGAATAAAAGACTCATAGCAGCAATTTGAGACAATAGAACTTTAACAAATATTGTGTCCTTGATTCATTAGAAATGGAATGTTCTCTATTAGAAAAACCATCTTATTTCAAGTTCAGTACTTTGTGAAAAAGCATCTGATTATGTTCTTGACGGTTTGGGTAATTCCCTTAGTTTAAGGGAAAAGTATTAATATCTTTGTTAACCTAAATTTTGACATTTAATATAAACAGATATCAGACAAATGCGATTTTCCATATCCAAAAAAATTTTTTCTTAAAAATCTGATATATTTTAAATGCTTCTCCACTTTTTCACTCTCTTTATTCAAAAACATTTCTTTCTCCCATGGCTCTCCAGGCAACAAAGCAGCAGTGGACATAATTATTATCCTCCATATAGTTAAGTGAAAAATACAACATGTGTCAGACACAAAAGGCCCACCCTGCAGATAAGATCTGTCACTCACGTTCTCCCTCTATTTCCAGTTCAACAGACTGTGGTCTCTATTAAATTGGAAGAAATGCTTTCATTTTCCCACAATATAGCCACAATAAAGGGCTGACGATGAAAATAGAATTTGTCTTGAAGCTGCTTTTATCCCTTTGCTTAATTGTAAGCCGTGGAAAAGGTGAAAGCACATGTTGGAGGGGGGAGGCGGCGAGAGACCCTTTCCATTTCTCTAATGCACGACAATTTCGAGACACTCACATTTGCCACTGCAGTCTCAGTGGTTTTATCGGTAAGAAGGGAGAAAAAAAAACTGTTCTAATATTGTCTCCTGGGCTCGACAGTAAAGCTTGTCGAAAAGACAATGCCCTGTCCTCCAAATGAGGAATGAGGCTTTTTATTCTGCTTATGAAGGGCATTTATGCTTCATTATGAATACATGGTTATTTATGTGTGCCCTTTTACTGTAAAAGGTTCAAAGCTTTGCCACCCATAGCAAACACAATTAAAGGCAAGAGGACACCTCCTTGAACAAACAAAGGCAGGCAAACAGAAAAATAGGACTTGCCTAGATTGAGGGGAAAATGAAAAGGATGGAGGTAATTTCTAGAGGACCCCCCACCCCCACCTCACACTATATGGTTTACATTGTCTTAGATCTTCAAAGTTTGTTAGAGTTTTTAATTCTCGCCTTAATTTTTTTCCCTGGGATCCTTGTTACATATTCTGATATTGGAAAATTAATGAATGTAGGTATGCTTCTTAAAGTGAGCAGCTATACATCTGTGCCTACTGAGACAACTCTGACAATGTACTTAAATGCCAAGTTCTGGTGGCCTGTGTGTCTACAGAACCATGTTATTTAGAATTGCAACAGACTTTGGAAATGTTCCAGTTCTATTCCATTGTTTTTTTCCTGAAAAGTAAAAAATAAAAAATATGCAGACACTCTAGTGAGAATTTTTTAGTTATGCTTTTAACTTTTGAGTGTGTTTTGGCTACAGAAACTGAGGTTGGTGATGGCCTTAAGTGGCTCCCAGGAGCTATTTTGGCAGAACTGTCCTTTTCTATAAGCAAAAGTGCACATGTATACTAAAAAAGCCCTTGGTCTAAAGTACAATGATGGGAATATGCATTGATTGAATTAATAAAATAAAACATGATTCCTGATGGATTGTGTGACATAGTTAGGGAGGAAAGATTCTATTGTGAACTGACATTCTGTTTCCAAGCACTCCTCTCTAAGAGGTTAACACATAAAATTAACAGATAATGTGGGAAAGTATTATTCTATGCTTGCTGCTATCTGAATCCACATGGCTTAGAGTAGTGCTTGTCTAAATGTGTCTAAAGAGTTGTGTCCATTCACAGCTGAGGTGTTTATTTTTATCCATCCAAGGATAAATGAAATCTTAATAAAATAGAAAAAAATTAATGTTTTAAATTATCTCCATTTGAAATACAGTCCTTTTTCCTGAGATGAGCTCCTTTCTATTTTTCTTATATTAAAATATCTAGTTTTAGGAAATAATTATGCTGCTGTATGGTAGGTTTTTTCCTTCTGTCATCTTTATTTGGAACAAAAAAAATTGATAGCGCTGTATTTAATTGTTCCTATGAAGCCAAAAGCTTGCTACTTCTTAACTTCTATATGCTGAGTGGGTTTTGACATATTAAGCGCAGGAGCTCTTGGTGAGTAGGAGGCCATGTAGCCTGGCTGCTGGGGTTTGACAATGAGAGCACTCACTGCAGGGAAACTAGTGTAGCGCTGTGAATGCTACACTTTGACTATCCAGAGCAAGCAAAATCCTCAGATCACTCCTCTTCTGCTGTGTCTTATGAAACATCGTTTCTTCCATTCTTTTTGTTCCATTCTGTGCTGTGCAGGTAAATGTCTCCAGGGGGACTCAATACATGACTTTATGCTGCCTGTCTGACCCAGATGTCCTATGTCTGGATTTCTTATTCCAGCTTCAGGACTCAGTATCAGTTGTGAAACTGCCTAAAACTCACTTAGCTTCTTTAAATTTGTTGCCTCTAATGTAAGTGGAAATAACATTAATAGCCAATTTATAGGGTTATGCAAATTATTGAACAACATTGTGTGTTTATGCCTAGAACATAGAAACCCCTTAACAAATGGTAACTTTCTCTCTACAAAAGTATATATATATGACACTGTTTATGTGGTATATACATATCATATATAATATCATGTATTTATACATATATGACACTGTATATACATTTTAAAATATATGTGCATATATGAGTCATATATAAAGGTGATATATACACAGTGTATACATATTATATATACTACATAGTATATACTACATACTATGTGTAATACATACTATATGTACACACACTGCTAAGTCCCTTCAGTCGCATCTGACTCTGCGCTACCCCACAGACGGCAGCCCACCAGGCTCCCCCGTCCTTGGGATTCTCCAGGCAAGAACACTGGAGTGAGTTGCCATTTCCTTCTCCAATGCATGAAAGGGAAAAGGGAAAGTGAAGTCGCTTAGTCATGTCCGACTCTTCGCGACCCCATGGACTGCAGCCCACTAGGCTCCTCCGTCCATGGGATTTTCCAGGCAAGAGTACTGGAGTGGGTTGCCAGTGCCTTCTCTGCATATATGACATATTAAATAATTATACAGTAGTATTAAATAGTAAGTTTTACAGGCTTAAAGAAAGAAGAGATAATGTCACACAAGTATAACATATACTTATTTAGGAACCAGTTGAGATTCTTCCTAAACCTTGAAGGGTAGAATTCTGGAGAGAGGAATGAAGCAGATGTTCAGAGAGATGGGATAGTGCAGAATGACCATGGGATCCAAAGTTGGTGGGCTTAGAGTTGATAAATAAATGACTGGCATTTATTTTTATTCCAAAAAGCTGGCACAACTTGAATAATGAGCCATCTTTTCAAAACTAAGCTCTTCTCAATTATTTTAGTTAAAAGTTTAAAAGGATAAACTGCCTTTATGCCATGGAGATTTCTTGTTCTGTTCCTAACATTAAAGTTCATAGATATTAGAACGAATCCAGAAGGCATGCTTTAAGGTTGTTTTATTAAAACAAAAGTCACATTCTTTGAAGACTTGTAGTTAGTAATACACAAATGCATCTGTTTTACATTTCATTAATGGCATCAAAGGTACTTTTTCAGGAGTTTCTGATTTTTGCCTTCAGCTTTTGAGATATGAAAAAGCATTTGAAAATGAGCTTTTATTTTTAGAATGTTTTAGGCTGCTAAAGTGGTAGGACACATTTAAGGTGAAGGTTTGGGGTTTGATTAGATTTTGTTTGGATGTTGCTAAGTCAAACTCTTTTCTAAAGTCATCAGACTCTAACTCCATTGTACAGTGGGATTTTTCTTAAATGTTTTCTTACTAATTGCATTTCCATGTGATGTGTGGGTTCACCTCTTCCATAATATTGCTAAAGAGATAAAAATTAGAAAGTGCACCCCCTAACTCTGGACACTCTTGTGTCTGCTTTAAATACTTGTCACTTTTAGAGTATACTAGTTTGCACAGGACTATCTAACTATGGTAGTTTGAGGACAGGAACCAACCACAGGGTTAGTTTGCAGAAGTTGATGTTTTCATTGTTTTATTTCAGAATAAACTGCAACTGTCATACCTCTCGTTCACTTTTATGGAGTTAGTGATAGCTTCTCAGCCATCCACTCAAAGTTTCCAAACATGACTTTCCAGATATGACATAGTATGTCAACTCTCAATTGTATTTCTTATTCTTGTTTTCTGGGTTTCTCTACTCACTATTCTATAACTATTCCAATGTTTATCTGTCTAAAATGGAATCTTTGTATTTCTCTTTCTAAAGGAAACAACAGCAACCAAAAAACCCAACTCTGACTCTTTTCTTAATTATTCACTTTGTCAAAAGAATCATTGTTTTCACAGGCCAGAAAATTAGAATTCCTCTTTGCTACTTCCCTCTTCCTGGTTCTTGGAAGTGTCTTTCAGACTTAGCCCATTTTTCCAATGACTTTAAGCCTCCCCTACCTCCAATCCATTAGATAACAGTAAGGTGGATCCTTTGAAGACACATTTTTCAGCCTGCTGTACTTCAGCATTTAGTGATTCTGTTACTTAATCCATGGACTTAAATTCCTTTGTCTGATTTTCAGGGTTGTCTATTCGTGTTTCCACTCAATCTATCAACTCAATTTACTCCCAGCCCCAGGCCACCATGCTCACACACATGAATGCTCACCTATCCAAGTCAAACGATCCTACTTCATTCTTTCATACAAGCCACCCTCAGCTTTCTCTCCCTCTGTGTATTGATTCACACTGCTGGTGGTCTGGAAGTAGCCTCTATTCCCCCTCTGCTATACAAACATCATGACTTAGTTTGGGGCTAGATCAATTATGAGGTCAGTTGCTTGTCTTTGATGCAATTTCCCTGACTATTCAAGTTCATCTCAGTTTCTTCCTCCTTTAAAATTGGTTTGCCAGTAAAGACAGAAACTCACAAACTATTATTACTTAGTTGCTCCCTGATTATTTCTTATACATTGAGTTCGGGGACCTCTTTCCTATCAGAGAAAATTAAGTACCTATTTTTGCACACAGCTAAGTACTGATTTTGGGGTTAAATTAATTGATTGTGGTTCTCTGTCAGGACTTAAATATTGTTTTAAGGTTCTTGGAAACTATAGTCTAACTCACTCTAATATAATTTGTACAAAAAATATTTCTTTAAAAAGATGTCAAAGCTAAGTCAGTCCTTTAAGAAGAAGTGGCTTTCAGTCTGGGTCCAAAAATAATTACATTCTTTAGAAAGCTATCCATGAGAAATTCTGAAAAGAGTTCTTTAGAGGATATATAATAAAAATCTACATTTATGCTTTTATCTTTATCCAAACACCTCAGTGCTGAAGCAACAAAACCATAAATAAAAAAGGTCCTGAAGGCAGCAAAGTGAATAAGGAACAATGTGAAAACAGTGTAAGAAAGTGACTGTGGGCCACATGCCAATCATTTGAATCATCTTTTCAGTTACAGGAGAGCAATTCATGCCACAAATACTTACCAATACTTATATGAAGAGAACTCACCGTCCAGGTTCTACAAATTGGAGAAAAGAACTCACTGTCCAGGTACTGTGGATAGGAGAAAATAAAAGACTGAGATAGAATGTGTTGACTTAAAAAGTAGTCCCAACCTAGACATTGAGAGTTATATTTTGTTTGGTGGGAATTTTTAGGACTTCAAGCCAAGGAGATAGCATCCCAAGTGACCCAGAGAGAACTGTTCCCAGGAGCTTGGGGGAGGAGTCAGGTTATATAGAAGCTTGCAACAAAGGGTGGGTGGTATGAACATCAAAAGATTATTGTTAATTAAGGAAAACCAGATATTTCTGGGCTTCCCTGGTGGCTCAGATGGTAAAGCATCTGCCTGCAATGCAGGAGACCCTGGTTCGATTGCTGGATCGGGAAGATCCCCTGGAGAAGGGAATGGCTACCCACTCCAATATTCTTGCTTGGAGAATCCATGGACAGAGGAGCCTGGTGGGTTTCAGTCCATGGAGTCGCACAGAGTCAGACAGGATTGAGCGACTAACACTTCTACTTTCAGATATCTCATGTTAAAGAATTTAGCACTTTTCTGTGGATGGGAAATCATTCCTTTCTCATGCATCTTAGCTATCTGGGGCTAGCATCCTGCAATTTGATTATTCACATCTTTAGTTCCTTACTCTGTAGGGTGGCAGCTCAATGGCTGCTGGATAGCAGGCATTCTTCTTCATGGGCTCAGAAATTCATATTTGAAGGGCTGCAACTCCTGATGGCTGTGACATTCTTGTTTACCGATATGGCAGGAAATACTTTAATTTTTGGGGCTCCAAAATCACTGCAGATGGTGATTGCAGCCATGAGATTAAAAGATGCTTACTCCTTGGAAGGAAAGTTATGACAGCATATTAAAAAACAGAGACATTACTTTGTCAACAAAGGTCCATCTAGTCAAGATTATGATTTTTCCAGTATGTATGGATGTAAGAGTTGGACTATAAAGAAAGCTGAGCACTGAAGAATTGATGCTTTTGAACTGTGGTGTTGGAGAAGACTTTTGAGAGTCCCTGGGACTGCAAGGAGATCAAACTAGTTGGTTTTAAAGAAAATCGATCCTGAGTATTCATTGGAAGGACTGATGCTGAAGCTGAGCTTCATTACTTTAGCTACCTGATGCAAAGAACTGACTCATTGGAAAAGACCCTGATGCTGGGAAAGATTGAAGGCAGGAGGAGAAGGGGACGACAGAGGATGAGATCATTCGGTGGTATCACCGGCTCGATGGACAAGAGTTTGAGCAAGCTTTGGGAGTTGGCGATGGACAGGGAAGCCTGGCGTGCTACAGTCCATGGGGTCACAAAGAGTTGGACATGAATGTGCGACTGAACTGAACTGAAATGAGACATGAACCTTACCTGTAGCATTTTTTTCTTCATTTTCTTATCCTCTCTGTTTTCTCTTAGGTTGAGAAGAATAGGTTAGTCTACATTTATTGTCTTCTTTTGATTCCAAAATCTCCTGGGTTCATTTTCAAATGAGCAAAATGTACATATTGCCTTTCCCAAAATCAATACTTTAATAGAGAATGTGCTAATACTAATGATATTGATATTTTGCAAAGGCTTTTTGGAAAAAAAAAATCTCTCCTTTGCAAACAGTTCAAGGTTAAATTTTGTGATGTATAAAATCCATCTAATTATTTCATAGTTACATTGCATTTTTTGATATAAAATAACCCCCACTTAATCACCCAACTTACTCTTTAGTCATTGAATAATTCTGGATCATATTTGAATGTTCAATTAATTACCAAACACTGAAAACTTAACACTATTAAAGATTTCCAAATAAATGTCTCAAGTAGATTTCTTCCTTGCTTTTCCCATACACAGTTCTAAAGGTATACTGTTTTGTTTTTTTTTTAATTGTCCCCATGGATACATGGTTTCCCTTAGGATTTAACATTAGACATAATTATCCATTTGTTTTTATGAGCTATTTCACTTCATGAATATTTTATGAGTTAGAAAGTTGTCACTCACCTTTAAAAAAATATTTTAATATTTTCAGAATTTCAGAACTGTATTTTAGCTGATACATGAAAAAAGCCCTAATGATAAATAATTTTGAGAACTGTAGATAAGCAAAGTTAAACAAATTTCTTTGTGTCAGTACTTCTGAGAGTCTTTTACATGCTAATATGCTCTATGAATATCCAAGACCAGTATAATACACAACATTTCCTAGATGAGGGAAGCAATCTAGATCCCCTCCTTTTTTACAATTATACTCCATCCTTCATAAAATGTATAATATTTAAGTAACAGCATTAGTATATAATGTAGCAATGATATCTTTTGTCTCTCTTTATTCTTCTTTATTCTTTTCCTTCTCTTGTATTAAATCATCTGATTCATCAGTGGAAGTCAGTACAGTGATAGAGACACACAATAGTTACTAAAGCACCCTGAAAAGTCACACTGGCTTCATTGGCTTTTAAAAAAATCATTGCTCTCTAATGTATATTTGCTCCTATTTCTCTTCTGCTTAAAACTCCTCAGTAACAATTCATTGCTAAAAAAAAATTCTATGTCTACTTCTTACCTTTCTGAATTCATCTATCACAAAAACTTTCATGTCCCGAATGCTCCAGCAGCACTAGACAGCTTGCAAATCACCTAATTGGCCAAACATGCCAGACTATGCTGGCAAGACAGTGTAAGGAGCTTTGTAGACTAACTGGCCTATGAAAATGTACAATTGTTTCTTTAAAAAAGGCATTTTAAAGCTTCTAAAAACAATTTTGAAGTACACAGCAAATTAAGAAACATTTATTCATGAAATTTCAATAAGAAAAGCATGAATATGTGATATTTGAGCCAAGATGGCTCCCTTCTTCTTCCATTCAACTCAGTGGGACACTATTCTGCCCCATTGGGGGCAGACTTATACTATTTTGGGGCAGACTTACACAGCCAAGAACAAAGCTCTCTCTCACTCCAGCCCCCAGAAAAGGGATTTGTTTTTGAGAGCAATAGGACATCATCGTTTCTTATTCTGTCCCCAGCTACCTATTGCTGAGATTATGTTTCAGATGAATCTAGTTGTGAAGTGGGAGTTCCCTTTTGCCAAACCATTACTCATGGATTGAAGACTCTACTTAGGGCAAATAACTGCTGATAATATTGGTGTCTTTACCACTCTTTCCCTGGCTCATGAGGAAAGGCAGGCTGAGAAGAAGTCCTCAGGATACTGCATCTCTCCAATAAGTGCTCAGTTCCTAAAGTGAGGATGTCATTCAGAGAAAGAAAGAGGCAGAAAAATTATTCTAAGAAATAATGGCTGGTAACACCCTTTTTTTTTTTTTTTTTTTTTTGGAAAAACACTAAGCTAGACTCTCAAGGAGGCTTCCCTGGTGGCTCAGATAGTAAAGAATCTGCCTGAAATGCAGGGGATCCAGGTTTTATCCCTGGGTCAGGAAGATCCACTGAACAAGGAAATGGCTACCACTCCAGTATTCTTCCCTGGAGAATTCCATGGAACAGAGCATCCTGGCAGGTTACAGTCCATATTGTCACAGTTGGACACAACTGAGTGACTAACACTTTCACTATCACACATCCAAGAAACTCAACGAACTCCAAGTAGGATCTATAAACAGACACAATACATTAAATCACTGAAGGTCAAGAATGGAGAAAATCTTGAAAGTAGAAAAAGAAAAATGACTCATCACTTGCAAGTTGTTGATGTGTAGCTGCTAAGTTGTTTCCGATGCTTTGTAACCACATGAATTGTAGCCTGCCAGGCTCCTCTGTCTGTGGGCTTTCCTGGGCAAGAATACTGGAGTGGGTTGCTATTTCCTTCTGCAGGGGATCTTCTTGACCCAGGGATTGAACTTGCATCACTTGCATTGGCAGGCAGATTCTTTACCTGCCACCTGGGAAGCCCATCACTTGCCAAAAAAGTCAATAAAATTAACAGCCAATTTTCCAGCATAGATAATGGATGACTGAAGGCAGTGGAATAATGTACTCAAAGTGCTCAAAAAAACCCCGCCCGAATCCTATATCCAGCAAGGCTATCTTTTAAAGCTGAAGGCTAAACAAAGACAGTCTCAGAAAAACAAAACAGAATTTTTGATAGGCAGAATTGCTTTATGAAGCATACTAAAGGAGGTTCTTTAGGATAAAAGAGGGTGATTCCAGATGGTAATTTGAATCCACTGACAAAAATCCAAAATATAGAGAAAGGTAACTATAATTATAAAAAACAGCATAAGTGGATTTTTTTCCTTTCTTTTCTCAACTGATTTTAAAAGCAATCATATAAAATAATATGTATATAATATATTTTTGAGTGTTTACCATATGAAAATGTAATATATTTGCTAGTAATTGCAGAAGGAGGTGGGTAGAAGCAAAGCTGCAATTGGCTACAAAAATGACAACAGATGAACTGTGCAGATCCACTTATTTGCAGATTTTTTTTTTTTACTAAATTCTTACAACAGTACTACACCATCCAAGTTTGGTTGAATTCACAGATGCAGAACTATGGATATGAAGGGCCAACTGTGAAGTTTTATGTGGATTTTTGACTACATCGATGGTTAATTCAAGGGTCGACTGTGATTAGAAAAGTGTATTACTAGGCTTATACATTAATTGATGTATATAATAATAATACCACAAAAAGGAAAAAATAGAAACATATAGGAAAATATTTCTATGTGTCTTTGTAATTTCATGAGTATAAATCTAAAGCTGAGTCTAAGTTAAGATGTACGTGGCAAACCTTATAGTAATAACTAAAAAAAAAAAGAAATACTAGAAATTAAAAACTTCAAAAATATAGAATGTAAAAAATTTTTAAATGACACATTAGAAAATATTTACTTAATGCAAAGAAGGTGGTAAAGGAGGAATAGAAGCTAAAGAAAAGAGAAATACATAGAAAACAAAAAATAAAATGGCAGATATAAATCCAAATATACCTATAATAGCATTAAATACAAATAGACTAATCCATCAAAAGGCAGAAATTGTAAGGCTAGACAAATATGTTAGCCTGTTTTACAGCTCTATGTATGTAAAATTCTCCCTAAATGTCTTTTCCATCTTGTTCACCTCTCTCACACCATTCAAAACATAATAATAATACAAAAGTCTAACCTTAGCATTTGTAGGTCCTAGGGAAAAAGTGAAATGGAGGTCTAAATGTCATATTGTTGTTTCTGTTGTTTAGTCTCTAAATTGTATGCAACTCTTTTATGACCCCATGGACTGTAGCCTGCCAGGCTCCTCTGTCCATGGGATTTCCCCGGCAAGAATACTGGAGTGAGTTGTCATTTCCTTCTCTAGGATATCTTCCTGATCCAGGGATTATACCCTCATCGCCTATATTTCAGGTGGATTCTTTACCGCTGAGCTACTGTATTAAATAGCTATTAATTTTTTTTTGTATTTTTAAAAGATAAACACAACATCTTTTAACATCATTTTGCTTGTTCCAACTGCTAATCAAGTCGCTTACATGCCACAGCTGCGCCCAAAACTTTCTGTTGTCACGCCTCACTTCCAACTCACAATCAAGACCTCCTCCTTTTATGTCCACTCTTATTCTTTCCTCATGATTTTTCTCTCTCCTCATTGACCTTCTCCCTTTTTTGTTACTCTCTTTAAAGAGTACTGATATGATCACAACAAAGTCTAAGAGATGTTAAGGGTTGGGGGTGGGGTGAATCTGAGCAAGCACTCCAGAAATATCCTTGGGATGCAGATTGCAGATGCAGTAACCTGGTTATTAAAACTGATTTAGGAATCATCTTTGGCCCTCATTTCCTCTTATCTTCTATATCTAATGAAGTACAGCATCTTGATGAATTGGCATTCTAATCCTGTGTTAGAGAGTCTCAGGAAGAAATACTGTCATATAAAATCATAGTTAACCTTAGCAAGAGCAATTCCAGTTGAGTGGTATAAGTGGATGACATAGTACAGAGAATTGTGTAACGCATGGAAGGGTGAGCAAGCGGAGAAGAGTAGATGAATGTAGACAACATTTTTGAAAAGTTGTGCGTGCCATAGAGAACAAATGAAAATATAAATGAGTGAATGGATGGATGTACTGTGTTGCACCTTCTTATAGAATAGTTTACTTCCATGGGCACTGATTTTACAATTACAGTAAGCATATCTAATTCTTACTGAGGATGTGTGTACTCAGATTCTGGATTTCCAGGGAAGATATCCTCAGTCCAAGTTGTGAACTTATTCTTTAAGCCTCCAGTTTGGTATCACACTTTTGCAGAACAGACTAACCACATGATAAGAGCTTATAAGGAGGTTAAGGCATCAGGTGTGTATTTTAAGTAATGATCACCTTTATGATCTTTTTCAATTCTGAGACTCTATTGTTTTATGGCTTAAATGGTCATTCAGGCATAGAATCGATTTTGTTCCCTAAATTTATTGTCATGCTAATCACATTCTCAAACTGTAAAGTGGTAATACTGTTGCCTGATTTATAGACTCTCTAGTTTTATTGTACCTGACTGAGTATATTATATTTTATAAAGTGCAACTTCAGAGTTCTAGGTTAAAAACTTTAGATTTGAATACCTGAAAGAAAATTCCAGGCTGCCTAAAAGTATTTAATTGTTCCTTGTTCCTGGTTTTTAAAAAGCTTATATTGTATTAAGTTCAATGGTGGATGAGACATAATACATGAAATATTTGTCAGTAATTTTAAAACTTTAAAAGATAACACCCTCACTCCCCTGTTAAACTTATATCCTAATATATTTAGAAGGTAAAAGAGAAAGTGTTCTAGTTAAGTCAGGGGAAATGGGCCTAGAGGCTTGTTCACTTAACTTTATCATTTAGACTTTCCTCTTAAACACAAAACCACACTACACACACAGAAACACATGCATATTTATACATACCTACCCATTAGGGCCAGAGAAGGCAATGGCACCCTACTCCAGTACTCTTGCCTGGAAAATCCCACAGACAGAAGAGCCTGGTGGGCTGCAGTCCATGGGGTCGCTAAGAGTCAGACACAACTGAATGACTTCACTTACAGTTTTCACTTTCATGCATTGGAGGGGGAAATGGCAACCCATCCCAGTATTCTTGCCTGGAGAATCCCAGGGACAGGAGAGCCTGGTGGGCTGCCGTCTATGGGTTCGCACAGAGTCAGATACGACTGAAGCGACTTAGCAGCAGCAGCAGCACCCATTAGGGCTCTGCAGAACAGCATTTAAAAGTGGCCAATCTCAGCAGTAAAAAGAGCCCACCTGCCAATGCAGGAGACATGGGGTTAGGAAGATCCCCTGCAGAAGGAAATGGCAACCCACTCCAGTATTCTTGCCTGGGAAATCCCATGCACAGAGCAGCATAGCAGGCTACAGTCCATGGGATCGCAAAGAATCAGACTTTACTGAGCGACTGAGCACGCATGCATACAATGCAAAATAATTCGTGATGAAACTCCAAAATGACGGTGTCATTCAGCAATGAAGGAGATTAGTATCCACTAGGAACATTTTATGAAGTGTGTATAAATTATCTGTTGCTGTGTAACAAATTACTCCAAGACTTAGAGGCTTAAAACAACCGTTATTATCTTACAGTTTCTGTGGGTCAGGAATTTAAGCATAATTAAGTTGGGTCCTTCAGTTCAAGTCAAAGTCACTTACAAAGTTTCCAGGCAGGCATAGGCTACAACCACAGTCGTCTCAAGGTTCTGTTGTTGCAGGATCTGCTTCCAAATTCTGTCTGTGGTTTTGGTAGACTTCAGTTCATTACAGGCTGTTTGACTCAGGAGTTTAGTTCTTGTCTGGCTGTGGACTGAAAGTCACAGTCTCAATGAAAATAAAAAGATCTATATACATTTGTACTCTATTATTTAAGCTGTCAAACTTGAGACAGTTTGCTAGTTATATGAAATCTTTTGCTAGTTATATGAAATCTTTTGCTAGTTATATGAAATCTTTTGCTAGTTATATGAAATCAGATGTTTCATGTTCTTTACAATTTTGTAGAACTTTTCTTAATCTTATTTTCTCCCCAGAAACTTGATGAATACTAGCATTTATTTTTTAAATGCTACCTTGCCTATATCTAAGTCTTAGGGAGTATGTTAAGTATGTGTCTTGGGGAGGAGGAACAGGGAGTAAACTGGAGATATACTTAGGCCTCCAGACACAACATATTGCTGTGCTTCAGAAGAATACGTTTCTGTGTTTGAGGGGTAGTTGCATGTTGCCTTCACTCCTGCCACAACTTTGAACCCCACAATCATAGACTGAAGAAGAGCCACACCTCCTGTCCGAGGTATCTGTCACTTCAGAACAAATTATCCAAAAGAGCAAAATCAAGACAGCAAGTTGCTGGGCGTTGCATCTCGATATGCCATTTGTATAAGGTGGAATGAACATCTGTGGCTAATAGGATAACTGATGCTAAATGAGAATCATTAAAAAAAAAACAAGACACATTTTGAAAAGTGAGCTTTCTCCTGCATACATCTTATTGAATTTCACCCAGAGGAATTCTACATGCAAGATGATGCAATTCTTCCAGAAGCACTTCAGTAATCATGCCTCATTTCCTCAAGGAGAGAAGGGGAGCAGCAACAAGAGAAACCTGTTTTTCCCTAAAATTAAGGAAAGAAAATCTTGGGTATATGAAGATTTTGCTGTCTATCAAATAATACACTAGAAACATCTGAAATCACAAAGCTGGAAGGCAGTGCTAGGCTTTAAAAGAGATCTGTCTCAAAAGGAGGACTTTTTCTAAAAAGCAGAAAAACTGAAGATGACTCTCTGGACTACCTCAGCTTCCCAAGAGCTCTTAGAAGGTATGGGGCCAGTCTTTAACTTGACCAACTCTCTCCCACTCCTACTTGTGTCTGTTTACATTATGTGCAGGGCAATCTGCATTATGTTTTACACCAAGTCCACTAGTTTAAATGCTGTATGTGCATCATTTTCACATGAGATAAGCCACTCCCTCCTTCTTTCCAGTCCTCAGTCTTCCTTTTTGTAAATGAGAAGAGATGGTTTCTAAGTTCCCTCTATTCCAATCTCAGTATATCCCTTTCCCTAATGTAATGTCTTTCTCACTTTTCTAGTCTTCTTCTGCACAAATATATTTTTATAGATATGTAAGTATAGTGAAACAGGAGAGTGAAAAAGTTGGCTTAAAGCTCAACATTCAGAAAATGAAGATCATGGCATCCAGTCCCATCACTTCATGGGAAATAGATGGGGAAACAGTGGAAACAGTGTCAGACTTTATTTTTGGGGGCTCCAAAATCACTGCAGATGGTGACTGCAGCCATGAAATTAAAAGATGATGCTTACTCCTTGGGAGGAAAGTTATGACCAACCTAGATAGCATATTCAAAAGCAGAGACATTACTTTGCCGACTAAGCTCCGTCTAGTCAAGGCTATAGTTTTTCCAGTTGTCATGTATGGATGTGAGAGTTGGACTGTGAAGAAAGCTGAGCACTGAAGAATTGATGCTTTGGAACTGTGATGTTGGAGAAGATTCTTGAGAGTCCCTTGGACTGCAAGGAGATCCAACCAGTCCATTCTGAAGGAGATCAGCCCTGGGATTTCTTTGGAAGGAATGATGCTAAAGCTGAAACTCCAGGACTTTGACCACCTCATGTGAAGATTTGACTCACTGGAAAAGACTGTGATGCTAGGAGGGATTGGGGGCAGGAGGAGAAGGGGACGACCAAGGATGAGATGGCTGGATGGCATCACTGACTCAATGGACGTGAGTTTGAGTGAACTCTGGGAGTTGGTGATGGACAGGGAGGCCTGGCGTGCTGCAATTCATGGGGTCACAGAGAGTCGGACACAACTGAGCAACTGAACTGAACTGAACTGAACTGAACTGAAGTATACAAGCAGAAGCAATGATGATCAATTGATCCAATTATGAGACTGTCACATCAAAAATTGCTTATTTTTTCCCTACAAGAAGATAACATTTCCATGCATTGTTAAAAGAATGAACTGAGGTGCTTTTTTTACTCCACTGCATATAGATTTGAGCTCTGTCATCCTCATTTTCTCATCTGGTTTACCTTGAGGCTAAAGGTACGCATGATAAGAGAACTGCCTATTATTTTCAGTGTAGACTGTGCCCTGAGGACAAAGGTAACTGGCTTCTGGGGAATTTAATGACCTTATTTGCATTAGAAATGTGTTCTCTAATCAACTGAACCAACTAAGCTACTGATCTGAGGGTTTTGTGTACATAGCTAACACACTAGGATTCAAGAGAAAATGTCTTGTTAATTAAAATACCAAACTCAAAAGGCAAAGCGATGTTAAGCAGACTGCATCGAGAGCTCTAATTTAAGGCATGATTAATATGTTCAAAGTTACTGAAAATGCTTGTCTTTCCTGAATTGAGAGTAGAAAAACAGAGAGTTAAAAAGTATAGGTTTATTAAAAGTTCACCTTTATGATGCAGAGTTCTACCTTTCTAGTGTGTGCAAGTAAGTTTTCACTGTCACAGAAATGTTCATAATCAGAATTTTAGAAGATACGATGAAGCTAACAGGTGTAAGACGTGTCAGTTATAGACCTGATCAAGTTAAATAAATACTCAGACATACATATACCTAAATTTTGATTTGTTTCCCTGGAAAATTATGTTTATAAGATCACAAAATATTGTCTTTAAATCCAGTCTAATGATCATTTTTCAGTTGTTTCCTACATTAACAACCAAAAAGTGCACATATTGACTGCAGCACTATTGACTGTTCTCTTGAGTGTATCACTGTCGTCTTGAAGGTCAACCTTCGCAGCAGCATCCAGTGATACCCTCATTTCTGTGATTGCATCTGTACCTCTCTCCATCCTTGTTTCTTCTTTCCTGAGTGAAGAGTAAGAGGTTTCTTTCCCCCTAGGTTAGGTGGCCTCTGCATTCCCTCCCTTTGAAACCTCATGTCTTACTTGGATTTCATTATGTAGAAAAGATTCCTTTATCTAAATCTATCATCTTGATGAGCTACACTCTCTTATGAGCTATAAATGTTGCACATGTATGGCTTTGTCTGAGCCAAGAGGGAAACATGCTTACACCTTTGGCTGTAGTTGGAAAAGTCATATTGACAATATGTAATACAATTCTGATAAAAGGAAATCTAAACTTACAACAAATCATTGATTAATATTTCTTGTATTTCAAAAATCTGCTGCAGGATTCTTTGTGGAATTTCTATGGCAGTTTAAGTTTTCATTTCTATTATTTCATAAATAAACTGTTTGCATGTTAATTAGGAAGTTACTTATCACCAGCTTTCTGTATGGAATCATATATATATAAGGTTCTAAGAATTTGTAAAAGTTAAAGATAAATAATAATGATGTAAAAATAGCAAAAATTTGCTAATTAAGAAGTACTATCCTACATCACAGTGACACGCAATTTCCTCTGTGCAGTGCACACTATGAGCATAATAAACAAAGTGAAGTTTATTTTTTTTTTTAATGTAAGAAGGTAACTCATGTCTTGAAGTTATTATTGGGAACTGATAAAAAGGACTTACAGTAAAGACTGGACTTCCCTGGTGTCTCACTGGTAGAGAATACACCTGCCAATCCAGGAGACGTGGATTAGATCCCTGGGTTGGGAAGATCCCTTGGAGAAGGAAATGGTAACCACTCCAGTATTCTTGCCTGGGAAATTCCATGCATTGAGGAGCCTGGCAGACCTATGGGATAAAAAAAGAGTTGGACTAGTACAGCCACTATGGAGAACAGCGTGGAGATTCCTTAAAAAACTGGAAATAAAACTGCCATATGACCCAGCAATCCCACTGCTGGGCATACACACTGAAGAAACCAGAATTGAAAGAGACACATGTACCCCAATGTTCATCGCAGCACTGTTTACAATAGCTAGGACATGGAAGCAACCTAGATGTCCATTGGCAAATAAATGAATAAGAAAGCTGTGGTACATATACACAATGGAATACTACTCAGCTATTAAAAAGAACACATTTGAACTAGTTCTAATGAGGTGGATGAAACTGGAGCCTATTGTACAGAGTGAAGCAAGTCAGAAAGAAAAATACCAATATACTACATTAATGCATATTTATGGAATTTAGAAAGACGGTAATGATGACCCTATATGTGAGACAGCAAAAGAGACACAGATATAAAGAACAGACTTTTGGACTCTGTGGGAGAAGGCGAGGTGGGATGATTTGAGAGAATAGCATTGAAACATGTGTATTACGATATGTGAAATAGATCCCCAGCCCAAGTTTGATGCATGAAACAGGGCACTCAGAGCCGGTGCACTGGGACAACCCTGAGGGATGGATTTGGGAGGAAGGTGGGAGGGGGTTCAGGATGGGGGACACATGTACATCACGGCTGGTTCATGTCAGTGTATGGCAAAACCACCACAATACTGTAAAGTTGTTAGCCTCCAAATAAATTTAAAAAAAAGGGTTGGGCAGACTTAGCAACTAAACAACAACAACACCATGATAAAGACTGATTCAATATAATGAAGACTGAGAAATCATAAGCTGATTCCTGTGAATGTAATAAATCTCATTTAATGAGAAGGGAAGGGCTGTATTTGATCTCACCTTCTTCATCTTGGGGCATTCTTGCTCTGAAGCTCTCTGCTCCGGCAATTCCTTCCCACACATCCTAAGAGGGTCCAAGCTATTCCTTGTCTCAGAGTGTTTACACATGTATATAAGTTTATCATGTATTTCCTTATGCGTTTATCTTTCTTTAAGTTGCAGATTCCATGAAGCCAGAGGAAATATTTCACCCTTATAACTGTAGTGCCTAATATACTGTAACTGCTTAGTAAGTATTTATTGAATAAATGAAAAAGTTAATAGTCTTGGAAATTTCAGGTCTTTGGTTCTTGTAAAGTGGTTAAGATGTATCAAAGAATAAAACCTTGACTCACTTTTTTGACAACTTTATTCCTCAAGGAGTAGATTAAACAGCATAGGTATCTGCCTTTTTAAATTTAAATGTTACAAGTAATTAGGTTTTTAGTGATAAAGATCTTGGAAAATATAGTAGTAGAAAAAGAAGAGATTATTAAACATAGGTATGAAAGTGTGATCACAGAATCCTCTGCAGAATGGGAACAAAACCTGTCTGCATATATTATGGAATTCTTTTGAAGGTCGTATAAGCTAAAATAGGTAAGAAAGCTTGGAAAATTGTAAAACTTGTTTTTGTTCAGTTGCTAAGTCCTGCCCGCCTCTTTGAACCCATGGACTGCAGCACACCAGGTTCCCCTGTCCTTCATTATCTCCTGGAGTTGGCTTATACAACTATAAGACAGTAATATGCCAGTTTAGGGGGAGGATATTTCACATGTTAAGTATGTAATATCATTGCAGGTGGATTCTTTACCAACTGAGCCATCAGGGAAGCCCAAGGAATAGATAGGAATCAAAAAGGAAAGTGTTTCTAAAAATATATATATAAACAAACCAGATTGAGGCACTTTATTTTAATTTTGAAGTAATAAATGTTAACTGTAGAAACATATATGGAATTAAGATTTAAAAATAAGATAAAATTCCCTTTAATTTTATCCCTTGGAAATAATCATTTTCTACATTTTGTAGATATTTTGACATTTAATTTTTTTTAATTAACAAAAATGGTGCAGTGCAGTTTTCTAAAATGACTTTTTAAAAGATATACTTCTTAGTGGATGAATAGCTTTTCGCTTATTCAGTCTTATATCTGTTCACTGATTCAGTAATTATCTTTTGCATACCTGCTCTATGTAAACAACCATATTTGGTGCTGGGAAGACAGTGGAGGTCATGACAGAAAACAATCAAAAGTTATTCCATTACATATTTGGTTCTAATACTGATAAATGCTAGGAGGAAAGTACCTGTATTTAATGGGCTGTTTGACCTAGTTGGAGACTAGGAAGTCAGGGAAGGCATATTTTGAAGATGCCTTTGAAAGGAGAGAAGAAATTAACTAAGCAAACAACCAAAAAGCTGGCATATGGCAGACAACTTACTGTAGAAAGATACATGCAAATATGATTTTTGTGTGGGAACAGAGATTGGAGCATCATTAAAAAGTGAAATTCTGGAAATACTTTTAAACAATTCCAGCTAAGAAAAACAACAACAATAACAGGAACAACAACAAAAACAAAACAAGAGAGACATTTAAAGAAACCAAAGAATAGGAAATATTTGTACAATCAAATTTTAGAAGAATACCTAAAAATTATGAAAGAAGGGACAGAGAATAAAAAAACTCTTACTATTCATGGATCAATTTAAATGTCCTGCAATTTGGGGCACCTTCTCTGATCTCCTTAAATAATTCAATTGGGATATCAAATTGAGCTTAATACAGTACAGTCATTCCCTAACAGTTAAAAATAGACCCTGATGGAGTAATTGTATAGACCCCGTGAACTCTAAAGTGTATACTGTACACTGTCTTCATAGATGTGTCTCTGAATCATTTTTCACATGTACATATGTGGATGCCATGCTTAATGATATACAAATAGTTTTAGAAGCACTATTTCTCCCTAACAACTGTATCACCCACTTCTGAGTTATATCACAGGCTTGTAGGCCATTCCTCTCTCATACCTCATTCCACTTTCACTGGGATGCTTTCTAATTTTATAATTTTTTTGCCATAATTATGAAATTCAATGTTAACTTACAGGATCCTTTAACATCCAGACCTCTTTGCTGTTTGACCTACTTTTCCCCAGCCATTCTGTCCTCATTCTAACATAGTTATTCATTCTTTATCTTTTTTGTTGTTGTTCAGTCACTCAGTGGTGTCCAACTTTTTGTGACTCCATGGACTGCAGCACGCCAGGCTTCCCTGTCCTTTGCCAACTCCCAGAGTTTGCTCAAACTCATGTCCATTGAGTCAGTGATGCCATCCAACCATCTCATCCTCTGTCATCCCCTTCTTCTGCCTTCAGTGTTTCTCAGCATCAGGGCCTTTTCTAATGAGTCAGCTCTTTGCATCAGGTGGCCAAAGTATTGGAGCTTCAGCTTCAGCATCAGTCCTTCCAATGAATATTCAGAATTGATTTCCTTTAGGACTGACTGGTTTGATCTCCTTGCAGTCCAAAGGACTAACCAAATCTCATTAATTTCAACCTCTCAGATACTTCCAGGTGAAAAAGATCTCCATATTCTCTCTTGGAATATTTCTAAGAATTAAGAAATATATCATTAATTTAAATAGTGATTTGTGACTTACGAAACATCCTCTCTTGCATTCTCTTTTGGTCTCCCACTAGACATTGCATCTAGTCCCTTGTGCAGTCCTGATAACTGATGAAGTTAAGGTTTTAGTTTATTTTCCTAGAATATAGTGATATCAGATGAACTATAAATCACAAGAACATTATTCATATGTCAATATTTAAGAAAAATTTCTCTGTGTTCTATTTAGCCACAAAAACCAACTTTTTGCAAGAAAATCCTGCAAAAACTAGACTTCTGCCTATTTAAGCATTGAGGTGAACCAAAGGAAATAAAGGAGAGAAGAGGGGTTTCAAGAGGTGAGAAGACTGTGGATATTTTGTTGCCAGACTTCTTATACTCTTTCATAAGCTTTAAGACATCACAAGGAATGCTCAACTCTTCACTCTCACCAGCTTAGAGCCAGAAAATGTTTAATTCACAGAGTTAAGCATTTAATAGAATCTCCATAAGTGTTGATTAGTGAGCTGATAATTTTTAGGATCCAACTATTTCAATAGTGAATTGGACACTACTTACATAAATTAGTTCCTACATAAGAATAAATCTTAATTTCTAATGACAGAGAGATGTCTTGAAACTGCCAAGAAAATATTGAAGTGAGTGTGTATGTGTGTTTTCTTTCTAAGGCACAGATTGATTTTTTTAAATGCCATTCTGCTAGCAATTCATTTATTCACTTACTGATTCAGTCGTTTGTTCATGTACCACATATTTGCTGGAACTTCACTTTTTGCCAGGCAGTAGACTAAATTCTTAGGATATAAAGATGGAGAGAGAACTTTTCAAGGCTTCCAGTCTAGCATAGGTAGGAGGCAAACAATTCAAACAGAAATGGCAGCACAGAGCTCTTACTATTATATGAGGAGCATTAGAAGAGAAAAATAGCTAGTCTAATGTAAAGAAATGCAAAGAGAAACTTTATCAAGAGAAGATATGACCTGAGATCCAAAGGAGGAGCGTCTGATAGCAGGTCCAAAGTGGGCATTGGAGGAGGGTGAGGAGAGTAGGCGTTCAGTTCAGTTCAGTTGCTCAGTCGTGTCCGACTCTTTGCGACCCCATGAATCGCAGCACGCCAGGCCTCCCTGTCCATCACCAACTCCCGGAGCTCACTCAGACTCATGTCCATCGAGTCCGTGATGCCATCCAGCCATCTCATCCTCTGTTGTCCCCTTCTCCTCCTGCCCTCAATCCCTCCCAGCATCAGAGTCTTTTCCAATGAGTCAACTCTTTGCATGAGGTGGCCAAAGTACTGGAGTTTCAGCTTTAGCATCATTCCTTCCAAAGAACACCCAGGGTTGATCTCCTTCAGAATGGACTGGTTGTATCTCCTTGAAGTCCAAGGGACTCTCAAGAGTCTTCTCCAACACCACAGTTCAAAAGCATCAATTCTTCGGCGCTCAGCCTTCTTCACAGTCCAAATCTCACATCCATACATGACTACTGGAAAAACCATAGCTTTGACTAGACGGACCTTTGTTGGCAAAGTAATGTCTCTTCTTTTGAATATGCTATCTAAGTTGGTCATAACCTAGTGGGTGTAGCATAGCTTAAGATGGAGTTAGCCTGGAGAACAAGGGACATTGGACCACAAAGTTAACTTCACTCCAGCATGATGTTTATGGAGTGGCAAGAGGTGAGATGTGAGACCCAGAAAGTTACTGAAGAGTTTTATAATGTATTAAGGAGGGCTCATAGGAGATAGTCATGGGGTTTCAAGCAGGAATTTTGGCAAGATCATTATTAGATGCATTTATAAAGTACTGCTGGCTTAATTGGGCTTCCCTGGTGTCTCAGTGTTAAAGAATCCATCTGTCAATGCTGGAGATGTGGGTTCAATCTCTGGGTCAGGAAGATTCCCTGGAGAAGGAAATGGCAACCCACTTCAGTATTCTTGACTGGGAAATCCTATGGTCAGAGGAGCCTGGCAGGCTGCTGTCCATGGGGTCGCAAACGAGTCAGACATGACTTAGCAACTAAACAACAACAAGTTTAACTGTTTTTCTTATATGTTTGCACTATTCTGATAATCAGCCCTGGTTCAGCTAATCTTGCTGACTTCTGGTACCTCTCTACTCACTCTGCGCTGTGTAGTGCATTTATCATAGGTTTTTAAAGGTACTTTGTAGACATTTCTTAATGAATTCTCCTAGGAATTTTGTATTTATAATTTAAATATTAATACTGAAGCAAGACAATAAACTTCAAAGTAAAATGACTCCAGGGGAGGAGGCCAGGAAAGAAATGTACCAACTCATTTTGCCTAATTATAAAGGCCCTAGGAGGCTGATTAGTGTAATATGTGAAACCACCTAGGCAGGAAAACATGATGGTTCTCTAAAGCCTCAGAAATTGCAAATAAAGCATGTTTCAGAATTTATATAATGTAGACTTTGAGTCAAAGTCTATTAACTAATTTTTTAAAATGAGAACACAAGCTCAGGGGCTTTGCTTTTCTGCTCTGCTGAGGAACTTGCAGTTTCTTGTCCCAAGAGACTGGTAATTTTGCCATACCCTATGGCTTCCAAAAAAACATGGAGTCTGGTTTTAGAACAGTGCAGAACATATGACTTGAGTCACACAAGAAACAGCAGTTCAGATATATTGAGCACAACACATACCCAAGTGTTGTACTATGCAATCTGTAGAAGAATAATTTCTACTTCAAGAATAATTCCACCTCTCAATCAGTTCCATCATGGGAAGAATAAGTTTCATGGGATACTCTGTACCTTCTCCTAAGACAGAGGATTTTCCACCATGCTATCTTGCTTCCAAGTTTATATCTTTAAAAGAAATGTAAAAAAGCAAAATGGCTGTCTGGGGAGGCCTTACAAATAGCTGTGAAAAGAAGAGAAGTGAAAAGTAAAGGAGAAAAAGAAAGATATAAGCATCTGAATGCAGAGTTCCAAAGATTAGCAAGGAGAGATAAGAAAGCCTTCCTCACGATCAATGCAAAGAAATAGAGGAAAACAACAGAATGGGAAAGACTAAAGATCTCTTCAAGAACATTAGAGATACCAAGGGACCATTTCATGCAAAGATGAGCTCGATAAAGAACAGAAATGGTATGGACCTAACAGAAGCAGAAGATATTAAGAAGAGGTGGCAAGAATACACAGAAGAAGTGTACAAAAAAGATCTTCATGGCCAAGATAATCATGATGGTGAGGTTATTCACCTAGAGCCAGACATCCTGGAATGTGAAGTCAAGTGGGCCTTAGAAAGCATCACCATGAACAAAGCTAGTGGAGGTGAGGGTATTCTAGTTGAGCTATTTCAGATCCTGAAAGATGATGCTTTGAAAGTGCTGCACTCGATATGCCAGCAAATTTGGAAACTTCAGCAGTGGCCACAGGACTGGCAAAGGTCAGTTTTCATTCCAATCCCAAAGAAGGGCAATACCAAAGAATGCTCAAACTACTGCACAATTGACCTCATCTCACACTTTAGTAAAGTGATGCTCAAAATTCTCCAAGCCAGGCTTCAGCAATACGTAAATGGTGAACTCCCTGATGTTCAAGCTGGTTTTAGAAAAGGCAGAGGAACCAGAGATCAAATTGCCAACATCCGCTGAATCATCGAAAAAGCAAGAGAGTTCCAGAAAAACATCTATTTCTGCTTTATTGATTATGCCAAAGCCTTTGACTGTGTGGATCACAATAAACTGTGGAAAATCCTGAAGGAGATGGGAATGCCAGACCACCTGACCTGCCTCTTGAGAAACCTGTATGCAGGTCAGGAAGCAACAGTTAGAACTGGACATGGAACAACAGACTGCTTCCAAATGAGAAAAGGAGTACGTCAAGGCTGTATATCGTCTGCTGCTGTATATCGTCAAGGCTGCTTATTTAACTTATATGCAGAGTACATCATGAGAAAAGCTGGAATCAAGATTGCTGGGAGAAATATCAATAACCTCAGAAATGCAGATGATATCACCCTTATGGCAGAAAGTGAAGAGGAACTAAAAAGCCTCTTGATGAAAGTGAAAGAGGAGAGTGAAAAAGTTGGCTTAAAGCTCAACATTCAGAAAACGAAGATCATGGCATCCGGTCCCATCACTTCATCGAAAATAGATGGGGAAACAGTGGAAACAGTGTCAGACTTTATTTTTTGGGGCTTCAAAATCACTGCAGATGGTTATTGCAGCCATGAGATTAAAAGACACTTACTCCTTGGGAGGAAAGTTATGACCAACCTAGAGAGCATATTCAAAAGAAGAGACATTACTTTGCCAACAAAGGTCCGTCTAGTCAAGGCTAATGGTTTTTCCAGTGGTCATGTATGGATGTAAGAGTTGGACTGTGAGAAAGCTGAGCACCGAAGAACTGATGCTTTTGAACTGTGGTGTTGGAGAATATTTTTGAGAGTCCCTTGGACTGCAAGGAGATCCAACCAGTCCATTCTAAAGGAGATCAGTCCTGTGTGTTCATTGGAAGGACTGTTGCTAAAGCTGAAACTGTAATACTTTGGCCACCTCATGTAAAGATTTGACTCATTGGAAAGGACTCTGATGCTGGGAGGGATTGGGGGCAGGAGGAGAAGGGGATGACAGAGGATGAGATGGCTGGATGGCATCACCAACTCGATGGACATGAGTCTGAGTGAACTCCAGGAGTTGGTGATGAACAGGGAGGCCTGGTGTGCTGTGATTCATGGGGTCACAAAGAGTCAGACACGACTGAACTGAACTGATATATATATATATATATCAGTATGTATATATACATATACATACACACACACACAAATACATATATTTGCTCACTCACAATTGAAACTATTCTGTGGGGTTATCTTTAACTTCCTTCACCTCCCCAGCCCAGAAGGGAACACAAATTGTTCATTCTTTCTGATGGCTCGTTTCCATCCTCCCAGGAGGCACTCTGGTGGACGACATTGTTAACTCACCCCTGAACTACTGTTGCAGTTTCCGGACTGAGGGAAACGTAAGAGCGATATTTAAGTTTCTGAAGAACTGTGGTGTAGGAGTCGCAGCCCGTGTTGCTTCAGAAGGCAGTGAGAGGACTGGTAGTGCAAGCCACTCAACAGAGCACTGGTTCAAAATCACGTAGCCTCACAGAAGAGGGAGTCCCTATTTCCTCCTTCCAAGCAGAACCCTGATGGTTTTGTAAGCAAAACCGTAGAAGAGATTTCTGCATTGGAAATGCAATGGGATGTGAGTATGAAGTTCTATGATTATCTCTTTAAAGAGTTAAAGATATGTCTATTGCTACCATTTATCAAATTTCTCAACAGATTGGTAGGAAATTCAAGGTAGAATTAAGTACATAACAGGGAAATATGTAAACATGTTCGATGATATTTTAGGATAACATTTGACTCTAAGCATCTTATTAGGTACTATCTTTAGGACAATTAAAATTAAGCACAGATGTTCATCCATCTGCTTTATAATATTCTAATAATGATATGTTTATATCAATTTTGATTTAGTTAATCCCCATGTTCCCATTTTACAGAGGAAAGCAGAACACTGCCATAGGAATGATGATACTTGCTCTATGACATTTTGCAGATATGTTTTTGTTGAGACTTCATGAAAGTCAGTAGAAGCCTTAAACATCAAGATTATTTAAGATTTCTTACATTACACTGAATTGTTATGCAATTGTAGACGTCAGGTGAGATATTATAGGCAGGGATGCCATAGTGGATGAAGACGGGGGTTGCAGTTGGTCATTTAATATTACTCTGCATAGAGGTTGTACAAAAGGAACACAAACACAACAGAGTTTTGGACTCCCTCTTTACCAAAGAATAACTTATCACCTTTTAGAGTTTTAAATTGTTTAAAGTATACAAATGCAGTTCATACATCCTTGTTGTGGGTGAACTTCATGTTCCACTTCTCTTATTTGACTAAAATATAGTTATGGAATGCCTCAGATATACCAGGGTGTGCAAAATAGATATGGAATGTATTAATCTTTTATGTGAATTCCTCCAAAAATCTTCTGGGCTCTTTCCTTTCCTCCAGCAAATGCTCCTTCCAGTCCACCCCGTATACCTCTACCAGAGTTGTTATTTCAAAACACAAGTCAGATGGCATCACTGCCTTAGCAAAACCTTTTTATGGATCCCATTGGCGACTGAATGAAACCTAAGCACCTTTTCTGTCATCTGCTTTCATTTCCAGCCTTATGTCCTAACATCCTTCTGAGTTTTATTCCAGCCATCATGAACTTCTTCTTAGAGACTTTAGCACAATTCTGCTTCCATGTCTTCACATATGCTACTTCTTTGATCCTGAAAGCACTTTCCTCCTTTTTCTTTTTTGCTCTAGGCTGCAGAATATGTAGCAAAGACAATTCCCACTGATTTTATTTTTATTTTTCTTGAAAATATTTTCGTAAGAATAAATGATTTGCTCTGTAATATCTTGGTTCTGATAACCCACTTTGTATTCATGCTACCAATACCCTTCACTATTTATAGATACTCTGAGGAGAGTGGAGGAGGTTAGAAGAGATGATCAATGGGTTTAAGAAGTAGAAGGATGTGGAAGGGAGTCTTTATGAAGAGGATTCAATCAAGGAGGCTGACAGAACATCAGGGAGGCCCTGAAGGAGGCTTCCAACTTTCATTGCCAGTATTGACTGATTGCACCACTCAAGAGGTTAGACAGATCACTCTTCTCTAGATTGAGACCTTGTATGCATTTCTACCCCTTTTAATCTTCTTTAGTATCTTTCTACCATAGGGAGTCATGAATAATTGTCATCTAGTATTATGCTTAGAGTCTCATATTTCTGTCTTCTCCACCAGCCTGGTGTTTCCTGAGGATAACTGACTTAGAGTAAGCTCTTGATGTGCTTCATGGAATGAATAGTGGACTTTGCTTCCACAGAAACTTATGAAAGAAAATAGTATGGCTTCTTTTGTGCCAGACATTGTGATTGAGTTGGGCTATGAAGGAGAACAAGACAGATAAGATCTTTTCCCTTACAGAGTTTAGAGTCAAGTATATGTTGGTGGTCAGGTAGACAATTTTAATAATGGAGGACCATGGTAGTGTTTTAGTTGCTAGGCCATGTCCAGCTCTTGTGACCCCATGGACTATAGTCCACCAGGATTCTCCTCTGTCCATGTGATTTCTCAGACAAGAATACTGGAATGGGTGCCATTTCCTTCTCCAGGGGATCTTCTTGACCCAGGGATCGAACCCATATCTCCTGCATTCCATAGGCACATGTTGTTGTAATTAAAATATAATATGATGATGGCAATAATAACATTATATACAAATGCTATGCATATGGGCTTCCCAGGTAGCACTAGTGGTAAAGAACCTACCTGCCAATGCAGGTGATGTAAGAGATGTGGTTTCAATTTCTGGGTTAAGATCCCATGGAGTAGGGCATAGCAATCCATTCTAGTATTCTTGTCTGGAGAATCCCGTGGACAAAGGAGCATGGCGGGCTACAGTCCATAGGTTTGCAAAGAGTCGAAACTTAGCACATGCATGTGCTAACTATCCTTATAGTTAACTAAGTTAACTATAGTTAACTAAGGCTAACTATCCTTAAGGAATAACTAGGTGGATAAAGGAGATAAAGACAATATAATTTATGGGAAAACATTAAATGACACAGAGATGCAAGTGTATCAATACACATGTCTGCAGACCATGATTCAAATTCACTGTGGCTAGAAGTGAGGTTGGCATAGGAGGCATGGTATTTATTGAATGATGTTTCTGATGCAGCGTCACGGTGTTAAGGAAAAATAACCCCAGATAGAGTAGACTTTGGAAACCTGATGAAGCTCTGCAAGACTGTAAGCTCCATGACAGCAGGGACTGTGCATTGACTTTGATGCCTTAATGTCTCACAGCATGCTTAAACATCCTGCACTTGACTTACGTTTCTGTTCTCTCTTATCTGGCCTGTAAAGGCTTTCCCCACAGCTCAGTTGGTAAAGAATCTGCCTGCAGTGCTGGAGATCCAGATTTGATCCCTGGGTCAGGAAGTTCCCCTGGAGAAGGAAATGGCAACCTGCTCCAGTATCCTTGCCTGGAAAATCTTACGGACAGAAGAGCCTGGTGGGCTGCAGTCCATGGGGCCACAAAAAGTCGGGCATGACTGAGCGACTTACACTTACTTACACTTACCTGGCCTGTGAGAGCCCTGCTGTGATGAGCAAGGGCACTCCACAGGTACTGTTCTGTAATTAACCATGTCCTGTGTGTTTAAGAGCACTCTTAATGTGTATTTACTATTGGGAGATTTGGAGGAAGAATGGGAGTTTTGTCTTTTACCTTCATCTGGCATTGATTACTCTGGGCATTATGAAAAAAATGAGTCCAAGATCTATTCTCAAATATTAAAGATGCTTGTTTTCTGGAAAGTTGGATATTGGATAATGCCAAAAGTTCAGTGCTAGAGAGACTGTTTTTCCTACAACACATATACAATTCAAACAACAGACTTTTTGTTATCACAAAGAAGATTGCCTTATTTAAGTAAAGTAACTTAATCTGTTCAATAATTTGAAAGTGTTTCTATTTTATTATCTTTGATTTAGCAATATAGTGCTTGGAAAGTACTTCCCAGTATAAATGTAAGCTTATACTCAAATCAACTTGACTCGGTTTGAATACTAGTTTAAGCACTGAGTCACAAATATGCTTTTTGGAATTCCAGCATTTTGCAAACAAGCAGTATAATTTTCTCTTCCCAGATATTCATATCAGTTAAGAGAAAATAGTTGTTAAAAGTATAATAGAATATCAAGCAATAATGCAAAAAAGTTACATGAAAATGCTAGTGAAAAATCATAAAAAACAACTTGAGTATTTGAGAGAAACTATTAAAGAGTATTGGGTTCTTGGTTCTCATTTATCTTTTTATCAGCCTTGTTACCAGTATGTACTCTTAGGTCCTCAAGACTTAAGTAACCTTTGTTTTTCTCATAAAGCATGAGACAATTAATTTATATTTCAAGCTGACATTTGTTCTCTATGGGAACCCACTTTTTCATTCAGTCTATACGTTTTGAGCCTGGATTGCTATATTCCACTTATGTAGAGCTAAGGTAAATGAAGACTATCCTGAGGAAGCTTTATGAAGCTTCTGAAATGTTATGTACTTACCCCAAAGACAAGGGAGCCGCCCTGGGGTGAAAACAAATTTTCAATACAAATGATTGGGACGAGTGATCAGAGTGTTGTTAACGTTAAAAGGACATGCCATTGCCCTTCCAAACTGAGTCCCTTTAATTCATTTTTAAAAACAAGGCCCACTTATAATGAGCTTAAAAGAAGTAAGCAAGTTTTTACGCGGGATTTGCTGCACAGATTTGGGCATGATCAGAAATTCTAATCATAAAAGGCTGAGAGAGCATAATAATCACAGAAGAAGGAGGGCCACCAAGTGTCAAACACTCTGGAGGAAATGGAGATTTATCATCTCAGTGGTGAGGCAGGTGAAAGATGAATAGGGTGGTTTAGTGTCACTCCAGTGAATTTAGTGAGGAAGTGAAGGGCAGCCTTTGGTGGATATTTCGAGAAGGAGCTGGGATTTATGAACTGAAATATGTGTTATAATAGAATGGATTTCAGGAAGCTTACTCATTCTTCAGTCACAGTTGCAACATTATGGATGAGCCCCAGACAGTGTTTTAATGAAACCTTTCAGATCAATTAAATGTTTATTATCACAAGCAACTGCTACATAGAGAACATATGTAGGTTTTCCAAATCTCAACTCTAGTCATTCCAGGAAGGTGAAGATCTAATTATGCATTGAGGTTTTCTTTCTGCTTAATAGAGATATTTGCTAAGTAACAGGTTAACAAAGTTAGATGTGTTTTCTTCTTTCTGAGCTTGTGTACCTCTATCTATAATTAATTTTTCACTATGAATGTTTAGAGGCTGTATAAGTGCCTCTAACAGATGGAAAGAAAAAATTCCTAAGGGTGAGACTAAGAATAAGGAACCTCCTGGTTTTACTGCCACCTCATCCTGGGTATTTCAAAACATCACATTTGTAAGGTGAGCAATTTGGATTACCAACATATGAACTTCTAAGATCCTTCTTGTTCCAGGATTCAATGAAATAGGAAGGGAACTGTGACTTTATTTCATGCTAAATCTAGACAGACTCCAGATATCTTCAGTGAAAAAGAAAACCAACTATGTAAAAGAACAATAGCAACCTAATACCAAATCATAAATCTATCAAAATATTGGCACTAAAATATATACAAAATATTAATAATGTAGTCTTACTGGGTTTTGTTATATTTATGTGTCACTTTATACAAATATATTCTGAGGCACATATTACACTGTGTCTCTCCCTATATAAAAAAAAAAATTGATTATTCACCCAGGAGGAAGCCTAGTATCAAAAAAAAAAAAAAAAAGAGAGAGAGAGAGAGAGAATAGCAAGTGCTGGTGAGGGTGTTGGAGTCATTGGAACCCTGTGTACTGTTGATGGGAACATAAAATGGTGCAGCTACTGTAGAAAATGCTATGGTTAATTTCAAAAGAGGAAACACAGAATTACCATTGTTTTTGTTCTGTCAGTAAGTCATGTCTTACTCTATGACCACACGGACTGTAGCTCGCCAGGCCCCCCTGTTCATGGAATCCTCCAGACCACACGGACTGTAGCTCGCCAGGCCCCCCTGTTCATGGAATCCTCCAGGCAAGAATACTGGAGTGGATAGCCATTCCCTTCTCAAGGGAATCTTCCCAACCCAGGGACTGAACCTGAGTTTCCTGCATTGCAGACAGATTCGTTACCATCTGAGTTAACAAGGAAGCCCATGACCTAGCAATTCCACATTTGAATATATACTCCCCCCGCAAAATGAAGGCTGGGACTAAATAGGTATTTGTACACCCACGTTCATAGCATCACTACTTATAATAACTAAAACATGTACAAAATCCAGGGGTCCATTAACAGATGAACAGGTAAACAAAATGTGTTATATGCATACAATGGAATACTTTTAAGCCTTAAAATGGATGGGAATTTGACACATGCTATGACATGGACAGACCTTATAGACGTTATTCTAAGTGAAATAAGCCAGATGCAAAAGGACAAGCATTGTTTGTCCCTTGTATGAGACATCTACAGTAATCAAACTTGTAGAGACAGAAAGCAGAATGGTGGTTGCTGGTGGGAGCCAGGGGCGGGGAGTAGTGTTTAATGAGTTCAGAGTTTCAGTTGGGGAAAATGTCGGGAGGTGATGGGTAATGATGGCTGCAAAACAATGTGAATGTACCTAAAACCACAAAACTGTACACTTAAAAATGGTTAAAATATGTTTCTGCTACATATATCTTGCCACCACTGAAAGTATCTTATTAACAAAAATATAACAATACAGAAGCTCTGATTCGTCTTTGGAAACTGAATCAGTTTAGTTGGCTTCTTGTTCTGATCAGATCTTGGGCAAATTTAAATTTATGTTTCAATTTTTCCCTATGAAGGAAGTTATAGTTCTCAAAAAATAAGAGAACTAGATGCTGATGTAAGCAAATGTAGCAAACGCTATCTATATCATGTCTCCAAAGGAAGATGCAAGAAAAAGCTAAAAAGGCAGGTCAGAAAGTAAGAGTTAAGTCAACCATGGGCCGAGGTGCCATGGAGTTTTGAGGAGGATCAGGAGGGTAATTGTAAATAAAGGATTTTAATTTTGGCATCTTTCTCCAACCATAAAATGGCCAAACTCCCAGACATTTGTCACTTATGAATTAGTTCCTATTATCATTCCTTTTTCTTTTATTAATCAGTTTCATACATTTTTGCTTCTCCCACTGGATTGTTAGATCCTTAAGAATACAATTGATTCTATAATTATTCCTGATGTCTGTATAATTCATAATAGCTACTTTCCTAAGAAAGAAATGAATGAATAAATGAAAGTGAGGTGAGTAATAGAGTGTCCTGTCAGGATTTATACTGCAGGCAAATATTGATTTGCTTATTAGCCAAACAATAGGAACACAGCTTAATTGATTGAACCACCCACCCAGCTGAGGAAAACATGTCCAAAAGATTTTGTTATTATGCTGGCTACACACACGACTACACTCTGAGGACTGGCACAGATCACCTATCTGCAGCATGGCTGAGAGGTAAGTCTTGATATCAGAGGTACACGTGTCAGACAGGTATCAGAATTCCAAACTAGCTGGAGCAAAGAAACCGCACCAGGCACGTTGTACTTTCAATTAAAATCCCACAGAGACTACTCTGTGAATAAAGGCCGAGCTCTGGAATAAGGGCCATGCCTTAAGACTAAGTATAAAATAGACTTGCCCTAACAAAGACTAAAATTGAGCTTAATAAAATGAAATGATCCACCCGCTATTTAACTCTCTTTTTGGACAAAACTCACAACTCAGAGGAAGATGATGCAATTGAGATTGCCTACATTCTATATTCCACAATAAGAAGCAAACAATCAAAGATTTTTTTACCTACAGGGAAGCACACACATTTTCTTTTTAGATTTTGTTCATCTACAAGTGCAGAATAAAGTATAAATTTTGGTGAACTGCAGCCACCACAAAATAACAAAATGCATTAGTTAGTCTAAGACACTCAGTCGTGTCTGATTCTTTGTGACCCCATGTACTATATAGCCTGCCAGGCTGCTCTGCCCATGGTATTTCTCTGGCAAGAATACTGGAGTGAGTAGTTATCCATTCCCTTATCCAAGGTATATTACTGACCCAGGGACTGAATCCAGGTATCCTGAATTGCAGGTATATTCTTTACCATGTTAGCCACCAGGGAACAAAATGCATAGAAAATGATGTCAAGATAATAAAAATAATAACAGTTTAACATATATTTATTGTTTATTAAATGGTGGACCCTATATTGTTCCTTGGAAGAAAAGTTATGACCAACCTAGACAGCATATTATAAAGCAGAGACACTACTTTGCCAACAAAGGTCCATCTAGTCAAAGCTTTGGTTTTTCCAGTAGTCATGTATGGATGCGAAAGCTGGACTATTAAGAAAGCTGAGCACCCAAGAATTGATGCTTTTGAACTGTGGTGTTGGAGAAGACTCTTCAGAGTCCCTTGGATTGCAAGGAGATCCAACCAGTCCATCCTAAAGGAAATCAGTCCTGAATATTCATTGGAAGGACTGATGCTGAAGCTGAAACTCCAATACTTTGGCCACTTGATGGGAAGAACTGACTCAATGGAAAAGATCTTGATGCTGGGAATGATTGAAGGCAAGAGGAGAAGGGGACAACAGAAGATGAAGTGGTTGGATGGCATCACTGACTCAATGGACATGAGTTTGAGTAAGCTCCAGGAGTTGGTGATGGACAGGGAGGCCTGGTGTGCTGCAGTCCATGGGGTCACAAAGAGGTGGACACAACTGAGCGACTGAACTGAACTGAAACTAAACAGTTCTTATGAATTCCCTTGTATAATCTTCACAATGAATTTTTATTTTACAGATAGAATAGTCCAAAGATATAAGTTTAAATAATTTTACCAAGGCCAGACACACATGCGTGTGTGCATACACACACACAAGCATCGATTAATTTTAAACCCAGAGAAATGCATGTAAATTCCACAGGGTTTTAAGACAACAGTGTTTCCTGCCTGGTGACGTAATGAACAGCAGACCAGAAGCACTTGACGTACAATCAGGACACCCAGGACACACAACTTCCTAACTCAGTGCTTTGTGCCAGTTATACAATAGGCTTCCCTGGTGGCTCAGCTGGTAAAGAATCTGCCTACCATGTGGGAGACCTGGGTTAGATCCCTGGGTTGGGAAGATCCCTTGGAGAAGGGAATGGCTACCCACTCCAGTATTTTCACATGGAGGATTCCATGGACTGTACAGTCCATGGGATCGCAAAGAGTTGGACATGACTGAGTGACTTTCACTTTCACACAGTGACTATTGGTAAGATCCTGAGACCCTTATTAGTGGTCACAGATGATCACAGAGCTTTTTTTT